>NC_072411.2:141187500-141931666 GCF_028858775.2 Pan troglodytes | reverse complement strand
CAGGGCAGAGTCTGGCACCTTCTGCCCCATCCAGGCTCCACCCAGCTCCGTGTGTGTGGATGGATCTCCAGCTGCACCTTGGTGCTCTGTCTGTGGGCAAATCTTTCCCATGTATAAAACTGATGAAATTGAGATTCTATGAAAGTGGAAGAGGTCAGATTAGAACCCCGGCAGTTCCAGGTGCGTGTGTGTGTGTGTGCACATGTGTGTTATTTTTAGTAACTTTACTGAGTGGCACCTGTCACCATACATGGGTTTTAGAACATCTTCATTTCCAAGGGCCCGCTTCCCTCATGTGTCAGACAGATGGCTCTGTGGAATTCATTTCCTTTGAAAAGCAGTGATTTTTGAAGGACCATTGTTATGAAGGCGGCCACCCGGCTGTCCTTCATGCTCTGAAGTAGGCCCGCAGCTTCCACTTTCGCCTGCAAGTGCCAGGGCATGGATTCTAAGTAAAGTCTAAGAGGCCAGAGGTCGTGTGCCTCCCCAGCATCCTACCCACAGCCCGCCCACATCACTGAGAAAACCAGACCTCAGGTCTTCCAGCAAAGCTCCTGAAACATTCCTTGTGCACCCCGCTCCCAGCCACAGTCATAACAATGCTACTATCTTCTGGAGTGCCAAATTGGGGTCATTCCTCTGTGACAGCCACATCCACTACAGCATAGGGAGAGACCCCCAAGACGCCTCCTGGGAGGGCTCTGAGCACGTGTCCACCAGCCTCCTCCTCCTTTGAGATGTCTAAACAGCCATGCTATTTCTCTACAGCACCCACCAGGCAAGCTGCTACATTACTTGATTGCTCACTCCTGGGCTCTCTCCCCACTGCATGGCACAGAGGCTGTGTTTTCTTTCCTGACATAGCTCAACACCTAGACCAGTGCCTTGTCCGCAGTGTAGACGCTCAAATGTGAGTGTCCAATGTGCAGATCCGCACAAGTCAGTTCTTGGATTGCAGAAAGCACCTTGGAGAGCTGTGAAGGTGCTGTGGGTGGTGTGATCTATTGACAGTCACCGCTTCAGACATTCTATGGTGGAAGTGTTCAAATAGACAGAAAAAGTGAAAGCATGTTGCAATGAACATCCCTAGCCCATCGCCTGGTCTCTTCATGTCTTTCTCCCCTTGGGCATCGCTGATCACTCCATCTGTCTGTGTCTCTAGCCTTTCATCAATACATCTTTTACTTTACGCATTCAAAGTAAGTAGGAGACATCAGTGCCTTTCTCCCCAAGTATTTTTGCATAATTAACTAGAGCTCAACAGTTGGTGATGGGCCTTTCTGCAAGTTCTGCATTCAATGAGATGAATAGATTTCCTTCTTTCTTCATCAGCCCAGCTACAGGTTTGTCAATTTTCTTGATCTTTTCAGAGAACCAATTTTAGCTTTATTCTCTACAGCTTTGCTTCTCTCTACTGCACTTCATTATCCCCTTCCTTTTGCTAAGCTCTTGTTGAGTTTACTTTTCTCTTTCTAGCTCCTGAAGGTGTAAAGTTAGGCTATTGATTTAAGACCTTTCTTCTTTTTCAGCATAGAACGTGGACAGCTGTAAGTTTTTCTCTGAACCCTGTCTTCACTGCTTTCCATAAGTTAGTCATCCGATGAGTTTCAACCAATCCACGTGCCCACATAATCCAAACCCCTCTAAAGACACAGCACCTGCCACCACTCTAGAACGTTCTCTCAGACCCCTTCCTGGTCAAACCAGACCCCCGGAGGCAAACACTGTTCTGCTTGTATTCATTGTAGATTAGCTGTACCTATTCTAGAGCTTCCCATGACAGGATCATACAGTGTGCACCCTCCGATGTGAGGCTTCCTTAAGTGGGCACAATGGTTTTGAGATTCACGCACTTTTTTGCATGTCGGCAATCTGTTCCTTTCTGTTGCTGAGCAGTATCCTGTTGTATGGGTATTCCATAGGATGTTCACCTTCCTCTGTCTGTGGAGGAGTACCTGGACTATGTTTAGTGTTTGGTTTTTATGAACATAGCTTCTAGAACATTCTTGCCCAAGTCTTTTGGTGGAATTCCCGTATTATAAGGTAGGGGAGAGTTTAGTTTTATAAGACAGTCATTTTTGATAATAGAGAATATCTTAATGATCTCTTCTAACACTCTTGTTTGGAAATCATTTCATCTCTTTGTCCTTTAGTTTCCTTGACCCTTAGTTACTGAGCTTTCAGCTAGAACAGTTGTGAAAATTATAAAATTCATTTGTTCTACAAATATCCAAGAGCATTTCCCATGTGACAGGCCCAGCACTTGGCTGCAGACACAACATGCTGAGATTCGGTCCTCGCCCTCGGAGGTCCCTGCGGTGGGAGGGAGTCAGACCCAGCACGCCAGCCCACAGCGGAGGCCAGACCTGAGGTTGCTCAAAACTTGGCAGCTACAAATTGTGATGCCGCAGGGAGTCCTTCTGAGCTTCAGGAAGTGGCATCTTAAGGTCACCTTTGGTGGCATATGGTTCTTTGTTTTAGGAAATAACTTTAACGGGTCTAACAATATTATATTCTGCAACAGAAAAGTTTTAGTCTACAAGGAGCTAAATTGCTTCGTGTAATGAGGTAAACAGCCATCTTCCTAGTGGTAGAATTGCATTTATGTTATGTTTTCTTTAGGAAATTTATTCTAAATATGGATGTAATTGACACTGTTCCTGAAATTGGCTGTTCTTAGATGTGAGGGTGTATGTGTATATTTGTGTGTGAATGTATTTACGTGTGTAAGTGAGTGCGTGTGTGAGGGTGTATGTGTGAAGCATATGTGTGTGTGTATCTGAGTGGGGTGTGTGGAGTGTGTATGTGAGTGATTGAATGCGTGCATATGAGTGTCTGGGTTTATGTGCACCAGAGTGGGTTGTCAGTGTGTATGTGCAAAAGTGTGTGCATGAGCGTATGTGTGACTGGGTGTGTGTGCATGTGTGTGCACGTACATGTAAATGTGTGTGAGTGTGGATGTGAGTGTATATAAGTGTGTGTGAGTGTATATAAGTGTGTGTGGATGTATGTATATAAGCATGTGTGGCTGTGAGTGTATGTGTGTGTCAGAGTGTATGTGAGCGTGTCCAAGTGTGCACATGCAACTGTGTGTAGGAGTGTATACAAGTATGTGTGCGAATGTGGGTGAGTATATACATATGTGTGTGAGTGTGGGTGTGAGTGTATACAAATATGTGTAAGTGTGGGTGTGAGTGTATATGTCTGTGTGCGTGTGTGGCTGAGTGTATATAAGTATATAAGTGGGCCAGCATGTGTGTCCGAGTGTGCACATGCACATGTGTGTGTCTGTGCCCGAGTGTGTGTGGGCATGTGTGTGTGAGAGCATGTGTGCATTCACTTGCGCGTCCCTGTTCAACAGTGGCCGCAGGGAGGGAGGGCAGAACTTTCTTGCTGGCAGGGCTGGGGCTGGGCCTGGGCTGGGGCTGGGGCTGGGCTGGGGCTGGGCCGGGGCGGGGCCGGGGCTGGGGCTGGGCCGGGGCCGGGGCTGCGGCTGCGGCTGGGCCGGGGCTGGGCTGCGGCTGGGCCGGGGCTGGGCTGCGGCTGGGCCGGGGCTGGGCTGCGGCTGGGGCTGGGCCGGGGACGGGGCTGGTCTGGGGCTGGGCCGGGGCCGGGGCTGGTCTGGGGCTGGGCCGGGGCTGGGCCGGGGCTGGGCCGGGGCTGGGCCGGGGCTGCGGCTGGGGCTGGGGCTGGGCCGGGGCTGCGGCTGGGGCTGGGCTGGGACGGGGCTGGGGCTGGGGCTGGGCCGGGGCTGGGCCGGGGCTGGGCGGGGGCTGGGCTGGGGATAGGGCTGGGGATGGGGCTGGGGTTTGGGGCTGGGGTGCGGCAGGAAGAAGGGATTGCAGCCCCCTGCATGCTGTGGCTGACAGAGGTGGGATGGGCTGGGCATTGGTAGGGGGAGGGGTGATGAGTCCTGGGGTCGTTGTGTGGTGGCGGCAGCGGGGCCCCGGGGCCTGCAGCTCTGTGGAAGTGCCGGGCTCCACTCCCTGCCCCCTGTGCCCTGCTGCGACCTGGAGAGAAGCACTCAGGAGCCTGACTTGCCTGCAAGGGAAAAGCCGTGTCTCCTTTTCGGGGTATTTCACTGGCAAGAATTTGAGGGCGGGAGTCAAAGGCTTTTTCCACCGCTAGTTTTGTTGACGTCCATTTTTCAGAACCTTTGAAGGAACCAGGTTCACGTGACTCCGATGACGTCAGAGCTCCTGCCTTGAAAGACCCGGTGCTTTTGAGGATGGGATTGTCTGTGTCGCTGGGCGCCACATTCCGGAGGCCGGAGGGGAGAGGGAAGAAGCCAGGCGCGAGGCGCTGGGTTGGGGGGCGTTGGGTTGGGGGCCCCTGGGGGTCCTGCCTTGTCCTCAGGGTGGAGGGTGAGAGGAAGACCCCAAGTGTCTGCCCAGCTCACCAGCACCTATCGGGGCCAGTGGCCAGTCCTGCTGCCCGCCTCCCTGCCCTGACTGATCGCACCTGTCAGGGTGTGAGCCCTTCCTATCTCAGGGTGCCCGACAAAGGTGCAGTTCCAGGTCCGAGCACACAGGGGCGCGTTGACCCAAACACAGATTGGCCAACCAGCCATGCGCGGCATCCCGTGTCCTACCGAGACCAGCGACTGCCTCCTACCCTCCTCCCGTGGGCATCGGAGCTTGAGCAAAGCCGGGAAACCAGTCCGTCCCCCCAGACACTTTGCTGCCTCCACACAGGCCTTGGGGTACCGACAGACATCACTGCCTCCACGAGACCTCACCAAGGAGACGCAGGCTGGGGTGGAGACAGCAGGGCTCAGGCCCAGGGGCAGCCGGGACTCTAGGCTCTCCCAGTGGCCTGGGCTGCGGCCTCCTCGCTGCACTGCCCAGTGGGGACCCAGGTGACAGACCATGGGCAGAGACCACAGCCTGCTGCCCACCAGGGCTGGCCCCTCTGGAGTCTCCTCCTTGGAGCCAGCTCCGGGCTCTGGGACCTGCAGGGGCACTCCTGGTCCCTCTGTTCATGCGCTGGCATCTTCAGAGAGGGGAGCCAGGCTCCTCCTGCCGGGCTGTGCCTGCAGACATCCTCTTGCATCTCCAAGGCAAATTCTAGGGTGAACCTGGAGTGATGGTCCCAGGACCATAGCGTCAGGGACGCCCAGAGAACCCTCCCAGTCCTCATTCTCTGAGAGAAGTCCTCGCCTGCACAGCTCCCATGACGCCACCCACCCAGGCTCAGCCATCCTGCCCCATGCTGCCTGGTCACACTTGGCCACCAGCCCAGAGGGGCCCTGCCCTTCCGGCCCATCCATTCCGACAGTGCCCCTGAAGTCAGAAGGCAATCCAGAGGCTGTGCTGGCCAGCCTTTTGCTGCTCTCTAGAGTCGACCCACGCTGCTGGCCTCGGCAGTGTCGGTGGGGTCTATGGAAGCCGTCTGCTCCCAGTTGGGAGCTGGCTGTCACTGCAAGGCAGCACTGGCATTAAAGAGGCAGTTGGCAAGCAGGGCCCAGACTCGATGCTGAGTGCCCAGGGGTCTTGGTGTTCACCCACAGGAGCAGCTGTTTTCAGGGCCTTGCTGGGGTGGGTGGACCTGCAAGGCCTCCAGAACCCCCACCCGTGCCGGCTGCCTGCAGCTCGAACTGTGCAGCTGGAGGGAGCGAGGCTCAGTCTCCGCATTGTAATTCCACTGCTACTGCGCCCCGCTACTGCGCCCCACTACTGTGCCCCGGAAGGCATATTTTATTTATTGGACAGGGCGGGAACAATTTGTGAGCAATCCTCCAGCTCTGCACCCCTTGGTGGGAGGGGAGCATCACCAGCTGCAGGCTTTGCGCGGGTCCCGGATGGCTACAAGCATCTGTCATGTGACGACGCACTCTCCAGGCTACACACAGCAACGGCTTTCTCCTGGCCCCGGGAGGGGGCCCTGCATGAGTGCCAGGCAATGGGGGCTCCAGGACAAGCCCAGCCCATGCACCAGCCCAGGGAAATTCACCTCTCAGGCTGCCCCCCACTCCTATTTTAGATGGATCCTAGACCATGAGCAGCTACTTTGGCCTGGTTCTCATGGAGAGCATGGCCCAGATATTCAAGTTCTGAGCCTGGGGGCCGGGATCCTGGTGCAAAAGACACTGGCCTCCGGTCCATGTGTAAATGGGGCATTTCCTGTGCTCCAGGGCAAGCCAAACCTGACCCCAGCCTCTGCATGCTCCTGCATAGGGGAGGTGGCTGGGGATCCTGGGGGAGGCCCTGGCAGACTGCGGCTACCCATGGGTGGCCAGTTTCACCCCTCACAATGGAGTCATCCCCCACCCAGCCTCAGTCTCCTCATCGGTAAAGTGGGTGCCACAACCTGGCATGCCCACTCCCAAGACTCCAGAGAAGGCTCAGCAGAGGGGTGGCCTTAGGTGTACACTGGCAAGACAGTGGGCCCCCCAGCCCCCTCGCCCCACTGCCTCCCCCACACATGCAAATGAGCCTTTTACTAGAGATGAATATCATCCTTCCAGTTTCCTGCTTGCCAGGAAAGGCCCACACCGATGAAGCAAGAGCCGATGACAGCTTCCCAGACTGTTTCTGGCCTTCACTCTGCACCCTGGGCTCTTCACTTCACTGGCTCGGTCACCTGTGGGTGACAGGACCAGGCCTGACCCGCCCCCATGGCTCACCAGGGACCTAGGACAGGGCTTCCCAGAGGCCACTGTGTTTCCAATACTATCTGCATCTGTATGGTTTGGCTCCGTGCTCCCACCCAAATCTCATCTCAAATTGTAATCCCCACCTGTCAAGGGAGGGACCTGGTAGGAGGTGATTGGGTCATGGGGGCGGTTTCCCCCATGTTGTCCTCATGATAGTGAGTGAGTTCTCACGAGATCTGATGGTTTCATAAAGGGCTTTTTCCTGTTTTGCTCAGCACTTCTCCTTCCTGCCACCATGTGAAGAAGGACATGTTTGCTTCCCCTTCTGCCATGATTGTAAATTTCCTGAGGCCTCCCCAGCCCTGTAGAACTGTGAGTCAATTAAACCTCTTTCCTGTATAAATTACCCAGTCTGGGGTATGTCTTTATGGCAGCATGAGAATGGGCTAATACAACATGACGTGTTGCTGCCTTCATTCAGCCTCAGCTGCCACCAGGGGAGAAAATAAGCATCAGAGAGGGGGCAGTGACTTGGCCAAAGTCACACAGCAGTTCCATAAGAGCTAAAGCAGGAGCCACCCTTCCCTTTCTCCCAGAGGTGTAGTGTGGAATGGGGTCCCCTTCCTTGAGGCCTGAGCTTCGGCTGGGAGTTGAGCTGGGGAGAAGATAGGCTGTTTTTTAAACTTTTTGCTCCACTGGTAGAGATTCGGCGCTTAGAGAAGGGATGGGCTGAAGCTTTTTGTGAATTAGCACACTCCAGCCATTGACACGGGGCCTGGACACTGCCTTCTCTCCATCCGTGTTCGCTGTCTGTGGGCCAGCATGAGTCTCTGTGAGGATTGGGGCTGGATTGGAGGGACCAGACCTGCTGTAGAGCTGGACTGCCCCATTCACTATTCCAGGGCCCTGAACCCCTCCACTCCCTATTCCAGGGTCCTGAACCCCTCCACTCCTTATTCCAGGGTCCTGAACCCCTCCACTCAATATTCCAGGGCCCTGAACTACTCCATTCACTATTCCAGGGTCCTGAACCCCTCCACTCACTATTCCAGGGTCCTGAACCCCTCCACTCAATATTTCAGGGCCCTGAACCTCTCCACTCACTATTCCAGGGTCCTGGACTCCTCCACTCACTATTCCAGGGTCCTGAACTCCTCCACTCACTATTCCAGGGTCCTGAACTCCTCCATTCAATATTCCAGGGCCCTGAACGCCTCCACTCACTATTCCAGGGTCCTGAACCCCTCCACTCACTATTCCAGGGTCCTGAACTCCTCCATTCAATATTCCAGGGCCCTGAACCCCTCCACTCACTATTCCAGGGTCCTGAACCCCTCCACTCCATATTCCAGGGCCCTGAACTCCTCCACTCCCTATTCCAGGGCCCTGAACCCCTCCACTCACTATTCCAGGGTCCTGAACTCCTCCACTCACTATTCCAGGGTCCTGAACTCCTCCACTCCATATTCCAGGGCCCTGAACTCCTCCACTCACTATTCCAGGGTCCTGAACTCCTCCATTCAATATTCCAGGGCCCTGAACCCCTCCACTCACTATTCCAGGGTCCTGAACCCCTCCACTCCATATTCCAGGGCCCTGAACTCCTCCACTCCCTATTCCAGGGCCCTGAACCCCTCCACTCACTATTCCAGGGTCCTGAACTCCTCCACTCACTATTCCAGGGTCCTGAACTCCTCCACTCCATATTCCAGGGCCCTGAACTCCTCCACTCACTATTCCAGGGTCCTGAACTCCTCCACTCCATATTCCAGGGCCCTGAACCCCTCCACTCTCTATTCCAGGGCCCTTAACCCCTCCATTCCCTATTCTAGGGCCCTGAACTCCTCCACTCACTATTCCAGGGCCCTGAATTCCTGCATTCACTATTCCAGGGGCCGTGGACTCCTCAGTTCACCAATCCAGACCCCTGGACTCCTCTACTCAGTATTCCAGGGGCGTGAACTCCTCCACTCACTAGTCGTGGGCCCTGGACACCCCCACTCACTATTCCAGGGGTCTGGACACCCCGTTCACTATTCCAGGGGCCTGGACTCCTCCGTTTCCTGTTCCAGGGCCCTGGACTTGAGTATCCTTCTGCTGCAGGTCTGCCAGGTGAGGCCAGTGTCCCTCCCCACCCTCCCAGGCTGCAGGGTTCCCGAGCATGAATCCTTCTTCCTTCTTTTGACTGGGGAGTGGGAATGAGAGAGCTCAGTGCTGGGGGCTCCCAAGCCTCGAGGGTGCCAGGGAAACACAGGGTCCCCAGGTGGAGCTCTGGGGTTTGCCCCATGCTGGTCAGAGGTCCTGAGAGCAGGGAGCACTCTCACCCGTTTCAGGAGGGGTGGAGGAGCACAGGGACACATTGCCAACGTGACCACCCCTGCCACCCTGGTGGTTCACAGCTGTGCCCAGCATGAGGCTCAGGCACCACCCAAGGACCCTTGGGGTCAGAGCTCATGCCTTTAGGAAGCCACCCAGCATGGGAGACCTTGAGGAGGGAAACCTGTGTGTGTCCCCTTGCAGGAGCCGGCTTGTATCCCTCCAGGTCCGTGCTCTGGAGGGGCTCTGGAGAATTCCCTGTGGGTCCAAGGAGGCAGAATGGGTGCCTCACTGGCCTGGCAGGGAGGAGGCTGGAGGGGAGCAAGGATGGTAGAGGGTGAAGTGGAGGATAGGAAGGAAGGTTGAAGGTAGAAGGTGGAGGAAGGAGAGGGTGGAGGGTGGAGGG
Organism: Pan troglodytes; assembly: GCF_028858775.2. Lineage (NCBI taxonomy): Eukaryota > Metazoa > Chordata > Mammalia > Primates > Hominidae > Pan > Pan troglodytes. Next base: position 141,922,349 of record NC_072411.2, on the reverse strand, counting down.
AGGAAGGAATGTGGCAGGTGGAGGGTGGGAGGGTGAGGTTGTAGGTGGAGGGTGGAAGGGTGAGGCTGTAGGTGGAGGGTGGGAGGTGAAAGGTGGGAGGTGGAGGGGAGGAAGGAGGGTGGGGGGTGGAGTGGGAGGGTGGGAGGTGGAGGGTGGGAGGTGGAGGGGAGGAAGGAGGGTGGGGGGTGGAGTGTGGGAGGGTGGGAGGTGGGAGGTGGAGGGTGGGGGGTGGAGTGTGGGAGGGTGGGGGGTGGAGTGTGGGAGGGTGGGGGGTGGAGGGTGGGGGGTGGAGTGTGGGAGGGTGGGGGGTGGAGTGTGGGAGGTGGGAGGTGGAGGGTGGGGGGTGGAGTGTGGGAGGGTGGGGGGTGGAGTGTGGGAGGGTGGGGGGTGGAGGGTGGGGGGTGGAGTGTGGGAGGGTGGGAGGTGGAGGGTGGGGGGTGCAGTGTGGGAGGGTGGGAGGTGGAGGGTGGGGGGTGGAGTGTGGGAGGGTGGGGGGTGGAGTGTGGGAGGGTGGGAGGTGGAGGGTGGGGGGTGGAGTGTGGGAGGGTGGGAGGGTAGGGGGTGGAGTGTGGGAGGGTGGGAGGTGAAGGGGAGGAAGGAGGGTGGGGGGTGGAGTGTGGGAGGGTGGGAGGTGGGAAGTGGAGGGTGGGGGGTGGAGTGTGGGAGGGTGGGGGTGGAGTGTGGGAGGGTGGGGGGTGGAGTGTGGGAGGGTGGGGGGTGGAGTGTGGGAGGGTGGGAGGTGGGAGGTGGAGGGTGGGAGGTGGAGGGTGGGAGGTGGAGGGGAGGAAGGAGGGTGGGGGGTGGAGTGTGGGAGGGTGGGAGGTGGGAGGTGGGAGGTGGAGGGTGGGAGGTGGAGGGTGGGAGGTGGAGGGTGGGAGGTGGAGGCTGGGAGGTGGAGGGTGGGAGGTGGAGGGTGGGAGGTGGAGGGTGGGAGGTGGGAGGTGGAGGGTGGGGGGTGGAGTGTGGGAGGGTGGGAGGTGGGAGGTGGAGGGTGGGGGGTGGAGTGTGGGAGGGTGGGAGGTGGGAGGTGGAGGGTGGGGGGTGGAGTGTGGGAGGGTGGGAGGTGGGAGGTGGAGGGTGGGGGGTGGAGTGTGGGGGGTGGAGTGTGGGAGGGTGGGGGGTGGAGGGTGGGGGGTGGAGTGTGGGAGGGTGGGAGGTGGAGGGTGGGGGGTGGAGTGTGGGAGGGTGGGAGGGTAGGGGGTGGAGTGTGGGAGGGTGGGAGGTGAAGGGGAGGAAGGAGGGTGGGGGGTGGAGTGTGGGAGGGTGGGAGGTGGGAGTGGGAGGTGGAGGGTGGGAGGTGGAGGGAAGGAAGGAGGGTGGGTGGTGGAGTGGGAGTGTGGGAGGGTGGGAGGTGGGAGGTGGAGGGTGGGAGGTGGAGGGTGGGAGGTGGAGTGTGGGAGGTGGAGGGGAGGAAGGAGGGTAGGGGGTGGAGTGTGGGAGGGTGGGAGGTGAAGGGGAGGAAGGAGGGTGGGGGGTGGAGTGTGGGAGGGTGGGAGGTGGGAGGTGGAGGGTGGGAGGTGGAGGATGGGAGGGTGGGAGGTGGGAGGTGGAGGGTGGGAGGTGGAGTGTGGGAGGTGGAGGGGAGGAAGGAGGGTGGGGGGTGGAGTGTGGGAGGGTGGGAGGTGGGAGGTGGGAGGTGGAGGGTGGGAGGTGGAGGGGAGGAAGGAGTGGGAGGAAGACCTCGAGTGTCTGCCCAGCTCACCAGCACTTATCGGGGCCAGTGGCCAGTCCTGCTGCCCACATCTCTGCCCTGCCTGATCGCATGTTTCTGAGTGTGAGCCCTTCCCGTCTGTCTCATGACCACAACCCTCCTCTGAACTCTGCTGTAGTCTTCTCTGTAGGGAAACACGTTTGGCATATGGGGGTCACACCCTACCCGTACCCTGGGTCCTTCCTTCCCAGCAGCCTTGGCACAGAAGAGTCAGGGCTCTGGAGGGCACAGGGGGTCACTGCTCAGCCCTGGGGTCTGGAAGGCCCACTGGAGCCAGGAGTGCTGCTCCCAGTGGCCACCAGGAGCCTGGCCGAGGTCTGAGTGAATGCACCGCGCATTGGAATATAAACAGGCGGGTGCCTGGTGATTGGTCTACTTAAACCCAAACAGGACCCCAACGCCCTCCACGACCCACAAGATGCACTCTGGGGCTGAGATGAAGGCCCACACACCCTCCAGGCCCAAGCTTCCCTCTTCTTGTTCCACTGTTCCTCCGTCGTCTCCCTGCTTCCTGGCTTCACCAGCAGATGCTCCCCCAAACCCCACGGTGGGAAAAGCTCAGGAATGAATCAAGGACAAATCCCATGGGACTTTGTGGGAGCCACATCTTGGGTGTCATGATCGCAATGCAAAGCAGGCAGTGTCCAGGGCGGGCAGGACAATGACTGTGGACATCCAGGGGTGGGTGGTGATCCTGTTGGGACAAGGATACAATTAGGAAAGGCAATGAGACCCTTGAGGAAGGGCAGGACTCAGGAAGATAGGACAGGGGCTGGGAGCCTGGCTGCAGAGACCAGCAGAAACAAAGCGGGAGAGGTCACCCAGCCGGGAAGCAGAGAGACCCACAGAGGCTGGAGTGGGGCCAGGGGGAGCAATGGGGAATCCAGAACCTACCATCGATGAAGCTATAAGACCGTCGGGCAGGACCAGATGTGAGGTAGACAGATGTGGGAGAAAAGAGACATAATTATCAGCATAATTAAAATGACAATATCTAACTTTTTGAGCACAGATGAAGCCCCAGGTGTAGTGCCAAGGCTTTACACACAATATCTCACGGACCACAGTATTATTCCCCTTGTGCAGACAAGCCTCTGCACAGAGAGGGCAGGGGAACTCCCCAAGTTCTGTTGCAGTTCTGAACTCCCTAACAGCTGTTGGAGAAGGTGCAGAGCCCCATCAGGAGCACACAGTCGTGGCTGCAGTGCTGCACAGAGAGGTCAGGGGAACTCCCCAAGGTCACACAGCAGTTGGAGAAGGTGCAGAGCCCGTGAGGAGCACACAGTCATGGCTGCAGTGCCGCACAGAGAGGTCAGGGGAACTCCCCAAGGTCACACAGCAGTTGGAGAAGGTGCAGAGCCTGTGAGGAGCACTCGGTCGTGGCTGCAGTGCTGCTTCCTCCAGTGGTGGTCACAGCTTTCTTCCCGTGGACGCCTCTGAAGCAGGCTGCGTAAACTCACGGCCTCCATTTGATATTGGGGAAATGGAGAAGCAGGAAGCCCATGTGATGTCCAGGGTCAAGGGCTGAAGGGGCTGGGGCTGGTCTCAGTCTGTTTGGAGAGCCGCAGTCAGGGCTAACCACCCACCTTCTCCATCAGCTTGGGGTCCCATCCACACCAGCAGCCCTCCAAGCCTGCCTCCTGCACCTCGGCTTCCTGCACCACTGGAGGAAGCTCCAGAGTGAGCCCAGCACACCACCCTGTAAATCCAGCCTCGCCCCAGGCCCCCAGATATCTTTCTACCTCACCCAGCGATCAAGAAAGAGCTTTAATGACACGGTCCCTTCCAACGCCAGCAGCAACGATCCCAGGCAGGGAAGTTCTCATCCCCAAGGACCCCGGGAAGCGGAGTGTCAGCAGGTCAGGGTGGAACCCCTGAGCCAGGGCACCCCAGCTGAGAACCCCTTTCCCTTGTCACCCCGAGGGCTGCCCTGGCCTCTGGCACATGGCTCAGAGCTGACCGGCCTGGCAGGGCCTATGCTCACCTGTGGCAGTGCCTGCCTGAGGCTTTGGGGCTAGGAGTTGGACCCGTCCTCCTCCTCAGGTAGCACCTCCCTGCCCACGGCCTCACCAACCTCTCTGCCAGAAGGCCCTGGGACAGGGTGTGTCTCCAAAGACCCACTGGCCTGATCCCCTTCAACCCCACCCCATGAGCAGGACTGTCCCAAAGGGCTGAGCTGCTGTTCAAAGTCACACAGCTCAAAAGTAGGACTGGAAAGGAGGTGGCCCCACCCCGCCTCCCTCTGCCCCACCCGGTCCTCCTCCGGCCCTAGCAGCAGGGGAAGCGCTTGTGAGAGGCCAGGTTTCCCCACATACGAAGGACCGAAGGTGCCCTGGGATCCCGACAGGCTTCCCCTGGGATTCAGACAGCCCCGCCCTCAGGTTAGACCCCGCAGCCCCCCAGGGGACCCTCGGAGTGGGCTGGAGCCTCCCCCACCCACAGCAGGCCCCAGGTCCTGCAGGAGGCTGAGCCCACCCAGAGCTCCAGGGGCCCAACCCACCTGGCTTGGTCTCCCGGCCGTGTTGGTGGTTCTCCGACCTTTTGCTCAACATAAGGGAACGTTCCATGGGCAGGTGTCAGGCAGTTGTCAGGCAGGGCATTAGGAATGCTAAGGACCCAAGAGTTTGAAAAACTGATGCTGAGTGTGACAAAATGAAAATCGCAGGAAGGTCTTGATCTGGTGAGAAGGTCTGGGCAGAACTGGTTTCAGCCAGGGAATTCACAAGCTGCTTCACACCTCAGCCCCATGCCCGATGGCACCTGAACGCCAGCCCCAGACTGCCCCTGTGAGATTAGATCAACCCTCTGAGCCTGATCAACCTCCTGGCCCGTGGCTGGGTCTGTGCTGGAGAGGGGAGAAAACTGCCCAGTAATGATCGCGTTTCATGGGTGATGAGAGCCCCGTCGTTTCATGGGTGATGAGAGCCCTGTCGTTTCATGGGTGATGAGAGTCCCGTCGTTTCATGGGTGATGAGAGCCCCGTCGTTTCATGGGTGATGAGAGTCACGTCGTTTCATGGGTGATGAGAGTCACTTCGTTTCTGAACGTAACAGATGGAGGTCCATGCTGAAAGAACACTTTTCAAGACAGGAGCAGAATCATCTTGTTAATGCTTGTGTGATCAGGCAGGCAAGGAAGGAAGGGGCTGCAGGCACTGGCCTGGGGTCAGGAGCACGGCCACTGTCTCCATGAGACGGGACCACACGGCAGCACCTCTGACCTCCGCACAGCCACTGGGGCCTTGGGGACCGGCGCTGTCTCACAGTTCTCAGCTGTCTCTCTACATCCTCCGCTCACAGGTCCCCCTCCACACACACGCATGTTCCCCTCCTGCGTAGTAACAGTTCCGGCCGGGAGAGCGCGTGCTGGGGCCGGGGCTCGGCAGAGACAGCCCAGCGCCTCTTGGACAACTGTCCCTGCCTGTGCATAGGGAGCAGGCCCGTGATGGCCGACCTCAGCCCCAGTCATCCTCCTGGGACCCTTTCCACCAGCATTGATGGAGCGCCGCCAGAGCTACGCCGTGAGGAGGAGGAGAGCTGGACTTGCCAGTGCTGAACTCAAAGGCCCAGGACAGAGTTGGATGCTAAAGCAGTCACCGCCTGTTGGCTCCCTTCTGCGGAGCAGCCAGGAGGACGGGAGGCCCACTGGACACCTGGGTCCTTTGCGTTTGTGCCCAGCTGGGCGTCCTGCAAAGCCAAGGTGCCCCTCCGCTCATTGCCCTTGAAAATCACAGGGTGGGGGCATCTCGGGGAGGAGCCTCAAACAGGCAGGCTCTTCAGCTCTTTTAATCCCAGACGCCAGGATGCTCAGGCAGACGTGGAGCTGCAGTGCTGCCCGCAAGGCTGTGGAGTGCTCCTGCTTGCCATTGCTCTGAGTGGCCCTCTGAGGCCAGTGCTGTGAGCCTGTTCCACAGGTGAGCAGCCCGAGGTGGGGAGGGGCTCGGCTGCTCTGAGCCCCAGCTGCCTGTTTGTAGAACTGGGTAATGAGAGTGTGGGTTGTCCTAGGGGTCAGATGAATGGACATCTGCGAGGTGCCCGGGAAGCACCAGCGGCCCATCATTGAGGCAGCCACTGAACAACAAGAAAGGGCAGGTGCAAGGAGCCCAGGGGTGAGGGTGTGGGTGGAGGTGAGCTCACCCAAGATAAACGGCTGGACCACATACACGCAGGTGCTAGCAGGACCCTGTCACCTGGTGACCCACATGGCAGACAGGACTCTGCCGCTCTGGCCCGGCTGTACTCTCTCCTCACTCACCCGACACCCACCTGATGCTGCACCCGGGTGGAGGGTGCTCTCTGTGAGAAGTGGGTGCCCTGGCCAGGGGCTCAGGCAGCCAGAGGGTGAGGATGGCCTGTCGGGTGCTGACTCCCCATAACCTCCCCTCCAGAAGCACAGTGGGCCCCTCGGGGCTCGGCACAGAAGCACTCTGCCCTGCACAGGGCCTGGCCCTCCCAGCAGGTGCCAGCCTGTCTGGGAACCCTGGGCTTTTGTTCATGAGTGGCAGACGGCTCGTTAGGCCTGGGTAAAATGAAGCAAGAAAACTTCCTTGCTGGCTTATGCCCTCTGGCCGTGTGTGCTCCTCTGCTGTCTATCTCAGACCTGTGCCTGGTAAAACAAGCACCATGGTCAGACAATGTCCTGAGCCCTCACGAACTGCAGAGGGCACTGAGCCAGACGGGGTGGGCACCTCCCTCAGGGTTCAGCCTGCATCATGGCTCCAGCCCTGGATGCACGGGGAGGCAGAGAGGACTGGGAATCTCAGCCTTGGCACACACCTGGGGCCACGCGGCCTCCACGTTCTCACTGCAGGATGGGGAGGCCAGGCCGGCCAGCCAAGGGGCTGACAGAGGAGGGCTGGTGTGGGCCAGCTGCTTGCTGCACAGGGAGTGCTGACCATCAGAGGCCGTGGGAGCCCCACAGGGCAAGGCAGGCCTTGGCCACCCGCTATGCCTGAACACCAGCAGCTGTACCCCGGGGCCTGCCACCCCTGCTACTCTGGGCATGTTCATCACATGCTTGACCATAGCAAGGCCTCGACACCCAAGGGCTCAATCCTGCAGGTTCAGAGGCTGGACCTCCTCCCACAGATTGAGAGCCAGGCCCTGTCTTTCAGGTCAGCCTCATCAGCCAAACTCAGGAGACTGACGTACAGGCTTGGAAGGCCATGGTGCTGATGTGGGGGCAGAATTACGGCAGACCATGGGTGGGACTTCAGATGGGAGCCACTTCCATGGAGAAGCTCCCCGTCGCTGTGGTGGAGCCAGGTGTCCCTGAGACTTCCCTTACCTCACGGGCAGGCTGCATCGCGGGGAGCTGCATTACTGTCTTCTGATGTCCGCCCAGCTGATGGGGGTCGCAGTGGGGCTGTGTTGTCCTCACAGGCTTGTGTCCGGGTCTGCACAGCCCTGATCTCAGCTGTGGGCCCTGAGCCTGCCAAGAGATGAGCAAGTGCCTCCGTGTTCCCTGGGGAAGAGGTGCTGGAGGCCCCGTCTCCAAGAGCACCCTCCCCACACGAGCCGCAGGCGGGCTCTTCACATTCCTCATTCCCAAGCTGAGCACCACCCCTCCGACAGGCCGAGTCTTTCTTTAAACACAACTGTTCCTCTTTGCTCAGGCTCCGGAACAGGCTTGCGGGCTCGTCTGCAATTTCCTGTCACCTACAGGGGCAGATTCATCCAGTCCCTGAGTCCTGGGCACAGTGCTGCCCTCTGGGTGAACAGTTGACCCAGAGGAGCGGACGGGAGTGCCCCTGCAGGGGGGTGGCCCCCATGTCTGAGAGGCCTTTTGCAGGGCTCAGTGTGTGAGGTCAAATGCTCAGCTCTCACCCCAGGTGAGGAGGATTCCCTGGAGCCAGCCGGAAGAGCACCCATCGTAGAACAGGCAGCAGAGGCACGGTAGCTTAGGGGCCCAGGAGGAAGACCCTTCCATACCAGGGCTGTCCACCAGGCAGGTGAACCCAACAAGGACCTAGGCTTATGACCCCTTCCAGGACCCAAACAAGGAACCCCACCCAGGCCCAGGCCGGAGGCTGCATCCAGACTCAGGTGGCCCCATCCAGGTCTCAGACAAGTGACCTCCTCCAGACCCAGGCAGGTTACCCCATCTGGGACCCAGGCAGCGGTCCATGAAGTCATCCACACCAGGCACCACAAAGATGCAAATGGCCGGTCCACACGCATGCCGGTGCTGGCAGGATCTTGTCACCTGATGGCCCACATAGTGGGCAGGACTCCAGCGCTCTGGCCAGCATGGACGCCGCTCCTCCCTCACTCACCTTCTCCCTCCTGAAGCTGCACCAGGGTGGAGGCAGCTGTAGCCACAGGACGAAGAGGGCCTGCTGGGTGCTGGCACCCCGTAGCTGGGGCTAACATTCCTGTAATTAGCATCAGGAGAGGCCCTAGCTGCTCCGGAGCACTGAAGGCAGGGATGGATGTAGCCTAATTGCCAGCTCCCTACACCTCCCAGGACTGCCCTCTATGCTCAGGGTCTGTGTGATGTGGCAACTCAGATGGCCCCACAAGGGTAGAGGTGTCCCTTCCCTCCTCAGGCTCCCCTGGTGCCCACTGCCCAGTCACTCCCATCAGCCTGTTTGAGGCAACCTGCTCCCCATTCTAGAGCCTCTGGGTAAATGAGCGCCTCTCCCAGGAAGGCTCCTGCAGTCTCACCTGGACTCAGGGCGGAACTGCAGGTAGGTTTCTGCATGGCACCTGTGGGCACAATCGACTGACTGTAACTGCCCAGGGCTGTTGACCTGCTGTAAACTCGGGGCCTCCTCCTGTCTCTGCCTTGTCTCCACCTGCATCAGACTCTCCTGGCAGCGGGGAGACAGGCGTCGGGTGCCCACACAATTGGCAGGAGGGGGAGGAGAAGAAGCACTGGGATCCGGGGGCAGAAAGGCACAGATCGAGACATTCCCAGGTATGGCTGGGAAACAGTGGGCCAACCCACATTCCCCAGGTAGGCTAAGTCAGCTATGCATTAACAAGGGGAAAATGAGCGTCATGACCTCCTACAGAGCACCCCACTCCAGAAAACTCCTACGGGTGGGTGGGAAGATGCCAATTAACCCAACCTCTCAATGGCTCCTTTTAGCCAAGTCCCTGCAGGCAAACACCTGCAGATGCCCACCTGGCTCCTGGGGAGAAAATTCCCTGCTGAGCCCAGTCCTTGGCCCCGGGATTCTCAGGGCAACAAGGTCTCCTTCCAACAGAGCGGGGACACAGCGGCAGCTCAGCCTTCCTGAGGCTTAAACTCGGCCAAGAGGAGCTCCTGGGGAGAGGCTCAGAGAAGCCAAGATAGGCGGGGTGAGTTCTCCCGGCACAGCCTCCTGGAGCAGCTGGCTAAGGAGAGACAGGGTTTGCAGGGCCCGGCCCAGCCCAGCATGGCAGAGCAGAGCAAAGCACGGGCAAGAGCTGAGGACCAAGCGCCCAAGAAGTGGCACAATAGCTTAGGGACCCAAGAAGAAGACCCATCCACACCAGGACTATCCACCAGGCAGGTGAAGCCAACAAGGACCTAGGCATGTGACCCCTTCCAGGACCCAAACAGGTGACTGCAGATGCCGCTCAGCTGGCGACTGAGCTCGCTCACACACACTCACACACCCTCATGCAAGCTCATGCAGTTATGCATACTCACACACGTACACTCGCACATGCTCACACACATGCATGCTCACATACATGCACACGTGCACACACAGCTCACACACTTATGCACACTCACATGCATGTTTACACACATGCACACACATGCTCACACACTTATGCACACTCATGCAGTCCTGGACACTCACACAAGTACACTCACAATGCTCACACACACTCACATGCTCACATACTTATGCACACTCACATGCACGTTCACGCACATGCACACACATGCTCACACACTTATGCACACTCATGCAGTCATGCACACTCACACAAGTACACTCATACATGCTCACATGCACACTCACATGCACACATGCACACACACGCTCATACACTTATGCACGCTTATGCACACAGTCACACACACACTTGCTCACTCGCATGATCACACACACTTACACATGCTCACTCACACACAGCTGCACAAGCAGGGGCCTGGTGCCTAGGGCAAGAGCAATCAGGAGGTGGGCAGTGGCCCCTCAGTGTTCTGGGCAGGACAACTTGGAAGAGCCACAGAGGAGCCTGGAGTTGGAGGTCTAGAGGTCCCAGTGTTGCACCTGACAGCTGGTGACCCTGGGGCAAGGCACTGCAGTTCCCAAGTCCCAGGGCAGCTGGGACTCATCCAGGGGAGTGTGCTACAGCCTCATGCCCTTTAGTCCTCTGCCACCTTTAATGTCCCCTGAAAGCAGTTTCCACAAGTACAGTAGAGGGCAGGGCGTTTCCTAAGGGATGCAAACCACAGGGTGCAAGAGGTACCACTGTGGAGCTGGCAGTTGGCCCTGGAAAGCAGGCCTGACATCCTCACGAAAGCCTTGTCCTGGGCCCAGCAGCCGCTCCCAGGGCCTTCAGGCTGTGCGTGCTTCTCTGGGCCCCCAGCGGGACCTGCAAGGCAAATGCATCCCTGCACTGCAGTTCTAGGACAGAGCAGGAGGCTTTCTGGACACACAAGTCCCAGCCCTTGAGAAGAGACCTCCAGCTTGGAAGCGTCCATGTGTCCCTCCTTTCCCTTCCATGTATTAGAGACATGGGCCACAATCTGTCCACTTTGCTGCGCCCGCCTTCTCCACCTGCCCCTCGTCTGTGCTGGCCACCGTCCCTGTCCACCTTCTGCCAGCTGGAAAGCAGGAGGCCATGCCTCTCCGATGCCCAGCCCCCACTCCATGGTCCTCTCACACACCAGACAGGAGAATGACAGCCGCCTTCCCCCATGTGCCAGCCCTTCAGCGCCCCTCCCTACCCCAGTGTCCAGGTATTTCTCATGGGAGGGCATGGTGTCACCTCAGCTGGACTTTGGCCATCCCCACTGGGCCGAGTACTGTCATGCACATGGAGCTGCTGCCCTCTCTGGGGCCTGCCTGATGTTGTGGGCAGGTGGATCACCCCCCGAGGCTCAGGTACCACCTGAGTGGGGCCGGGTCACTCAGCCCACAGAGATGCACCATCACTGACCACATCTCCTGCAGGGCCAGGTGTGTCCTCTGCTACAGCCAACACCCGGACACTGAGGCCTGCAAGGACCCTCAGGCCACCACCCTTAGCTGTGGGGTTGAGCATGGAACTCCCCCTGCACCTCAAGGCTGGGGCTGCCTCCCTCAGCTATTGTGGGGAACAAGGAGGCAGCTGGATGGGGAGCTCTCCCCAGGCTGTGGAGCCCTCCAGAGCTCTAGGACCCCACCTGAATGGTGTGGGGTGCAGCCATCAGCTTCGAAGGCCAGCAGTCCAGTCCAAATTCCAGCTCCATCCATCCCCAGTTGCGTGACTGTGGGCAGGTGCTGGACTCCTCTGAGACAGATCTGCTGACAGGCTGTTGACAGCTCCAGGCATCCACACACGGTGCAGCGTGTGACCCGGTGCTGCTGGGCTCTCATCCTGCCTGCCTGTCCCAGGAGCAGGGCCCTCTGGCCCTGTGGAGCTGTGACAGACGAGATGGCTCCACAGGCGCTTTCCGCACCTCTCAGGCTGTGGGGACGTCTCTCTGCCTCTGTGGTCTCAGTCCAGGGTCCCATGCTTCCGACATCTCCTGGACCACCTATTTCCTGTCCTGCAGGGCAGCCCCAACACGTCCAAGCCCCCAGCCCCCACCTGTATATCCAGGAGCAGGCTCCAGAATCCAGGTGTCCCCGGAGCGACTCACTCTCTCTGGGCCTCAGTTTCTGTAACACTGGGGATTTGGACCACGTCACCTCTCAGGCCCTTTCTGGAGTGGAAATCCTCTCCGGTGCTGATGAGACGAAAAGCTTCACGTGCCCCTCTGAACAGTATTCTTTTCGATATAAATTAATCAAAAGAATAAATGAGATGAGGTTGCTGGGGCGGATCCTCAGGTTAGACTCTGAGGCGAGAGGTTTGTGAATCGTTGATCACACCAGGGCCTGGGTGGGGCAGGGAGAATGGGGCTGCTGCGTCACAGTGACAGAGGCCTCTGAAATCCGGTGAGGGTGCATTGGGGTTGCCCCAGCCCAATGTGGGGGTGGCTCTGGGTCCATTGCCGGCCAAGAGCTGCCCCCGAGGCAGGGGTGTAGCCTGGGGCAAGGCAGCTTCACCTGACTGAAGGCAATTCCCAGAGACAACAGCTCCCCGGACATCACTGCAGAGCTCACTCCCTATCACAGGTCTCAGACGCAGGTGCTGAAGACCCAGAGTGGGTCCCTGGGACCCTGACGGGGCCTCTATTGAGAGCAGGAAGCTGCTACTCGGAAGAAAATGCCTCTCTGAAGGACTCACACACTGAGAATTATTTCCTGGAATTTTTCCACGATTGTTCTGCCCTTTCCTTGTCTCCACATAAAGGGAAAAAACCCAGAAATGACACCATCCCCACATGGGCCGAGGTTACTTTTTGAATCAATAACTGTGGGTCGGCCCCTCATCTAAGTCTGTTCCCTAGAGCAGAAGGAGGCCCTGGCCAGGGCAGGCCCTGCCTCTGCATCTCTTTGGCCATCTTGAATTCCTCTCGGGCCTGGGCCAGGCTCAGAGGCCCTTAGCCGGCACCAGGGTGCTCCAGAGGCCCTGCTCCCCAAGTCCAAGGCCATCTTCTGACACAAGGGAAGGGGCATGCCAGCTCTAAACCCGGCTGCATTGTCATGGGGTCACCATTGGCTCATGTCCTAGCTCCCCTCCAAATCTCCCGATGCCAGCACCGCTGTTGCAGGCAGCCTCACACTGAGAGGGTCCACCCATGCCCCAGTTCCCCTCCAAACCTCCTGATGCCCCAGTTCCCCTCCAAACCTCCTGATGCCAGCACCGCTATTGCAGGCAGCCTCACAGCGAGAGGGTCTGCCCATGCCTCAGCTCCCCTCCAAATCTCCCAATGCCAGCACTGCTGTTGCAGGCAGCCTCACATCAAGAGGGTCTGCCCATGCCTCAGCTCCCCTCTAAGCCTCCCCAATGCCAGCACCACTGTTGCGGGCAGCCTCACATCGAGAGGGTCCGCCCATGCCCCAGCTCCCCTTCAAGCCTCCCCGATGCCAGCATCCAGGTTGTGGGCAGCCTCACATTGAGAGGGTCTGACCTGCAGTTCTTCTGGGGACAGATTCCTTTTTTGAAATCCTGGATCGGGACTGATACCAGGGCAGGAGTCCAATCTGAATGGAAACCCTGGCCGGGCCGGTGCGTTCTCCCTTTCAGAAGGCACCGGCGTGGGGCGAAGTCTAGGTTGGGGCACTGTGGTTTCACAGCTGAAATCCAACTCTGGAACCAGTTTAAAGTGTCTAATGGGAACGGGATGGAAGGGATGCATGGCCCGGCTGCAAGGAGAGGAAGGGCCGTGGAGGCTGTGGCAGAGAAGCGGCTCCTTGTTCATCCTCCAACTCTACAGACCTGCCCAGCCAAGCCCTCCGGGCAGAAGGAGTCCAGCTCTGCCTGAGTGCATGTGCTTTGTTTGCTTTTGCTTATTTTTCCCAATCCAGACTCAACGAGCAAACCCCAAGGTGACTCCTGCCAGCTCAGGTTCAATCCTCCCATGTCCGTGGCTTCATCGTGTCCTCAGGACACCCCATGAGGTGAAAAGTTTCATGTGGTTTACAGATGCAAGGGATGGCCACCCAACTGGACAGTCACCTGGATGGACGGACACCTGGATAGACGGTCACTCCGCTAGACAGTCACCTAGATGGTCACCTCGCTAGACAATCACCTGGCTGGATGGACAGCTGGATGGATGGTCAGCCAGCTAGACAGTCACCTGGATGGTCACCCATCTAGACAGTCACCTGGATGGATGGTCACCTGGATGGATGGTCACCTGGATGGACAGTCACCCGGCTGGATGGCCACCTGGATGGACAGTCACCTGGACAGATGGTCACCTGGATAGATGGTCACCCGGCTAGACAGTCACCTGGATGGATGTTCACCTGGATAGATGGTCACCTGACTAGACAGTCACCTGGATGGATGGTTATCTGGATAGATGGTCACCTGGCTATACAGTCACCTGGATGGATGGTCACCTGGATAGATGATCACCCAGCTAGAGAGTCACCCGGCTAGACAGTCACCTGAATGGATTGTCAACCAGCTAGACCATCACCTGGATGGATGGTCACCTGGCTAGATAGTCACCTGAATGGATCGTCAACCAGCTAGACCATCACCTGGATGGATGGTCACCTGGCTAGATAGTCACCTGGATGGATGGTCACCTGGATAGATGGTCACCCAGCTAGATAGTCACCTGGATGGATGGTCACCTGGATGGACAGTCACCTGGATGGATGGTCACCTGGATAGATGGTCACCCAGCTAGACAGTCACCTGGATGGATGTTCACCTGGATAGATGGTCACCCGGCTAGATAGTCACCTGGATGGATGGTCACCTGGATGGATGGTCACCTGGATGGACAGTCACCTGGACGGATGGTCACCTGGATAGATGGTCACCCGGCTATACAGTCACCTGGATAGATGGTCACCCGGCTATACAGTCACCTGGATGGATGGTCACCTGGATAGATGGTCGCCCGGCTAGACAGTCACCTGGATGGATGTTCACCTGGATAGATGGTCACCCAGCTAGATAGTCACCTGGATGGATGGTCACCTGGATGGATGGTCACCTGGATGGACAGTCACCTGCACGGATGGTCACCTGGATGGATGGTCACCCAGCTAGACAGTCACCTGGATGTATGTTCACCTGGATAGATGGTCACCCGGCTAGATAGTCACCTGGATGAACAGTCACCTGGACAGATGGTCACCCGGCTAGACAGTCACCTGGATGGATGTTCACCTAGATAGATGGTCACCCAGCTAGATAGTCACCTGGATGGATGGTCACCTGGATGGATGGTCACCTGGATGGACAGTCACCTGGACGGATGGTCACCTGGATAGATGGTCACCTGACTAGACAGTCACCTGGATGGATGGTCACCTGGATAGATGGTCGCCTGGCTAGACAGTCACCTGGATGGATGGTTATCTGGATAGATGGTCACCCGGCTATACAGTCACCTGGATGGATGGTCACCTGGATAGATGGTCACCCGGCTAGACAGTCACCTGAATGGATTGTCACCCGGCTAGACCGTCACCTGAATGGATTGTCAACCAGCTAGACCGTCACCTGGATGGATGGTCACCTGGATGGACAGTCACCTGGATGAATGGTCACCTGGCTAGACAGTCACCTGGATGGATGGTCACCTGGATAGATGGTCACCCGACTAGACAGTCACCTGGATGGATTGTCAACCAGCTAGACCGTCACCTGGATGGATGGTCACCTGGATGGACAGTCACCTGGATGAATGGGCACCCAGCTGGCTGCTCTGAGTACAGCTCTCACAAAACCTTTGCTTCCCCCCTCCAAGTTCACGGCCTTTCCTCCACTCTTCCCTGCCCAAGCACTTCTAATTAATGTAACTTTGCCTAAGCTGAGATCCTGGAGTTCTTTCAGTACCTGTCCCAGGCAGTGGCAGGGCCAGGAGAAGGGAGATGGCTGAGTATAGGCGAATGTCTCTATGCCACACATATATCCCGTTTTCCCAGCTGGAAGTCGCAAATCCTTTTCTTCCTGTTTTCAGATCTTCTGATGTGTCTTCAGATAGTGTGTGTAGTTCATGTAGTCATGTTTCTGTTTGGGAATTTTTTTTCCCTGGAAAATCCTCAGGGCTCTGTCTTTAAATTGAGGGCATCTTAAAGTCTTTGAAATGTGCTTTAGGGCTAGAAAGATTCCTGTTCAATGCTGGCCCTGCTGTTTACATCTGTGTGACCTCAGCAAATCATCTCACCTAGCTCAATCCTCTCCCACCTGTATTTTAATTTATGTGGAAAACAAAACATAACATCATCCAGAAAAGCCACCTTTCCTGTGGAGACTGCTGCCTTCCTCAGCCCCCTCGCACCCTTGCCGGTGATGCTGTGTGGCACGCCCTAACCCACGAAACGGTGGAGCTGCGGTGCCCGGTCTCACAGGCCCTGACGTCCTGGGGCCGCACACGTCACACAGCTCCCCAGGCATCAGTTCCGGCCTGCGCCTCTGGGAGGCAGCGAGAGAAGCCTGAGGGTCCGCAGCGATAGTCAGCTGGGCCCAGCTGCAAACATTCAGCATTGATCCTGCCTTGCCGCCCGCCCACCCGCGGCCCAGGACGAGTTGTTACCTGGCCCAGCTCGGTGTCCTTGCGCAGAACAGGACGCATCGCCCACGTCCTCAGGGGTCTGCTGTAGTGGTCAGAGGGTAGCACCGTACTGGCAACATCACAGCATGTCTAAATGTCAATTACTGCCATCATCATTCTTGTTTTTATTTGCTAGTGTTGATTAAAAGCTTGCAATCTGCCAGGCACTGCCACCCCCATCCATGGGCTGTCTCCGTGCTGAGAGATCTCAGTTTTACAGATGAGGAAACTGAGGTTCAGACAGCATAGGGCGCCTGGGATGGGTCAGGGGCATGTGGGGAACCCAGGAGGTCTGACTCAGAGCCCGTTCCTCACTCCAGGCCCTGACCACCAGCCCAGCTCAGGTGGAACTTGGGTGTGCGTTGAACTTCTCAGGTGCCTGGTGTGGAAGAGCCAGGATGTGGGCTTGAGGATGTGGGCTGTGCCTGCGTCTCCTTCTCCCTGAAAAGAAAAAAAATCCCAGAAAGCCAGACACTGGGCCCAGGGATGTCAAGTTCACGTGCTGCCAGAAACACTTCGGTGTGACTGTGAACGGCTGTGCCCCTTTCTTGCAGAGCAGCTGCCCTGCTTATGTGGCACCAAGAAAGTGAGAGAGAAGGTCTCTCTCTCAGCTCAGAACCACCACTTGGCAGGCCAGGCAGGCAGCTGTGATTCAAAACACACCCGTGGCTCTGGAAAGAAGAACTCCAAAGCCTGGGATGGCCTGGAGCAACACAAAGCCACTTGTGTGGTGTTTCCAATTCTCCTTTTAAAGCAATTATTAAGTTCATCTGAAAGTCAAATAAGAGCCACAAATCAAAAACAGAATTAACAAGTAACAGCGGGGCTGTGAAATTGGATCTGATGTGTTTTCAGGGAAGTGGGCGGAGTGCCCACTCACATCTGGTCAAGTTCAGCCTCACTGGAGGAACCGCTGGCCGGGGTCAAGACCTTCCGCATGACGGATCATGGAATTAGACGTCAAAACCTTCCGCATGACGGATCATGGAATTAGACGTGACGTTCACAGGAACGACAGTGAGCCCTTGGCCAGCGAATGTCAGCTCTTTGCTTACGAAACTGTGATCCTTTCAGGAAAGCCAGACACAGGGTCCTCTAGGTTTGCCAGGCTTTGCGGGGCCCGTGTTCTAAGGCCCTTGAGAGGCTGGAACCTCCTTCTTCAACAAGCTCTCCCGTAGCGGTCGTCCAGCCCAGAGGGTTTTAGATCTCACACTGGTTGTTTGCTCCTCACTGAAACCCTGTTCACAAATTCCAACATTGCAGGGCCAGGTAGTAACTGGGGCAGGGAGCACTGAGAGTCCCCGGGAACTCCCCCAGTTCAGGTCCCCATGTCCCAAGAGAATGACATAAGACGGGCTCACATTTGTGCCCAGTGACCCCTTTGAGCAACACCCATTCCCTCTCGGCTTTGGTGTCTGTGCTGCTCTTGCTTTTAAGAAAAATGTTTCTACTCTTACGATTTTTCCCTCACTTTCCAAATGTTTTCTGTTATCCCCCCACACACGCACACTCTCACACATATGCACACACAAACACACACAAACCACACACATATACACACACTCTCACACACATATACACACATGCACACAGAAACACACACACACAAACACCCTCTCACACATATACACATACATGCATACAGAAATACACACATATACACACTCTCACACACATCTGCACACACACACACACACACACAATCTCAAGGTGGGAGAGCAGCATCTAGACTCGGCCTGCCTGGTCCCAGCACCAGCTCTGTGGTCACTCCCTGTGGAGAGATGGCACGGCCAGCAGGCACCACCCTCTGTCCGGCAACACAACAGCAGGCAAACTGTGCATGTGAGCAAATGCGTCCCGTACCCAGGATGCTTGCCAAGGTGAATACGAAACACCTGCAAAAAGCCAGCCCAGCGGGGCCTTCACCCCTGGTCCAGGGGAGCAGAAGGGCCAACCTGAGGACCATTCTCGGCGACCTGCTCTGCTGTGGCCTCCTGGATCTGGCTTCCAGGGCTAGGAAACCTGGTGAAAAATCTCTGTGGGAGGATTGCAGGGCTGATGCTGGGCAAGTGCAGGGAAGGGAATGCAGAGGCCGGAGCCGGCTGGCATTACGGAGGCCGACTCTTCCCCAGCCTTGTGATTCCGTGGCCCTGCAGCTCCTTTCAGAGTAAGCTGCAGGACAGCCAGTGCTCCTGACTGTGACCTGTGACCCAATATAGGCCTGCACCCCAGATGAGTGCTCAGGTGCTGCTTGTGTCCCCAACAAACACACTCTGCGCTGGGCACCCCCAGGACCAGGGAAGCACTGTTCACGGCAGTGCAAGCAGACTGCCCCGGCAGCTCCACATCTAGGGGAGAGGCAGGCAGCAAACCCGCAGGTGAGCAAAGCAACAGTGTTGCCTCAGAACCAGTACCATGGAAAAACTGACGCCGGGAAGGGAGAGAGGGGCTGCTGGTGGGTCCACGGGGGCTACACTGTCTGACCAGGCGCCAGGCATAGTCTCTCTTCTGGGCTGGCAGGGGAGGGGCAGTGGCTGAGTGAGCCTGACAACGACCTGGGGGAGACCAGCAGCAGGGAGCACAGGAGCATGTCTGAGTGGCTGCCCCTGCCCCTGAGGGCTGACACTTAGATTCTGACTTTTTTTTTTTTTTTTTTAGGTTGGAGTACAACGGCATGATCTCGGCTCACTGCAATCTCCGCGTCTGGGGTTCAAGTGATTCTCCTTCCTCAGCCTTCTGAGTAGCTGTGATTACAGGGGCTTGCCACCACGACCGGCTCATTTTTGTATTTTTAGTAGAGATGGGGTTTCACCACGTTGGCCAGGCTGATCTCAAACTCCTGACCTCAGATATCTGCCTGCCTCGGCCTCCCAAAGTGCTGGGATTACAGGCGTGAGCCACCGTGCCCAGCCTAGATTCCGACATTTTAAGTGAAAGCATGCCGCCCAGCATCCTTAGAGCATCCTGCTTGCTTGCCCCTTGGAGGGTCTGATGGGAGATTTTCTTCATTGATTTACCTTTCTTTGTGTTTCTTGTGTTGTGATATGCAGGATTTTTGTGTTTATGCAGTCAAACTTATTCATTATTTTCTTATTAGTTTTTCAACAATAGGATGAGATGAGGTACTTGCCTGTAGTTACTTCTAGTTGATGCATGTCCCCGTTTTCACAGTGA
The DNA here is from genome assembly GCF_028858775.2 of Pan troglodytes. Lineage (NCBI taxonomy): Eukaryota > Metazoa > Chordata > Mammalia > Primates > Hominidae > Pan > Pan troglodytes. Next base: position 141,903,184 of record NC_072411.2, on the reverse strand, counting down.
TCTCGGTAATTCACCTGGAAGGTATTTTGGGCTGGGATGTGAAGGAGAGCGCTTAGGTTTGGTTGACCAGACGTCCCAACAGCATCCAGTGTGAATTCTCTTTTGAGGCTGCCACCCCATTCCCACCATGTTCTTAGTGTCTCTGCAGTGGGTCTACTTTGGAAGCCCTGGCATTGTCATCTGCATCTACAGGCCCGGATCTGTGTTCTGGATCCAGGACCACCCCCCTGCTCTGCATTCTGGGTTCTGAGCCACCCCAGTGCTCTGAATTCTGGGTCCAGGGTCTCCCCTACTCTGAGCTCAAGGGAGCATCTCACATTTTCCTCCAAAGCAACAGAGTGCGGTCCACAGGCTGGCCTGGGCCACAAACCACCTGTTGGGGCCTGCCATGAGTTAAGTTTAATAATGTACAGTGTTTAGAAACTTTGTTGTAGCAATTCAACTTTGTTATACCATTTCTACTGAATTTTGCAAAAGTATTGGTCCTCAGCAGATTGGAGGAAGAAACCAGTTCTTTGCCATGAGATCTTGGGAAGCCTGGTCTCCATCGCTGACACCATCTTCCTCTGCATTGAACCTGACCATGTCGGATACAGATGTTAATGCTGTCACTGCTCTTTTTATTTAACTTGTCTTTATTTCATTTACTTCCTGCCTGACTTTGAAATGAAAGGGGAATGAGTTAATGGGAAGGTAATTTTTTTTGTATTACATGGTCTTCTTTCTTGCCTTGTTTCAAAAACATTTAATATATGTGAACATTCAGCCTAGATATTTTCTCAAATTTCTTATTTCTATACCTTTAACATTGATTCCCTTTTGTAAAGCAGTAAGAAAAAAGTTCCCAACAGTAAAAGAGCAGAGGACATGAATAAGTGGCCCTAAACATATCAAAGTAATTTTAATGTCACGAAAAGTTAAATAAACACAAAGTAACACACAAAAATGAATAATGCATTTTAAATCTATTCCATTGCTAGAAGTAACTGGAAGACTGAATTCCTGCTCGTGAAGCAGCACTGAAGTGGGAACCCTCCTGCCCTGTGTAGACAGGGAAACAGACACAGCTTCCCAAGAGAAACTTGGCCACAGAAACCAAGGGCAGAGACAAGGTACAGGTTTTTGACCTGGCATTGCTGTTTTTAGAAATATGTGCTAAGAAAATAATCAAAGAAGCAGACACAACTTTAGTACAATAAAGTCCCCAGGGTCTAAGGCAGAATGGCCAAAACAACCACCCACAACCATCACAACCAAATCTGGGAAGAGCTTAAATGCCCCATCAAGAGACAGTGAAATCCAGCTGTACCAATTCCATGGACTAGTACACGGCCATTAAAAATCGTGTGAAGGGTTCAAGAAATGGGGGAATGTTCTTGACATATCAGCACCTCGCAGATAGTACAACAGTACATTCTCAGACACATTCACACACATACACACGTGCAAATACAGACAATGCCAGAAGGCTGGGAAATAGCCCCTTCTTAATTTTTGCTCACTCGGAATATTTTCTAACTTCCATGTTAGGCTGATTTACCCTCAGTTATTCCTGGGGCTTGTCTCCGATAACACTCTTCCCTCTGTGATCACCTACCAGGTACCTGGGGTTCTGCAGGTGTTTTGTCATGTCATCACATTTATTCAATTTCTAGGGACAAGGCAGCTGCTTCCCCCAAGATGACTGGCGATGCCCACTGCCCTTTGCTCTGTCTGCTGAGAGGACCAAGAGCAATGACACTGCAGTAGCAGTGAGCACACCCAGTGTTCAGATCTTGGTTTCTAACACCATCTCCAATTAAAAGAACCAGAGGGAGGCAGAGGTCAGAGGGGAGCAGCCACCTGTGACTTGAGCAAGGACCTGAGTGAAGTGGCCGCAAGCCCAGAAGTGCAGAAGCTGCCAGAAAGAAGTGGAAAGAGGAAAGGAGTGGATTCCCCACGGATGCCTTCAGAAGGAGCCACCTCGACTTTAGCCCTGTGAGTCCCATTTCAAATTTCTTGCCTCTAGAAAGCTAAGAGAATAAATTGCTGTATTTCTAAGCCATTGGGTTCTGGGCATTTGTTAGAGCAGTGGCAGGGAAGTGCATGACCCACTCATGGTTGCCTCTGGCTCTCAGCTCCATGTGCTGAGTGACATGGGTGCAGTTTGCAGCCCCACTCAGGTTCTCCGGAGCACCATGCAGGGACCTCGACAGAGGCTTGTGGCCAGGGCTGCACCCCTGCTTTGGCTGGACACTGGGCACCCCTCCCTCTTAATGTGGGAGAATCCCACCCTGCACAGCACCCTGCAACCCCAGGCAGGCTCGGCAGTGGCTGCAGAGGCTCTCCCTTCCTTCTGGAACTTAGTGGGATGCACCCACACGTGTGCTCTGCACACACAGAGAAGCTGTCTCAAGCCAGCGGCCCCTCGCCTGAGCTCTCACCAGTGCTTTCCTGGCAGGACTTTGCGCCCCCTACCCCCACTGCCAACCGTGGCGCCACACACTGTGGATAGGTAGACACTAATCCTTGTCAGGTCTTGGGGGGGGGCACCCCTCACTCTGCTGTGGGGCAAGAGCCAGTGCACACCTTGGCCTTGAGGCCTCTTGACAGATGTCTCCCAGATGCCGTTGTCACCTCTTCTATCCTGAGTGGCTACACCTTGGGTGTGCTGCATTGGCTGGGGGTCTCACACTCATCGGATTCAAGCCTGGGTATCTTCACATTCACCAACTTACTGCAGTCACATTGTAGGAAATGGTTTGAAGCAGAAGCTATGGTGCCAGGAGGGCTGGAACAGGAACTGACTTGAGAAAACAGTGTCCCTGGAGGACATGGGGAACATGCAGAGGAGGATAAGCTAACCAAGGGCCTCCCAGGTGCAGGACACAGATTCTGAGGAGAAAAGAGGAGGATGGGAGGCCGGAGGGCAGAGGGCAGACAGAGGAATGTATGACATGGTCCTGGGAGTGAGGCTGGGCCCAGGCCAGCCCAGATGGCCGTGCACAGATTTGTGTCTCCACCCAGAGAAGGGGGTGATGGGATCCACTGTGGATTGAAAGTCCACTGTGAAGTGTAGGGAGCAGATTTGGGGTCGGTGACAGGGCCACAGGAGCCTAGTGAGGACACCAATGCCATCACCCAGGCTGGGTGTTGGTGGCCAGGGACAAAGGAGGAGGAGGGGCTGGCAGGAGGCAGCAGACCGTGAGCTATCACGGGACAATGGTGAGGCCTGAAGGTTGAATGAAACTGAAGGGGGAGGAGGAGGGGCACTGAGTGACCTCCCCAGGCTTCTGCTTGTATAACAGACTGGATGGGGTCGGGGAGGTTAGGAGGAGAAGTTTGCAAGTTGGGTTTGGGCAAAGTGAGTCTGCAATGCCTTTTAGACATTCAGGAAGATATGTCCAGGTCATTTGGCTGTTCTGGTCTAGAGCTCAGAGGAAGCACCTGAGCTGGAGGTCCAGGTGGGCCCCTGGCATGTGGGCATCACCTGGAGCTGTAGCTGTGGTGAGAGGTCACAGGTGTGAGCCCCAGGAGCTCCAGGACAGGAGGAAGGTCCCACAGAGGAGTCACAATGGAGGAGGAAAGGGAACACAAGCAAAGGAGCAGAAAACATCAAGGAGATGCCTTCAAGGACTATTGACCATGTAGGGATAAGAGATGCAAACTCACACACACTGGCTTGTAGGAGGCCAGGGAAACCCAAAAAACTCACAAAAGCAGATTCTGCCTGTGAAAACAAGGTGCCGTGTGCTGGGCTCTTTCTTTGAGATGAACAGAAGGCAGTCACAAAAGAGACTGTCTTAAGAGGAGGACAATTTGCAGAAGTGGCAGCTTTCCCCTAAACAAAGAAAAAGAAAAAAGATAATGAATTAGATTGAGCAGTACCTAATAGAAGTTGATAACTGAATAAATAATATATTTATTATGTGCCTAGGTACTTAGATTACCTTATATTTTAATACCATATTGTGAATTTTCATTTAAAACAAAATAAAATTATCAGTAAAGAGTGATCTATTTTACTTTATTTTTTGTAATGCTAAACTAAGACATAATGAGAAAGGCATAATGGTTTGGATTATGTTTACGTATTCCTCAAAAATTAATATATTGCAAACACATTTAAGAATGGCATAATGTATAGAAAATACTAAAGGAATCTACAAAAAACTGCTAGAACTAATATCACAGTGAGGCTGGAGCATAAAATATCAATTTACAAAAATCAATTGTAGACACCAGCAATGAACAATCTGAAAATAGAATTAACAAAACAAATCCATTTAAAATATTATAAAAAAGAATACATACTTAGGAATAAATTTATCAAAGAAGTACCAAACTTATACTCTCACATACTCTGTAATCTGAATATTACAAAACTGTTTAAAGAAATGAAAAACATTTAAATAAATGGAAAGATATACCATGTTCATGGATCAGAAGACATATTATTGGCAAAATGACAGGGGTGGTTAGTCTTACATGTCAACTTAGCTAGCCTACAGTCCCTAGATATTCAATTAAATACTAACCTTGATGTTGCTGTGAAGGCATTTTGTAGATGTGACTGAGTTCCATAATCAGTTGACTTTATGTAATGGAGCATACGCTAGGTAATATGAATAGGCCTGATCTAATCAGTTGAAAAGCTTTAACAGGAAAATTGAAGGTTCTCTGAAGAAGAAAAACTTTTGCCTATGGACAGCAGCTTCTGCTTGTGCCCAGAAGTCCTAGCCTCTTGTGATTGGCAACCTACTCTATGGATTTCAAACTTGCCTAGCCAGCCTTCAAAACTGCTAAGCTAATTCCTGCAAATAAACAAACATTCTGCTGATTCTTTCTCTGGTGGAACACTAACTGATACAATGGCAATATTCCCCAAATTGATCTACAGATCTAATGCAATCCTTCTCAAAATCTCAGCTATTGACAGTACATAAACAACAAAAGATAGCATAGATAAATTGGACTCCAACAAAATTTAAAATTTTTGTTCTTCAAGAAATTTTGTGAATCAAAAAAATAAAAAGACAACGCACAGAATAGGAGAAAATATTTGCAAATCATACTTTGCATAAAGGACTTGCATCTAGAATATATAAAGAACTTTTGTAACTCAGTAATAAAAAGACAAATAACTCAAATAAAAAATGTGCAAAGAATTGATACACTTTTCTTCAAAGAAGATACACAAATGTGCAAGAGTAACCTGAGACGTGCAAATCAAAACTAGGAAGACACCACTTCATACCCACTAGGATACCTGTAATGGAAGAGATAGATAATAATAACTATTGTCAAGGATGTGAATAAATTGGAACCTTCATCCACCGATAGGGGAAATGTAAAATGGTGCAGCCATGTTGGAAAATAGCTCAGCAGTTTCTCAAATGGTTAAGCCTAGAGCTACTATACAGCATAGCAATTCCACACCTAGATATATACCCAAGAGAAAGGAAAACAGGTCCACAGAAGCCTGCACATGAATATTCATAGCAACACTGTTCAGCAGAGCCAGAAAGTGGAAGCAACCCACATGCCCGTCAACTTATGAATGGACACATTAAATGTGGTGTATACATAAAAAGAACAACCACTCAAGTGTTGTGCACATGGTAACAGGGATAGATCTTGAAAACATTATTTTAAATGAAAGCTTCCGGTCACAGAGGACCACATACCATATAGAGACAGAAAGTAACTTAGTGGCTGAGCCGGGGAGTTAGGGGAAATGGCAAGTTACTACTTATGGGCACAGGGGTCCTCTGAGCATGTGAAAAGGTTCTAGAATTGACCGTGGTGATAATTGTACAACTCTCTAAATATGCTAATATATATGTTACTATAATATATAGTAATATATACTAATATGCTAATTTAGTATATATTAGTATATATACTAATACACATTATATAGTATATAATTTATATACCACATGTATATAAATGTATAGTATATAATTTATATACCATATGTATATAAATGTATAGTATATAATTTATATACTATATGTAAAATTTATATTATATATAACTGTATATCATATATAGTTATATATTATAGTTACATAGTTATTTAACTATATTATATATTATGTACTATAATATATAATTTATATATTATATAATTTATTTATTAGTATATAAAATTAGTATATATACTAATATATAAACTATTAATATATAAATATATAAATTATGTATTATATACATTTATATATTATATGCTATATAAATTATATATAAGTATATATAAATTAGCATGTTAGTATATATTATATATTAATATATGCATAAAATATTTATATATTTTATTATATATTTATAACATATAAAATAATATAGATTATATACTAGTATATATAATATACATTAGTATAAAATAATACATTATATATTGATGTATATATAAGTACATATATATTAGTATATATTTTTATCTATTTATAACATAAAATAATATATATTAGTATATAATAACATATATTAATAATACATATTATATATTAGTATATATATAAATTAGTGCATTAGTAAATGTACTAAAACCACTGAATTGGATACTTTACGTGAGTGAATTGTATGATATATGAACATATCTCAGTGAAGCTGCTATAAGGAAACCATGATTAACTGGTCCTATTCATCAGAAAGTCTCTGTGAGTTGAAAGAAGCAGATCTAAGGCTCCCCATGGCATAAAAAGAAAACACATTGAAAAGAACTCGGTTGTTTTCAGTGGAGACCTCAGCTAGAAACTAAAACTCTGTGAGAATGGATTGGCTTTTAGCTTCCTATGGAGCTTCCTATGCCCTTCCCCAGGGCAGGGCAGGGCAAGGCAGGGCAAGGCAGGGCAGGGCAGGGCAAGGCAGGGCAAGGCAGGGAAGGGTAGGGCAGGGCAGGGCAAGGCAGGGCAGGGCAGGGCAGGGCAAGGCAGGGAAGGGCAGGGCAAGGCAGGGAAGGGCAGGGCAAGGCAGGGCAGGGCAGGGCAGGGCAAGGCAGGGCAGGGCAGGGCAAGGCAGGACAAGGCAGGGCAAGGCAGGGCAGGGCAGGGCAGGGCAAGGCAGGGCAAGACAAGGCAGGGCAAGACAAGGCAGGGCAAGGCAAGGCAGGGCAAGGCAGGGCAGGGCAAGGCAGGGCAGGGCAAGTCAAGTCAAGGCAAGGCAAGGCAAAAGAAAGGCAGGGAAGGGAAGGGAAAAGAAAGGCAGGGAAGGGAAGGGAAAAGAAAGGCAGGGAAGGGAGAGAGGTAGGGGAGCAGGGAAGAATAAAGAGAATTAGCTCCACACCAGGAGACGGAGCACACTTCCCCTCTCTGACGCTCAGTGTTTTAAACACCCTCCTCCTCCAGAGTGCCCTCTGGCTCCCTGTGACCTGGATTCCCAGCTCTGAGTTTTTCATGTAGGATGACCCGTCCCCCTTCCCACGCCTGTCTCTGCTGAGTCTGGGTCAGATCCAGACTGGCCAACTTGAAGTCCTTGAATTCCACACTTCGCCAGCCGGAAGCTGCTTTGGCAGCCCTGGAGGTAGGTCAGAGGGCAAAGAGAGAATCTTGGAGGAAGAGATCCCAAAAGTTCCGAAGTTCCAGCTGAGTTAGCGTTTTAGAAGAGCTAGAATGACCGACCTTCGTGGGAAAAGAGTGCTGTTCAACTCTAACAAGGCCTTAGGGAAAAAGAGAGAGAGAAAGAGGGGGAGACAGAGGAGGAGGGAGGGAGAGAGGGAAGAAAACAGAGAGAAAGGGGGGCAGAAAGGAGGGGGAGAGAGGGAGGAGGAGCTCAGAGGAGGAGGATGGAGCTGTGGTCGGCATCAGGGGTCCCCTCTTTACACAGCCCACTGTGGTATCCCTTTCATATGAGCAGCCAGCCCCAGGGTCTGCAGGGTGCATAGTTTTTTTCTAGTTAACAACAACAAAAGAGCCCCCTTGATCACCCACATTTGCATCCCCTCCCACACTCAGGGTCCTGATGGTGCAGCCAGGAGCTCCACCCTGAAACCCACCCAGATGTAAATCCCCCAGGCCTCATCAAGCAGTCCCCAGAATCTTCCTCCTCCCATTAGCACCTTCCCAGAAAAGCTCTTACGGTCACAGCCTTCCTCTAAGCAAATGGATTCCCACCAGAGGGTCTGTGTCTCAGGGGCATGAATGAGTCTGGGAAATCGCATCCACAGAGTCAACTGTGTGGCCCTTTTTCTCCTACTCTTCTGGTTCTTAACCTACATACCATCAGATCATAAATTTTCTATTGTCTTTAATAAAAGCTAGATTCGATGGGCACGGTGGCTCACGCCTGTAATCCCAGCACTTTGAGGGGCCGAGGTGGTTGGATCACCTGAGATTCGGAGTTCGAGACCAGCCTGACCAACATGGAGAAACCCCAACTCTACTAAAAATACAAAATTAGCCAGGCGTGGTGGTGCATGCCTGTAATCCCAGCTACTCGGGAGGCAGAGGAGGATGAGAATCGCTTGAACCCGGGAGACAGAGGTTGTGGTGAGCCAAGATCAGGCCATTGCACTCCAGCCTGGGCAACAAAAGCAAAACTCTCTCTCAAAAATAAATAAATAAATAAAAATAAAAATAAAAGCTAGATTAAATGGCTGCGGTCCCAGACACCTGGGTCTGGGTGGCCAAGTCTTCAGAGATGCCTTCAGATTGTGTCCCCTCTCGCTGCCTCAAAACACAAGGGGATTGTCATGCCTCCTGTCATGGTCCTGCCATTTGAAGTAAGGGTCGAAAGATCCTTAGAAATGCAAATGGCATCTGCATGCAGGTCCTCTCTTCTAGTCTAGGACAGCTCCTGAACTGGGTTTTCTCCCTATCTGCATTCCAGCACTGAGGAGACAGACGCTCCTGCAGGTGAAGGGAGTCACCTCAAACTCACACTTGCCCATGGACAGGCTGGCACTTGGATCAGGGTCTCCCCTGTTGTCAGTACCCCATGGGGTCTATGTTCAGTTCTCTGGGTCCTAAATAACCTACAACATCTTTCTGGGGAGAAAGGGGATGTTGGGTGGGGGGAAGAAGCAGAGGTGCAGGGAGGGGAAGTCATTTGTCAGGATGTCAGGCTGGTGTGCAGGCAGAGCCTATCCTTGGAGCCCAGGTTCTCAGAACTGCCCTGCAGGGGCCTCAGAGCAGATAGCGGCAGTGGGTGCCGAGGGGAACTGTGGAATGGGGCCTGGCCAGTCAGTGAATTTTCCAGTCTAAGATGGGGGAATAACAAGCCCCTTCCTTTGCACCCACGCTTGTCTATACCTCCTCTCATCTCCCTTCTGCCCTGCCAACCCCTCTAAACTTGAGCAGGGAGTACCATGGACTCTGCAATATGTCACCTAACTCTCTTCTCACTTTGCCAGTTCCTTGGTCTGGGTGAGAGGTGGGCTTTGTTTCTGGCTGTCCTTTTCTGTGCAGTCTGCCCTGGCTTGGGTCCTCTGACTCTTCCCGGATGAACTATTCCCTCTTTCATCTCTCCAGACACTTCAACCATGCCAATAGCCTCTGCTCTCTTCCCCAGCACAGCTTTCTAAGGGATAACTGCACTCTGGCCTACAAAGGCATGTGGTTTCTTCCTTGATGGAAGGCACTTTCTTCTTTTCCTCATCTCTGATAAGTCTCACTAGGAATGCAAACAGTGATTAATGGACAAACAGACCTGGATTGCAATCCTAGATCTTTCTAGAGACTAGGCAACTCCTGTAATTGTTCTGAGCCTCAACTGCCTCTTCTGTAAACTGGAGATAGTGTCCTGTGCCTACGACTGTTGCAGAAGCAAAATTATGCAACATGTGTGGAAGTGCCTGGAAAAAGCTCAGATACTAGTATAAATACTTGTGTCTACACAGAGAAATGATGGGCACCTGAAATGGAAACGTTGTAGGTAAATATAAAATACTTTTTTGTTGTTTTTAAAATTATTTAAAAGATAATTGGCTGTTTAATGCAAAAATAATAGAACTATATTATGGGGGTTAAAATATCAGTAAAAGTAAATTTAACAATTACAATAAATATAAATGGTCTAAACACTTCAAATAAAAGGAGTAAACTGTCAGACTGGATAAAAAGAACACAACCCAACAACAAGCTGTCTATAAGATACGTACTTCAGTCCAGGAGTGGTGGCTCATGAACTTTGTGATCCCAGCATTTTGTGAGGCTGAGCGATCACTTGAGCCCAGGAGTTCAAGACCAGCCTAGGCAACATAGTGAGACCTCATCTCAAAAAAACAAAAGACAAAGGCATGCATTTTAAATATAAATACTCAGATAGATCAATGGTAAACAGATCTAAAAGAGATATACTATGTAAACTGTAATCATAAGAAAACTAAAGTGGGAACATTAATATCAAAGTTGACTTCGGGACAAGGACTATTACCAGGAATACAAAGAAACATTTTCTAATGATAAAATGGTTAATTCATCAACAGGATATAACAAACTTAAATGTAGGAAGCAAAAGCTTGTAGAACTAAAACATCAAATAAATCTACTAATACTATTGGAGAGATCAGTGTTCCTCTCGCCTAAGGGTAGAAGAAGTAGACAAAAAGTCATTGAGGATACAGAGAAGTTGGAGAGCAGTATCAAACAACTTGACCCACAGAACTTAGCAAGCACCCCACCCACCAGCAACAGAATCCACATTCTTTTCAGGAAGAGTTCTCCAAATATGTGAGGCCTGATATAAGATAGGGATAGCATTGCAGGTCAGTGGGGAAATAATTGAATAAATGATGCTGAGAAGTTTGCTATCCATGTGGAAAAGAAAAATAAAATTACATCTCTGCTTGCATAATCCCCAAAGATAAAATGTGGCTGGATTAAACATAACTGTGGAAAGTACATTTTTAAAACTGTTATTCAAAAAAATAAATATTTTGTGACCACAGAGTAGGGAAAGATTTATTAAGGAAGTACTAACACAACAGAGGTTCAACACAAAGGACAAAAATGATAAATGTGATTGTATCTAAAGTTCAGATTGTACACGAAAGGACATCACAACAAATTTATAAAACACCACCACATGGAAGATGTCTGTGTCACGCAAAATGGCTGAAGGGTTAAAATCTAACATATGTCAAGAATTCCTACAAAAAAGTATAAAATAATAAACAACAGAAAAAATTTTCAAGGATTCAGAAGGGCAATTTATGGAGGGAAAATTTCCAATGGTAAATAAACTTGAAAATATGATCAATCTCACTAAAGGTCAGATAAATCCATATTAAACTACACTAAAACTCCAAAACTGCCCACAAAAAGCAACAGAAATTTAAGTCTCATCACTTAAGTGCTGCAGAGGATGTAGAGAAAACAAAACTTTTATATACTGCTGGTGGGAATATAGATTGACATAATTACTTTGTATAACAAATTGCCAGTGTCTAGTAAATTTGAAGATGCCTCTACCCGGTGAGGAACAATTTGCTCCTGGGCATATATTAGAAGCTTAGAGAAACATTAAGTGCACAGGAAGAATTTTATAAAACTATTCCTAGCAATATTACATTTTGTTGAGGAATACATGCATTCATAATGAAAGTGGTTAGAAACTCAGGTTGAGGATAAACACCCAAGTCAGGATGGTGATCCTCTCTTGGCAGGGGGTGTGAAGTGGAATAGGACCAGGAGCGGTACATGGGTGGCTGCAGACATGGATTCCACATTTTATTTCCCAGGCTGCTTGTTGGGCTCATGCGTGCACATGAAAGAAAGGTGGAACCTCCCTTATCAAAAATGCTTGGGATGAGAAATGTTTTGGGTTTTGGTTTTTTTAAGAATTTGAAATTTTTCTTTTACATAATGAGATAGCTTGGAGATGGGACTGAAGTCTAAACACAAAATTTATTTATGCTTTTAGACACCTTATACAGATAGTTGGAAGGTAATTTTGTCCAATATGTTTAATAATTTCGTGTATGAAACAAAGTTCGTGTTCAGTGCTTGTGCGTAGAATTTTCTAATTGTGGTGTCATGTCAGTGCTCAAAAAGTTTCAAATTGGCTGGGCGCGGTGGCTCACGCCTGTAATCCCAGCACTTTGGGAGGCTGAGGTGGGCGGATCACGAGGTCAGGAGATCGAGACCATCCTGGCTAACACAGTGAAACCCTGACTCTACTAAAAATACCAAAAATTAGCTGGGCATGGTGGCAGGCGCCTGTAGTCCCAGCTACTCAGGAGGCTGAGGCAGGAGAATGATGTGAACCTGGGAGGCAGAGGTTGCAGTGAGCCAAAATTGCGCCGCTGCACTCCAGTCTGGGCGAGCGAGACTCCATCTCAAAAAAAAAAAAGTTTCAAATTTTGGAGCATTTCAGATTTTAGATTTTGAGATGAGGGATGTTAAATATATATTCATTTTTTATTTTTAGATGTCCAAAAAGTTGCGTAAATTATAGTTAATTTCAGATGCTTTGGAAACTTAGTTCAGTTAAATACATAAATCATAAAACTGCAGTTAATGTGAAAAATCACCAATGTTTAACTTCTATCATTTGATGCAAAAGATTTGTCAGTAAACTTACTTTAAATTGTATTGTGTTAAAAAAATTAGATGATAAAAAGGAAAAAGGAAATAAAGACATGAGACTGATTCTATGATGTTTTGGCTTAATCAATATTTTTCAAACTGTGGTCAGGCCCCTGGGGGTCCCTGAAACTTTCTCAGAACTCTCTGAGGTCGAAACTCTTTTCATAATGCTAGGAGGCCACTGTTTTCTTCACTATATCGACGTTCGCATTAATGGTACCAAACAGCCTCAGTGCTGGGCCTGGAACCAAAGCTGGAGCCACACCACACGGCAGTCGCTGCATGCGTCACTGCCAGGCACTCATGGGGAGGGACAAAGAACACAACCTCCGTGTTACTTAAGAATGTTCTGGGTGAAGGAGAAAAATTATTTATGTTATTAAAGCTCAATGCTTGAGGCACATGCCATTTTAATATTCTAACTAAATAGAAAGTACACACAAAGCCCGTCTGCAAGCTGAAGAACAATGGTTCTCTTGAGAAAAAGTGCCATGTGACTGAACTAAGAGCTCCACTACCCACTTTTTTCATGGAATATTGTTTTTACTTGAAAGAATGACTTACAAACTATTCAGAGTTCAGTCTTTGGCAGATTTCTTGAAAGCAAATGAAGTGAACCAGCCTTTTCAAAGAAAACCATTGACAGTATTTGTTGCCAATGCTAAAATGTGAACTGGAGTGTAAATTAAAATTTTGGAAAGCATGTATTCACCACCAACGTCTTCATAGCTTCCCATTACTTAGAGACTTCCCTGGTGAGATGGGTGGTGATATTAGCAAATATGATTTTTTTGGATACTGAATAATGAAACGTGTCTACATTTGAAAACACTGTATAACTCAGTGAGTCATTATTTTCCAAATGACCAAGATAGGATGTTATAAAATCATGCAAAGTAAAGGATCCGTTCAAAGTTAATGATAGGGCTATGCATTTTAATGTAACAGAGATGAAAGCGTTCATTAACAGGATTCAGACTCTACATTGTAACTAATCTTCAAGAAACTACCAATTTTTGTGTATAGCATAAGGGTCCAATTTTATTATTTTGCATGTGCATATCCAGTTTTCCCAAGAGAATATTCTTTCCCTATATGTATTTTTGGCACTCTTGTAGATCAGTCAACCATATACTGTGGATTTATTTCTGGGCTTTTGGACCAGAAACTATAAAGCTTCTAGAAAAAAACATATAGGAAAGGCTTTCTGGCATTAGTCTTGGAAATGATTTCATGAATATACCAAAAGCACAGGCAACAAAAGCAAAAGTAGACAAATGGAACATCAAATGTAAAAGCTTCTGCACAGCTAACAAGCAACAGATGAAAAGGCAACCTACAGAATGGGAGGAAATATTTCCAAACCATAGATCTGATAAAAGGTGAATTTCCAAAATATGTGTGAAACTCCTACTCAATTCAAAATATCAAAAACACTAACAACTCAATTAAAAATAGGCAAAGAGCTTGAACAGACATTTCTCTGAAGAAGATACACAAATGGCCAAGAGGTATAAAGAGGTTCAATGTCACTAATCATCAGGGAAACGCAAATCAAAACCAACCTCCTACCTGTGAGAACAGCTGCTAAAAAAGAAAAAAAAAAGACGCACATCGGTGAGGCTGTGGAGCAACCAGAAACCTTGTATACTGTCGCTGTTCAGAACGCAAAATGGTACAGCCATTGTGGAACACAGTGTGGAGTTTCCATCGGTGAGGCTGTGGAGCAACCAGAAACCTCGTATACTGTCGCTGTTCAGAACGCAAAATGGTACAGCCATTGTGGAACACAGTGTGGAGTTTCCTCAAAAATTAAAAATAGGGCCTGGTGTGATGGCTCATGTCTATAATTCCAGCACTTTGGGAGGCCGAGGTGGGTGGATCACCTGAGGTCAGGGGACCAGCCTGGCCAACACGGTGGAACCCCGTCTTTACTAAAAATACAAAAATTAGCTGGGCATGGTGGCACATGCCTGCAATCCCAGCTACTTGGAAGGCTGAGGGGGAAGAACCGTTTGAACCTGGGAGGTGGAGGTTGCAATGAGCTGAGATCGCGCCACGGTACTCCAGCCTGAGCGACAGAGTAGATCCATCTGAAAAATAAAATAAAAAATAAAAATAGAACCACCATATGATTCAACAATCTCTCTTCTGGAATTTAACCAAAAGATTTGAAATCAGGACTCAAAGAGGTATTAGAACTCCTGTGTTCATTGCAATATTACTCACAACAGCCAAGATGTGCAAACAACCTAATGTCCATCAACACATCACTGGATAAAACAAACGTGTGTACACACAATGGAATATCATTCATCCTTAAAGATGAAGGCAATCCTGCCATAGGCAGCCACACATGATGAACCTTGAGGACAGGCCATGGGAAATAAACCAGCCCCAGAACAAATACTGTATGACTCAATTCCCACCAGGTCCCTAGAGGATTCAAATTCCTAGAGGGAGAAAGTAGAATGGTGGGTGTTAGGGGCTGGGGGCCGGGGGGCAAAAGCTGGGAGTTGCTATTCAACAGGCTTAAAGTTTCAAGTATGCAAGATGAGTAGGTTTTATTGATCTGCTGTACAATGTTGTGCCTATAGCTAACAAAATTGTGTTGCATACTTAAATATTTGTTGAATGTTTTTACCACAATAAAATAAAAAACACTACCAGTCAGACAGGTTGGTACAGAGTCAAAGCAGAAATGCACAATTATATATATATATAAAACTATTAAAAGAGTTTTATTCCAACAGACCTATCTGTCAGATTTTCTTCATGTATTTCCACCAAAACAACATATTTAATTGATGGCTGGAGAAACAGGCATGAGACTCCAGCTACCATCTATTAACCCAGACTTTAAGGAGATCTGTGCAATTCTAAAGCAACACCACTCACTGTTTTCACTAAATATTTTACATTAAAAAGTATAGCTGTTTTCCCAACATGTTATTTACATTAACGTATAATATGTTATTATTGTTATTTTTAGGGAATACATCTCTGAGATATTTAGCTTTAATTTTTTATGATAGACATTGCTAGATATAACCTATGGGAACTAAACCTCTTTGGGGTCCTTGATGGTTTTTAATGTAAGGAGGCTTTGAGCCCAAAGCAGTTGCTATCCACTGGGATGAAACATCCATACCACGTCCCATGCCTTCTAACTTCAAGGACAAACGCCCCTGAAAACACAATCAGGGAAACGAATGATTTCTAGAGACACGTCTACACTGGATTCCAGGGCCTGAGTGTGTGGGTGTAGAAATGCATGCTTAATTGTATGGAAGAAAGTTGTTCAGATGATAAGTTTGGGAGAGGGTGTGTTAAACAGCCACGGCTTTATTTCTGGTAGAGAAAAAAACATACTGATCATTCTTTTTATTTAAAATATTTAAGCTGGTGATTCTGGCCACGTGTTAACATGGCGCTGCTCAGCACTGAGCAGGAGGGAAAAGGGGCGGGGCCTGCCGCGGCGAAGAGGAAGGGGCGTGGGCCCTCCAGACCCCGAGACATTAGAAGAAGGGGTAGACCTGGGCCGGGACGGTGCCCTCCCCAACGTTAGCCCTGCAGGGACACCGAAGGCTTTGTGCATGGTGGGCCCAAGCACGACACCCTGTGGCCTTGGACCTCAGCCTGGTAAAAAGCTGCCTCCCGGGTGTTCCCAGTGAGTTTTTCACATCAGCGTCTATGGCCACACACTTTGCCCTCTTGGTGAAGTCGACGCTGGTACTCTAAATCAGGGGTCCCCAACCCCTGGGCCATGGACAAGTACCAGTCTGTGGCCTTTTAGGAACTGGGCTGCACAGCAGAAGGCGAGAGGCAGGTAAGCGAGCAAAGCTTCATCTGTATTTATAGCCTCTCCCGACTGCTCGCATTACCACCTGAGCTCCGCCTCCTGTCAGATGATTCTCACCAGAGTGCAAATCCTGCTGTAAACTGTGCATGCAAAGGAATTACGTGTGTGCTCCTTATGAGAATCTAATGCCCGATCATCTGTCACTGTCTCCCATCACCCTGATGGGACCATCTAGTAGCAGGAAAACAAGCTCAGGGTGGGTTCCCACCAATTCTACATTATGGTGGGTTGTATAATTAATTATTTCATTATGTATTGCAATGTAATAATAATAGAAACAAAGTGCACAATGAATGTAATGTGCTTGAATCATCCTGAAACCATCCCCTCTACCCCAGTACATGGAAAAGTTATCATCCACGAAACCAGTCCCTGGTGCCAAAAAGGGTGGGGACTGCCACTCTACATGAAGAAAATCAAGGGGCTTACACATTTATCCATTCATTCATCCAGATTCTTCCCAGTACTTATTGATCCCATCTCACGTAGCATGCCTGTGCTGGGGGCTGGGAGCGTTTCTTTCCTCAAGGAATTCGCTCTGCTGGGAAAGTCAGAGAACAAGCCATAAATACGAGAGCTTTGATTATAAGCAGCAAGAAGGAAATCAGCAGCTGCTCTGTGGTGAAGGACAGTTGGGGCCTGGGTCTGTTGCGGTGGACAGAAAAGGCCTCCCTCAGGCCAGGCCATGGTGGTGGAGACCTGGGGCTGAGCAGAGCAGCCTGTGAGGATCTGGGGGAAGAATTCCAGGCAAAGGGTGTTAGAGTAGGTGGTGCGCATGCAAGCTGGGCAGTCAGGAGCTCCTCAATTGCAAGATGTGCTTCCAGGCCAAACACCAGCGAACCCAAGACAGACAATGAGCAAAGTAGGGGCCTGAGAGGTCCCTGGGGAGGCAGAGCGGGGTTGGGGGTGCGTCCTCCATGCCCCGTGTGTCCCTGCAAGACGTCTCCAGCCAGGAAGGTCTTCTGAGCATATCTGGACCACTGCCAGGGACCCTATATTCTCATTTCTAGAAGAAAGAAGATTGTTCACTGCACACCTATCAGAATGGCTAAAATAAGAAATGCAGTTTACACAACATGCCATGAGGATATAGAGACACAGGACACTCATGCACTGCTGTGGGGGGCAGGGAGGCAGAGCTGCCCAGGAAGAGCATGGCGGCTTCTTCCTGAATGAAACATGTTCTTCCCATGTGACCCAGGCGATGGTTGCCCTCCTAGGCGTTTATCCCAGAGACCTGGAGACCTATAGTCACACAGAAGCCCACACATGAATGTTTATATTGTCTTCTTTCACAAGAGTCAAAAACTGGAAACAACACAAATTTCCTTCAACAGCAAAATGGTTACACTGCGGAACGCCTGTACCAGGGAATACTACTCAGGAAAGGGAACAAACTGTGGATACAAAAATTCAGATCATCTCCAGGGAGCCACACCAGGTGAAAAAGTCAATCTAGAAGGTTATGTCGTGGAGAGTAATCTTGAAATGATAAAGTGATGGAGGTGGAGAAGAGATTAGGGGCCATTGGGGGGTGAGGGACAGGGAGATGGCCGTGGTTCCACAGGGCAGCCGCAGGGGTCCTGGATGGATGGTTCTGTGCCTTCACTGTGGCGGTGGATACGCGAACCAACACAGAATTAACCCACACACAGGCAAGTGCGTGTGACACTGGCGACATCTGAGTGTGGGGCGTGAACAGCGCTGAGGTCAAGCTCGAGGCTGTGGCTTTGTCCTGTGGTTACCTAAGACGGCACCTCTGGGGGAGACGGTGGAGGCACCCTGATCACTCTCTAGTGTTCCTGCAACTGCATGTGAATCTACAATTATCTCAATGCAAAAAGGTATTTGGTTATTTTTTTTAAAAGAAGACTGAGACAAATCAGTGGATTATAAACTGTCTCCATGGAGTTGTCAGGACCAAAACAGAGAAGCAAGAGCAGGACTAAGCACTTCCCAAGAAGGAGCATTCCGGATCAGCCGGTAGGGTGGGAGCCTCACCCAGGGCTCAAAGCCTATGTTGGGGCAGGGATGGCAGAACTTGTGTCTATTCCTCTCTCTCCCTGCCCTGTGGCTCCGGCAGGGTCCCTGGGCACCATGGCTGGGTCTTAGCCACCCATGATGGAGCGTGGCCAACATACACAGTTGCCAAACACTCAGAGCTTAGCCCTGGAAATGACTACATGAGCTGGGGCCAGGGAAGATGGATGAGAACTCAGGGACTGCCCCCACTACCCAGGACCACATGAGCTGGAGCACAAAGGAGCCCGATGGACAGGAATCAGGACCTGTCCCCACAGCCCAGACCATGTGAGCTGGGGCAGGACAGGGCCAGAGAGGGTGGACAGGAATCAAGGCTCATCTCCACACCTCAAGTGGCCACCTTTTCCCAGCCACATCTCTCACTGTCCCTTCCTCACACACCACCATTGCCACGATCATCACCACCCACAGGTGCAGACCACAGCTCCAATGCTGGCACAAACCTATGAGATATACTTGCCCAAAACTCTCTGGAACCTCCTTAGTGTTGTCAAGTGCATATTCTGGTGCCAAGCAGTGGGACTCAAACCCACCGTTCTCTTCAGTTTACAAAGACTGAAATTTTAATGGAATTGGTGAAAATCATTTGGCAACATCTGTATCATTCCTCCTTCTCAGAGCACGGTATGGGTTTAGAAGAGAACACCCCAAAGTGCATGATGGATTTGCCAAGCCACAAGTACTTAAAAACTAACTTTAGAACCTTGCCAAACCCCTAAATTCCGTGGCATATTTTGATCCTTATTAAAGGCATATAAAATAATACTACTCATGAGGGGCTCTCTGCTGCATTCCCCAGGCTCTGTGAGATTGCCTGCCTGTTCACCAAAGCAGTGCCTGCTCTGAAGGGCTTGTGGCAGCCCCGTGCCACCCTCCTGAAGGAGCAGGCACCCTGAGCCTCCTGGGCAGCCTGGCAGCCATGGCCCTCAATCCAGGAGGCCAGGAGAGTGGCAGCCTTGGAATCTGGGCTGGATCCTGGCTGCACTGACTCCTTGGTTCTCCCTGGTGAATGATTTCACCCATCAGGCCTTGGTTTCCTCACCTGCAGTGTACATAGAGTGCTTAGCACTTGGTTATAGAAACCCCAGCTCTTCCAGCTCTTCCCTCTGCTCTGGTGGCTTACGTTTAATTTTCCCTGGAGAATTGCTCACCAGCCTGTGGGAAGCACTGTTTGTGCTTATAGCCTGTTCTCTGCAAAATTGCAAATCCTCTGCTGAGGCTTCTGTCCTCCATGGAGATGGCTACATCGGTCAGTGGGACAAGCCTCTGTCAGGCCTGTCTGACCCCTTGACTCCACCATATGAGAACTGAGGCCTCGGGCTGTTTATACGCCTTCTGAGTGGCTTCCCTGCAGGTGAGGGTGCCAATGTAGATGAGGCACACACTGTAAATAGCCGTGGCCTTGGGCCCCCACTTCCTCCCTCCCGGGTGGGCTCATCTGCAAGTGTGATCCCACCGGCCTGCTCCCAGGAGGAACTGGCAAGGGTTTGAGTCACATGGACTTTTTGGCCATAGGGGTGGGTGGGTGGAAAACTCAGCCAAACATACATAAGCCAAAGAGGGGGTTATTGGAAACCCAGGGCTGGTGCACCATGGGTCCTCGTGATGCCCCAGAGGTTCAAAGTTGGGTGTGGGCCGGAGCTCTGCTCTCCTCCTGTCTCTCCTGGCTAGGTACAGAGGCTCAGGTCCCCCCATGGCCCTGCAGCCCTGGCAGCCATCTTTCTACTCCTTGTTTCCAGGCTCACGTCTGGCCAACCTTCTAGACAACCACCCCTAGACCAATCACCACAGCTGTGGAGGGGGTGAAGTAGAAGAAGGGGAACCCATTGGCCACAAATATTAGGGAGAAGGTGGAGGGAAAGGGAGGAAAATACAATTCCCAGGAGAAAGAAAGTTCTGCCAGATCAACATAAATGCCTCCATGCGTACCACACAGGAAGCACAGGCCTGCTTTGAGGAACACACGGTGGCACACATCCAGGGCAGAAGATTTGCAGATGGCCAACAAGCCCGGGGAAAAACGCTCAAGGTCATCTGCCATCAGGATCCAAACATCGAAACCACCATGAGGTGCCACTTCACAGCCATGAGGGTGCCTAGAATCAAAGGGACAGAGAACAGTGCTGGTGAGGATGTGGAGAAAGCGGGACCCTTAGGAGCTGCCGGGAGACTGTGAAACCCTGCAGCCACTTTGGAAAGCAGTCGGACAGGCCTTCTAAAGGGTAAGCACACAGTTACCACATGTTCCAGCAACCGCACTCCTCGGTATACACCCAAGAGAAGCGAAAACACGTGTCCACACAAAAATCTACGCAAGCGTGTGCATAATAGCATTATTCATGGTATGTAGCCAAAAAGTGAAAACAACACAGTGTCCATCGACTTGTGAATGAATAAGTGATACATGGTCTACATACTCTGGGATATTATTCAGCCATATAAAAAAGAATGAGGCACTGATTCGCACAGCAACATGCATGAACCTTGAAGACATGATGCTAATAAAGGAAGCCAGAGGCAAAGAACCACATAGCATCTGAGTGTATGATTGCATTCGGACTGAAAAGTCCCAAACAGGAAAATCTCCTGGGACAGGAAGTAACTGAGTGTTGTCTAGGTTGGGGTGGGGGACTGACGGGAGATTGGAAGGTCATAGCTAAAGGGGGTGGGGTTTCTTCTGGGAGGTAATAAAAATGTCCTGAAACTGATTGCGGTGGCAATTGTACAATACTAAGAATATGTTAATGCCACTGAATTCTGCACTTTAAATGGATGAATTGTGTGGTGTGTGAATTACATCTCAATAAAGCTGTCACCAAAAAAAGACACTCTGTACCAGAGAGTGATGCTAATTAGCCTCATTAAGCCCTCCCCCTCACTGCAGGCCCAGCTCAGAATCAAGTTCTTCCAGAAGGACTCCCAGGCAGCTGAAGCCCAGGGATCTCTCCCCTCGGATCTCGCATTTCTGCGCCACCTGTGCAGCCCTGGATATCAGTTTCCTGTGCTGCTGGGACATGCCCAGATGAAAGTAGCGGCCCGTGGATCCTGCCCTGTGAGGGCACCAGCGAGTCCCTGGCACTGGGCAGCCACTTGGCCAAGGCTTCATTGATGTGGACGAGGGTCATCGGTGGTAAGAAACAACATGTGAGGAGAAGCTGGATGCAAAGTGTGCAGCCCAGGTGTCAGGTTCCCATGCTTAGGGCCTGGATGTGACACTGCCAGCCCCACCTCCTCCTGGCAGGGGCTGAATAGGGCAGTGGGGACAAGTCTCCTCACCCCGTCTTGATCCCTTGGCTCCCGCCTTATTTATTCAGGGAATAGGGGGAGCTTTGGGTGGCCTGGGTTTGAATAAGTGGGTGGGATGTTAGTGGATGGGCCAACAGTGGGGATGCTGAGGGTGACTGCCGCTAACGGGGGATGCAGCCCTGCTCAGCGCTTCTCTCCAGAGGCCATGAGAACCCCAGAACCCCAGGGCTGTGTTGTGTATGAGCCTCCGGGATCAGAACAGAGGACAGAAGTTACAAGCAACCAGGTTTGGGCTGAAAAACATCTTTGGAATAACTCTCTCTCGCAAGCCGTGGGTCTGGGTCCCTCTCCCCGAGGCAGTCAGAATTCAAGGCTGGCAGGGTCTCATCTCATGGAAACAACACCCGCACGAGGAAAAGGGGGACTGGACGAACTTGACTGTCCCTGCTCCTGGAAGGTGGGGGCCTTTCTGCTGTGAGCTGCCCCAGCCAAATCTCACATACACACACTTCGGGGTGCAGAGGGGCCATTCTGGGGTGACTGGCGGAGGGTCCCTGAGCCCACAGTCAAGGCAGGAAGCCTGTTCCAGAGATACTTGATGTGCTCTGATGGCGATGGCCATGCTGCTGTGCCATCTTGGCAGGCCGCTTCTCTCCAAGGGTGTCTTCTCACCCTCTGAGCAAATGTGCTCAGCCAAGGGAAGCCCTGTAAGTGGTTTTTGAATGAATAAGATCAGGAAACAGCTCTTCAACCCCCAGGTTCTGTTCTGCGTGGTCCCCAGCCCTCCCCTGCCGTGTGCCCAGCACTGGGGTGGCCCATCCCGTCTGTCCCTGGGAGGCAGCACACCCCGAACTGTGTGTCCCTGAAGCTCAAGCAGCTTCGCCTTTCACAGAGACCAACACACTGTCCCTGCTGGCCAGGGCTGCAGCCCAGCCCAGCCTGTGTGCAGGTCATTTCAGGGCACTGCCTTTGGAGAGAGACCGAGGTACATTCGATCCGCGGCTGATCTGCTCTCTGCCGGCTCAGATAACACCCCTGGGCTGCTGCTCCTGGCCCAGAGCCCCAGCAGCTCCATCGAGCCCTTCCTCCTCAGCCCCTCGCCCCTGCAGCACAAGCCAGCCCCATGATCTGATCACAACACACAAGTCAAGTGTCCCCCAGGAGCAGAGGAAATGTGTCCCCAACCTCGTAGGCTCCAGTGTCTGGTGGGGCCCTGAGCAGATGCTCTGGCCAAGTTCAAATCCCACTAGACTCTGGGATGGGCAGTTTGGGTTTGGGTGACTCAGAAAGCCCAGACGAGCTGCGGCAGATTGATAAGGCAAGAGTGATGACCATGGTCCTTCCCGTGGCCCTTCTTGCGATTCCTGAGGGGCTGTGGCCTCAGTCTGTCCCATTTCTCAGAAGGATGAAGCTGAGGGCCAGAGGGTTTCTATGACTGCACTGCTGCAAAAGCAGTGAGCGGCAGAGCCGCACCAGGGTGCCCTGACTCCTCCGCCTGGGATGCCAGGGTGCTGACTCCGCCCACCCGGGATGCCAGGGTGCCCTGACTCTGCCCACCCGGGAAGCCAGGGGGCTCTGACTCCGCCCACCCGGGACGCCAGGGGGCTCTGACTCCGCCCACCTGGGACGCCAGGGTGCTGACTCTGCCCACCCGGGATGCCAGGGTGCCCTGACTCCGCCCACCAGGGACGCCAGGGGGCTCTGACTCCGCCCACCCGGGACGCCAGGGTGCTGACTCCGCCCACCCGGGACGCCAGGGTGCTGACTCCGCCCACCCGGGATGCCAGGGGGTTCTGACTCCGCCTGGCTCTCGCTGCATCCGGCTCCTGGGCTCAGCCGCACCCCTGCACCCACCCTGGTATTTTTTTCAATATTTTTTTCTTTCTGAAAAGCAGTATTGACTTTTTTCTGCTAAAGAAAAATGATCTAAAAAGTGACAGCCCTGGGAAAATATTATGCTATAATTTTTAAGGAATAAAAGAGGATGCAGTAAGAAAGGGTTTGTGAGCATTCATATGGATCCGCACCTGGCAGGCTGGAAGCCACACACGTTGGAACATTTGATGTTTTTATTTGTTTCCTCATTATTGCATGCATTTTAAAAACATCTGCAGCACCTTCCTGACTTGTTTATGCATGTATTTCTTTTGTCAAAGCCCCCTCCATGGGAACCGCTCCCTGGTCTCCTGGGCCCTGAGCTGGGAAGGGCCCCTGGAGAGCCAGGTGAGTTTTTTGCTACTGGAGGCCCCGGGAGTGGCCCAGGCTGAGGCCGGCTTTTAGGATAATTTTTCTTCTTGAGGTTCCCATGGCATATGAGTGGTAGAAGTTCAGACTCACTGAAAAGTTTGGGAGACTTTGTATTTTCCCGTCATGGGAGACTTGTTTTTCTTTCAGAGGCAGAAGCAGCCCGAAGCATCCTGTCCCAGAAACAGAGCTGGAACCAGGGCTCTGCTCTCTGGGCCAAGACCACACTCCTGCCAGCCTGCTTCAGGTTTCAGGCCACGCAGGTACTGCCTTTTCTTTCTTCTGAACTCAGCTATATCTTTTTTTTTTCTTTCTCTGAGCCAGGATCTTACTCTGTTGCCTGGCCAGGCTGGAGTGCAGTGGTGTGTTCATGGCTCACTGCAGCCTCGAATTCTTAGGTTCAAGCCATCCTCTTGCCTCGGCCTCCTAAGTAGCTGGGACTACAAACACGTACCACCACACCTGGCTAATTATTTTTAAAAGTTTTTGTAGAGATGGGGGTCTCCCTATTTGCCCAGGCTGATCTCAAATTCCTGGGCTCAAGCAAAATCCTCCTGCCTCGTTCTCCTGAATGTTGGGATTATTGGCCTGAGCCACCGCACCTGAACAGCTGTATCCTTAAACACACACCGGTGCGTGCACACACACGGGCCCTGCCCATGATTCTTGAATATTTTTGGCTGAACCAGTTCCCACCTCAGCTCTGTCCATCATGTTATGGGAAATCTGTATGTTTATAATTTTATAAAAATAGGTTTGCCTTTTAAATACACCTGTTTATGCCCTGTGTTCCTAGATGTTGGAGACATGAAATATATAAAACAATAGCTTTCCTCGGAGGTGCATTTCAGTACAAACCCAATAAAGGTGTGACGAGAGCTGAAAATGAGGAATAGTGAATGCAGATACATTCTTAGTAATAAGTATTAAAACATGGGGTGTTGTAATTTACTTCCAGACACAAAAAGTCTGGCATTCCATGGTGTACTGTGCAAGGAAAATATAAATGGCCCATCTCCACCTCCACACAAGTGATGCCCTCACCGTGGCTGCTGTGAGAACCCCTGTGAACACTTTGGGGAGACCACACACTTCTCATACCCGTGCCCTCCATGGGAAACGTAGCATGAAGCAGGCACCCTGGGCTGGGATTCGGGTCCGAGGAAGCAGCCCCTCCTGTGCTCCCCCCATGCCGGCCCTGGGTGTGGGTCCAGCTCAGAGAAAATCATTTTCATCTGTGTGATTTTCGGATTTTTCACCAGTAGTAAGGGCTGCATCAGACAAGGAGCCTCCACACCAGGTGTGCAATGAACCCCTCGCTCAGAGAAAGCCACTTCCCCACCCAGGAGAACTCTGACACCAGCTATTGCAAGAAAAACATCTCTTTGCCTCATCTTCCACAACTGTACTTACAGCAGATGCCAGGTTTTGTGCTCTGCATTTTTCTACTTAACAATACATCACAAACATTTTCCTTGTTGCTTCATAATCTTGGGACTTCTATGAGATGACATCTAACATTCAATCCATCGGGCATCATAAATTACCTAGCCCTTCCCCTCCCGACAGGCATCCAATTGACTTTGTGAGTTGTATAATTCTGCAATAAACCTCTTCATGCATAGGCTTTTGGCCATTTTTGGAATTTTCTTTTAGAATGATTTCCCAGAAATGTCGCCACGAGGTCAAGTGGAACAAACAATTTTATGATTCTTGTTATGTGCTGCCAAACGCTTTCCCAAACAACTCGTCTCCTTTTGCAATGCCAGGAGTGTGGGAGTGGGCAGGTAGGCAGCCACCCCACCACGGAGGTGGTGGTTGGAATGTGGAGTGGGAGGGCTGCTCCTGGCTGAGGGTCCTGAGATGGTGAGGGAGGAGCTGTCCAGCAGGTGTATGGGAGCGGTGGAGCTGCGTGCAGGGTGCAGGGTGGGAAGCGCCGCAGCTGGTGGAGTCTGGCTGCTGCAGGCTAGGGGAAGAGCCCTGCAGGTCAAAGGCGGTGCACACCAGGGAGGCACAGCCGGGCGCCTCTGCCTGACACCAGGGCTTTGGGATTTTACTCAAACTACTGTGATCCCACTGACCAGCCTGCCCCTCATCCTGCAGTCTCTGGGACCTGTGTGGCTCTATGTGGTGGCACCCAGGAGGCCTCTATGGAAACAGTCCTTCGGTGGCTGAATGTGCGCCAGTTTGAGCATCACAATAAACACAGTGGTAACAGATTATAGCCCACAGCTACATCAAGAACCCATGAGCTCATGCTGATGTAAAGCCAAGAGGACAGATAATTTGGGGAAGGGGGAAGCTCTTCCTCACAGTAATATGTGGACTAACTCATGGAGACGGACGGGATGAGGGAGTTAGGGTCACGGCTTCACAACCAGCAGAGTGAAAAAGATTCTGACAGGAATCCTCAATGGCTACTGAAATGGCTGGGGGAAAGTCTGACGGGGAGTGGGAGTCTCAATGATGGCCTCTCAAGTTCTAATTAATCAGAAAGAGGGACTAAGAACCAACAGAAGAGCTGAGGACACCACCCTAACTAGTGGCCGGGTCTGGGGACATCACCAGCTTCCTGCTGCACATCCCTTCCCCTGGGGAGTCCCTGCCAGAAGGCACCACCCACATCCAAGCCCGGGGCATCCTGCAAAGTAACTGCTCCTCACAGCAGTCACCTTCAGGGATGACGAAGAGAGGCCGAGACACTTCCAGAAGAAAACAGTCCAAAGAGGCATACAGTGTGTGATCCTGGAAATTAACTACAATTTGTGATCCTAGACTGCGCAAAAATGGCTGTAAAAGAAAACATTAGGACAAGGCACAATGGCTCACGCCTGTAATCCCAGCACTTTGGGAGGCCAAAGCAGGTGGGTCGTTTGAGGTCAGGAGTTCAAGACCAGCCTGGCCAACGTGGTGAAATCCCATCTCTACTAAAAATACAAAAATTAGCCGGATGTGGTGGCAGGTGCCTGTAATCCCAGCTACTCGGGAGACTGAGGCAGGAGAATTGCTTGAACCCAGGAGGCGGAGACTGCAGTGAGCCAAGATCATGCCACTGCACTCCAGCCTAGGTGACAGAGCGAGACTCCCTCTCAAAAAAAAAGAAAAAATAAATGGGATAATTAGTGAAAT
The DNA here is from genome assembly GCF_028858775.2 of Pan troglodytes. Classification (NCBI taxonomy): domain Eukaryota; kingdom Metazoa; phylum Chordata; class Mammalia; order Primates; family Hominidae; genus Pan; species Pan troglodytes. The sequence goes on along the minus strand of NC_072411.2, from coordinate 141,876,151 downwards.
GTGAATATGAACTCTATACTCTATACATATAATACTTAAGAGTATTATACGATTGTGTAACTTTTGTTGAAAATATCTCTATTTTTAGAGAATGCCTACAAATATTTAGGGGAAGGAACATGATGTCTGCAATTTACCCTCAAATAGTTCAGGGGGAAATATATCTATAATTGTGTGTGTGTGTGTACACACATAGAGACAGCCCTCCACATCTATGGGTTCCCCACTCATGGATTCAACTAACTGTGGATCAAAAATATATTTTTAAAAAAGGATGGTTGCATCTGTACTGAACATAAGCAGACTGTTTTTTCCCTGTCATTATTCCTTAAACAATACAGCATAACAACTATTTACATAGCATTTGCATTGTACTAGGTACTATAAGTAATCTAGAGATGATTTAAAGTATACAAGAGGATTGTGTATATTATATGCAAATACTACATCATTTATATAAGGGACTTGAGCATGTGTGGATTTTGCTATGCACAGGGCTCTTGGAAGCAACTCCCTGTGGATACTGAGGGACAACTATATATGTGTGTGGGCATCTGTATCTATATCTCTATACCTCTATCATCTATCTATCATCTATTTATCTATTTATCTTTCTATCTAGAAGGGAAAAGCCAATGGAGGAAAATAAGAACAGTTGGTCAATCTGAGTACAGGTCATATGGCCATTCTCTGTATTACTGTTGCAACTTTTATGTAAGTTTGCATTTGTATACAAGGTAAAAAGTTACAACCCCTAAAAAGATGGGACAGCACAAACACTGAGGCATCATTTCCACCTTGTCATTAGCAACTGTGTTGCCAGGTGGCATGGACAATGCTGGACCGATAGTTCATCCCTTCCCACTGGAATGGGGCTCCTGTCACTCAAGATCACGTGACATCCTCAAACTCACGCAGGACTTCTGGCTTCTCTAATGTCACTCACACCTTATCAGGCTCCTGCAGAAGAAATCAGTAACTCGCAGAACTGGAAATCCCGTTGGTCAGGATCTTTGCACGCACTGCCTCTTCCACTTGGACCCTTCCGACCCCATCCTCCTCCCAGTGCTTGCTCAGGGCTCATCTCCCTGGAGGAGCTTTCTCCTTCTTTGTCAAAAAGCAGTGGCCTCTGTTCTCCCTCAGCCTGTTGTGAAGCCCACCACCATGATTGTCAGAAGGTCCTATAATTCCAGGGTCACCTCCCACCTCCCTGACACCCCACGAGCTCTCCCAGAGCAGGAAACAGACCTCGTTCGTCTCCATGGGGCCAGCACCTGCCATGGTGCTTGGAACAGGACTGTTGCTCAATCGATGCCTGTGGAACAGACGGATCCTGAGTCTGTCAGTCTTCTCCATGCCTGGGTGGGTTCTCCTTGCACTACAAAGGAGTGGAGGAGGAAAGTCGTCCACAGAGTTGCAGAGGCACACAGGGGTGAAGTGGGAATGCAGCCTGCGTGTAGGTCGGGTGTGATGCCATCACGGCTTCGCTTCTCCCCATGAGGAGGTGAGCCTCAAGCGCTGTCCCTGCCCCTGGCATCCCTGGCTTCTCAGCAGTGCTGTGTCCATGCATTAACAGAGGTCTGTCCTGATGGATCAGTCCAGACGGGTAATTTAACTGAATGCAGAATTCAAGGGGAAAATGTATCTATGAACATTTTCAGTGACGTATCTATGTATATATCTCCGTTCAGTGATTATATAAACATGATTATTAAGTTTTCAGCTTCAGGAAAAGCTAAGGCAAAATCAATTCAATTCAGCAGCTCCCACCCCCAGGTGTCCTCGGTGCTGCCTTCACTGCTATTTTCCACCATTTCAGTGTCTTCTTTCTAAAGGGTCAGGGTTGCAAGCTTTTTCCCATTTTTGAGCCCTGGGGACTCATTTTCTCATAGAATTGGCTGAAATGTGTGGTTTTCCTGGGAAAGGAATCCATGAAAAAGTGAAATAACACTTTTTTTCTTTCAAGACAGGGTCTTGCTCTGTCACCCAGGCTGGGGTGCAGTGGCTTGATCACGGCTCACTGCAACCTCTGCCTCCCTGGCTCAAGCGAGCCTCCTACCTCAGCCTCCTGAGTAGCTGGGACCACACGTGCACCATGCCCAGCTAATTTTTTAATTTTTTTTTGTAGAGACAGGATTTAGCCATGTGGTCCAAGACAGTCTACAACTCCTGGGCTCAAGTGATCCTCCAGCCTCGGCCTCCCAAAGTGCTGGGATTACAGGTGTGTGCCGTCATGCCTGGCCAGAAATAAAGTGAAGAGAAGTAGCAGTTGAGTGAGCCATGCACAGTTTTGTTAAACGCAGCTCAGAGCTGCCTATTCCCATTAGGCAAGAAATGGCTCATGGGATTTGAAGACCAGGCCGCCCTGCATCTTCCTTCTGATGGGTGGAATGCAATTCCCACCCATCTTGGGTTTGATGCAATTCCACCAGCAGCATTGACTCATCAAGCTTCCAGGGAAGGCAGGATTAAGTGGAGGTTAATGAGATGTCAAACAACAGTCATTCTGGAAGCTTCCATATGAGCTCTGCTCACCAGCATTATGCTCCAGTTCAGGCAGTCACAGGTGGAGAGTGGACCTGCCTGAGAAGATCCGGAAGGAAGAGAGGTCGGTCGAAAGGAAAGCAGCCAGCCAAGAGCTAGTGGTGAGGACAGTGAAGACTCCTCATGGACTGTGCTTCAAACTAGAGAGAACGACTGGCAAAAAGGTAGATCACAGCATCAGACACTCAGAGAGATACAGATAGTGCCTGCCAGCCAGCGTGTGGTTGTGAAGGGCGAGAATGAATAACTGCCTAACAGTCAGAGCTCCCGTGATTTTTACACTTTCTTCCCATTTGAATGGGCATTAACTAGGTCGGACACAACTCTGAAGCTGGGGAAAGGAGAGGCCTGAAGTGGTTTTCTCAAGGTGATACAGATAGTATGTGGCAGAGTTGGGTTTTCGATGTAATTCAAACGGCGAATTAACATGGGGTACTACTGATTTGGGCACCGAAACTCAATCTCAGCAATGCACAAAAACAGAAGGAAGTTAGTGGATCCATTAAAAACAAAAACCCACCTCTTCCCTTAAAACATTGAGAACTCTGGGTACTTGGGCTTCTGGGATGGGGTAGTATAGGGAGGAATTATTGCCTAGAGTAGAAAAAAAGAGACTCCGGAGATAGGATGTGGGGAGGAGAATTTTCCTGGTGTGTCTTTAATCCTTCTTCCAGCACTGGGCAGAAGTTAAAAACTGGTCCATCTACTATCCCTAACCACTGTAAGGGTTTCAGTTTCTAGGGAGTTTAGAGTAAATATCAACAGTTCACTGCTCTGAACACAACTAGAAAAATAAATTGATAAATTATAAAGATTATAGTTGTAAAACCATTGATTAGCTGTGAAAGTAGAAGAACCAAACAAATTAAAATTCCAGAGCAGGAAGAGCCCTTCCCAGCTGAGCTGCAATCACTGACCATTTTGTCCCTGGGGGCGGGGGTGGGAGAGATTTTCTGAATCTGGGAAAAGGCTGAGGTTTAAGCTTTTCCTAGGCAGAGGGGCTCTTTTGAGGGAAAGATAAGTCAGTGGCTATTTTTAAAATAATTTGAGCTGGGCTAAGAGATCAGAATCTAGAGGAGCTCAAAACACTGAGCTGTTTTCTCCTGTAGGTTTATTGCTGGCTTCTGCAGTGGTACAAGAAGGGTGGAGGCACTAGAGAGGGAATGAGATCTCCCACTGCCCCACTTGCCAGGCCCACTGTCTGGCTTCAGTCTTCAGACTTGGAAAACAGGTGCACTGCTTCTCATGTTGTACCCCAGACTCGAATCAGCTCAATCCTGAATTGGGTTGCGGTGATTAGCACCTAATCCCCATCTTCCAAAAAAAGGTGGGTGGGGAGAGGCAGAAATTGTCAGAGAAACAGTAGCAACAACTTTAGTTTCCATCATCTTTGTATACACGATGACTTTCCTATAATCAGAACTTAGATGAATGTGAACTAGGGAAACATGACTAATGATTGATAAAAAGCTGTCAATAGAAGCAGATCTGTAAATAATCCAGATACAGAAATTAGCACACAAGGACTTAAAATTATCAATTATAAAGGCATCAAAGCCAAGAGGGGAGAGATGCACTAAGCGGCTGAAAAGATGGAGAATTTCCCAAAAAAAAAAAAAAAAGGTTTGGAATCTGTAAAAAGAATCAAATAGACATTCTGAGTAAAAAATAGAATATCTGAAATTGAAAACTCGTTAAATAAACTTCATAGCAGATGGGGCACAGTAGATCAGGCAAGTGAACAGAAAGACCAAAGCTCAGAGAGAAAGAAAAGACTAGCAAGAGCAGACATGTGAATGGTGGGCAAGTGGACCAACACACTTCTATCTGGAGTCACAGAAGAAGAAGACAAGGAGAATACACCAGAGTTAATATTTGAGGAGATTATGGCTGAGATTTTCCAAAACTGATGACAGACTTCAATCTACTGATTTAAGAAGCTCAAGGAAGCCCCATTTACCCTGTGTGAGGAGGGAGCAGCCATCCCAGTGGTAGCTGGTTGGGAGGATAAATTAAAGATTCTACTACACACAAATTGGATGGAGGATAATTCAAAACAGATTCATCCAGGCTTTCCAGCCACAGAGTATTTCTTTATCCCTGTACCCCCTTCACAGCTCCAGGATTAGGTAATCATGCTCAGGAGAGAGTTGCTTAAGTGAGACCAGTGCCAAGGGAGAGATGTAATGTGTAATACCAGATGCTCTTCACCAGAGGATGCATCCTCCCTCCATCTCAAAAAATCCTCAGAAGCAGAGAAATTGTTTACATGGGTTTTATCCCCTCCCCTCAAATATCCACTTCCAGCACAGATAGATAATATCTCAGAAGGGTGTATTAGCTCAGTAAAATTAATGAGACTTCTTAAGAATACAACTGCTATATAGAGAAAGACAACAAGAAGAGAAATTCATACCAGATGAAGCAGAATAAATAGAACAGATGGAACAAGAGTTTAAAATAAGCCTGTTTAATTTCCTCTAAGAAATAAGGCAGGGGGTACTGGGAAGATTTAAAAAAAAGAATAAGAAATTATATATAAAAAAGGATTTAAAAAATTATACACACACACATGCATACACACACACCCACACACATACATTTAGCCCGTGTGTGTGTGTGTACGTGTGTATATGTATATGGTATGTGTGACACACACACATATATATGGGCTAAATATCAGAATGAATTTAGCCAGAGATTAGTAAGCACAAAGATCTGTCTTAAGAATTCTCCAAAAGAAATAAAGAAGATATTAAAAGGATTTTTAGAAGTGGAAAATAAAGAGATATAGAAGACTGAAGTAGAGCCATCTGTTTATACATTAGAGACTCAGAAAGGAAGAAAACAATAAGGAAAAGAGAGAACATATATGAAGATTTATTGGCCAAGAATTTCCCAGATTTGAGAAAGATGTACAATCTCAGAGAAGAGAGAGAGAGACAGAGAGAGAGAGAAAGAGAGAGAGAGAGAGAGAGAGAGGGATCTCAGTACACTACAGAAATTTATGAACATTAAAGGAGAGGAAATTATAAAACTTTCAAAGTGGGAAAGAAATCAGTAACTTTCAAAGGAACACAAATCATATTGACATTGTATCTATCAACAATAGTGGATGCAGGAAGAAAGTAGAGTGATAGTCCCTGTATTCAAGGAAAACAATCCTGAAACTCAGAATTTTTATATTTAGCTAACCTGTCATTTATATGCCTTGGCCAAATAAGGATATTTTCAGATATGTAGGGCTTCAGAATTTTTATCACACAAAGACTCTTTTGAAAACGTTTTAAAAGATCATCCTATTTCAAGAAAAGAAATGAACATGAGCAATATGAGAAATATGGGTGACTAAATCAGTTATTAAAGCAAGGACTGAAACAAAAGTATACACGTCAATCTACAGCCGAAATTCTAGTTGATACTCACATGATATAGGAGAGAGGTTGGGATGTGAGAGATTGTTCAGAGAAATAAGAGAGTAGCCTCAGGTACTTGTCTTATTTACAGGGAAGAGATAGATCATAGTAAATTTAGGAAATTGTTGGGGAGAGTAAGCATAACTATAGATCTGAAGAAGTTATGGGTGACCACCCAAAGAATCAAAATAAAATATATTATGTCAAAATCAGCAAAAAAATTGTTTGTTCAATGGAAGTTAGGAAGGAAAAACGAAAACGAAATGTACATAGAATATGATAATAAAATTGTGAATAATAATTGTGAAATAATTCTTAATATAACATTAAGTATAGTAAATGTGAATGAATTATACTAATCTCTAATCAAAAGACAAGCTCTCAGAACAGATATTTTTAAAGAAATAGTAATTTAATATCTACAGGAGACACATAAGAAAGAAAAAAGAAGTTGGAATGCATAACAGCCAATGTTTTCATATAAGACTAAAAAATCTGTTTAGGTGAAACCCATGCCAGTAATCAAACAGGAGTATTATGGACACAACATAAACAGTAATAAAATATAAAAGAAAATATAGTTATTATGGACATATATGCATCAAATACTATAGTGTCAATATACATAAGCAACAGCTGATAAAACTATGTAGTTGTTGTACAATTGTAGTTGGAAATATTAACATACACACTAAAAACTGAAACATCTAGGAGTATGTAGGTCACAGAGAACATCTGAAAGAACAGAAGCCATGTCCCAGCCCTTAGGAAAATAGGACTGCACCCACTCTTTCCCATTGTCCCCATGGATGTGAAGCCCTCTGAGTTTCCTCCCTGTGAAGGACCTCTTATTGATTCCTAATACCTCTCCCTGCCCTAGATCCTATTATGAGTTAAGTGCTAATCGATAAGGAATTGACTTCTGTACAAGATTCCAAGAAATTCATCTCTGAAGAGATCTCCAGGTGTGGGATAAGAAGAGACTGCTTCTAGCCCCAAGAAGAGGGTTGCATAAGACCTTTGTGGGGCTCCTGAGCCTAATTCCTTCTAAGAACTGTATAACAAGGCAGCAAATGGAGGCAGAACCCTAGCTGCACCATGAGGCCAGAGGGAGGCTTCGTGCTGGAGGTGCTTTCCCTAGACCCCTAGCTCAGAGCTGTAGACTTGTACAAAGTATTTCTGCTGACAGAGGTGAGCCTCCCAGTGCAGGCTGAGCTGGTCAGAATTGGCAGACCCACCTTGTGGAACTAAGATGCCAACCAAGTCTGCACCTACATGGGGCTGAAACTAGCAAGGCCAGAACTCAACACCCAACCCCATCAGCAGCCATCAACCCTGGCGATTGCTCTAATTTTATTCAACTGGCATTACATGCCGACAAGTTAGGCATGATCTTGTCCTCAAGGAACTTAACTGTCTAATAGGGGCACAGATATGCAAACGTGTTTCAGACACCCACAGGGGTTAATGGTGTGACTCAGAGTAGCATCTTGGATCTAACACTCACTATCTGTGTAGCTTTAGACAAGGTCATTATTCGCACTGGATCTCACCTTTCCCACCTGGAAAATGGGGATGAAAATAGCAGTACCAAGATAAAACAGTTCTTGTTAGAACTACATGAATTAACACATAGAAATAGTCAAGCACGTAGCTTACACCTGGCAATTATCATCCTGTTGTAACTCATACCTCAAAATGGTGATTATTGATGAAGAGGAAGAGTGGCACATGTATAGTTTGAGACACTATATTTGGTATTTTTATTGCTTCGTTATTTACAAAGTCAACAGAATCTTTGTGGCTGCAGTGGCTTTGTTTGAAATACAGAGAGAAGCCTTGTAGGACCATGGGTCTGAGCAGCAGGACGATGGGAGTGAGGAGGAGGCCGGGCCGATGAGGAGATGGCTCTGTCTGGTGATAGAAGGGGGTTACGAAGGCCCCTGGTACAAAGTTTGAGGTGAGACTTGAAAGAGGACGAGCCTGGGGAGCACGGCACACCACAGAAAAGAGACAAGACCCTTCCGTGGAAGGACACAGAGAGCTGGGGCCCCGCCTGGGCAGCTTGTCCACAGGGAAGCAGTGGTAGACAGGGCTCGGGTGCCACTCGGAGAGGCAGGGGCTTTACCCATGTGCAGGAAGGAGGTCTGGTCAAAGAGGATTCCAGTGCAGAGTTGGAGACAGAACTGGAGACAGAACACTGGGCAAGAAGCGATGAGCGGGATGGCCCCTAGAGTAGCCACATGCGAGGAGGGGGACACACCCTGTCCTCATGCAGCGCTGACCCTTATGCGAGAGGAGAGGGACAGAGGGGGTCACACCGAATGTGAGCGCAGCCCAAAAGGCCCAGCTCTGTGTCCTGGGAGAGCGACGCTACCACAGAGCCTTCAATCAGAAGTGTGCAGCCACCCTGCAAGTGAATGCCTGCAAATACTCATCATTTTATTATAAAAGTGCACCTCCAGCCATTTGCATAGTTTTGACTTTTCATTGCTCAAAAATAGACAAGAATGACTACCCAACAGTTGCTATAGATATGCTCTAACCAGTACTAGATTTTATTTTTAAAAATAATTGGCTTTATTGTGCTAGAAATAGTTGCCGTACATATTACATGTGTTTTTAAAGTTGGCTTGCTTTGACTTTCATGCACCCAATAAATAAAACTAATTCCACTTTTTCATGATGAACTAAGTTAATTTGTTAGGCAAATAATTGGATGAATATTTCGTGCATAATTGCCCAGTGCTCTTGCTGAGTGGCTCCCGTGCCCCATCTGGAGGGCCCTGGAGGCCCCTCTTCTGCACCATGATTGCCGGATACATCCAGGGTCTCCAGGAAGGTGTCGGCCCGAGGGAAGCCCTCCGAGCTGTCATCAGAGAGAGACTGTGGAGTCAGAACAGGGTGTGGAGCTCGTGAAGAAGGGGCGTCCGCTGTGCTCAGAGACTCTCGTGGGACCCGGAAGAGCTGCCAGGCTGAACGGGTAAGAATATGCCCACGGGGACTGACCAGCACAGCATGATGGGCCGGAGGTGCTGACCCACCGAAGGGCATTTGACCAAGGGATTGCGCGTCGGCCATGCTGGCTGGGACTCAAGAGTCCCGTCTCAGGTCAGAAGGGTGCCCTGAAGCGGGCCTCCTGGGACCTCAGGTACCCAGGCCAGGAGAAAGGAGGAGAGAGTGGGCTCTAGGGGCCAAGGCCTGAGGAAATCCACCAGGCCTTGAGCCCAGGATGGGCGGGAGCTGAGAGCACAGAAGGCAGTGGGGCTGGAGAGCCTGTGATTCTTAGGGCCTCCTGCTCAGGGAGAGTCTCAGCAGCGATCTGGGTGCAGGGGCCAGGCAGCCCTGCCCCCAAGCCCTGGAAAGGATTCTGGAGAGAGCAGTGCAGGGCCCGGCCCCAGGGCTGGTGTGGGACAGACAGGCAGTGGGGAAGAGGTAGTGGAGGGCCCCCCTGGAGGAGGTGTGGGGACACAGTGGCCATCCCAGCTCCCTGAGGTGGGGCAGGGAGGCCGGGCAGGGGAAGGCGGCAGCGCACACCCAGGGAGGGAGGGAGGTGCCAGCTGTGTGTGCAGGGGCCAGGGAGCACTGCTTTCAGCCCTTGCTCTGGTTGGTGCCCCTGGGTCTGGGCTGGGCACAGTGTCCTGGAGACTTTTCTGGGCCCAGCCCTGGGAACAGAGGAGATGCAGCAGGGACAAGGCAGGGATGCCCCAGGAGGAGCCCAGGAACCAGGTCATGACGACAAGGGCAGAGACTCCCTGTTGACAAGTGACCCCCTAGACCCAACTTCCCCCTCTCTGAAAAGCCCCCGGCACGTAGCTGGCTAGCGGTGCTCCCGTGCAAGCAGAAGCTTCGCGGCTGAGTGCAACTGTGCGGAGAGACTTCTAAAGCTGGGGCCTCAGAACTGCTGCCTTCTGCCTTCCAGAGCAGACTAGTGGGTAGGAGACGGAGAGGGGCTTGTCTGGGGTGGGGCCCAGCCCCCCGTCTTTCCCTGGTGCTCCCTGCCCTTCATGCGCTGGGAACAAGAGGCGCTGCTTCAAGGGCCAAGAACTTGGTTTTGTAAAACAAACAAACAAACAAAAAACACTAAATAAAAAACACTAAATATTGTATTCCCTGTGTGTGAGTGGTGTGTGCACGTGGTGGGGGTGCACATGTGTGGGTGGCAGGGCATGAACATGGGGGGTGCACGTGAGTGGGGGTTTTGAGCAAGTGGGTGTGGTTGGGCTGGGGAGGGGGTTGCACATGGCCCTAGAGGCACCAGATTTGGCTGTGCCCTCTGCAGACAGCTCCTCGGCCAGTCTCTGGCTCCCGAGGTTGGAGGATTGGGGCTGGGGGACTTGCAGCTTGCTCTGCCCGGCATGAGCAGCAGTCCCCGAGAAACAAACAGAGCCTCTGAACCTCTGATTCCGTGATCTGTATCACCCCACAGCCTCCAGGGACAAAGAGCCTGTGTCTGTCCCTGGACTAGAAAGACGATGGTGTGGCACATGACCACCAGGGTCAGACAGGGCGGGGGCAGGGTGGGGAAGGGGGTGCCCAGGAGCCCCCTCCTCACCATATGACAGATGTTTCTCCCTTACCACAGCCAGGCCCTGCCAACACTCCTCCCCGCACCCCTCCCTGCCTGCACGCGGCTGGAGGCCTGGGCTCTGCCTGGTGTCAGCCACCCTCCCGCCCTGCCGGATGTACCTGCGGCTCAACGTGACCTCCTCCAGTGCAGGACCCGCTCCAGAGCAGGGCTCCCACCAGAGGCCAGAGCCCAGCTTGTCCCAGAGTTGCACCAGCCCTGCCAGCCCCTGCACCTGCCCTAGCTGGTAGAGCCCCCTCATGCTCCAACCGAGGTCTCATTCTGGATCTTAGGCCCTCCCCATTTGCCCCACACATCCCGTGGAGCTGGTCCCCATCTGGCCAAGTCAGCTTTCAGCACCTTTATTTATGCTCCGGCATCATCAGCATCAGCATAGTCCATGTGAGCAGCTAGCCCATGGGCGGGGCCCCAGGAGCCCCGTGTGGATCCACTCTTACCACGCGGGCCTGGCCAGGGGGCCAAGGAGACCGTGCAGGCCAGATCCTGAGACACTCCTCCTCTCCTCACTCAGCAAACCCACATCTGCTTCGAGGGCCCCATGAGCAGGCAGCCTGCAGGAGGCAGGACCCAGGCTGAGCAGGGATGGACTGGAGGGGCAGGAGGCGGGGGGCACAGGACTGGGCTAGGATCCTGACAGCATCTTAGTCAGGAGCAGCTGCTCCCCAGGCAGTACACCAGCAGGAAGAACATCCCAGCAGAGTGGGGGCTGAGCACGGAGAAACCGCACATGTTAGAGACACCCGGGCCTCTGGGCAGGGCTGGAACTCAGGGTTTGGGGAGTGGGTGGAAGATGGGGGTGCAGGGGTAGATCCGCCGAGGTTCGGTGCACCCACCAGAACCAGCCCCTGCTGCCGGCCCATCCTGACTCATGGGTGGGAGAGGCAGCCTGGCCAAGCTCCTCTGTGGGCCCCAGCTTCGGCCTCTTCTCCTGAAAGCTAGTTTCCCCCCACTGGAGAAGAAACAGGGTGAAGCAATTTCTGGGAGGGGCACCCACTCTGACCACTCCCCCAGCACCATCACCTCCCACTACACGCAGAGCTCCTGCCCCCAACCATACCTAGTTTCCCGGCTACCCCATCAGGTTCAGAATGGGGCCCAGTGCATGTGCTGGACCCTGTCAGGCACCGCTTCCAACATACTGAGCCACCCTGGTCTCCAATACCAGCTCCTGCTACCTGGGCCTGTGGTGGCCCCCCTCCAGTCTGAGTGCCTCCCCAGGCCCCGGCTGTGGGCCTCTTGCCCCACACTGGGGCTTCCCTGTAGATATCCCCACAGGATGCCAGCCACAGGCACACCTCCCTTTCCCCCAGACAATCTTCAGACAAATCCACTGCGGCTCCTCTGACGCCCCATCTGGGGCTGAGCGTCCGGCTGCTGGCCACACCACGATGTATCCTTACTCCCTTCCTCACCCCTTCCTCTCGAACCGCAGAACCACGATCCCCATGAAGGGTCCCCATGAAAGGCCATGCTTGGGAGCCTCTGGGCCATGCTGCACTTCCTGCAGACAGGGCCAACACCAGGCCCACCACACTCCTGGAGGACACCCCACCCCCTGCTCCCCCCAGGCACAACCCAAGTGCCCCTCCATGTGGTAGAACAGAGCCCAGCCTGCCCGGCCTGTCTCCTGGGATTCCTGCTGCCACCCAATCGCTGGCCCGGCTGCTGGAGAACACTGCAGGCTACAGGGAACAGGCCAGATCCAGGCCCGGCCCCAGGCACGCTGACCTCACAGGAAGCCATGCAGGTGCAGAGCAAGCTCAGAGCTCTGCCCCACGCCCCTGCCTCAGGAGCCCTGAAGTAGCTTCAGATCAGTTTCTCGGGTCCGGCCAAGACCTTAACGTTTTCCCTCCACTCCTCTCTGCTTGTCCACCTGGGTCTCACGTGCCGGGGCTGCTTGTCCACCTGGGTCTCACGTGCCGGGGACTGGCCTGACAGGGCTCATTCTGACACCCACAACTTCCCCAGGGGTTCCAGCCCAGAGATGGGACCCCCACACCACAACTCTGCCTCACCAGGGTTGGCTCTGCCACAGAGAGAACCCTAAGATGAAAGGGGCCCAGGGGTTGCCCCACCAGTGGATCCTCAGGCCCACGGTAGGCTCCACCCACTGCTTGCAGAGAAGGGCTGGCCTGGCACCTCTATGGGACTCTTCCTGTCAATCTTCCACCAGCTCGCTGCTGCTCTGAGAGCTGACCTCCCCAGCTCCACCATCCACCAAAGTGCCCGTGTCTTCCTGTTTTCCCGCAGCCTGGCAGAGATTACAACAGCATTTGCTACAAGCACAGCAAATGTCTTCTCAGACACTGATCTAGAAGAGCCTCATGACTTGTCTGAAATGTGTACCCAGCCAGCTCTTCAATGAAACAAACAAAGAAAATTCAATTGCAAATTTATTGGAGATGATTATGTTCCCAAGATGATGTTCTTGCAGACAGATGGCATTGATCATGTTGTCTATGTGGTTAAGGTTCGGGTGACTTTGGGCATGAGGCAGGCAAGTTTTCTTAAGCCTGTGTCAGAAGTAGATGGGGACAACCACCTCCACGCCCTTCCCTGCCTCCAGGAGTGAGTTAAAGTGCTGGTCCGTTCACAGGCCCACGGTGACCGCCCACCAGCGCAGGGCAGGTCCTGATGGAGAGGATGCATAGCAAAAGCAAACAGAACGAGTGAATGATGAATGGAACCAGAGACAAGCCCCTGGCTGCAGGTCTCCTGGGCCGGGAGACCCAGCCTAGACCAGGAAGAGATTTAACACGAGGAACTGGCAGCCTGGGGGGGAGGGCGCGCCCCACTGAGCAGCACTTCTCAGACTGTGGGTCTCAGAACCCCTCCACTCTCCCGAAAAGGCTTGAAGACCCCAAAGGGTTCTTGTCTATGTGGCGTACGCCTATTGATATTTATCATATTAGAACTTAAAACTTAGGATTTTAAAAATATTTATTAATTCATGTGAAAATAATAAACCCACCACAAGTTAGCATAACTAGCATATTTATTTAAAAAATAGCGTACTTAAAATAGTACTTTAGTGAGACGAATGGCATTGTTTCACGTTTTTACAATTGCTTTTTATGCCTGGTCTGATTGAAAAGACAGCTGGTTGCTCATATCTGCTTCTCTACTCAATCTGTTGCAATATGCTGTTTTGGTTAAAGGGAATAAAGAAAATCCAGCCTCACCAGATATGCAGCTGGAAGAGGTGGAAGGATTTTCATGGCTCTTCCAGATAACTGCGGACCGTCTTCTTTGATACTACACCCAAACTTGACAAGTGGTGGCTTCTTAAAGTTACTTGAATTGTGGAATCTGAAACTGCATCAATGAATTTTTGCACTCAAAATGAAAAATGAATTTTGTACTCACAAAATCCATTGGTCTGTCTTGTACTTCGAATAATTCTGTTACGCATGATTTCATAACGTCATATATGGGTCATTGGAAAATATTTCTTCACTGAGTTATGCAGGTTTTCTGAAGAATATTGACACAATTTATTTTTTAATATTTTAAGAAATCTCGCTCATGAATATTTCCATCAATTCATCAGAAAAGTACTGCAGAGCCATCAAGATCCTGGTGGGGATGCACATTTTCCAAAATCCTAAATTTCATTTGAAAAAGCTTGAACATGATCATTGGCAACAAACACTGTCAGTTGCTTTCCTTGGAGGGGTGGGCTCACTTCATTCATTTGTTTTTCTTGCACTATCAGAGCGGTTGGCATTCATCAGCACTCCTTCATTCATCTTTGGGAAGACATCACCCAAGTCTGAATGATGCTCCCTGAAAACCACGCATGGGCTGGGCGAGGCGGCTCACACCTGTGATCCCAGCACTTTGGGAGGCCGAGGCAGGAGGACTGCTTGATCCCAGGAGTTCAAGACAAACCTGGGCAGCACAGAAAGACCTTGTTTCTATGAAAAAATTTAAAATTAGCCAGGCGTGGTGGTGCACACTTATAGTCCAAGCTACTGAGGAGGCTGAAGCGGGAGAATCGCTGGAGCCTGGGAGGTCGAGGCTGCAGTGAGCCACAATCGCACCACTGTGCTCCAGCCTGGGTGACAGAGAAAGACTTTGTCTCAAAACAAACAAACAAACAAAACTGCTCACATGGTTCTATGAAACAGGTGCATTTTTGTAGAGGTCCATTGTCTCTCCGTGTGCAACACCACGGATGATCACCCAGCCCTGTGAAAAAGCGAGTGATTATGTAAAACAATTCAGACTTTTTTTTTTTTTTGCTTATCAAGGATATCCTTAAGTAAAGCTAGAATTTTTAAAAATGTTGATCATGATAGTGGAGAATTCAAGGACTGCTGGTACCGCTGGGGTCCACCGACTTGGTCCAGGAAGCGAAGGCACGGGCAGCTTCATCATCATCATCACTGCCACACCATGAGGGCAGAAAGGAAATAACTTCTGAATACTATGATGGAATAGTTTGGGACCCCTCCAAAGGGGACTCTCCCTCGCCCAAGAGCCACAAACCATGACCCCCTGAGCACCCTTGCTGTCAGGCTCCCAAGCCTCACCTGGAAAAGCACATCTTTCAGAATCTATTGCCTTTTTATTTTTGCATAAATATTTAAAGTGTCTCCTCCCATTGTCACTCTTCTATGTGTTTGTGATGAGTATTTATTTCAAGATGAAGAAACGCACCTCGTCATCATTACTGACATGCAGTGAGCAGTGAGCATCCGCAAGTGTGAGCTGTCTGAGCCTCTCCACTTCTGAATGTTTTATAGACAACCTCATTTTCTAAGGCAGCAGTTTTGTCCCCGAGTCCGGGGGCTGGGCAACAGACACCCTGTTCGGAGAGGGCTTGGGCCCAGACCACCGCATGGCCCTCCCCTGCCAGTCATGTTCTTTCCGGCTCTAACATGGGTCCGTAGTGCACAGTCCCAAGAATCAAGTGCAGGGGACCTGCTTTCACAGCAAAGGAAGGTTGGCATGTTTCTATTTCCCACAGAAGTCAGTATTCTGTTTTGTTCCCAGTAAATATATGACCTTTGAATTTCTAAACATTCTGCAAATGAGCGGCTCCAAAACACGTCTCCTCCTCAAAAAGGACAGAGCGTGCAAACGCACTTTCACAGCACCCTCTGCCCGACCGAGGCCCCTGCACTGAGGAGGCTCTGTGGCTGAGTTTGGGTGCTTTGCACCCCAAAGGTGGTGACGTAGGGTGGATGAGCAACAGTGTGTGTGAGGACTGGGGGGGTTCTGGGGCGACACTCTGGGGTGAGCCATTGGTGGTCCTGCTTAGCGAGGAAGGGAGGGGCCTCTGCAGCCAGGCTGTGACACACCTGCCTAGAGGGGTGGTCAACCTGGGCAGATGTGTCCCCAGCTTCATGATGCAGGAACTGAGGCCCACTTCCTACCTTTGCAGAACACCAGGGCTTGAGAAGGAGTATGAATTCCAGGGGACCCCATGAAAGAGTTCCAGTTACTACTTAGGGAATGAATAAGTGGGTGAATGTATCAGACTTTCACAAAGTGTTTGCTGAATGAACGGCTTAGTGAATCCATAGGTCCCCACAGTCGGTGGCCCGTCTGCTCTGATTCTAAGTGGGGCTCCGTTCCTTCATAGGATCTTCTGTGGGACCCCCTTGAAATATATTCTAAGAACAAACTTCTAACTACAGCCAACAAGGCCCTGCAAAATCCTTCTCCCACTGGACTGCATCACTCAAGGCCCAGGCAGGGAACTGGAGAGCATTCTAGGTCTTTCAAATAGAGGGGATTTATTATAAGGAATCATTTCCCAGGGCATGGAGGAGCTCAGATGCCAAACAAGACAGTGATGCAACCCAGACTTTCCATTAGCAGGAGGTAGCTGAGGAGGGAGAAGGCTGCCCTCTAAGCCTAAGTCCTGGAGTAGCCAGCAGGAGCCAGGACAACCCAGAGGACCCTCGGGAGGCAGAGGCAGCTACAGCAGGAGACGGCACATGAGGCAGAGGGAAGAGAAGTGTCCTGGCACCTCAACTTCTTCTGTCTTATCATCTTCCAACTGTTCCTCCATGGCCGGAACTATCCAGAAATCAGAGGCAGAGCCTGGGGAACTGCAGTTCCTTACAGCACAGGCCAGGAGCAGGGTTGGGCATGGAGCTGGGCATCCAGCGAGGAGCCACCATCCCCGAGTTCTCCATCCTCACTCGTCCCATGTTCGCCCTCCCGCCCAGTTCCACATCCGGCTCCGCGTCCCTTACCTGCTCCTGCACAGCCACCTTCTGGCCTTGCTTGGGGAGGTGGGTGCCCCATGCTCGGCATCCTTGGCCCTGGCTGGGCTGGCAGACACCAGAGAAGAGCAGCAGGAAAGGGGCCTGCGGCACATTCATCCTCTGACTCCCTCCTCACCTGTGGCAGCTTTGCAGCGGCATCCTCTCCACGAGCTGAGGGCCTCAGTCCTGCCTGGCATCCCTCTCCCACGGTGGCCACAGGTCGCTCTCACCACCCCGCCATGTCACTGTTCTCAGCCCCAGATTTCTCTAACTCTGCCCCCACTTCTGACCAGGGCCCTTCATACCCTCAGTCGCCTCCTCTGAGGGCGCTGCCTGGTGTCCTGTGGGGCCCCGGCTGAGACCAACTTGCCCAGTGTTCTTCAGAGGCAGCCCCACAGGGCACTAGAGGGAGGGAAGGCTTCCCAGCCCAGCCTCATCACCCTCCCGGCATCCCCTCTCTGGTTGCCACCCTCACACAGGGCACACAGCTCCCAGATGTTCCCTCCTTCCCCTTGTGGCGAGCCCTGCTTGTCAGCTCACTGCGGATTGCTAATTCAAGAAGAACCGTGGATGCTTCACCTCCCAGGGACCCTGCATCCCCTGGGGCAGAGAGCCCTTACAGCCCATGCTCCAGCTGGGTTCATTCATAATTGGGGCCATCTGTGAGTACCAGGAAGGAGCTGGGAGACAGAGGGGCCTCCCTCAGGCTCAGGCCCTTCTAGAAGCTGGCCCCCATGTCAGGAACTCAGACACATTTCTGTAGGTGCTGCATCCCCCTAGAGTTTGGGAGCTGGTGTTGCAGAGTGGGCGAGAGGCTGCAGTGTTGCAGCAGCCATTTCCAGGGAAAGAGGGAGGTTTTGGGGAGGCCTTGTCCACCCAGGAAAGCATGATGGCGTCCCCAGGGCTCCAGAGGTCTTGGTGTCGGGCAGGGCAGAAGGTGGCTGATGGCACATGGCTGCTGTCATCTCACCTCTGTGGCCTGGTTGACTCCATGTGCCACTGAAGAGGTGAGGGCTTCCCATACCAAAGGCCAAAGGTTGAACCTTTGCCCAATAATCCAGAAACTGGAAGCACCGCTAAGGAGAGCAGGGCCGTCTGCTCTGTGTGTACCCTGAGTTGCAGTGAGGCTCAAGGCTTTTCTAGGCAGTCGTGTTTAGCCAGAGCCTCTCCATATTTGAGGTGTGTGCATAAGTTAGAGCATGTGTGCAGGCCTGTGTGTGCATGTGTGTGAGTGTGCATGTGGAGGTGTGCTCATGTGTATACATATATGTCAGTATATGCATGTATATCAGGGTGTGTGCATGCCTGTGTGTGTGTATGCACGTCTGTGTGTGCATGTGGAGGTGTGCTCATGTGTGTATCCATACATGTGAGTATATGCGTGTGTTTGAGGATGTGTGCATGCCAGTGTATATACACATCTGTGTGTGCATGTGGAGGTGTGCTCATGTGTGTATACATACATGTGAGTGTATGTGTGTTTGAGGGTGTGTGTCTGCCTGTGTGTGCATATGCATGCGTGTGTGAGTTTGCATGTGTGGAGACCGCAGCGTTATCCTATCCTCAACAGGTACAGAGTATAAGGAAACTGCCTACCCATATGCACTGTGTCAACTCATCCTCCTTCCAAGGTGCACGTGGGGAGGGTGTGCCAGCCAACCCCTCTGGACCAGCTTTTCTCTGCACTAGGAAACCCATGTAATCCCATCCCTTCTTCTGGGGCCTTGGCCTGGACCAGTTTGGTGAGAAGTGATTTAAACTCAAGAGACATTCAAATGCTGGAAATGCCCAGGCCTGTGGGTACCTCTGGGTGCTCTAATCATTGTGTTTACTGAGCAAGCCATGGTAGAGGCTGTGCGGGGCCCAGCCAAGGGGCACTGCCACCCGTTGCAGCCCATTCACCACTGTTGCCGGCAGGTCCTTTGCAGAGTTTGTTTCTCTTGGGTGGAGGAGGAGGGAAGGGAGACCGAGGGGTCTGGCTGAGGGAAGACAACACTCTCTGGAGAGCTCCTCCCTTGCCCGCCAGGCAGGCATTGCCGAGCTGTCCCAGAGTTGGGAATGGGCAAATTGTCTTCATCCAAAACCCATGCAGACGCCACCCAACTTGGCTTGGCTCTCCCATAGAGAAGCTAAAAGCAAGCCCCTCTGATACAGAAAGGTTGGCAGGGGCCCCGTGATGAACGGAGGTGGGAGGGGGATTGTTTGGGTCTCGACAACCAGGCAACAATCAAGTTTGTTTGTTTGTTTCTCTTCAAGATAAAATGCCCTGAGAAGTCACCTTCAGTGCTTGCTGTTCCGGGAATGCACAGGCTATTTTTACTGCACCCAAAAGAAAATATAAATTCTCTGTCTTCTGAACCAATGCCATTGTTCTGTGTCTGTGGACCCCTATGGATGCACATGTGTCTCAGCCCATCCTCTTGCACCTGTGCAAAGTCTCGCACCCCTTCCTTGGAGGAGGAGGCATGAGGGAGGAGCTTTTGTGCCCAGACATTAGACTTACAGGAGACGGGGCCGGCACTTCCACTTGCCAGCACCCCCAGGATCAGACTTCTCATCTGCACCATGGGGCACACAAGCACCCCTAGACCATCGCTGCCATAATTCAATAAGACAGACGATGCTACTGATGCTGGCACAGTCCTAGGGCCCCAAGAGCCAGAGCGAGGGTCCCCTCGGCTGGTACTGAATGAGGGTGACCTTCACAACCATGGATTTTAAGAGTTTATAAATTTCAAAAAGTGAGTAATGACATTCTTGCAGTGTCCTAGCTTCCTCCCACCTACACATTTGCCCCACATCTCCTCACATCTTTCTTTGGTTCCTTCTGCAACTCATCTGCCCCAGGAGATGATAAAATAAACACATAAACAGCAAACACGCAGGAACAGAACACGCAGCAGCCCTGACCCGGCGCAGTGCAGTGCTTTGGGGCCTGGGGGACATGTTGCTGGCAGAGTGAGGATTTCGGGTGGTCAAAGATGCTGTCCAGCCTGAGGGATGGAAGGAAGTGTGTCACCAGACCACACACTGAGCAAAGGTCTTGCTTGCCTGCTGCCTGGGGCAGGAGAAGAGTAAGGTAGAGGCCCCTCGTGGCACCCTCACACCAGGCTGGGGAGGCACCCTGGAGAGAGTGAGCACGGTGGAGTGAGCACGGTGGCCCTCTGCTTGCTCTTTTGGATCTAGCTGACTGTGCATGTGGGGCAGGGAGAAGGAGGAGGTGGCTCCAACCACCCACCCCAGAGATCCCTCATTAGACACATCTGAGCAGAGGGCTGGAGGGTGGGGCAGATGGAGATAAGATGCACCGACTGCTGGGGCTGCGCTGCAGAGGCACGTTCTGGCCGGCCCAGGGCATGGTGTTTGGCGGGGGGCCAGGGCACTGAGGCTTCATTTGGAGAGCAGACTCCATTGGTCTTCCTTCAAACAAAGATTTCTTTTCCCAAAGTAAGTCTAAGAATGGAAAGAAGAAAGGAGCAGGTGGGAGGCAGGAGGCAGAGCAGGAAACTCCCGTGGGAGGAGGAGTGTCTGGGTCTTTGGTGGCAGCTGGAAACATCTCACTGGAGCGTCTCACCAAGGTGTGTTCACTGCCTTTGTGAATCTGAAGAAACCTTCGCAAGCCGCGCCCCGCCTCCCACACTGAAGGGTTATAGCCGCCCAAGGTTTCAAGCACCTGGTGAACCCCAGGAACTCCACCACCGGCCCCATCACCCAGGTGTGTGCCTGGGACTTCACAGATGCTCTTCGGACTTGCAGCTGGGGCTCCTTCAGTCCTCAGCAGCCTGGAGGCAAATTGCACCATCGTCATTCTACAAATGGGGGCTCAGGAGCTTGGAAAGGGACTGGTCGTGACAAGGGACAGAGCAAGAACCCAAACCCAAGACTCCAAGTCTGAGGCCAATTCCACCTCATTGACCTGCCCAGCCCTGAATCCCAACACTGAGCCAGGGGAGAAGGGCTGGGGGTTCTCAGCGCTGCTGCACACTGCAGGGTCTGCTCTGTTCCAGTTCTGTGACAGGTGCAGGCGCTCTGGGACCGAAGGTGCCACAGAAAGCAGGGCAGACCACCTCACTCCCTTCCCCATAGGCTGGATGCTACATCAGAGAGGCAGACAGGGACCACGTCACCTACTAATGTGACAGGATGGAGGATGGTGAGCAGAGCTCCAAAGAGGGCCCCACTGCCCCAACCAAACTTTCTTTTCTTTCTTTCTTTTTTTTTTTCAAGATGGAGTCTCACTGTGTTACCCAGGCTGGAGTGCAATGGAGCAGTCTCGGCTCACTGCAGCCTCTGCCTCCCAAGTTCAAGTGATCCTCCTGCCTCAGCCTCCCAAACAGCTGGGATTACAGGCTCACACAACAACGCCGAGCTAATCTTTTTGTATTTTTAGTACAGATGAGGTTTTGCCATGTTGGCCAGGGTGGTCTTGACCTCCTGACCTCAGGGGATCCACCCACCTCAGCCCCTCAAAGTGCTGGGATTATAGGCGTGAGCCACTGCGCCCGGCCCCCAAGACAAGCTTTCTTAGGGCTGTGCTGCAGCCACACACTCCTCCTTCCATCCTCCTGCTCACCCCGCCCCTTCACAGGGGCCACCTTGTGGGGTTTCCGAGACCCTGCCCACACACTCCTGTCCTCGAAGGCCTCTCCCCAGTAGATCCCAGGCTAGATCCCAGGCAGGTCGACGGAAGCCTTGATGGCCACTTCTCGGGGGACTTAACCTGCTTTGCCACTTCCTGCTCAGCTTCCCAGGACTCTGTCTCCAGTGTAACAAATACCCTATATTAAATCCCTCTGTTGCAAATACCTAGAATGTTTCTGTCTTCCTGCCTGAACCCTGACTGCTCATCACAGACCAAAATAATGGCTGCCTGCATGACCACCGGGAGGTAGAAATGAAATTATTTCTAGAGGTTCTCTGTCAATCACAACAATAAAAACAGCTATTATTGAGCACTCCCGAAGTTCAGGCCCCTGTCTGAATGTTTTCCGTGTGTTAACTCATTCCATTCTCGTGGTAATCCTAAGAGGGGGGATGGTGATTGTCTTCATTTTACAGATGGGAGACATGAAGCACAAAGAAGTAAGTTCACTTGCCTCAGGTCACACAGTAGGGAGCAGAAGGAGGCGTGGCCCACATATTCTCCTGCACCGGCCTCCCCACCATTACCATTTCCCAAACACGTAAGACACTTACCTCCATACTTGATGTGTAGTCACAAACATCCAGTGGGCTCCTGTGGCCCTGATACAGGCCCAGCCAGTGTCCTCCAGTCCTCCCACACACCCAGGCATGGCACAGCAGTGACACACATAACCGGGGCACAGGGGACAGTTCCACCATGATGCTTCAGCCCTGGCCATTCCTACTTTCATCACAGTGGCCACCTCCCCCCATCACACTCACCAGGAGGTGGCAGAGGGGTCTCCAGCCTGGGCTGGAAGAAGGTCACACCCTGCTGTTCCCTACCACTCAAGAAGGCCACTTTGTCCTGGCCTTTGCCAAAGCGGGCTCAGGCCCCCAGGCCCCCAGACTCCCACCCCTCGCTTCCCTTGCCATCCTCAGGCTGCTCTGTTCCCTCTCAACCCTGGGGTGTCCCTCTACCTGGAACTAAAGGGGACCCCCTATCTGGGCCTCCTGGCTCATCCTTCTTTGGGACCCTCCTTACATGAAAAGCTATGAGAAGAGCTTATTCATTCATTCATTAAAAAAAAAAAAAAATGGGCCAAGCCCACAGCTGGGTCCCTTGGACGAAATTGACTCAGAACTCAGAGTCTGGTGGCAAAGACAAGGTGGCAGACACCATCGGTGCAGGAGGTCACTGGAGAGCATCTGTCCACATCGGTCCTTCATGGACCTCTGCCTGGGGCTTTTTCTGGCCCAGAAAAGTAAGTGTCCCAGACTCCTAATCCTTTGGGGAGATGAATTCCAGGTGGGTCCTACACAGTCCTCAGAAGGGGTTGGTGGGGCTGAGTAACACTTGTCCTCAGGAGAGTCCCTCTCATTCATTCACACATTGTGTCTTTTCTTTTCTCCCTGTCTCAATCCCCTAAATAAACTGCCTGTACGCAAGTCCTGTCTCAGGACCTACTTTCAGGAAAACCCAAACTGAGACAATAGACAAGTTCAACGTTGGTGACATTAGGATGTTGGGATGAGACCGGTCCGGTAGACACAAATGCAAGGCCCCTGTCCCGGGGACTGTGAGGCTGAAGGGATCCTCGTTTCCTGCACATCCCACTGCACCTCCCTTAGTCACACTGGAAAGATGGGCTGGCAGGGGGATGACCTGCCCCCGCCCAGGAGTAGACGCTGGCCTTAAATTCCTGTATCCTGCTACCCCAGGCAGAGCCGGGCTGGCTGTGTCAGCCAAGCCCAGCTGCAAACCAAGAGCCGGCCTCAGACCCCAGCTCTGTTCATGGAAGCTCCCTGAGACCCAGGAAGGAGAGGAGAGATTGTCCTGACCTCGCTCACTCAGGGGCAACCTCGGGGTCCCCTGGGAGAGCCCCTCCACCCTTCCAAACAAGCAGTCTGTCAGGTGAAACCACACACTGCTGCTGCTGATGTGTGGATCACCCAACCCTTCAGCCCTTCCCCTTCTTTGGGGACCCTCCTTTCATGAGAACCTATGAGAAGAGCTCATTTATTCATTCATTTTTAAAAATCCCTCTGCTTGAGCCTGTCTCAGGAGTGTTGTCGCCAGAGGCACCCCCAGTCCAGAGGGAATCCAGCTTCCCAGTCTCAAACCTGCCACCTGTCCAAAAGTTAGAGTTACATTTACATAAATCGGGGGTTATTTTGATCCAAAGTACCCATTTTTCATCCCATCTCTTTGCCTTCATTTCAGTAGTCAGGGTTGTCAGGAATGTGCTCAGTTATTCAGATTTGCAAACACTATAATAAACACAGGGCGAGCCGTCCGTGGACGTTGTCTGCCTTCTTGTTTCGTTCCACGGTTGGCTGGAGAGCAGCGCAGTGATGTGAAGGCTCCAGGGTGGGCTCCAGCTTCACCACTAACTGGCTGCGTGTCTGGGGCAGGTTAATTATGCACCCAGTGCCTCGTCTTTCTTTTTTGTAGAAAAGATAATGATGCCTGTCAGTCTCAAAAGGGCATGCGAGTGTGCTGGACACAGGGTCCACGCTCTGGCACATAGCAGGTGTTTGACAAAGTCATCTTAGCAGAGACACAGACTCCACCAGCGAATAACCTAGGACCAAGGAAGGATTTTGTTTTTTGGTTCTCTCTCAAGTTCTGCTGTATCTGCAGAGACCAAGTAACAGCCTGAGGCTGATAAGAAAAGTGTTGAGTGATGACAATGAGATGACACGTCCTAGATGCTGCAGCAATGAAAGTCCCTTGGCGTGTGTTGGGTGTAAGCTGAGTCCCTCAGGAAAGGCACAGGAAATGGAGGAGCAGAGTGGAGAGGGAGTGAGCTGGCGCAAGAGGATGGGCTTTGGGGAGCGAGAAAAACAAGTCAAGACGGCTTTCAGGAGTCTTTCTGCAGGAAGCACCACACCCACCGCCTCCCTGCCCCTTTAAAAATACTCCCGAAAGATACATTGTATCTTAAGGTGTATGAAACAGATCACAAGTTTGTCCCAGTAGGCAGAGACTGTGCCACATGGAGCGCTAAGATTTGTTTGGGTTTCACTGACTATTATTTTTCTTTGATAATAAAGAAACTGGACATTTTCACGGTGAGTCCCACAGTGGGGGTTGGAGCATCTGGGAGTTAGTACCTTTTAGCCAGGGATTTAGCTGTGGCATGGATCCTCCAGCTGACAGTAAGTGAAAGGCTTAACTCAAGAAGAGAAAGCACATCGGTGACGGGCAGGCAGGTGGGGGCTCTGCGGTGCTGCGAGGGTGCTGCCAGGATGCTGCCAGCTCCTGGGGCCACAGTGTCGGTATCTACCTGACTTCTTCGGCAAACAAAGCATCTGACCCTGTCCTCTTCAAGCATCTGGTCAGCATCAACAGGGTACTATAAACACATTGTCACAGTGTATCAGGAAGGAGGGCGGGATTCAGAGGCTGTCAGACTTTTGTTTTTTACAGTGAAAGATTCGAAGATGCAGACAGCATTACTCACAGCATACAAACCCAGATCCACGCAGGGTCCAGCTGCTTTCAGGTGGCGGATATGCCAAACCCCCCATTTTGGTACAGCCAGAGAGGTATGTTTACCTGATCTACCTCATGCAGCCTTTGAATGCTAAACATTGGACATTGTGACAATGAACTTCCCCACAGAATCTGATTAGAAAGAAAAAACAAGGGCAAAGGAAGGGGCTAGAGAATGCTTAGCACATGCCCTGTACTAAGCCCTGAGGAAGCCCTGGGAAGGAGACAGAAGAACCCGACGCGGCTGCTGCCTTAGAAGTTCCTCCAGCCCCATAAAAATCATAGCTAATTAGTATAGTGCAGATTGTGGTCAAATACCACAAACAAACACTCCCGAGGAGGCAGGTCAGAAAGGCTTTCTGAAGAGGGAGGTTCAAGGCAAGCCTTGACTGTCAAGCAGAAAGTGAGAGGCAGAGATGAAGGAGTGGCTCACGCTGGTCAGAGGAGAGGCAGAAAGCCATCAGAACACTGAAGAAATCTCACTGTAACTTTCTTATTTTAGTAGACACCACAAAGAGAATCACGTTGCTGTAAAAAAAAAAAAAAATTGAAGTTTTTCCTAGACTCCTTGCAACATAAGGATCCTAAAGTAATCAGTGACCCTTGCATCCATATTGGGCCATT
Source organism: Pan troglodytes (assembly GCF_028858775.2). Taxonomy (NCBI): domain Eukaryota; kingdom Metazoa; phylum Chordata; class Mammalia; order Primates; family Hominidae; genus Pan; species Pan troglodytes. The sequence goes on along the minus strand of NC_072411.2, from coordinate 141,850,636 downwards.
AAAACTGTTGACTTCTTTATTCCTAAATTGATGCCATTTGAATTCAAAGCATAAAGGCACCAACCTAAAATGTGATGATTATTAAAAGTTCCATGGCTCATCGCTGACACCCTCAGCTAATTTTATTTTTGGTAATTGCGTCAATCCAGCTTCAACTCTTCCTGTTCTAAACTTGTTCCGTGCCTTATGTTTTACAAAGCACTGTCTCACACATGCCTGCTTTGACTTCATGCCCACAACAGCATCGAGTGAAAGAATTTGAAACAGAGAGCGGCAAACTGGGGAATGCACGGCGTCCCCACAAATGGCACATGTGGACTCAACCCCGAGTCCCCGTTTCTTGGTCCAGCATGAAGTGTCTCATCAGCCACCTCCAGCTTCTTCTTCCACCGCTGGTCTCGGAGGAGAACCCAACAGACTCACATTTCATGTGAAAGGAATTTCTGCGGATATGGAAAAAGCAATGGCAGATCTCCACCCTTGAAACTCCAACAGTCTATGGAAGCGATGAGATCCAAACCTGCGAATATTTAGATCATAACAAGGTTGCTAACAATGCCGCCTCACACCAGAGGGTGTCTCGTCGGTACTTGCCAAATGAATCACCTAGGAGCTTCTCCGTAGGTGGCCAGGTGGAGAGGTGACTCAAGGCTGGGTGGCGAAGCCAGCTCTGGACTGGTGCCCACCTCTGATGAGGGAGGCAGAGGGAGGTGTCTCAGGTGGGGAGGGCTGGAGCTCAGCATGGATTCAGGACAGCAGGAGGAGGGGCAGTGAGCCCCGCAGTGGGGAGCAGAGTGGGGAACTGAGTGAGGAACAGCTGGGGCCAACCCCAGAGTCACAGAAGTGGCCTAGTGTGGCTCCACCTAGTCTGGGGGGCGGGCGGGGGGTTGCTGGACATTTACTGAGATGGAGCTCAGCAATGTTTTATGAGAAAGAACCTACCACGATGTGGGGCTCAGCAATGTTTTAGGAGAAAGAACCTACCCCTACGGTGTTGGAGCCTGCGTGGGAGGGGCGGGGGAGGACCAGGCAGTGGGGGAGGAGTCACCGCACCAGCCGGGCCTGGACCAGAGTGGGGGCTGTGTGAAGGGAAAGACAGGGCGTGGTGGAATAAATACAGTGACAAAACCCTCAACACAACTGCCCCACTACCAATTGACCCAGACGCAAGTTTAGGGCGGAGGCAGGGGTGTGGTCAGTCAGCTTCGAGGCCCTGCACAAGGATTCTATTGAGAGAAATCAAACAGAAAACATGAGGCCAGGCCAGGCGCGGTGGCTCACACCTGTAATCCCAGCACTTTGGGAGGCCGAGGCGGGCTGATCATCTGATGTCAGGAGTTCCAGACCAGCCTGACCAACATGGCGAAACCCTGTCTCTACTAAAAATACAAAAATTAGCCGGGCGTGGTGGCAGGTGCCTGTAATCCCAGCTACTCGGGAGGCTGAGGCAGGAGAATCGCTTGAACCTGGGAGGCGGAGGTTGCAGTGAGCCGAGATTGCGCCACTGCACTCCAGCCTGGGAGACAAGAGTGCAACTCAAAAAAAAAAAAAAAAGAAAGGAAGGAAGGAGGGAGGGAGGGAGGGAGGCAGGGTGAGGCCAGATAGGGTCACAGTCTGGGTGGATGACAAGAAGTTCTGGTTTAGAAAGAAGAGACGAGGGACAAGTGGTGTGGCTCACCAGAGTCCAGGCCTGAGGTGCAGGCAAGTGAACACGTGGGCTCCCAGGGGCACAGAGGAGAGCAGAGGAAGGGGAAGGTGTGAGGGACACAGAAGACAGGAGGGAGGGGAGGGATGGGAGCAGTGGAGAGGAGGGAGGGGAGAGACGGGAGCAGCGGAGAGGAGGGAGGGTAGGAAGGAGAGCAGAGGAGAGGAGGGAGGGAAGGCATGGGAGCCTAGGAGTGGAGGGAGGGGTGGGAATGGAGCAGAGGAGAGGAGGGAAGGGAGGGAAGGGGAGCAGAGGAGAGGAGGGAGGGGAGGGAAGGGGAGCAGAGGAGAGGAGGGAGTGGAGGGAAGGGGAGCAGAGGAGAGGAGGGAGGGGAGGGAAGGGGAGCAGAGAGAGCCAATACTAACCCTGGGCAGTAACAGCATCCAAGCTAGAGGGAAGAACGGCCTTTGGCAGAAGTCCGGGGGAAGGGCCGGTGGTCTTTAGTGGAGGTTCAGGACTGCACCAGTAGGGCCTAAGGAAAGAGCTTAAGGAAGCCCACAGTCCTAACAGTGGCTGGCTGGGGACATAGAGAAGGCCACGAGAGTTGGAAGAAATAGCCAGAAATGATGACAGAAAGTCATTAGTTGGCCCAAAGAGAGTAGTTTCTGTAAAAATATTTTTTAATGAAAAGAAGAAGCCAGATACAAAAGGTTCAAAAGAGAAGGAGATGGTGAAGTCAAGGCCATGAGAGTGGGGCAGACTCAAGAGGGGATGGGGCGGGGGTGGGGGGCAAAGGCAGAAACGAGAGCACCTGAGACCCTTGCGGGCAGGGTGCCAGGCAGGTCTGTTGTCCTAAGGGAGAGGGCACTGTGGGGCTGGCAGGGCCCGTCGGAGTTGCACTGCATTCCTCCAAATGTCAGGGCCCCCATGCACCTGCCTTGATCTGACATTGAATGTGACCATCCAGGAAGGCAATGAAAAACACACTTCCACAGAACTGTGCCAGGACAGTGAAAACCTCTCCAACAAAAACTTCTCCCTGATGCCACAGGAAATTAAAAACCCCTTTGAAACAAATACTGCAAGAAGAGATGCAAAAAAAAAAATTCATCTTCAAGAGACAAAAAAAAAAAAAAAAAAGTTCTGGAGCCCAGACAAAGAAATGGAAGAGAAAGTTAAGAATATGCAGAAATAAAAGCTTCAGTAGAGAAAACAAAGAACAGATGCTGCTAAAAACCAGAAATAGGCAAAGATAGAGCAAAACACAAGGAAAAACATTAAAATGATGAGAAAGAAAACAATAGATCTGGAAGACAGACAAAAAAAGGACATAACATGTTCATACGTGATATTCCCAAAGCAGAGAACAAAACAAACAGAACCAAAAAAAAAAAAAATTAAAAATGCAAAGATAGAATAGAAGAAAACTAGAATAAAAGAAGGCTTGAATCTGCGTGGTGAAGGGGAACACTATATCTCAAGAAAAAATTATAAACACATTTTCGTAAAATCACAGGGTTTCAAGAATAAATTATTCTATGAACTCCAGGAAAGAAAAAAAGTGAAGATTCAGTTGGCACCAGAGGATGGAGAAGCCTAAATTTGTATTTTCTTCATGTCTACAGAGCATCTCCCCAAAGTGTTGCTCAAATGTAGAGAAAACAGACAGACATTCTCTAACATCCAAAGACTTCAGGAATGGCACCTGTGAGCTCAATTTGAGAAAACAACCTGACAAACTCCAGCCAAGCAAGAGACAAAGAAAAAAGACATTAAGTAATGATGATACACTAAATTTAAATCCAAAACTATGGCTAAACTTCTACATAAATATTATTTACAGAGTAAAGTTAATTTTATAAATTTCTCAATGAAGAAATAATGATATAACAACAACAACCAAAAAAAAAAAAAAGGAGGTAAGGTGGGAAACAGATACTTAAAAATATCTCCTAGATACTTAAACTGATATATCAAGTATAGTTTGAGCATCCTTAATTTGAAAACCTAGAATCCGAGATGCTTCAAAATCTGAAACTTTCTGAGCACTGCCATGAGGCCACAAGTGTAAAATTTCACACCTGACTTCACGTGATGGGCCACAGTCAAAACACAGGTGCACAACAGTTTATTCAGCATTCCCAAGGGGAAAAAGGCCCTCCATCCACCTTCAGTGGTGATATATCTTCTCTGCACACACCCAGATTACCCCACACAAGCACGTCCTCAAAGGGTAAGAAAATGGCATGTGTGCAGGCTGGACATGCCCACAGCGGGTTCCCAAATGTCCCACGTAAGCCAAAACCTACCTGCATGACTCACTGTTTTGTTTTTTTTTTTCTTATTCTCTGCTCTGTGGTGTAAAGATATTGCTGGAAATATTAAAAAGGGCTACAGATACCCCTTTGGGCAAACGTAATAAGAAAAAGACAAAGCATTGATTTATGGCACAGAAAGTCCAGCTGTTGGGGAAATAGGACCACAGCTTAAGTGTGAAATGTCTTAGAAAAGAGCGTGGTGTTGGAATGACCACCATACATGACCTGAAGAAACAGAAGGACAGACTGTTGAAGTTTTATGACAAAAGAGATGAGCGTAAGCTAGTGACAAATGGGAAAACACTGCGTAAAGCTAAAAATACAGATCGGGTTTGTGTATTGAAAGAGAGGATCTGTCAACATCACAATGAACACACATGCCACTTAATGCCATGCTGATTATGAAACAAGCAGAGACCTGTCACAATGAACTGAAATTAAAGGGAACTGTCCAACAGTTACATTCAACAGGCAAGTTGCAGAAATTTAAGAAAAGACACAGTGCTATTTTATTTTCATTTTTATTTTTTGAGGCAGGGTCTCACTCTTGCCAGGCTGGAGTGCAGTGGTGGGATCTCGGCTCACTGCAACCTTTGCCTCCTGGGTTCAAGCAATTCTTCTGCCTCAGCCTCCCAAGTAGCTGGGATTACAGGCACCTGCCACCATGCCTGGCTAATTTTTGTATTTTTAGTAGAGACGGGGTTTCACCATGTTGGCCAGTCTGGTCTGGAACTCCTGACCTTGTGATCCACCTGCCTCGGCCTCCCAAAGTGCTGGGATTACAGGTGTGAACCACCACGTCTGGCCACAGTGCTAAGTTTTTAAAGGTTTATGGTGATAAATCATCTGCTGGTCATGAAGCAAAAAAAAAAAAAAAAAATTCACTGATGACCTGATGAATTTGCCAAGGCCATCACTAGTGAAAATCTGATGCTCAGAAAAAGTCTATAATGTTGATAAAACATTACTGTTTTGGTGTTATTTCCAGAGAAACACACGGACTACCGCTGATGACACAGCTCCTACAGGAGGGACAGAAAGACTTTGCTGGGATTTGCAAATGCAGCAGCCATGTGTACGTGTCAGCTTGCTGTGATAGGCAAGAGCCTGCATCCTTATTATTTTTAAGGAGTGAATTTCTTACCAGTTCATATTTTGCTAACAGAAACGCATGGATCACCAGGAACATCTTTTCTGATTGGTTTCATAAACATTTTGTACCAGTGGCTCATGCTCACTGCAGGGAAGCTGGACTGGATAATTGCAAGATTTTGTTATTCCTTAACAATTGTTTTGCTCATCCTTCAGCTGAAATTCTCATAAAAAATAATGTTTATGCCAAGTACTTTCCCACAAGCATGACTTCACTAATTCAGCCACATGACCAAGGTATCCTTAGATTAATGAAGAATAAATAGAAAATCACTTTCTTAAGGAGCATGCTAGCAGCAGTAAACAGATGTGTGTGTGGGGAAGGTTTTTGAAAGGAATTTAGCATGAAGGCTGTTGTTATATGCTGTTGCCAACTTGGAACACAGTGACCAAAGACACAGTCATGCATGCCTGGCACAGCCTCTGGTGTGTAACTACATTCAGTGATGATGATGAACAAGGTGGTGACTTTGAAGGATTCCATATGTCAAGTGAGAAAAAGATGATGTCTGACCTTCTTACAGATGCAAGAAATATACCTACACAGTCCATCGGCAAGCAAGAAGAAGTGGATTCCAATAAGTCTTTAACATTCATAATGAGGCTTCAGTTGTGCATTCATCGACCAACGATGAAACAGACAAAAGTTCTGAGTCAAGGTGATGATGATAATAGTGATGCTGAGGATGACGTTGTTAACACTGCAGAAAGGGTGCCTACAGGTGCCATGGCGAGAGTGTGTGTTGGGCTTTTTGAACGACTAGAGCAACATGAATTCATAACAGAGCAAGAAATCATGGCAGTTTATAAAATCCTAGAGAGACTTCTAAGACACACACACAAACGTTCCTGACGCAGATGACTCTAGAGGAAACATTGAAGAAAGCCATCCAGCAGAAACCCTCCACATCCCTAGAGGATCCACCTCCTGCTCCTTTCCAACTGTTTCTGATGTTTCTTCTCACCTAAAAAAAAATACTGCATACAGCAGCCTTGTAATCAAAATGCAGCATTGTAGGTGGTGGCTGCAAGCGGCCATTGTTTGTTGCTGCTGAGGTTTAGAAGCTAGTGCAGGGGTGCCAGTGACGCTGCTGTGCTGCTGAGATACCCTGAACATGATATTTTCTCACTGTGTTAATGGCGTGTCATTTTTTACTGTTAAGTACTTATATGTCAGTAAGTGTAAGAAAATGGTGGCTGATCAGTAGCACATAAATCCAGAGTCAGGAATGATGGTGATGCCAGACAACCCCAGACTGTCCACACCAGTGGCTGAGATAGTGGCACCTTTGCTTTCTAATGGGTCAATGTACACAAGCTTTGTTTCATGCACAAAATTGTATAAAACAATGTATAAAATTGCCTTCGGGCTATTTGTATAAGGTATATAAGAATCATAAATAAACTTTATGTTTAGATTTGGGTTCCATTCCCAAGATATCTCATCACGTACATGCAAATATTCTAAAATCTGAAAAAAATATGAAATCCGAATCACTTCTGGTCTCAAGCATTTTGGATAAGGGAAATACAGCCTGTACTAGGAATTTTAGTATTTCATATAATTATATAAAGATAACCACAGGAAATTAAAAATATAGCATAAACTAAATTGGAAGGTTAAAGGGAAGGAAGTAAGTTAAGAGAAAGGATAAGAGAATAAGTTTCTTGGAGTTAGGAGAGATTATATAAAATCTAACACTTTTCATTAAGAAATAGAGACTACACTATAAGCATGCAAGCTATTAAAAATTACACACAAACACACATAGCTTATAGTAGACAAATGATCTTTAATCAAACAAGATGACAAAAATATAAAAAAATTATATCAATAAACAAATGGGAAAACTAATATATTAATAGGAAATAAAGTTCCCAGGGTTAAAATCCAAAACTTATCAACAGGCCACATACAGTACCTGAGCCGCATCTGAACAAAGTGACTCAGAAGAGAGAAAAAGAATAGTGGGAAAGGCAAAATAACAGGAAAACACACAAAAATAAAAATAACAATCTACAATAATGATCTAATATTTTTCTGTGACAAGTAATATTACATTAAAATGCTTAAAGCAAAAACTTCAAGAAATACAAGGATAAATATATCTAGGCTTCAAGGAACAAACCAGCCTAATGCTCTCTGTACTGTTCCAGAGAATAGATAGAAAAGTAACACACCAGAACACTTTTTATAAAGTCACCATAACAGTAGCACATAAAGCTAATAGGCAGACACAAAGAGAAACTTTAGACCAATCACATTCAGAAATATCACTGTGAAAATTACAAACACGTCGAATGGAACAGGGCGTTTTGAAAGCATAGCACCCTACAAACTGGGTTCCTTTGAAGAAGAAAGATTGGTCAACACAAGGAACTCAGTTTCATAATTTGCTAATTAAATAGGTCATTGGATAAAAGCCATTTGGTTAGCTCTTCTGATTTTTTAAATTAAACTTTTTAATCTAGAGATAATTGTAGATTCACATGCAGTTGTAAGAACTAATACAGAGAAAGCCCATGTGCCCCTTACTCAGTTTCCCCCATGGTAACATCCTACAAAACTCCAATATGATACCACAACCAAGAGACTGATATTGATGCAGACAAAATAAAGAACATGCCCGCTGCCAGGGACTGTGGCTCACACCTGTAATCCCAGCACTTTGGAAGGCCCAGGCAGGCAGATCACTTGTGCCAAGGAGTTTGAGACCAGCCTGAGTAACACTGTGAGACCCTATCTCTACAACAACAACAAAAAATTACAAAAATTAGCTAGACGTGGTGGTGCACACCTGTACTCCCAGATACTTGGGTGGCTGAGGCAGGATAGCTTGAGCTCGGGAGGTGGAGTTTGTAGTGAGCCGAGATCGCGCCACTGCACTCCAGCCAGGGCCACAGAGTGAGACCCTGTCTCAAAAAGAAAAAAAAAAAAAAATAGAACATGCCCATCACAAGAATCCCTTATGCTACCCCCTTTTTTTTTTTTTTTTTTTTTTTTTTTGAGATGGAGTCTCGCTCTGTCGCCCAGGCTGGAGTGCAGTGGCACGATCTCGGCTCACTGCCAGCTCCGCCTCCCAGGTTTACGCCATTCTCCTGCCTCAGCCTCCCGAGTAGCTGGGACTGCAGGCGCCCGCCACAACGACTGGCTAATTTTTGTATTTTTTTTTTAGTAGAGGCGGGGTTTCACCGCGTTAGCCAGGATGGTCTCGATCTCCTGACCTCGTGATCTGCCTGCCTGGGCCTCCCAAAGTGCTGGGATTATAGGCGTGAGCCACAGCGCCCGGCCCATGCTATCTTTTTAAACCACACTTGCTTCCCATTTTCCGCCCACCCATCCCCATCCCTGACCCCTGGAAACCACCAACCCGCATTACTCCTATACATCTGTCATTTTAAGAATATTACATAAATGTAATCATACACGACATAACTTTGGGAATAGGGTTTTTCCACTGAGTCTAATTCTCTGCAGATTCACCTGAGCTGATGTGTGACTCAATAGTTCAGTTATTTTCATGTTGAGTATTATTCCATGGTGTAGATGTACAACGGTTTATTTAACCATTCACTCCTTTGAGGAGATCTGGGTTGTTTCCAATTTTTGGCTATGATGAATAAAACTGTGATGAATATTTATGTACAGTTTTCGTGCTAGCATAAGTTTTCATTTCTCTGAGGTGAGTATCAAAGTGTACAATTGCTGGCCTGCACAATGGCAGCATGATTCGTCTTACAAGAAAACGCCAAACTGGTTTCCAGAGTGGCTGGATCATTCTGCATTCACACCAGCAATGTACAAGTGACCCAGTTTCTCCACATCCTTGCCAGCATTTGGTGTTGTCACTATTTGTTGTTGTTGTTTTAGCCATACTGATAGTTGTGTCATAATTTTTATCATGTTTTAATTTGCACTTCCCCAATGGCTAATGATATTGGACATCTCTTCATGTGGTTATTTGCTGTCTTTAGTGCCTTTGCTTTGCCCATTTTGTAATTGGGTTCTTAATTGTTATTTGCTGTCTATAGTGCCTTTTCTTTCCCCATTTTGTAATTGGGTTCTTAATTTTTTATGCTGTTGAGTTTTAGGAGCTTTTTATATAGTCTAGATACAAGTCTTTTGTCAGATAGGTAGTTTATGTATATGTCATTTCACTCAGTAGCTTATTTTTTCGTCCTGTTCCCAGAACAAAGAGTTTTAACTTTAATGAAATCCCATTTATCAAATTGTTCTTTTTTGCTTTTGGCCTTAAACCTAAGAATTGTTTGCCTATCCTAGGTCCCAAAGATTTTCACCTATTTCTTTTTTTCCCTAAAACTTTTGTAGTTTTATGTTTTACGTTTGGGTCTGCAATGAGATTGGAGTTGGTTTTTGTGTACAGTTAAGGCTGAGGTGCATTTTTTTCTGCCCACAGATGTCCAATGGCTTCAGCACCATGGTTGAACAGACTGCACTTCTCTTCAATCACTTTTGTGCCTTTGTCAATAGTTGCTTGGAGATTTTTAATTACAGATTCAATTTTTTAATTGTTTTAGGACTAATCAGGCTGTCTAGTTCATCTTGTGGAGTTTGACAGTTTGAGGGTTGTGAAAAATTCGTCCATTTCTTTTACATCGTTAAATTTTGGTCTGCCTGAAATTGGTGACTCATGTCTTTTCTCTTTTTATGTAAGTCAGTCTTGCTAGAGATTTACCAATGTTATTGATTTTTTTTCAAAGAACCAGATATTTGCTTTATCGATTTTTTTTCAATTGCTTTCCTATGTGCAACTTCACTGATTTCTGCACTTATTATTTAGTTTCTTCTGGTCGTTTGGGGTTTGTTTTGTTCCTTTTTTTCTCATTTCTTAAGATAGAAACTTAGAATATTGATTTGAGATTTTTCTTCTATTCTAATGTAAGCATTTATAAATTTACAAAATGTACTCTCGGCTGCATCCCACATGGTTTTATATGTTGTGTTTTTATTTTCCTTCAGTTCTATGCATTTTAAAAAATTTCCTTAGAGAGTGCATCTTTGACCCATGAATTATTTTGAAGCATTTTGTTTAAATTCTAAGTGTTTGGAGATTTTCCTGTTGTCTTTCTGTACTGATATCTAGTTTGATTCCATTATGGTTAGAGAACATATTGTGTATGATTTCAGTTGTTTTAAACTTGTTGCAGTTTGCTTGAAGGCCCAGGCTATAATCTATCTTGGTTAATGCCCCACGGTTGCTTGAAAAACTGTCTATTCTGCTGCTGCTGCTGAGTGGAGTGCTCACTTAGATACCATCGGTTGGCTGTGTTCTGGTTTTTTGTCTAAGAGTTCTTTCAATTGCTGAAAGTGAAAGATTGAAGGCTCCAACTATAACCTGAGGGTTTATTTTTCCCTTAGGTTCTCGTTGGTTTTGCTTCATGTATTCTGAGGCTCTGTGTTTGGTGCATGCACATTTAGGATTTTTATGTCTTCCTAGTGGATCAATCATTATGTTAATATGGACTGTCTCTCTTTGTCTCTAGCAATTTTCTTTGATCTCAAGCCCCCTTTACCTGACATTAATACAGCTACTCCTGATTTTTTTTTTTTTTTTTGAGACAGAGTTTCAATCTTGTTCCCCTGGCTGGAGTGCAAAGGTGTGGTCTCAGCTCACTGCAACTTCCACTTCCTGGGTTCAAGTGGTTCTCCTGCCTCAGCCTCCCAAGTAGCTGGGATTACAGGTGCATGCCATCACATCTGGCTAATTTTTGTATTTTTAGTAGAAACGGGGTTTCACCATGTTGGCCAGGCTGGTCTCAAGCTCCTGACCTCAAATGATCCGCCTGCCTTGGCCTCACAAAGTGCTGTGATTACCTGCATGAGCCACCATGCCCAGCCTACTCCTGATTTTTTTTAATTAATGTCTGTATGATATGTCTTTTCCCACCCCTTCTTGGCATATATTTATTTGTGTTTAATCTATTTAGCATCTGTTCAGCTTCCTGAATCTGTAAGTTTATGTTTTGCGTCAGATTTGGGGATTTTTCAGCCATCGTATTCTGGAGTACTTCTTCAGTCCCATTCTCTGTCTCCTCTTTCTCTGGGACTCCAGTGACACAAATGTCAACCCTCTTGTTACTGTCACGTGACTGTCTCAGGCTTTGTTCTTGGCTGTTGTTATTCTGTCTTCCCTCTATTCCTCAGATTGGGGTAATTCAGTTGTTTATTCTCAAGTTCACTACCTCTATTCTCAGTCATTTTCATTCTATGATCAAGTCCATCCAGCAAGATTTTTATTTTACTTGTTGTATTTGTTAGTTCTCTGATTTTCTTTGGTTCTTTTTTGTAATGGCTACTTATTTGCTGAGATTTTTTAAAAAAATGTTTCAAGAGTATTTGTAACTATTTGTTGAAGCATTTTTATGATGTCTGCTTTAAAATCCTTTTCAAGTATTTCCAGCATCAGCTTCATCTCATTGTTAATGTCTGTTGATATTCTTTTCTCATTGAACATGTGATTTTCTTGGTTCTAGATAAGATAAGTCATTTTTTATTATCTTCCAGACATCTTGAATATCATATGATGAGACTCTGGATCCTATTTAATCTTTTTGTAGTGTGAGGGTCAGGTGGGTGTGTGTGTTTAGCTTCCTACTGGGCCCCCCAGCAGAGGTGGAGTTCCAGCTCACAGTGCCACACTGCAGACGTAAGGGCCAGCTGTTCGGCCCCTGCCAGCCCCATGGATGCTTTTCTGACTCTCACTGCCTTAATGCCTCTGAGTTTGGGTTAAGATCAGCTCCCCGCTTGGCCCAGCTGCCACCAGGAAGCAGGGAGGGGATGGCTGACTCATCCTGCTTTGTTGCTACAGGATGGGGGTAGAAGCTCAGCTCCCCATGGGGGCCCACTGACACCAGGTTGGGGGATGAGGTACAGCAGTGACAGCTAACCACCCCCACAGTTTCTCTCAGGGTCACTGCTATTGGGTGGTTGTGGAGGTGCACGTCCTCCCTAGATCTCATGACACCCAGAGCTGGGGAAGGTGGCAGCTCTCTAGCCCCAGCCTGTGCTTGGCATTCAGTCTTGACTCCAGGTGGGGTTAGAGACTCAGCAGCAGTGAGACCCCACTATTAGTACCCCAAGGTAGGGTGAGACTTGAAGCACTATCTGCTTCTGCTGGGCAAGGAATGAAAAGTCAGCTCCCAGCTGGGCCCCACCAGTGTACCCCAGCAGAGAAACTGGAAAGTCTCCTGCTCTCACCCAAAGGGAAGTGGAAGGCCAGGTCCCTGCTGGACCCCCTCACACCACCTCACACACCCAGCACAGGGGAATCTGAGCAGGCAGCTGGCAGCCTGCTCAGAGGCAGGGTGTGTGGGGAGTGTCATGGAAGATCAATGTCCCACTCAGCCTCTTGAAAACTAGGGGATGGAGGACGTGCAGGTTTTCTGTTAGTGTTTGGCTAGAGTGGGGCGGGTATCACCCAAAAGGTTTTCTACTATTTATTAGGCTCCCCTATTCGGGGTCCTTTTTAGGGAGAACTTGTGCTTTTTTCTTGGAGTGCCCTTTTGGTCCGTGCTTGTTTTCAGGTCAAGGCTGGAAGTAATAGGAACCCAGGGGATTCCCTCCATGTCAGTCTTGAGGCCCTGCTCATCCGCCTTCTTCCTCCCACTCTCCAGAGTCTGCCCTTGCTTGGTGCTTGTGTATGTCCAGAGATGTTGAGTTGCAAGAAGGAGTCTCTGGGAAAAATGGGGCTGCTCAATCTAGGTGGACCAGGAAGTCTTTACTCCTCAGACTTTGAAAGCCAATTTGTAAAATGCAATATCCATCCTGGCTTCAAGCACTTAATTATTAGTAGTAGGAGTAGTAGTAGTAACAACAGAATTTTGGATAATTCCTCAGGAATATCAAAATGTTTATCTCAAATTAAAACCAGAATCACTCTTACTAGGAAAAGAAACTAAGTACCTTCCTTAAAGCTCAGAACATGCAAGGCTACCCAAAGCAGCACTGCCATTTAACATTTTCCAGGAAGTGCTAATCGATGTAATAAGAAAACAGAGTTGCATGGGAGAAAGTGAGCGGCGTCTCGTTATTTGCTCACGATGTGCAAATACAGCTGAAAATGTAATTGAAATAGAAATTTAATAAACATAAAAGCTGGTCACAAAATTAATATGCCATACTCTTATGCAATAATGCTACGGTCTAAAAGTTTGTGTCCCCACAAAATGCATATGTTATGAATCCTAATTCCCAAGTGATGGTAGTAGGAGCTAGGGCTTCTGGGGTGATTAGGTCATCAGAGCAAAGCCCTCACAAATGGAACTGCGTGACCTCTTGCCTCTCCTGCCACGTGAGGACACCGGGAGAAGGCGTCATCTACAAACCAGGAAGCAGCCCTCACCTGACACCAAATCTGCCAACACCTTGATCTTAGACCCGCGGCCTGCAGAACTGTGAGAAATAAGTTTCCTTTGTTTACAAGCTACCCAAGCCTATGGTATTTGGTTATAGCAACCTGAAGGGACTAAGACAGATGATAACCTCCAAGAAATAGATGAAGGAAGAAAAGACAAAAAAAAAAATCTCTAGGAATAAATTTAACAAGAAACTTGCAAAATTACATTAAGAAAACTTTAATATCTTACTTGAGTACAGAAAAGGAGACTTGAGTACGTGGCAAGATATATCTTATTCTTGGAGAAGAACTCTATTTTCAGAAGGCTTGCTGTATTAATAACTTTTAGAAACCTTGAGGTGATCCTAATAAAATAACAGCAGGAACTTGACAAGCTAATTCTAGAGTTTATATGGAAAATAAACATAAAATTACAGCCATGAAAAGTCATAAAAGGCAGGAGAATGAAGAGCTAGTTGTCACGGGGCAGGAACTGCTGTTCCCACCACAGTGGAGAGTAGGAATGGAGTTTATACTTCTCATCTCACAGAGTAAAAGGAACCCACTCATCATTTCTACCGTAGAGTATAGACTCTGGCTTTCATCTTCCCAAGGTGGAGTCGAAGAAACTAGGTTTATCCTTCTGACTATGGAGTAACCGGGATGGGGTTTCTCCTCCCTCCTGAAATAACTGTAAGCCTGGACAAAATATGTGAAACGATGGTTTTGAAGACAGTGGACAGTAGGTGAGGAAGGACAGTGATCGCTGCGGGCTGGGAAGCAAACAAGGTGTCCCTGGGGCTGCCCCCAGATCAGCTCTGGAAAATGTCCAGCCGCACAGCCTGGGAGCTGGAGATGGATTCTGGAGAGGCCAAAGGGGCCGGCGTGAGCGAGCAGAGCCCTCAGAGGAGCACAGTGTACAGAGAGAACATTCTGGAGAACGTGCAGAGGCTCCCCTTAGGTTTGGAGCTGAGAGCCCATCAGAGCATGTGTGTGAGGAAACCCCTGAGAACTGGAAAAGGCAACGTCCAGGCACACAGGGGAGGCGCAGCTCCTACTCCCGCCGGCTGAGTGGATGCCACCCTCGTGGGCACTGGGTAAGCACTCAGAAGGGCTTTTTCGCCCCAGGAAGGGGCAAGAGTAGCCCTAGATTCGATTCTGCTCAGGTCCCAACTAGCAAAGAAACAAAAGGACTAAACTTTCTTTGCAGTTTAAGCCCTTCCAGAACAGAGCTCAAGAATATTTATAGGAAGACTGAGATGCCCAGCGCCCTGCAAGGTAAAGTCACAAAGTCTGAGCATATTCCCAACTTCAAATGCTGGCATAGCCCAGACGCCCCTCAGCAGGCGAAAGACCCACATGCTTGATATATCCACAGTGCAACTCTATCAGCCACACGAGGACCACACTATCAATGCATACGAGCTTGTGAACAACTCTCCAAGGCAGGTGTTGGTGAAAGAAACTGGTCACAAAGGCTGCCGATTGTGTGGTTCCATGTATGTGCCATTCTCATTTTCAATAATTAAAACTATGGTGGAGGAGAACAGATCGGCGGGGGGCGGGGGGGGAGGTAGTGTGTGACCATAAAGAAATAACTGAGGCTGGGCGCGGTGGCTCACTCCTGTAATCCCAGCACTTTGGCAGGCGGAGGTGGGTGGATCATTTGAGGTCATGAGTTCAAAACCAGCCTGGCCAAGATGGTGAAACCCCGTCTCTACTAAAAATACAAAAAATTAGCTGGGCATCGTGGCGGGTGCCTGTTATCCCAGCTACTCGGGAGGCTGAGGCAGCAGAATCGCTTGAACCTGGGAGGTGGAGCTTGCGGTGAGCCGAGATCGCACCACTGCACTCCAGCCTGGGTGACAGAGCGAGATTTCACCCAAAAAAAAAGAAGAAGAAGAAAGAAAAAGAAAAAAAGAAAAGAAATAACACAAAGGATTTGGGGGCAGGTGGAGCCCTGGACCTGTTGTGGTGATTGTAGCTGATCATGTGTTTACATGCATGGAACTGCAAGCTAAAATGAAAAAATCTATATGACTATATGATGATTTTAAAAATTAAGAAAAGGAAAAAGTGTTCATACTGCGTTTCTTGTTACAGACATTTCTAGAAAATGAAAACTGATCTGTGATGTGAGAAGCAGATCAGCCATTGCCTGTGGATGGGGCACTGGAGGAGGAGGGCAGCCAGAGGCAGGACAGGAGGGTCCCCAAGGGGCACCAGGGAGAGTGGGGCGGCAGGAAGAGTGCTTGTGGTCATAACTGGATGGATGGCTTCACCTGTGTGTATCTACACAGACATCAAATGTCCCAAACTGTGCACTTTAAATGTGTGCACTTGTCAACTACACTTCAATAGAGCTGTTAAATTTTTCTGGACTCTCAGATGCTCCAATACAGGGCAAAGCTACAGTGCTTGAAAACGATGGACAGCTCCCTGGGGACAGCAGCCACAGCTCCTGCTCTCCACGCCACCGTCAGTCCAAGTGCAGGGCACATTGGGGCGTGAGCACAGGATGTGTGGCTGTGCACAAGTATGTACACATGCACACACAGTCACACACACTGCACCACCCCCCACACACAACCACACCACACATGATCACACACCACACTCATACAAACACACGACACACAATCGCACACACCACACAAACCCCACACACCCCACACATACACACCATACACAACCACACACATGCACACACAGTCACACACACAATCATACACACTCAACACACCCCACACACCACATACACAACCACACACACCACACAATCACACACACCACACACATTCACAAACATGACACACATGATCACACATACCACACACATACCACACACAATCACACACCACACACAATCACACACACCACACACATACACATGACACACAACCACACACACCACACAATCACACCACACACAATCACACACCACACTCATAAAAACACACGACACACAATCGCACACACCACACAAACCCCATACACCCCACACATACACACCACACACAATCACACACATGCACACACAATCACACACACCACACACTTTCACAAACATGACACACATGATCACACACACCACACACATACCACACACAATCACACACCAAACACAATCACACACACCACACACATACACATGACACACAATCACACACATCACACACATACACACCACACACACACCTCACACACCACACACAATAGCACACACTACAGATACACACACACCACAATCATACATACCACAAACACCCCACATGGCCCACACATACACACCACACACACAATCACACACACTCCACACACCCCACACACCACATACACAGAATCACACACATCACACACAATCACACACACCACACTCATACAAACACATGGCAATCACACACCATACAAGACCCACATACCCCACACATATACACCACAATCACACACACCCCACACACCACACACACATGCACAGACATGATACACACAATCACACACACCTCACACACCGCACACATACACATCACACACAATCACACACACCACACACATACACATAACATAATCACACCACACACACCTCACACACCACACACAATAACACACACTACACATACACACACACCACAATCACATATACTACAAACACCCCACACACCCCACACATACACATATACCACAAACACCTCACACACCACACACATACACATACCACAATCACACACACCACACACACCACATGCATGCACAAACATGACACACAATCACACAGACCTAACACACCACACACATACACATCACACACAATTACACACACCTCACATGTACACACGACACACACACTTCCACACCCCCACACATACACACCACACACACACACCACACACCACACATTCTCACAATGAGCAGACATCTTACCCCAGCTACACTTTACACACCCTACAGAAAACTCTCTCACCCCACACCGCACATCCCCACACACTGACCACACAAACCCGACACAGCCCACGTCCCCCACACCCAACATACACCCTACACACACCCTCCCATGCATCTGCACAATCCCCACAGTGGAGGAGACCTTTTCCAACCACCCTGACAACTCCCCCTTCTCACACCCATGCTGCCCCCCTTATCTCCGTCCACGATTGCCCAATGGCCTGGCTCTGCCCTCAAATGCCATGGCTCCCATTTCCCTTGGAACAAAGTCCACAAAGATCCCGTAACAGGGGAAAGCGCTTTCTCTGCATGTGAATGTGTATCGAAGGCTGCAGCCAACAGCAGCCAGCTGTCATGATGGCCGGTCAAGGATGCCGGCCCACCTGGGGGGACGCACAGAATCTCCAAAACCCAAGGAGATGAGGAAGTTGGCCAAGAGGATGTGGAAGAAAGGAGCAAGAACGTGGGGAGAATAAGAACCCCCGGACCACTGGCCAAAGAGGTGGGGAGTGAAGTTGGCAGAGGGGCTCCAGGGTCACACACACCAGGCAGTGCCAGGCTGCGGGCGGAAGGTGCAGACCCACTGTGTGGGCCTCAGAAAGCCCCAGACCATTCTGCAGTCCAGCTCCACATGGCATTTCCAGTGATTCTTTTTAACAAACATTGAAATAGACGACTGTGTTATTTTGCAAACCTGGTTTGGGCTGGGGTCTGAGATGTTTGTTTTAATCTGCTTAGTTGAACAAGGAAGATGAGAGCTTCCTTTTCTAATTGACTCTTCACTGGAGGGCAATTAACCTCAAGAATGTTTACTGCAGGGGAACTACAGCGTCTCTTAGATATAGTAATTTGAAGGATGGGTCTATGTTAGATTAAAAATCTTTCTGTGTTTGCCATTACCCTCTCTAAACATGGGAAGGCCCTATATTGAGGATCTCAGATTTGGTATAATTAACTTTTAAGGGCTTGAACCTGTCTGGATGTGTAATTTCTTCCCAGAACATTTGGGAACTATTATGTAGCCCATGATATCATTAACATAATTATTGTCAGCACTTCGCGTGCAGTTTCTCCATCTTCGAGCTGAAGTTGCATACATAATCATTTCTCCGCCTGTTGGTCACATTGCTTTCCTCTGTTCCTCGAACACTGGACACGGGTCCCTGTTTCCTGCAGAACAGAGTCCACTCTCCTCAGCACAGGGCTTGAGGCCCTGGGGTCTCCCATGGTTCTACCTCTCCCTGGTGAAGTGTCATGCACCAGAGATCCAAGGAAGACCACTTCTGTGACAGGTCACATGCATTCCTCGGCCTGGAAGACCGCTCTTCCCACATCCTGGTCACTGCCACATCTCATGGCAGAGTTCAAATATCACCCCCTACAGAAGACCTCCAAGATTCCCACACTGTGGTTCACACAGGACTGGCCCTGACCCTGGAGAGATGGAGTTTCAGGTCTGAGGAGAGCTCATTAAAGTTCTAGGTCCAAGGGGATCTGTGGGCACTGGAGGGCTGGGCCAGGCTCCCACTCCTGCCGGCTCACAGTTAGTTGTTGGACAGGACCCCTGCCCACTCCCAGCCGAGCTTCCTCCTGACATCAGAGACATGGTCCCTTCAGGAAGCAGTTAGGTGAGTACTCATGCACAGTGATGGCTGGGGTTAGGATGAGTGTCGATTTGCCCGGTGCTGTGCTATGGATCAGGCTTACATTCGGCCACTGTTGTGGACAGAAGACAAAAATAGTTTGATTCCTTGCCTTTGGGAGCATTTTGCTATGACAAGTTAGCCTTCAGTTCACAATTTCAGGGGATCCTCACTAGCAAACAGAAGCTACTTTTAATCACTGGTGAGGGTCTTTGGGAGTGTTGGGTTAATAATGTGTATAAGGTCAACGAAGAGAAAAAGGAAAGAGGCAGGACCTGTGGCCTGGCGTTGGTGTCCAGCCCAGAGTGAATCCAGGTGGCAGATGCTGTTGGCTGATCACCCAGTGGCCCCATACTCTACTCTCTGAGGCCCTGGCCCCTGGCTTCTGTGCACTTTGCTTTCAAAGGCTTTGTGCCTGGGAACTCCAGAGAACTCCTGGAAGTGTGTATCCAGGAGCTCATGTCTACAGTCAGCCACTGATGACAGGTGCAGGGGTGTGGAGGCCTCGCTTTCTAACCTGGAGACAGGACACCCTCCAAGGTACAATTCTCCCTCCAGAGCTCGCACAGGACCAGGCTGAGGCTGGCTCTCCACCTGAAATCACCCTCTCTAGCTTCCACCCCTCCCCTGCCCTGCTTCCCCTCAAAGTTGCCATTTTCTCCAGAGGACACTTTTTAGATGAATTCCTTGCTTGCATGCTGCATCTCAGGGTCTGTTTGTACCAAATACAATCTGAGATTCCTGAGCCAGTGGTGAGAGGCAGCCGACAATGACCTGCAGGGGAAGTTCCACACCTAAGCATTCCACACCTAAGCACAAGCCCAGAGTGCCAGGGCCAGGAGGGGGAGGCTTGATTCTGGGTCTTGTGTTGGAAACCCGTGCAGCTGAAGGTGTGTGACCAGACCCCCAGGACCCTGGAATGGGTCTACCCCATCAACATCAAAATGCATGCCAACTGAAAAAAAAAACCACAATTGTATAAAGTTAGAAAGGAGCCTTTATTTCTTATAAAGGTTTACAGGCTGCAAGGTAGCCATCCTGACAGGCTGGGAAATGTAGCCTCTAGCAGAGACTCAAAAGCAGGCACTTCAAAGGAGGGGGTGGGTGGGGCATAAGCTTCATGCTGAACAGATTGACTGAATACACACATTCAACAGGCTGCAGGAGGAGCCATGAGCATTCACCAAGGGGTTCCTGATGAATAGCATTGAACAAACATGCATGTGACATGCAACACACGTTCACTGTGGGATGGAGACATCAAAATGCATTACAATTAGGCCCTGTACATCCAAAGGTGAAGCAGGGACAGGAAGGCACTCCATGGGTAGCCTCTGTAACCACCAGAACCAGTCCCTGGTCAGTGGTCTCTTACTAGGAGAACGTTACGGAAATGAGTCTCTTGTCCAATCACAGTCATGGTCTGGCAGAGCAGGGGTCAGAGAGTCAGTGTCCGGCAGGGGTGGCCTGCCCCTGGTTTAATGTTGTTTATCTCAAGGCCACTGTGCCTTTAGCTGCTAGAGAAAAAGTGAAAAAAACCTCGAGACAGTTAGAACAGTTTATCTTTTAAGTGTACGGTGTGTGGCTTAACCCTTGCCTGTCATGGCCTTAAATCCTGTGTGCGATTTGATATTTTGACACAAACAGTCCATCCACCAGTCTTTGTTTTTTTTTTTTTTTTTTTTTTTTTGAGATGGAGTCTCGCTCGATCACCCAGGCTGGAGTGCAGTGGCATGATCTTGGCTCACTGCAACCTCCACCTCCCGGGTTCAAGCAATTCTCTTGCCTCAGCCTCGTGAGTAGCTGGGATTACAGGTGCACACCACCACGCCCAGCTAATATTTGTATTTTTAGTAGAGACAGGATTTCGCCATGTTGGTCAGGCTGGTCTCAAATTCCTGACCCCAGGTGATCCGCCTGCCTCAGCCTCCCAAAGTGGTAGGATTACAGGTGTGAGCTACTGCGCCTGGCCCATCCACCAGCCCTATTATCTCTATTTTAACACTAATGCTGGTCAGTTGTTGTGTCTAAACCACAAAAGGGAGGGGGTATAAAGAAGCGTGTCATGGCTGGGAACTCAATTTTAAGGTTTTCCTGGGGTCCCCTTGGCCAAGATGGGGGTCTTTTCCATGGGTGGGTGCTTAGGATTTTATTCTTAGTTCTCAAGTCAGACTTGCAAGGGGAAATGCAGGGCTGGGTCACCAATCCACTCATAGCAGGTCCTGAGTTGCAGTCCAGGCATTGACTTACTCGGACCAAGTCATGGAGTCCCATGGCCTCGTGCTCCTCACGGCTGTGCAGCTTTCCTAACCCACTGGACACTAGGAGAGTAGAAGAGGATCAGAATGTCAGAGTGAATCTCATGCATGATGTATTTATAAATGACTAAATTAAAAATTTCAGGTGGCTGTACTAAGGGAAACGTTCTATAATGTGATTCATGAGGTATGATAAGGTCTGTAATTTTGGAGGGAGAGAGAAAAATGTGTTTCCTTCAGAGCAGACCCGGGGCCAAAGTTGCTGTCATACCATTGAGGTCAGGAGTTGGAAGTCGAAATCCCCCACTGGAAGCCTAAGAACAGATGACACCCTCAGGTTCCAGACTCCATGCTGAATAAAGCGGATGGAACTCAACCCCCCAGTCTTGCCAGTAAGGAAGCCAAGACCCACAGTGGCACAGTGACTCGGCCAAGCTCACACAGCACAGTGCCTAGACTCTGAGCTACAACCTGGGATTCCCAGTGCGGGTCTCCTCCCATGTGCTGGGCTGAGTTTGCACCTGGTGGAAGATGGAGGGTCTTTCCTTAGGGGAGCCTGGGGTGGGAGATTGGACACAGCAGGGGATCTCCATTGCACTGATAAGGACAGCAAGGAAAGGGCTCCGACACCTCTGCTTCCCTGGTGCCTACAGGCTGTGTGATCTGATGGTACAGATGGGCTGCGTGACCTACCCAAGTCTTCTGCTCATGTTTTGGGTCACTTTGAGTGGCTTGGCCAGCATGTCAGGCAGATAAACAACTCCTCAGTTTACTTTCCCACCCTTGTTCAATGTGGAGAACATTTCTGTTTCCATTGGGCTAAGCACATTCTAGCAATAAGCTTTTCCCCACCAGGCATCCAGGGACTTTTTCCCAAGGCGCGACACTGTTTAGACAGCGGCTCTGAACCATGCTATTTGCAGGCTGATGGTTAGCTGTTTGTTTCTTTGTTTAGTGTCCTTAATTTCTGGCTCTGTGACTTTTGTCTTCTTGTTATACCTTGTAATCATTTTGATTATAGCTCTTGTACCAACTTTTCATATAAGCTTGTCTCTAACATTCACAGGCAATTCAGTTACTTACATTGCTTAAAAAATGTCATTGCCTCATTTGGTTGCCAGTGGCAGCTCCAGTCAGTTTTCTGGGCATTTGATTTCCAGGAGGAGGGTGTGGGACCCCCTGGGAACCACAAGAGGACAGAGATGTGCTCTGTCAGCCTCTGAGTCTCACCCACTTGGACTTGTGGGCACCAGCTGCAGGGAAAGAAGGGGTTCATTTGAGCTGAGACAGCTGTGAGGGAAGAGTCAAGAGGCAAGCGTCCTTGACTTCTGTCAGACCAGACCCTGAGCACAGATACCCAGCTCTCTCTGCCTCCCCTCCAAGCACCTGAGCCTCCCCAAGGGCTTCCTTCTCAACATTGAAGAATGGTGGCTCCCAGAGTCCTTACCCTCCCCGACAGATGCTGTAAGACTACAAAAATAAGAAGGAGACTATTCAACAGTTACTGAATGAGTCACTACTATTTTCCCAGCAATGTTCTAAGCACTTAACTCAGACCATCATTTCAGTAACCCCACAAAGTGAGCAGCATTCTTGTGCACAGTGTACCAATGGGAAGATGAAGGCTTAGAGAATGTAGTTACGAGCAAGGTGTTCCTGCCACAAAGAGACAAGGCTACACACACTGGAATGTGGAGTCTGAGCTCAGATTTACAAGGACACCTGCTCCTAATGACTGTGACAAGCTATGTAAAATTGCATCACTTCAACTGGACCAGAAGGTGACATGCAAAAGATTGAAGGAGAATGTGCTGGCTATTGTTATTTTTTTAAACTATCTTTGCAGCTTTGATAAGCCATTGTATTAATTATCTAGCATAATAAGCTCTACACATTTAGCAGCTTCAGCAACACATATTTATGATCTCAACATTTCTGTGAGTCAGGTGTCACAGCTTAGCTTTGCATCCCACAAGGCTGCAATCAAGATGTCAGCCAGGGCTGTAGTCTCATCCGAGGCTCAACTGTGGAAGCATCTGCTTCCCTGAAGACTAAACCGGCATAAACACCAGGAGGCAGGGGTAACAAGAGCCCATGTAAAGTCTACTCTCATGCTGTCTTCTCCACAGGAGACCTGGTACCATTGATTCTGCACAATGTGCTGTGGGATCTCAGAGGCCAAGGCTAATAACTCTGCCTGAGGCTCCTGGGAGTTCTCCTTGGGTGAAGGAGGTAGGCTCAGAGGGGGCACGGAAGGGTGTCAGACGAGACCAGCATCCCAGCTCCGGGACCAGCAAAGGCACAGGAGGTTGAGGAGGGGGCATGCTGGAAAATGACAGCTGGTCCAGAAGGACCCCAGTGAGTGGTGAGGGGACCATTATCCAGAGGCAAAGGCTTAAGGGGACAGCAGGATGAGGACAGGGCCTGCATAACATGCTCCTATGGGACCTTGACCCTCTAATAGACTGCTTGCTTATGAGATGGTGAGTCACATTTAGAATCCATCATTGCTGGGGCCATGTCTCAGTTATCTATTGCTGCATAACACATTTTTCAAAAACTTAGTGGCTCAAAACAGCAAATCCTTGTTATCTCACAGAGTTTCTGAGGGTTGGGGGTCTTGGAAATGGCTGAGCTGGGTAATGTTGGCTCAGGGTTTCTCATGAAGTTTCCATCAAGCTGTCAGCAGCAGTTGCTGTCATCTGAGGGCTCTACTGCAGCTGGGAAATCCAATTCCAAGTCACACACATGACTGTTTGCCAGAGGGCTTGCATCCTTACTCTGTGGACTTCTCCTTGACAGTTGTCTTCCCCTAGCATGAGGGAGTCAGGAAGGTGAGAGGGCATCTCAGATGTGTCTTCTGCAATGTAGTCATAGAAGTGACATCTCATCACCCTCAGTCATCAGATCATCCCTGCGAGCCACTCAGGGGGTGGGGAGATGGGTGGCATATTGGAGGCTGACAACCACAGGCCACCTCTTGCTGAATTTGCAAGGGCAGGCAGCTCAGAATTCAAAGTATTAATAAAAATAATAATGTATGTACATTATATCACTTTACATGTGACACAAATATAGCTCAACCCTCCCAGAAGCCTAAGAGGTGGCCAATGTCACCACACCTGGGCATGGTGGTGAGAAGACAGTCCCACTGGGGATGGAGGAGCTTGGAATTGAATCCAGAGCCTGCAGCCACTCAGAACCCTCTGTAGTGAAAGTGGACTTTTCAGAGACCCACACTCACCCATTGGCACCTCAAGCTGCACACTGGAAGATGGGGTAAAACCCCCCTTGCACACACTGGGGCATGGGCCCAGTTGGGAAGCTGAGCTGGAGGGGGATACAGTCCTGAGTGGTGACCTGTCGACTCTCCTGGCTCTGTATGTGGGCTGAGAACACCAGGTCCATCTCAGGCTGGACAGAGGAGCTTGTGCCCCTAACACAGAGAAGGGCCTTTTGAGGTGCTCATGGAGAATAAATGAATGTGTCCCAGGGCAGCATGTGACCAACGACGGACAGGTGTGGGAGTATAAATACCCCAGTTCCCCCACCAATACAGTTCTTTTTCCTAGAACTTCCCCTAAAGGATTAAGGTCCAATTGCCATCTATGCTTACAATGCTCCCCCTGGAGGGTCACTGTTCCTTCCTCAAATCACTCCCCACCTCCCTGCTGGGGTCCCTGCACCATCCAGATGAGCTACACACAGCATTTCCTTAACTTAGGCTCCTCTGGAGACACTCAAAACTAAAACATGCTCCATCCAGCATAGGCAATGTCAGGGACAAGAGATGACCATGGTCAGGGTGAAGTCAGAAAGCAAAAAAATCGTTGCAGAAACCTGTGAGTCCAAGATCCAAGCCACCAAAGTGGAAGCTAAACAGGGTGATGCTGACCAGACACTGTAGTCTGAAGGTTTGTGTCCCCTCAGTGTTCATAGGTTGATGTCCTCACCCCCAAGGTGATGATATTAGGAGGCGGGGCCCTTGGAAAGTGATTAGGCCACTGGGGAAGAGCCTCATGAGTGAGGTTGTCCCCTTATGAAGAGCCCCAAGGGAGCATGGTTGTCAGTTCCACCATGTGAGGATGCAGTAAAAAGGTGCCATCTATGAGAATTTGGGCCCTCACCAGACACCAAATCTGCTGATGTTTTCATCTGGGACCTCCCAGTCTCCAGACTGAAAAATAAATTTCTGCTATGTGTAAGCCACTCAGTTTATGACATTTTGTTTCAGCAGCACAGAAGGACTAAGCCCATGCCGCAGGGAGGAAGAAGATATACTCACAGCCTGTGTGATGGGCTTGAGGTGATGAGGAAAGGCCCTTGAACCAGAGGGATGGGTTTGGGCATCGGGGCCAGGCTGGGCTGCCCATCTCCCTTGCCTCCCCAGTGAAGGATGGGTTTGGGCATTGGGGCCAGGCTGGGCTGCCCATCTCCCTTGCCTCCCCAGCATGCTGATTCCTGAACTTGTCTCCACCGTGACCCACAGTCTGGGTCATGTTCACATTCAAAACAACTCCCTGGGGCGCCAGCTCCAAGTCCACCCTTCCCTTCCTACTCTGAAAAGCACATTTGGATGCTGGCAACTGAGAATGGTGTCATTATAGGGATAGGAACCTAAGTCTTTAGATATTCTTAGTGGAACATAACAGACGTAACCCACCTCAGAACTGGGTTTGACCCACAAGCTCCTACCCTGGTCTGGCAGCTTCTGATGGTGGCTCCAGGAGGGGTGTGCCTGGGGAAGGTGGGAAGTGAGGAGGACTCAGGACTTGGGCTGGGGCCAAGAACCTCCACACTGTCCAGAAGCAGCCCCATGGCGCTGCCACAGTCTCAGCTCAGGTTGACGGTAAACAATTATGACTTTAATAAAGAAACTTGAAAAGGTGAACCATTCTTCTCCAGGGCTCAAGCAAAGACAACCATAAGAAAACAGAGCAGAGAAATAAGAAGGAGCCAAGGCATGGATCTCCTGCGGAGTCAGGAAGGTGTTTTGAAACTTGATATATGCCAGACTTCAGAACAGCCGGCCTTTGCTGTGTGAATGGGAGAATTACAACTCTCTCACTCCCCACAAGAGGTCCCATTAAATCTCAGCAACCATTTGGTACTTGGGAGCTCCACATTACAAATCTAATTAAGACTCCATAAAATAAAATAATTCAAGTTTGCATTCAACCATTCCATTATCTCACATGCTATATGATTGCTGCTTTATTAAACAACAAAGAAAAGCGAGTTCCAAACGAGTCTGGCCATTTGTTCGAGAATTGGCAAAACAATATGAAGCTCAATCACCCACAACAATGTGTTGCGTCTTCAGAAGGTTTTCAGCTGCGGCGTGTATTATGCTCACCAGACAGATTCTATGTGTAGGTCCATGGAGCCTTGGAAATAGGAAAAATAGAGAGGGATTATCTCCAGGGACTGTTCAAGGGCTGCCTCCATTTGGTCTGGGATCCCAGAGATCTAAGATGGGCTGGGTGTGTTGGTGAGTAGCTCATCCCAGGCCAAAATGGTTCCACAGGTGGCTGCAATAAGGACCCATCTTTTCCAGGGAGCAGATGGCAGAGGGCAGCCTGGGATAACAACCCAAGGATACGGAACATGGGATGGCTAATCAATGAATCACAGTCCTTAGAGAAAGTGTAATAGAAGAAAGGGGCTGCACGTCCTTCAGAACGCAATGCAGAGATTCACCTGGAATGAAGGTTTCATTTTCTTTCACAGAGGTTGCGATGGCTTTCTGGTCACACCCCAACTCCAGGTGTCTAGGGACATGTCTTTTTGGCCTCTGTATCCTCAGTACCAGGCACCCTTTCTGGAAATTAATGAATACTCACTATTTTTACAAAAGAAAGTATTTGAAACCTAAAATTAACCTTACAATGTCTTCATCAGATTAAATTTGTCCACTGGTTCCTTCCAAAATCCAGGCGGAAAGGAGTTCCATGCTTTCTGCGCAACTTCACTTGAGAGACGTGATGATGGAATGCAGCTCCCAGGCTGCACTCCCTTGCACGGAGGGAAGCACACCCACAGCCTATGCCCTTCCTGGTTCAAGGCCATACACAATCTGCAAAATGGATTTCTCTCCTTGGTGGGTCTGATCGAGGGACTCTAGTTGTCTATGCATGGGCAGTTGTCACGTAAGTCCTCTTTAAGGATAAACCTGATGGATTTTCTTTTACTATAAATATGAAAAACCTGAAATGACCAATTCCTTTCCAAATCTGGGTGACAGCAAAGGGGCAACCTAGTAAGTTGTTGTACCATACTAAGTTACAGTACCTTCAAAAAGCCTTCATGCCCAACTGCATCCTCCCTTCCTCTTGGGAAGACAGAGGAGCCTCAACTAGAATGGATTTTACTAATGAATCCTTCCCTTCAGTGGGAAAGGATTTTCTCTTAAGAAACAGAGTGAAGTCCTTAATGTGTGAGAAATAATCGACTAGCAGCTGAGATGGTAAGTTCTCACTAGGACCCACCAGTAATTCACTGTGTGCCCACCAGAGTAGGTCCTTAAATCTTTCCAGTTCCCATGCAGTAAGCTGCACATTCATTCTCACAGGTCAAATCCAGGCCCGGTGAAGTACTCAGAGGTGTTCCTGCCATTAGTCAAATGCTGAGGCACACAGCAACAGGCTTTCTCTAAAAAGGTGCTTACTGGTTATTGACACCAACAGACAATCTGTGGCCCAACTATTTAGTTGGAACCAGTGGATCAGTAAATAACCAGATTTATTTACTCAATGAACCTGTAACATGAGTCTTTAATTAGATGAGTTCTAAAATATGTAAATAACTTCAGAATAAATATTTTAAATACTAGTAATAATAAGAGCTTTGGCCTATTCAACATCAACCAATGATATTCACCTACCTCCATCAGCCCATCAACTTCCTCCTTTGGAAATGGAGCAAACCCCTGTCTGAGGGGCCATTGTTAAAATTAGTAAAGTGATTAAATTGGTCACCGTTCTTAGCTGCAGCCTTAAGTATTCACTCTAGCTGGCTTAGGTAGGAAGGGGTTATTGATAAAACTGTTTGGTAGTTTACAGAATTCCTGAGGAAGGTATAGATGAAGGTCTGGGTGCCACAACAGCAGGAACCTTGCAGGCAAAGATCACACTTGGGGACAAATAGTCCACCATGCATGGTTCTGAGGGAAGGAGCCCTGCCCCTCGCTGCATCTCTAATGCTGATGATGGACGCATAAAGCTCCACCACCTCCTGGCTTGCCTCCGTGCACAGGGCCTGCTGCAGTGACTCACTTCTGCTCTGAGCGTTCCACAAGGTTGTCTGCTGGAGGGAGCCAAGTAATCCTCCCTGCAGGGGCATCTGGAGAATGCCAGGCTCCAGAGTTAAGCAACCTATGAGTTTGTTGGAATGGGGTGGAGTGACACACCGGACAGGAGCCACCTGGGTGACTTTCCTCAATTCTCTCAGTTGCTGATCAACTCAGAAAGATAACAACAACAACAAAAAAATACACAACAGGACTGACTCTTGGCCACCACTCCACATGGCTTCCAGAACCAGAGCAAGAGAAACAGAGAATCCATGCAAAGGAAAGTCATTTAAAATTTTTTTAAAATAAAATAAGTGTTATGTGAAAAATAGTTCCGTGTCTGCTCAGTGTCGCTGTGGGAGCCCTGCTTTGGTTATGAATCACTTTTCTCCGTGAGGTTTCCACGTGCCAGCCTTGCTGGGGACCAGCTGCCTGACGTTGCAGCATCTTGGATTCCCAGGGTCTAACTTCTGCTCCGTTCTAGGGCCTGCCAAGCTCTTCTTTGTTTTTCCAGAGCAGCCTCCCTTTTCTGGCCTTCCTGGAACACCTTCCTTCTGAGCAGCCTGAGGTGAACCTCTTTTCTTTCCTGGCAAAAAAAAAAAAAAAAAAGAAAAAGAGGTGTCGGCGTGTGACGTGACGTCACTCTCAGCTGTTTTAAATTAACCTTCGCTTTGGTTGTGCCAAGGGAAAAGATGAAACATGATTCAGTGAGAAGAAGCCTGTGTGAAACTGTGGGGTTTTTTTTTTTTTAACTGTTCTGTTATTTTTTAAATGTGTTAAAATGCTCATGAGAGAAACAGTGTAAAGTTTTTAAGAAGCCATGTTTCAGAGAAAAAAGAAAGAAACCTCAAAGGTGTGTTAATGATCAATGTGGTCCCTGAAGGAGCACTCACACGAAGGCCACCACCAGTGGAACAGAATGTGGTCACCCATGGAAACACCTCCATTGGAGGCTGGAGGAGGCTGCACTGGGGAAAAGAAACAGAAGAGCAGGGATTTTTCCCACATCTCTGTTCTGACCTAAGAGTAGAAACAGCACTGCTGAAAACCACCGTGGCTGGGAAGTGGAACCTTGTGCTTCTCAGGCACAGCAAGCCTGTGTCTTGCCAACTCAAGTGTGCCTTGATGCTGTACTACAGTCGCCTGGGCAACCTATGCTCTCTGGAGGGTTTCTGACGTTTCAAACATAAAAATCTGGGTAGTTGAAAACTGTTTCCTCACAATCTGGGAGATAAATTCATGAATAAAGTAAGACAGCAAAATAATTTTAAAATTCACTTTTCTATAGACTGAGTGTTGTGTATGGGTTTTACATGGATTATTATTTAACTTCTCATAATGTTTCTGTGAAACACACAAGCGGGTACCATTTTGCAGATGGTGAAATAGAACTGGGTTAGCTAATTGGCTACTGGCATGTGGCTGGTATGTGGGAGACCCAGGACAGAGCCACGCTGCCCCCCGGAAGGCATCCACGTTGAAAGGGAGGAAAATGAGATTGGTGCCATGGTGCTGTTTCTTTCAATCTTGCTTCAAGTTATGTTTTTCTTAATATTAGTGTGTAAATAGGTTACATTGTTTATTCTTTATGTAATAAAATAATCTGTTGTTAAACCTCAAAATTCTCATTAACTGTCTGTAGTTTGTCCATCACTGCATCCCCAACATGCACACATATCTTGAATAGAGTGGGAATTCACTGAAGATTAGGTGGATTAGTCAATTCATGGCAATATCTATCAAATATGTGACTGGGCTGCTGGCTATAGAGCCTGTGATGCTAAGACAGGCTTCAAGAACGCCCCTTTCCCTGGTCCCTTCCGGAGAGTGAATCTTAAGTACATGACCTGCCTCAACCCCAGGAGACATTTAATCTTGTAATTTAATAACTTCACGAGTTACCACGAAGTTCAATGACTCTTGCACATGGCTCTTCTCCTTCCCCCTCCATCCCTCTCACCACAAAACACCAAGTAATTCACAAATCTCTCCAAGCAAACAGCAGAACCACTGCACTGAAGAGAGACGCTGCTTCAGTGACCATTGGAACCACCATTTCCTAAGAGCACTGGGAGCAGAAAGAATTGTCATAAAATATTTGCAATTAAGACTGGAGTTAGGCCAAGCGAGGTGGCTCACGCCTGTAATCCTAGCACTTTGGGAGGCTGAGGCGGGCAGATCTCCTGAGGTCAGGAGTTCGAGACCAGCCTGGCCAACATAGTGAAACCCCTTCTCTACTAAAATTACAAAAAATTATCCGGGCATGGTGGCAGGCACCTGTAATCCCAGCTACTCGGGAGGCTGAGGAAGAAGAATCACTTGAACCCAGGAGGCGGAGGTTGCAGTGAGCCGAGATGGCACCATTGCACTCCAGCCTGGGCAACAAGAGCGAAACTCCACCTCAAAAAACAAACAAAAAAAAAACACACAAACAAACAAACAAACAAAAAGACTGGAGCTAAATGGAGCTGCAGAGATGCGGCTGACCATACCTAAGATCTGAACCCTGAGCCACTATGAGAAGAGACAGACTTATCTGCCGTTCATTGATTTATCCACCAAGCATGTGTTGGGTGCCCATGATGTCGTAGGAGCCATTACAAACACTGGAGACCCAGCATAACCCGGCATGACCCAGCATGAACAAAAACAGCAAAGTCCCTTGCTTCATGAAGCTTACAATCAATTGAATAGGAGAGAAAGGGAGAGGAACACACATCTCAATGTCAGAGAATTAAAAGGGGTGATATGATAGTGCTGCCTGGCTATTATAGAAAAGAGTCTTGGTCTGGGTGTGGTGGCTCACACCTGTAATCCCAGCACTTTGGGAGGCCGAGGCAGGTGGATCACCTGAGGTCAGGAGTTTGAGACCAGCCTGGCCAACATGGTGAAACCCTGTCTCTGCTAAAAATACAAAAATTAGCCAGGCGTGGTGGTGCATGCCTGTAATCCCAGCTACTCGGGTGGCTGAGGCAGGAGAATTGCTTGAACCTGGGAGGCGGTGGTTGCAGTGAGCCCAGATTGCACCACTGCACTCCAGCCTAGGCGACAGAACAAGACTCTGTCAAAAAAAAAAAAAAAAAAAAAAAAAGAGTCAGATAAAAATCTGAAAAAGAAAAGACACTTAAACTGAGATCTGAATGACAATTACAAGCCAGGCATGGAAACAGAAAATAAGAGCATTCCAGACTGAGGAACTACTTAGTGCAAATGTTCTTGGGTGGAAATCAGCTATTTGCACTCATAACTCAAAACATTTTTAAGTGGCCATTTCTGCACAGACCGGACGGGCAGAACCTGGAGCAGGGAAGATGAACCCGGTGGGCAATCTCCTCCAGCACGCCTTTCCCTGTCCCAGAACCAAATGAGATTGCACAGGCAGTTTGCTGAACATGTTCATTTTCTTAATTTAACATTTAGGTAAAGTCAGTTGCAGCTCTCTTCATAATGTGGTTTCCATCATTACTATCTCACAATGGAGAGAAGACTTGGGCCCCCAAGTGGGGACCCCTGGCCACACTCCTTGCCCAGGTAGTCCCCATTGTAAGCACTATGGAAGCTCAGTGTGGCTGCTGCTCCAGATGGCATATGTGATCAAAACATTTTCAGAAGTTGGGCACCAGTCAAGGAGGGGCGGGCACTGGCAGGCTGTTCACAGGGCGTGGAGGGCACCTGAGCAGAGCTGTGGCCTGGAGGAAGGCCAGTGT
Organism: Pan troglodytes; assembly: GCF_028858775.2. NCBI lineage: Eukaryota > Metazoa > Chordata > Mammalia > Primates > Hominidae > Pan > Pan troglodytes. The sequence goes on along the minus strand of NC_072411.2, from coordinate 141,818,323 downwards.
CGGGATCAAGTTCAAGGGGAATGTGGGAATCCTGCCCTCCCGGTGTCACAGCAAGACAAAGGCTTTGAAGCTCGTACAGCAGCAGAGAGCACAAAGGTGGGGGTGGGTAAGGGGGATGAGGCCCAGAGGCAGGCACCTGAGGCTCCTACCCATGCAAGGGCCCGTGCACACACACACACGTGCACACGGCACCCACATCCTTGGGGGAGTCGGGACACCTCAGCAGGAATGCAGCCCCAGAGCAGGACCACATCCCCACCAGGGACCCTGGCCAGCAACACAGGGAGCCCCTGGCACCCCTTTCCGGGAGGCAACAGATGAGCGTTTTTTGCACACACGGATGTGAGTCCACCAGGGACCCTGGCCAGCAACACAGGGAGCCCCTGGCACCCCTTCCCAGGAGGCAACAGATGAGAGTTTTTTGCACATACGGATGTGAGTCACCAGCTACTGACAGTGGTCCTGGCAGGCCCCCCTTGGTTGCAGGGCGGGTGAGGCGTCCTGAAATACAAGGATTTCTGTCGGCCAGCCGGGGGCACACCCTGGGTGGGGGTTGGGTTGGGGGCCTGTCAGCCTCCCTCTGGAAGTGAGCAAATGTGTCCCTCTTCTAACTCCTCTCTTGTCAGTGCACAGAATCTAAAACTGGGCAGATTTCATCCTAGAAGGTAACTCTGTGGGGCTTAGTTTCCTCGTATTTAAAATGGAGATAAAAATAATACTCCATATGTTTGTCATGGGAAATGGATAACTCAATTTACATCAAAGAGCTTATCATCTGTTAAGGACAAATGATAGTTAAATTTCACCCAGGAAATTCAACCAGTGTTGAGACATCACACAGAAGAACACACTGGGGAAGGGAGCTGGGCATCAGGAGCTCAGCAGTGCAGTGCTCTGGGAGGAGTCAGGGGACTAGCAGGGGGGCTCCACACCCCAGGGAGCCTTCATGCCCCAGGGGAGTCTCCCCACCCCAGGCCTCACTATTTCCTTTGGTAGAAGGAACAGGTTGGCCTAGAACAGGAGTCTGCAAACTACAACCAGTGGGCCAAATCTGCCTGCTTTTATAAATAAAGTTTTATTGGAACACAGTAATGCTTATTCATTTGCATACTGTCTGTGGCTGTCTTCCAGTTGTAAGAGTAGAGTTGTGTACTTTCAGTAGAGACTGCACAGCCTGCAAAGCTGAATGTGTTTCCTGTCTGGGCCTTTATCAAAAGTGTTCTCTGAGCCCAGCAGAGCCTCAGAATCACCCAAAGACGGGCACTGAAGACACAGCTTCTCCAACCTTGTTCCATCTCTGGGGTGGTCAGAGGGTGTTGTTCATGAGTTCAGCAGAGAATGCTTTGCAGCCAGCTTGGCCTGGTGGGTGGGCAGGAAGCACCAGCCCCATGGCCACCGAGGGCTCCTGTGCTCTGACACTCACATGCACACACACGCACACACACATGCCATCTGCATCCAGCAGCCCTGCCCACCCCGGGCCTCACTTTCAGCACCAGCAAGAGAACCAAGCTTCCACAGTACAAACCCTACACCACACTGCACATTTGTGGATAACACCACAGTTGACAAAGCATTTTCATAACTGTTGGAGGTTTTAGGGGAGAGACATGGGTCATGATCATTTTGCTGAGGGGAAACTCAGGCTGGGAGAGGAGAAGAGGCTTGTCTGAGGAAAAGTGCTGTATGTGGCCAACCCTAGATGTGACCGCAGAGGAACGGTCACCTACCTCCCCTCCTGACTCCATCACCTACCTCCCCTCCTGACTCCATCACCTACCTCCCCTCCTGACTCCATCACCTACCTCCCCTCCTGACTCCATCACCTACCTCCCCTCCTGACTCCATGGGTTAAAAGGGAAGTGGGTCTCTCCTGCTGACATTTCTAAAGTGTCCTTCAGCCTCTCAGGAAGCTCCCCGAGTCTCCCTACAACTATTGTGCAGAGAAAGCAAGGTCACCAAGACAGGGAGGCGGGCTCTGTGGTGCCTTAGAGAAAAGGTCCTCCCTGCAAGGACCCGGTGCCCACGTGTGTCCTTCATGGGCAGCGAAGCCACGAGGAGGCCAGGAAATTCTTCCCCTTAGGCGGCCTTGGAATGGACAAGAACTTCCAAGGTTGCGAACCCTCACTCCCTCCCTCATTCAGCACAGCTCTAAGCGTGTCCATGTGGTTGGGCACAAAGGCGCTAAGACACAGCCCCGCTTCTCAGGGGCAGTATGTGTCTGCTCGGGCTGCCGTAACTAAGTGCCCCAGGCTAGGGGAGTTTAAACCACAAACACTTATTTCCTCACAGTTCTGGAGGCTGGGAGTCCGAGATCAAGGCACCAGCAAGGCTGGTTCCTTCTGAGGCCTCTCTAGCTTGTGGATGACTGCGTTCTCCCTGTCTGCAACTGTGTGTTCCCCTATGCATGTCTCTGTCCTCATCTCTCTTCTTATGAGAACATCAGTCATATTGGGTTAGGGTCTACCCTAATGACCTTGTTTAATTTTAATTATATTTTTTAAAACTTTATTTCCTAAAAGAGACATGTACAACATACTGAAATCTCTGGGATGCAGTCAAAGCAATATTAAGGTTTCTAGCACTAAACGCCTACATCAAAAAGTTAGAAAGATCTCAAATTAACAATCTAACATCAAACCTAGAGGGACTAGAAAAACAAAACACTAACCCCAAAGCTAGAAGGAAAGAAATAACTAAGATCAGAGCAGAGCTGAACAAAAGTGAGACCTAAAAATCAATACAAATAATCAACAAAACCAAAACTTGGTTATTTGAAAGGATAAACAGGATCAATAGAATGCTGGCTAGATTAACAAGAAAAAGAGGGAAAAGATCCAAACAAATACAACTAGAAATGACAAAGGTGACATTACAACTGATCCCACAGAAATACAAAAGAACTTCAGAGGCAGTTATGAGTAGATCTATGCACACAAACCAGAAATACAAAGGAAATGCATAAATTCCTGGAAGCACACAAGGTCCCAACATTGAATCAGGAAGAAATTGAAATCCTGAACAGACCAACATCAAGTTTTGAAATTAAATCAGTAATAAAAAATCTACCCACCAGAGGAAAAAAAAAAAGGCCTGGGCTGCATGGACTCACAGCTGAATTCAGATTTATGAAGAAAAGTTGGTACCAATTCTGTTTTGTTTTGTTGGGTTGTTTGTTTGTTTGTTGGGGAGGTAGAGTCTCATTTTGTTGCCCAGGCTGGAGTGCAGGGGCACAATCTCTGCTTGCTGCAACCTCCGCCTCCCAGGCTCAAGCAATCTTCCTACCTCCCAAGTAGCTGGGACTACAGGAGTGCTCCACTGTACCTGGCTAATTTTTGTATTTTTTGTAGAGATGGGTTTTTGCCATGTTGCCCAGGCTGGTCTTGAACTCTTTGGCTCAAGCAATCTGCCAGCCTCAACCTCTCAAAGTGCTAGGATAACAGATATACACCACCATGCCCAGCTGAGCTGGTACCAATTCTACTGAAACCATTCCAAAAAATCGAGGACAAGGGACTCCTCCCTAACTCATTCTATAAAGCCAGTCTCACCCTAGTACAAAACCTGGCAAAGACACAATGAAAAAAGAAAACTACAGGCCAATATCCCAGATGAATAGACACGAAAATCCTCAACAAAATACTAGCAAAACCCAGCAGCACTTGAAACATGTCATTCATTGAATATAAATGGCTAGCCACGTGCAGAAGAATAAAAGTGGGTCTCTACCTCTCATCATATACAAAAATTAACTTGCGAGATTAAAAATTTAAATGTAAGACCACTCAAACTATTGTAATTCTAGAAGAAAATCTAGAAAAAACCCTTCTTAACATCATCTTTGGCAAAGATTTCATGACTAAGTTCCCATAAGCAATTGCAACAAAAACAAAAATTAACAACTGGGACAATTAAACTCAGGAGGTTTTGCACAGCAAAGGGAATTGCCAGCAGAGTAAACAGACAGCCTGCAGAATAAAAGAAAATACTGCAAACTATGCATCTGACAAAGGTCCAATATCCAGAATTTATAAGGAACTTAAACAATTCAATAAACAAAAAACATAGGCAATTAAAACATGGGCAAAGGTCACAAACAGACACTTCTCCAAAGAAGATGTGCAGGTGACCCACAAACATGAAGAAATAATCAACGTCATCAATCATCAGAGAAATGCAAAACAAAACCACAGCAAGATACCATCTCACACCAGTCAGAAAAGCTACCATTAAAAAGTCAAAAAATAACAGATGCTGGCAAGGCTGCAGAGAAAAGGAAATGCTTCTGCACCGTTCGTGGGAACGTAAATTAGCTCAGCCACTGTGGAAAGCAGTTCGGAGATTTCTCAAAGAATTTAAAATAAAACTACCATTCGACCTAGCCACCACTGGGTATATAAACAAATCATTTGGCCGGGCGCAATGGCTCAGGCCTGTAATCCCAGCACTTTGGGAGGCCGAGGCTGGTGGATCTCTTAAGGTCAGGAGCTCAAGCCCAGCCTGGCCAACATGATGAAACTCTGTCTCTAAAAAAATACAAAAATTAGCCGGGCATGTTGGTGGGTACCTGTAATCCCAGCTACTTGGGAGGCTGAGGCAGGAGAATAGCTTGAACCTAGGAGGTGGAGGTTGCACTGAGCCGAGATAGCGCCACTGCACTCCAGCCTGGGTGACAGAGAGAGACTCTGTCTCAAAAAAAAAAAAAAAAGAAAGAAAGAAAGAAAAAAGAAAAACAAACCTTTCTACCAAAAGGACATATGTACTGTATGTTCACAGCAGCACTACAAATAATTATAGCAAAGATATGAACCAACCTAGGTGCCTATCAGAAGTGGATTGGATAAAGAAAGTGTGGTCCATATACACCATGGAATACTACTTAGTCATAAAAAAGAATAAAATCATGCCCTTTGCAGCAACATGGATGCAGCTGGAGGCCATTTTCCTAAGTGAATTAACAATAGGGCAAAAACCGCATGTTCTCACTTATGAGTGGGAACTAAGCGTTGGGTACATGTGGACATAAAGATGGGAACAATAGTCACTGGGAACTACTAGAGGGGCAAGGGCTGAATAACCACCTGCAGGAGACTACACTCACTACCTGGGTGACGGGGCCTTTCATACTCCAAACCTCAGCATCACGCAATATGCCCACGTAACAAACCTGCACGTGAACCCCCTGAATCTAAAATGAAAGTTGAAATTGTTTTTTTTAAAAAAATCTCTTTGGAGTTGAGTGCATAGAAGAATAAATACATAAATAAAAATCTTCTTTCTAAGGGCGGAAGGGGGGTGAGAGTCGAAAAATTGCCTACTTGGGACAATGTTCACTATTCAGGTGAGAAATACACTGACAGCCCAGACTTCACCATACCATATGTGATATATGTAAGAAATCTGTACTAGTACCATCTAAATATATACAAATTGAAAAATAAAAAAAAAAAAACAACAGAAAAACTAATTTCCATGGAAAATCACACTCCAAGGTACTGGAGTTAGGACTTCAATATATGAATTCAAGGGGACGCACTTTGGCTCATAAAGGATAGAGCAGACTCAGTGAGACAGAGCGAGTTCAGGTGCTGTGGGAGCTTGGAACCACTGAGGATGGGCCAGTATCCCTGGTGGATGGCATTGAGCCAAGTATCAGAGGATCACACCGACCTGGGCTGCAGGAGTGCCCAGGTCCACAGGAAGGTGGCAAGGCACACAGCAGCTGAGCTGTGGGAGAAGCACCGCATGCAGAGGGTGGGAGTGCCTGACTCTCTCCCACCCACACCCCCAGCCCCAGGCTGCACCCGCCTCTCCAAGCAAGCATGGCCAAGCACTGGGATTGAAATCCAGGCAGACACCAACCCAGTCCTCACCAAGTCGATTAACACTGGACTGAGATGGCGGAAAGGAGTTTGGCTGGGACAGAGGCTGAGATATTAAAGACTAGAGTGCCCAAAACTTGGGGTTCAATTTGAAGTATTTGAGGGGGTAAGAGAGAGGACCAAGAACAGCTCCCATGTTAGAAAGATGCAGCTCGAAGTTAAGGAGGAAGAAAGCAGACATGAGCACTCACAGTTGAGCCAAAGTGAGGGTTAGGTGCCTGGGGCCATCCAGGCAGTGATGGCCAATAAGCAATGGTCAGGCCGAGCTCACGTGGCGCAGCAGGGCTGGGGCTAGTGACACAGAAAATGCAGATGAGATCGCCAGGGAGATTCATTGTGTCATCCACACAGTCATTTATTCACTCAACAATATTTATTGAGAATCGAGTGAGATGATGCCTGGACACAATGCTGGCTCTGAGGATACAGTGGGAGCGATCAGGAGAAATCAGGGACTGCCCTCACAGAGCTTGTAGGCCTGTGGAGAAGCCCAGTTTTGAGGGAATCAAGCATCAAAAACACTTTGGCATTAGAGAAACCCACTCCCAGCTTTGAGGGAAAGAACATTGTCAGCAGCGTTGCTTGTGAGACCAAAAGACTTGGGAACAATGTAGATGTCCACCAACTGCAGAAGAAATAAGTTATCTGTGATTTACTCAAACATCAGAATGCAGCATGGTGGTGAAAACGCACTGATTCTTGCTAAATGCATTAACATGGATGAATCTCAGGAACATTATGTAAAGTTGAAGAGCAGGAATCCAAAGAACATATTCAGTGTAATTCCATCTACATGAAGTTTTAAAACATGCAAAACTAAACATATATGGTTTAGGGATACTATAAATAAAGTAGTAAAACAAAAAGAAATACAAGAGAATGTCACATAAAATTCGGGGTGATGGTTACCTCCAGGGGAAGGGAGGAGAAGAGTCCCGGGAGGGGCTGCACACAGAGGGGCTTCAAAGCAACACTCCAGGGTTTAATCTGGAGGTGGTTATGCAGACATGCTCTGTATTATAATTATTCCTTGCACAAAATGTTAAACGTTCTTTTGTATCAATTCAATGTTAAATTTTAAAACAGGTTTAAAATTATTCATACAAATGCTTATATAATGACAATTATGATGAATCCTAGAAAGGAAAGAACAGGGTGGTGGGAGAGAGAATGACAGGGTATCTTCTTTCTCTCAGGGGGCCAGAGAGGGCATTTAGGAGGATGTCACATGGAGAATGAGAGTGGAGGGGATAAAGGAACTGACTCCGAGAAGGGCAAAAGAAGGAGCATCTCAGGGGGAGGGGACAGTCCAGGCCAAGGCCCTGGAGTGGAAAGGGGCTTACTGAGGATCTGGGAAAAGGCAGTAAGCTTTAGCACAAAGATCAGGCTTCCAGGGGTACCAGGCCAAGGCACCGAGATTTTATTCTAGGCCATGAGAAGCCATTGATGGACTCTAAACAGGGAGATGTGTGATGCAACTCAGTTTGGTAAGCTGTATGCAGCCACCTGCAGAAGCAAGAGACTCTCCTCCCAAACAGGTTCCACTGTAGAAAATGTAACTACGGGTGAAATAATTACTATTCAAAGGACCCCAGGGACATGCATGCTAACACTCCACAGTCACATACTAACAGACAGTGACCGAGAGGTAAGATATTCTTTTGTGTTCTCAATAAAAATTAAAACAAACGCTTTGGTTTGATAAATATTAAATTGTAATCCCATTGCCAATCCTACTCAAGGTGGATGCCAAACCATGGAGACCACATACCCTGGGATGAGCTAATAACAATGAAGTTCAAGACATCACTTACTTGGGTCTAACACCTGCCCCAAATCAACAAACAGTTTGAATAGATCCCTTTGCAATGGATAAGCCAAGATAAAATTAGTATGTTGAAAAAGTCCGTATCAAATTTCCAAACTCCACTTGCTCATTTTATAGGAGGAAAAACTGAGCCCCAGGGAGGAGGTGGAATATACACACTGAGCTATTGGCAGTAACGCCTGGGGTAGGGCAGGCAGGGGTGTGTAGAAAAGCAGATTTAACATCAAGGACTACGTACCATACACAGGAAGCCTTAGCTGCTAAATATAGACATAGCAAATAGAGTTCTCTATTAACCTGCATAGATCAATTGCATGAATCCCAGGGGTGTTGGTATTCTGAATGGTCTCCACTCTAAAGCTTCCTTGACACCATCCCAGACTCCTGTGAAGCTATGTGTCATAGACTGTGGAGTTGGCAAGAAGATAAATGGGGCCTCAGGGACAGCAAGTATCATAGTTTTACCATTTTTGAGTCAGTAACTACCAAGTAAACATAGGAAACATGAATTCAAAATCCAATCAAAGGGGGGCCTTTCCCTTCTGGTTATGGCACAGCTAGTTTCAGATTAACCAGCCTGCATATAGAGGCTGGACACAATGCATGAAAATGGCTGGGTTGGAAGGTGCTAGAGAAAAACAAGGCAGCCAGGACTTCAGAGGCCACGGTCCTGGAGAGAAGAGAGTACACTGAAGTGAGCCCACAGGTATACACCCTTCCTTTCTCTGAAGCAATTGCTAATCAGCAGAACAGGACATGCAGATAAAACAGTGGATTAGAGCTTACAATGGTCATTTGGAGATGGAATTGAAGTTTAGGCTACCAAAGAAACCACTGCGTAAGTGCCAAGATCCCAGAAGAAAGCAAATTCTGGGAAGGCGAGCCTAGAATTCTGCACTATTAAGACGTGTTCAGATGCCTAAGTCACACAATTCAGTGTGAAACTTCACAAAACCAAGCAGAGAGCAGCTTCTAAGAGGCTAAAGGGCTAAACAGAGATTACAACAATGCCACAGAGCTGGAATGACAAAAATTGGAGTTCAGAGTCCACCAGGGAAGAGGGGCTCCAGTAATAATCTAAGCTTTCAGTTGAGACCCCTGAAATTCTCTGCCCTTGTAGTAAGAAATAGCTGAAATAGATCAGCCCTAAAGAGGTCATGGTGAACTACCCATATTCATCTGTTTGCCATATATACATACATACTATATATATATATGTATATATGTTGTATATGTATATATGCATACATATGTATATATGTGTGTGTATATATATATGTTGTCTCTGAAAGATGATCATCTCATTTGGGGAACTAAAGAATTTTGCATTTTCAATTAAAAATTACAAGCATGCCAAGAAATAGGACCAAATGGCAGAAAACTAAGAGAATAGACTGTAGAAACAGTCTCAAAGGGGATCCAGGTCTGAGGCATTGAATACAGAATTTAAATCAAATACAGAATTTAAATAAGTATGATTATCATGTTCAAGAAAATGTGGAAAAATATTAATTTCATCAGAGAGCTGATGAATCTATAAAAGTAATCAATTGGAAATCCTAGAACTAAAAAACTATATAATATAATAAATAAAATTAGGAATTCATACATTGATTTAAAAGAAGATTGGATATGGCAAAAGAAAGGATTAGTGAATTGGAAAATACATCAGTGAAAATATTCAGATTACAGCATAGAAAAAAAGGGGTTGAAAATGCAGGGAAAAAAGAAACATATAGAATATGGTACAAAAGTCTATCATAAATGTAACTGGATTTCCACAAGAGTATGAGAGAAGGACAATTGAGCAAGAGCAATATTTGAAGATATGCTAAGAATTTTACAACAGTGATAGTCTATATACCCAAGCTGAAAAGAATACAATAAAAAAATACACCTAGGCACATCATAGTAAAACTGCAGGAAAATGAAGATGGTGGAAGAAAAAAAAAGGCCCAGACGAAAAAGACACACTACCTTCATAGAAGCAATAATAAGAATGTAGCTTTCCCACAGAAATGGTTAAAACTAGAATATGATGGAATAAAATCTTTAAATACTAAAAGAAAATAACTGCCAATAAAAATTCTATATCTACTTCGAATATCCTCCAAAAAATTAAGGTATATAAAAAAACCTTCAGACAAACCAACACTGAGAAAATTTATCACAGACCCTCAAGTAAATACTACAGAAAGTTGTTCAGGCAGAAGGAAAATAATTCCAGGCAGAATTATTTCAGTAGAAGTGAGAAAGTACAAATATATGGTTAAATCTTAGTGAATATTGCATGTTTAAAACAATAATAGAAATGGATTCTAGAGCTTAAACATAAATTTAAAATTATGATAACAATAGTACAAACTTGGGAAGGATAAAAAAAGTTAAAGTGTTGCAGAATTCTCACATTATCTGCAAAATGATACAGCTTCCAATTTAAGGTAGAATCTAATAACAGTATGTCAAGGATGCATTTTGTAACCTCTAGGAAAACTACTGACTAAATATTTTAAATAAATTACTAACAAACCAATTGAGCAAAAAATAGAATAATGAAATTATATCAATTCAAAAGAAAAGAAAAAAGATGAACAAATAGGGCAACAAAAATCAAACATCAAGCTGGGCACATTGGCTCACTCCTGTAATCCCAGCACTTTGGGAGGCCGAGGCAGGTGGATCACTTGAGGGCAGGAGTTCAAGATGAGCCTGGCCAACATGACAAAACCCTGTCTCTACTAAAAATACAAAAATTAGCCAGGCATGGTAGTGCATGCCTGTAATCCCAACTACTTGGGAGGCAGAGGCAGGAGAATCGTTTAAACCCAGGAGGCAGAGGTTGCAGTGAGCTGAGATCTTGCTACTGCACTCCAGCCTGGGCAACCGAGCAAGACTAAAAACAAACAAAAATCAAACATCAAGATGTTATATTTAAATCTAAAATAAAATCAATGGCATTAAATGTAAATGGGCTATATTCCTAATAAAAAGCAATGACTGTAAGAATGAATTAGGAAAACAACTATAAGTTAAATACAAGAGACACATCTTAACTATAACAGACCAAAAAAGAAAACAACTGATCAAAACAAAGCGCAAAATCCAATGAAAAGAAAGCTGGTAAAGCTATCCAAATATCAGACAAAGTAGACTTTAGGGTAATACGTTCTACTGGAGAGAAAGGGGGATATTTCATAATGACAAATTGGTCAATCCACGAGGTCAAGTCCTAAATTTACATGCACCTAAAATATAGCCTTGAAATATAAAAGCAAAAAGTAGTAGAAACAAAAGGAGAAAGACTAATCCATAATTATAGTTGGAGTTTTTTGTTTTTTGTTTGTTTTGAGACAAAGTCCCACTCTGTTGCCCAGGCTGGAGTGCAGTGGCACCATCTCAGCTCACTGCAATCTCCACCTCCCAGGTTCAAGTGATTCTCATGCCTCGGCCTCCCAAGTAGCTGAGATTACAGGCATGCACCACCACACCCAGCTAATTTTTCTATTTTTGGTAGAGACAGGGTTTCACTATGTTGGCTAGGCTGATCTCAAACTCCTGACCTCAGGTGATCTGCCCAGTTCAGCCTCCCAAAGTGCTGGAATTATAGGCATAAGCCACCGTGCCCCACCTATGGTTGGAATTTTTAACTCACTTTTATCCACTGAATAGGACAAGCAGATAAAAAAAAATCAATAGTGACATCAAATGTTTAAACAAAATTTACCTAATTGGCATGTATAAAACACTGCACCCAACCACAAAAGAACACATCTTTTTTCAAATGTGCCAGTAACATTTTTTAATATAAACCGTATGCCAGGCCATAAAACAATTCTGATTAAATTTCAAATTTATGTTCTTATGATTGAAATTATAATATAATTAAAATCAAAATATAAATATGCTAGACACAAATAATTTAAAAATAAAAATGCAAAGCAATATCATAGATAATAATAATAGCATCATTAAACACCATATATCTGAGGATAATAAAGTATATATGAGACTTTTATATAGAAAACTACAAACATTAATGGGAGAAATTAAAGAAGTCTTAAATAAACATAGAAATATATCCTATATCATGTTCATTGACTGGAAGCTTCAATAAATCTATAGAGTCCATGCAATTCTAATCAAAATCTCAGCAGATTTTCAATGAAAATTGATAATTTTATTCTAGAATTCGTAGTAAAATTTAAAGTGTGAAGAATAGGCAAGGTAATCTAGAGGAAATCAAAATTAGAGGAGCCAGTTATCTATTACTGTGACACAAACCACTCCAAAACTTAGTGGCTTAAAACAACAATAATTTATTTAGGAGCAAAATTTAATGGGAAGCACTTGTCTCTGATCCCAGTGTTTGGAGCCTTATCTGGAATACCTGTGCAACGCAGGGATAAAATGGATGAGGATTGATGAGGCACCTCACTCTCATCAGGTAGTCTCAGAATTAAATGTGTCTCTTCATAGAGTCTCTCTGGCATGGTGGCCTCACAGTAGTCGGACTTCTTATGTAGTTTCTCAGAGCTCCAAAAGCAAAAGACCCAAGAGACAAGAAGTTGAAGTCACCAGTCTCTCAAAACCTGGCCCCAGAAACAGAGTCAGCCTTGCTGCTGCCTTTCTCTATTGGTCAAGTGGTCGCTGGGTCCTCCAGACTGATGAGTGAAGTTCCCAAATATTTCTGATCATCTTTGATCCCCCACATTGAAGGACATACACTAGCAGGTACCAAAAACTTACTTTAAGCCTAAATAAATGTAAGAAGCAAGAATAGACAATTAGCTAGAATAACAGTACAGATAGCCCAGAAACAGACCCATATGATCACATGATTTATGACAAAAATCATGAAATGCAGTGGGAGGAAATGACCTTTTCAAGTAAATGGTGATGTACCAATTGGATACTTGATATCATAAGCTTCAATCCGTATCTTACACTATACACATTTCGTTTGTTTGTTTGAGACAGGGTTTTATTCTGTGACCCAGGCTGAAATGCTTACTGCAGCCTTGACCTGCTGGGCTCAAGCGATTCCCCCGCTTGGCCTCTTGAGTAGCTGATGCTACAGGCATGTCATCAGTCCTGATTACTTTTCGTATTTTTTGTAGAGGTGGGGTCTCATCACATTGGCTAGGCTGGTCTCAAACTCCTGGGCTCATGCAATCCTCCTGCCTCAGCCTCCCAAAGTGCTGGGATTATAGGCGTGAGCCACAGAGTTCAGCCCCCTACACAGAATTTAATTTCTCACGAACTGTAGGCCTAAAAGTGAAAAGTAAAAGCAAAAAAGCTTCCAGAGAAAAAAAAGAAAAAGAGACTATTTGTATGACTTGAGATCGGTAAAAACTTCTTAAACAGAACCTAAAAATAACTTAGCTAAATAGAAGAGCAGATTTTGAATGTTCTCAACACAAAGAAATCGTAACTGTTTGAGGGATGACCCTGCTCTGACCATTACACATTGTATGCTTGTATGGAAATATCACAGTAGACCCCATAAACATGTACCATTATTATGTGTCAAATAAAAGCAATAATAAAAGAAAAAAAAGAAAAACTAATAATTTATTGAGCAACTACTGTGAGCCTGGCTCTGTTTCTGACATGGGAGACAGGGAAATGTCAAAACAAAGACCCTCTCCTCATGGAGTTTTTTATATTTGGAGACAAACAATAAATAAGTACAATTTAAAAACAACTAGCTAAAGATTTAAAAATTGATGAATTATACTTTATTAAAATAAATAATGTCTACTTATCAAAATACACACGAGAGTGAAAGGCAAGCTGCAGTGTGGAAGAAGATATTTGCAGTACATATAACCAACAGAGAACGCACATCCAGAATGTAAAAAGAACTCTAACATATCAATAAGACGTTTCCCCCAAAATGGGAAAAATATTGACTGTTGATCATTAAAAAGGATATGCAAATGTCAATATGTACATGAAAGGTGTATAATATGATTACTCACCAAGGAAAGTAAAACCACAATGAAATTCTACTATGTACCTGTCAAAATACCTAAAATTACATTTATATTTAATTCATAATATATGAATATATACATAAATAATATATATGAATACGCATTCATATATATTCATATACATACATTCATATACATGCACCTAGAGTGTTGGCAAGGATGTGGGGCAAATGGAACCATCATACTATGGCGGGAGTTTAAATTGGCACAACTACTTTAGAAAACCTTTCAGCAGTATTTATTAAAACAAAACATGGCTGGGCGCAATGGCTCATGCCTGTAATCCCAGCACTTTGGGAGGCCTAGGCAGGCAGATTGCCTGAGGTCAGGAGTTCGAGACCAGCCTGGCCAACATGGTGAAACACCGTCTTTACTGAAAATACAAAAATTATCTGAGCATGGTGGCATGTGCCTGTAGTCCCAGCTGCTTGGAAGGCTGAGGCAGGAGAATCGCTTGAACCTGGGAGATGGAGGTTGCAGTGAGGTGAGATCACACCACTGCATTCCAGCCTGGGTGACAGAGTGAGACTCCATCTCAAAATAAAATAAAATAAAAAAACAAAACAAAACAAAACATACACACACTCTACAACCCAGTAATTCTCCCCACGGGAATATATTCAGTGGATATACCTATACCCATGCATCAGACTATTCATGGCAACCTTATTATAATAGCCAAAAAATGGAAACACCCCAAATGTCTTTTCACAACAGAATGAATAAATAAATTACCGTCTGTTCATGCAATAGAATACTAAAGCAACTCATGATTAAAAGAATAAATGGCTGCTAAAGGTAACCAATGGCTAAATCTCAAAGGCCGAAAGACTCTGGACATAAAGAAGATACAATGTATTCAATAACATTCAAAAATGGACAAATTAACCTATGGTGATAGAAGCCAGAATAGTGGCTTTCTTTAGAGGAGTGATGACTGGGAATTAGCTCTACGGTTCTAGGAAAGTTCCAGGTCTTGATTGGATAAAATTTACATGGGCATATAAAGTACAATGAGCTGTACACTTCAGATGTGCACTTATTGGTATTCATGTTATATTTTAATACAGAAGAATTACAAAGAATTGGAAATTTATTTTTTAATTTCCAGTTTAAAAAAGAAAGCCTGAGGAGATCATTTCTCACACAACACAGCTACAGGGGAATAAGTCCTGCCCGGGTCTGCTGAGAAGCAGGCACCAAGACAGAATTCGATTGCAGGAGATGTTTAGGGGCAATACCTGTGAGCAAAAATGCAGAGGCGGTCAGGTGAGGCTAGGAGGGCTGTCACACCACAATTCGGGGCTGACCCCAGGAAAGCGAGAAGGAATGAGAGATGTTTGGAAGCACCTCAGACTTCCGTTCTAGGACATTGCAATGCAGTTCCAAGACAGTTTGGCAAGGCCGTCAGACTCGGAGCAAAATTCACCCGTCCAAGGTGCCTGGCACCTCCCTGGAGCCAACCGCCTTAGCGTCCCTGTCTCACTGTTATTAGCGGCCGGCAGCCATGGCCAGCGTGGCCTTGGGGTGGGCATGGTGATGGATTTCATAGCCCAGCAGCTGGGTCCTCAGGCAATGTCTCTCCCCACAGTCAGAGGGGCACGTTGCAGGGCCACCACAGTCCACTCCTTGTCCCCTGGGGTCTGGGACTGAGGGCAGCTTCTCCACGGTTCCCTGGGTCCCTCTTCCTGTGGCGTCACTTTGGAGAGCAAGGTTGGGGGGCAGCTGCAGCCTTTGTCATGCACAGTTCATGTTGGGGCCACAGCTGATCTTCATCCTCTCCTCCTCTGGCATCCACACTGAAGCCCCCTCCCTCAGCAGTCACCAGAGTGACCCTGCCCTTCATTCCTGCAGGACTGAGCCCTTGGTGGCTATACCTTGCTTAGGCCAGGGAGCCACACATATCCATTCAGAGTGAGGAAGTGAAAGGGAGTCCCTGAGGGACCAGGAGCATCACCTGGGCTCACAGGGATGCAAATCCTCCAGCCTCCTTCTGCCCACCAGGTGCCATTACCCCCACCAAGATGCTGCCTTGTGTGCCCCAACCATGAGGATTCTGAAGCTCCAGCAGCAGCTGGGACTGGCAGGGCAATGGGATCTTCGGTGTGACTGGTGGTGCAGTGGCATCCTCAGTGTGACTGGAGGTGTGATGGGATCCTCGGTGTGTCCCCAGCAAGCACACCCGTCAGTGAGCCCTCCAGTGATCACAGGAGTGATGGCGAACGGGCAGCTGCCCCTCCCACCCCAGGGCTCCTGGGTCTGCTCAGGGCCCCAGGTTTTCCTCAGGGCTGGGAGGTTTGCATGACAGACCTGCTATGGCTGAGAATGGCAAGCATGCATGCAAATGTTTCCAGAGCCTGATTCTCACAGTGACACCCTCAGGCTGCAGGGCTCAGTCTGGTCTGACCTGCAGAGACTGGGGCCTCTGTGCTGTCAAAGAACCCACTGGCTCCCAGACACACCTGGCAATGGCTCCGCCCCTCAGTTTTATTATGCTCCTGCAGGTGCCAAGGCAGCTCGGTCCACCTGTCAGCTCCACTGCGCTTGTGGCTTCCTTCCTCCATCCAATGCCGGCATTGCTGTCCTGCGGCAGTATTCCCCACCATCAGGACAGTTTCCCAGGTCCCAGCAGGGACTCTGTGGCTCTGAAGTGTTACTCTGTGCGGGGACCTATCCATGAAACATTTGACACCTCAGCGCCTGCTGGCTGGAGTGAGATGGTCCCAGGTCTTCATGTCAATACCTGTCTTCTTGGTGCCACTAGTGTCAGTTTGTGTCCTCTGAGAAGCAGCTGTCAGATGGGATTTGCCATGTGGGTGATCCTGGGGTTAGGCCTGCCTCATCTCCCTCCATATCCAGCCAGTCAAGAGCTGGAAGCAGCCCTGGGTCGTGTGATCATGGTTGCAGCTGGGGTGCCGGGCACAGCGGCTGGGGCTGTCGGGGCCAAGGAGGCACACCCCGCCTCAATGTGACTGTACGAGCCCTTGTGGGGATGCACTGCTCCTGCTAACAGGTGAGTGGGAGCTGCTCACCAAGGAAACAGCAATCCTTCTCAGAGCCTGAGGGTCTCAGTGCCAGAAGTCCCTCAGGGTCCAAGGGTTCCAAGACTGCAGCTGACATCCAAAAGAATCCAGCTTCCTTGGCACATCACTAGCAAGGGCCCACCCTACCTGCTCACACCTGCCCAGAAACACCCATCCCTCCTAAGCGGCCCCTCCTCCCTGCCTCCCTGCATCCACACCTGCAGCCTGGTCAGTGACAGTCTCCTGCCATGTCCACCCATCACCTCCACATCAAGGTCATTCTTCTCTGGGGGCTGTGCTGAGCAAGGAACTGAGGCTTCAGGGCCGATGGACCCCGGCTCACAGTCTCATTATTCCACCTTGACACCGTTATTTAAAGTCTCCAAAGCTTGGGGCTTATCTGTGAAACAGGACCAAAATCCAAACTTGCCGGGTGGTCAGGAGGCCTCGACGAAATGGAGTTGTCAGGAGGCCTCGACGAAATGGAAGGGAGAAAGTTCACCCTTCTCTCGCTGGTCTTCTCTTTCCCCATGGAGAAGCCCAGTCCCTTCAAGGGCTCCTGTGACATCCCCCTACTCCTTTATCTATGGGGGAACCTATTCAGAACGTCCTTTCTCTAGCTGCGTTTTTTAGGGTGCCAGGCTCTGGCCATCTGGGCCCTAAGCACGACCGACACCTCGCATACTGTGAGCCCTACTCCTTGCCCCAGCTTCAAAGTCCCAGCGGAGCCTGCACCTCTGCCCCTGATGGCCCCCAATCCCTCGCGCCTCGCGGAGCACAGAGGAAGCTGGGTGCAGACGTGCATCTCAAGGAGAAATCAATCAGACCCACTAGTGCCAGCCCAGTTTGCACTCTGGAAATTTATTAAACCCTTACATTATTCATTAGAAATCTCAGTCCAGGTTCCATTGATTTGCGTGGTGTCTAGGAACCATGCCGAGCAGTTATTACAGAGAAGAGAATTGATGGCAACAGCTCCGTCTGCGAGCTGCTGGTCCACATCCGCTGCACTGTGGTTCTAGGTGTGAATGGGATGAGAAGACGCGGCACGCACAGAAGACAGCAGGCGAGGCCGCGGCAAATGCCAAGCTGAGAGGGCACACTGCTTGCCGGCCAGAGGACTGGATATCACTGATCAGAAGAAATCTCAGGCCCTCCTCTCTGCCAGGGAAAGTCTCCTCCCGGGTCGTGCTCCTGCCCAGCCCTGCACCTGCATGTGGCTCCCTCAGGACGACCGCAGGAAGATATCATCACCTGGCATCAGGATATCATCATCTGGATTCAGGTGCCAGTGGAGCTTGGGGACCTCCTGCCTAAGAAGAGGGGAGGTGGATGGTTCCCGGGAAGGCTGCCATTGTTCTCAGTGCAGATCAGCCCCCACAGCTCCAGGCCACCAGGAAGCTGAGTGCCCTGACCTCCTGGGGCCTGCGTCAGCTCTTCCTCTCCCAGCCTCGCTTTTCCCACGCCTGGCTCACAGTGATCAGACTGTCCCTCATCCGCCTGTCCCTCAGCCTTCTGGCCAGACTCCCGCTTCACGCTGGCACGCGTTAGACACCAAGAACAAGGCTGGGGCCGGGGCGGCACAGACGGGCCCTGCCCTGGGGAACCAGGCTGTCTCAGAGATCAATGTCCTGTTCCTCTCACTGACTCCCCCATTTGACTCATGATCACCATAAGCCCTGGACAATGGCCGTGATCATCAACAACCAACCCAGAGTTTCTGACTCAGCAATGCCCCAAAAGTTATGACTAGGTTGGTGCAAAAGTAAGTGTGATTTTTGCCATTATGTTCAACAGCAAAATCTACCATTACTTTTGCCCCAATCTAATAATAAAATGGTAGTGACCGGCTTTAGGTAGCAGAAAGCACGCGTGGCAGCAGCCCTGACAATACCCAGACAGGATGGGTGGCACCCACTCAGGGCACCGTGGCCAGCAGACTCATTGTCTGCCGCACGTGGCGCTGCGTGCCTCCTTCTCCCGATGGCTGAGCGCCGGTGGAGAGGGCCCCTCAGGCAGTGACCGGGCGCGACACTGTTTCACTTGTGTGGGTTCCCGGCCCTGCTCCCCCAGCTCGCATGCGGCTGGTGGGCTCTGCAGCAGCCGAAGCCCTGCCTGGTCTGGTCCTGGGGACCTTTATAGCTTTTCCGTGTCCAAGTGTTCTTTTCTTTCTCATTGATTTTTGTCTTCAGGGCAGTGAAGCTTCATCGTAGTTTCATTGTCAATTTAGCGTCTCCCCTCATGTATAATTAACACTTCTTCCCTGATTTCTCAGCGCTCTCAAACACAGCCTCGGCATGTCTACACCTCTCAACAGTTTTAAATTTTTTATTAAATATTAATAAGGAAATAAATACTCAAATGCCTGGCAGTTTATGTAGCATGTATTTTATTGTGTTCAAAATAAATGGGAAGTGTAAATCTTACTGATCAGAATTCTAAGGTCAGCTTTGAAGAGATTAGGGAAGAGACTTCTTGAAAAAAACGTTTTCTTCATCAATAACCACGCTTTCCCTGTTACCCTCCGGTGTTAATCTTTACAGATTAGCTTGTGTTGTTTTTATTTAGTAGCTGAATAGTTACAGATAGTCGCTCATTGCCAGGAGCAATCATGTGAAAAACTCCCTCTGCTGAAGTTGGGGAAAGAAAGCATGGGGCTGGGAGGAAGGAAGAGAAAGAAAGAGAAGAGACCAGAGGAAGAATGGAGAAAGGGAGTGTAAAGCGGGGGAAGGAAGGGAGGGAGGAGGGAGGAGAGACGGAGAGAGGGAGGAGGAAGGGACGCAGGGACACACATGCAGACTTGAACGCACACCAGCACCCCCTCACGCCAGCCTCGGCCTCTGTCGGACGTCTCTCCTTCCACCTCCTAGGCTCCTCCGACGCAGGGTTGATCACCGCAGCGTGACCCTAGAAGCTGTTCTGACGGACAGCCACAGCCTCCTTGATTAATCTCCAGCCCTGCAGTTTCCTCACCCTCCTCCTGAGCCGGCTCACCCGACACGGTGGTCTGACGGGCCGGTCCAGGCCTCTCTGCAGCCAGCAGGCTGAGAACCAGCAACCTTCTCCCTGTCCTCACTCCTCTGTCTCTCTGTCCTTCCTCCCCAAGGCACATCTCGTGGCTCAGCCCTCATGTCCATGTCCTGACCACACATTTGCACTCAGCTCCCTGCCCCTCGCTGCCCCGTGCCTCTCGTCCTGGGCCCCAGTCCCACTCTGGGGCTCTCTCCTTTTGTCCCTCTGCACCTGAGCAGCTGTCCTTGTTGTCACAGTTGCTGCAATGCTGCCTCCAGTCCCCTCGCTCGTCCTTCACAGGTGTGGCCCTCAGTCCACCTTTTGCTTCTTTTCTTGGTATCTGCTCTTTGGAGGACTCAAATGGACATGATGAGTGTGACCCTCACAGGAACCTCAATGCCATCCAACCACACCCCAAGACCAAGGACTTGCAAGGTGTGTCCTAAGGATGAGAAAAGCACACGAAGTGAGAGGAAGCCCCAGAAGCGCACAGCACTGTGGCCCCTGTGTCGCATGCAAGTCCAGGCTCAGAGGACCCTCACCCAACAGTGCCCGTGGACTGGCACACGCAGGAGGCCTGCCATTGTCACATGAAGTATGACCACGTTACAACATGTGACTTTTTAAAAAATGTTTTTATTGTAAAATACACAACATAAAATGTACTATCTTAACTAATTTAAGTGCACAGTTCAGTTTCACTAAGTACATTGAAATTGTTGTGCAATCATCACTGCCATCCCTCTCCAGAACTTCTAATCTTGCAAAACTACACCTCTGATTCCATTAAACGCTAACTCCTCATTCCCCTCCCACCAGCCCCTGGTAGCTACCATTCTCCTTTTGGTCTCTGTGAATTTAACTACTCTAAGTACCTCATGTCAGTGGAATCACACAGTATTTGTCTTTCTGCCTCTGGCTTATTTCACTTAGCGTGATGTCCTCAAGGTTCTTCCTGTTTATGGCTGAATAATATTCCCTAGTGTGTAAATACCCCATTTTTTTGTATCCATTCATGGGTTGATAAACATGGGTTGCTTCTGTTTTTTAACTCTTGTAAATAATGTTGCTAGGAACATGGGTGTACACATATTTCTTTGAGTTCCTGCTTTCAATTCTTTGGTGTATATACCTAGAAGTGGATTTTCTGGATCACATGATAATTCTATTTTTGATTTCTTGAGGACCTGTCCTATTGGTGTCCGCAGCAGCTGCACCATTTTACATTCCCACTCTCACTGTCCAAGGGTTCCAGTTTCTCCACATCCTCACCAACACTGGTTACTTTCTGGTTTTTGATAGTAGCCGACCTAATGGGTATGAGGTGATATCTCACCACATGTCGGATTTACATTTCTCTGATGATTAATGACGTTGTGCATCTTTTCATGTGCTGATTGACCATTTGTGTATCTTCTTTGGAGAAATGTCTATTCAAGGATGTGTGATATCTTCAGGTTAGTTTGTCAACTGTACCTAAAAAATATGTAAATATCTGAAAAAATGCAAGCATGTATTTATTGTTACCATTTGTTGCTTTTATAATTGTTTTAAGTCTTAATTAAGACTATTTTTTAAATGTGTACTTTAACATTCTTAGCTAAATTAGGGAAGTAAAATTTGTATCATTATTTTTAGCTCTATTACGTGATTGTGCCATCAGTTTCACTGGACATTTGTCAAGGAAGGAGACTCCTTTTTGAAATGCAGCGGAAATGGCCAACCAAATGTCAGTGATGAAAGTGATGCCAAAAGAAGAAAGCCACGAGTGGGGCAGGTTGCTCAGAGCTATGATCCTTCATGCATTGAGCTCAGTGTTGCAGCCATCATTGATGGGGAAGTGCTAAAACCACGTTCTGCTATTTGTGGAAATGTAGGAGTAGCTAAAGAACCAATGAAACTATCAAAGCTTAAATGGTGGTTACATACAAAGCATGGAAAAATGCAAAAACAAAGCGTGTTCTTCGAAAGAATAAGAAGCTGAGAGATGTTCAATATTTTACACATAGACCTTAGTGCTTTCTGAGTTTCTTACAAAGCAGCATTTTGAGTTGCAAAAACCAAATAAAATCACCGATGCACTAAGGAAAGATGGCATCAGAGATGTTTTCAGGAAAACATTGACAGAATCCATGACAAGGAAGGCGGCTCAAGTACCACTTCCCGACGATGCCAAAGATCAATATATGCATGAACTGGCTGGTGGTATAGAAGACCAATCCACAGAGCAAGTAAAGCTAGCAAAATATTTCTCATTAAAATTCAACGATAACACAAATATTGCTAGCATGGCAATTCTTTGAGCATGTATGTGATTTGAACTTGATATGAAGGAAGAAATTTTTTTCAGCTTCATTGCCAACAAATACAACTAGCTTTAAACTGTATAAAACTATGAAGGATTGAATTGTCAACAAATATGGCTTGAAGTAGGAGCTTAATTTAAGGAGCTAATGCTGGGATCTAAATCAGCACACTGCTTCCTTCATCAAGAAAGTCTTGTTTTAGGAAAAAAAAAAAACCCCCCGCTGAACTAGATTATGCTTAGGAGCAAAGTAAAAATTATGTGTTTTGCAGTAGTTGGGCATGGTATAGTTATATTACAATATGTATTATTTTAAGGCTGTGTGTTAATGTTGAACTTAATCTCTTTTTAACAATAGAAGGTTGATTAAGAACAACTGTTATTACAAGCTGAAGTGCAATGGTAATGAAAAGATCTTTGTCTAGATTGTCTGACACATAGATTGATCTCTTAATACTTCTGAAAGATAAGAAACCAATTAGGTGCCAATGATTTAAATATTTGTACAGCCAAACTTGCTTATTTGTATGACACCTTTGGGATTTTAAATATTTTTTCCAGCAAAGAAGAAATACAACACATTTGGCAACTAAGAGTTGAAGGCAAATGCAAAAGTTAAAAGCTTGGAAGAATAAAGTTTCTTCAATTATTGTGACATAATTTCTACTACTTAACAACAACCGTCAATGAAGTACGATGTGATCATGATATTTCACATCCACGAAGAAAAGTTATCATCCAATGACTGAGAAGTTTGGTAGAACTTTCTGAATTTTGCTTTCTACCAGAAGAGGTCAATGCATAAGAAGTTCATGGACCCAGAGTCCATTTCCTTCATGGAAAGATGTTTCAAATGTAACTAAAAATCTACAGAATAAATTGTGAAACTAGCTAATGATGAAGGATTCAGTATGGATTTTGAAAATACATTATTTTCTTTATTTTGGATAAAAGTTTAAGATGAATATTCCATATACGCTGAAAGTGCTTTAAACTCTCTTCTGTTATTTCCATCAACATGCATTTTTGAGGCTCATTTCTGTTTATGTTATTAAAACAAAGCACTTAAACAGTTTAATATACATCATTCCCTATGAGCAGTATATCATCACCAGCATAGACTAAGTAAATATACAATTCTTAAAACCTGAGCTCATTTGCCATATTCAAAGCCATTAATGTTGGCATACATAGGTTTGTTCATAGATGTTTGTATTAGTTATCTGTGGCTGTGTAACAAATTACCCCCCAGAAATTAGTAGCTTAAAACAACAAACATTTCTTCTCGTGCAGTTTCCCAGGTCAGGAATCTGGATGCAGCTAAGTTTGGGGCCTCTCCCAAGGCCACAGGCAAGCGCTGGCCATGGTTGTGTCTCATCTGAAGGCTCAAGTGAAGGAGGAGCTGCTCCAAGCTCACTCATGTGGTGGTCAGAGGATTCAGTTCCTTGGGCTGTTGGACCAAGGACCCCGGTTTCTCCCTGGGCTTCCCCCAGGCTGCAGAATGTCCTGAAGGAGAGGGAAGTGGACTGTGCTCTGAGGACCCCTCCCTGGAACAGTGTCTTCTGGTTAGAAGGCAGCAGTGAGGGGCTCCCTCCAGAGGGGACCTGGAGCCCAGAGCAGAATGAAGCAGCAGAGTGAGCGCATGGAGGCCTGTGGGGCAGGTGCAAAGGCCCCGTGGCAGGCACATGCTTGGCTGTGGAGCCTGAGGATGGACTCCACAGCTGGAGGCTTCACTCAGATCCTTGCCACATGGGCCTGTCCGGAGGGCAGCTCACAGCATGGTAGATGGTTCCCATCAGAGGCAGCAGCAAGACCGGAGCCAGAATCCTCCCATAACCTAGTTACAGAAGTGGCATTCCATCGCGTTTGTCATATTCTAGTCCTTACAAGCGAGTAGTCCAGGAACACTTGGAGAGAGGGATTGCCCAAGAACGTGAATGCCAGGAGGTGGGGACCCTTACACCACCTCTGAGGCTGCTGGCCACACCTTTTAACAAGGAGAAATGCTGAATTCACTTTTAACTTCCTGTTCAGTGACAAAGAGTGACAAGAGTGACTCTATATTTATCACAGACCTGCACACTTTCAATAATTTATTATAGAAACAACATAATTTATTTCTTTTTCTCTGTGTTGTCTTGGTTTAATATTCATGAAGATGTGGTTTTATACCTGTCGAATCTAATAATAAAAACAATTGGGGCTGATCTGCTTTTTTTATTTGATTTCTCTAGTGATTGACTGTATGTTATGAAAGCAGGCTCCCTGCCCCAGGTGCACGGTGAGGTGTGGGAGCTCCGGGGAAAGGCCCCTGTGCTGGTGGCTGGAGCCGCCCATTCCCCGAATGGTGGCCATAAAGCTCTCGTGGGGTATGGGTCAGGTCAAGCCATGCTCCACTCAGAGCCCTCGGTGGCTGTTGCCTTCTTGCTTGGAATACCGTCCCCAGCCGCCTCTCAGATCTCCC
Organism: Pan troglodytes; assembly: GCF_028858775.2. Classification (NCBI taxonomy): domain Eukaryota; kingdom Metazoa; phylum Chordata; class Mammalia; order Primates; family Hominidae; genus Pan; species Pan troglodytes. Next base: position 141,793,813 of record NC_072411.2, on the reverse strand, counting down.
AGGCCCTGCAGTGCGGCCCTGACTCCTCCCTACTTTCCCTCCTCGGCAGCCACAACGCCTGTCCTCAGACTCCACAGCCAAGCATGCGCCTGCCACGGGGCCTCTGCCCCTGCCCCCAGGCCTCCGTGGGCTCACGCTGCGGCTTCATTCTGCTCTGGGCTGACAGGTCCCCTCTGGAGGGAGCCCCTCGCTGCTCCATCTAACAGGAAGACCTTGTCCCAGGGAGGGTGCTGGAACAGAGGCTGAGGGAGCCCCTCACTGCTGCATCTAACAGGAAGACCTTGTCCCAGGGAGGGTGCTGGAACACAGGCTGCTGCCCTCTCCTTCAGGATGCTCTGTGGCCTGCACTGGGCCTCTCTGCTCTTTGCTTACTGCCCAGCGTGGCTTCCACACAGACTGGAATGTTATTTTGTGGGTGGTTTGCTGCTGCATGCCGGGGCCTGGGTAGGGCTGGGACATGGCGTGTGTTGCCTGAACACCTCAGAATGAAGGAGCAGCGAGGAAGGGCTGAGTCTGGGAACCAGCTCTGCTGTGGAGTTGTCTAAGGAAGCTCCGTTATGCAAAATGCCTCATTGAGAGTCCACACCCTCCCCAGCCACACACCACAAAAGGCTCCTGTTCAAGGGTGTGAGTGTGTAAAACACACCTTTATAACATCAGTTGAAAGATGACTGACAACTGAAAGCCAGTGGCAGAACAGCACACGGCCTCTCAGGAAGCAACTCGGAAGAGTCGCGGTGCTTGGGATTCAGAGACACTGACAGGGCCAGGGAAGGAGGGGACCTGTGTGACGAAGCTTCTCCTGAGCTCTAGTCTCTGCCCCCAAAGACCCTGAGACACAGCATCGTCATGTGTCATGGCTTTAGGACATCCAGTGTCCCTCCCCCAAGTTCAAAGACCCCAGGGAGAGCCAGGGGGCCCAGGCGGGACCAGAGGAACAGGGAGCCGGGAGGAGGCCAGGAAGGCCAGAGGGTAAATGGGAAGGGTCTGGAGTCCTGGGCGTCCTGGGACCGGCCATCTGAGGGTGGCTGGCTGGCTGCAGCTGGTTTTAAAGATTTAGTGGACAACTGGAGAAACCCCAGTGTGTGGGTAGAAGCTAGCCTCTGGGCAGCATCCTCCAAGAAGCGTCTCAACTATCTCAGTGTCTGCGATGTTGCAGATCAGAGAGCCACCGAGCTACTTCTAAGCTTGGTACCGGAGGAGCCAAAGCAGCCACGGGGCCGAAGTCTCCCGGCAGCACCCCTGTCTGCTCTTGACGGGATAACTGGACCCACAAAAGGCTTTGTTGCTGCGGTTCCCCACGGTGGTTTCCTATTGTGGAGGAAACGGGCTCAGGTCAAGAGATCCAAACAGTCAAAGGACCCAGTCCTCCTAGCAGGGCTCCCTGCAGGGCGCGCAGCAAGTCAGACGCTGTGAAAATCCAAACTGACAAAGGACAGAGGCCAGGGGTGGGGAAGCAGGCAGGAGCTGGTCCTTTGCCTCACAAAAGGGCACCTGCAGGGGAGAGGCCTGCCCTGCAGTGGGGCTTTCTTGTTTGGGGAACAATGAGGTGACCCGGGGGAGTCTAGGCAGAGCAGGTGGGGACAGGCAGCTTGGCCTTGAAAGGCTCAGGTCCAGGGAACCAGCCAGAAGCCGAGATCAAGGACCTCTGAGCCCCGACAGTGCCCCCACGCACCTGGTGGAGACTGGATTCATGCGGGCTTTGCAGACTCTGGGGCACTGGGGCCTGTGAGCCACACAGTTTGCAGCTGTGCTGGCGGGAGCTTGAGAGGGTGGGAGGGCTCTGCAGGTGAGGAAACTGAGGCTGGTAGGGCAGAGAGGCTTCCCTGTGCCAAGCCTTGCCCAGCACTCCAGAGCTGCCTGGGGCTGGGACACCTACAGCCTGGTAGCCTAAGAACTGAAATCTGAAAAATGTAAGTTTTATATAAAACAAGTAGATTTTGGCGAATACAAAATCCACATGCATCTTTGAAGTCCAGTGTGAGGTTCAGAGAAAGGCTTGGAAGCTGCAGGCCACATGGACCCAGCCCAGATCCCAGGTCCCTGTGCTCCAGCAGCAAAGTGGGGTGCCCTGGATGAGCAGTGGGAGGCCCAGGGAGGAAGAGGCCCCCATCCATGTCCCCCGCTGAAGGTGAGCGGGCAGGAGGGGAAGGAGGCCACCGCTGCCTGAGGTGGCCCTGGGGGATATGGCCTGAGTGCAGCTGGGCCCCAGGACTGGGGCCGACGTGGTCTCTGTGGCCTCTCCCAGCCCTTTGCTGTCCTTTCTCAGCTGCTGGTCTTTCCTAGATTCTCATCCCCCAGTGTGGGGTGCCTTTTCCCAACCTCTCCTCTGGAGCCTGCCCTCAATCACACGAAAAAGAGAGAGAGAACTGCCATCCCACTGAAAACTCCGAATTTCCCTTTCTCCCTTTCTTTCTCTGTGGCAAGTCTTGGCCAGCACCCTGAGCCCACAGGCAAGATGCCTCACTGTGCCCTCAGCCCCCTTCCCACTCTAGGAGCAGGATGGGGTCTGAGGGACCCAGTCTTCCCGGCCACGGACCATTATTATCCAAGTAGGAAGTAATACTCCAAGATGGATTTCACTCTCAACTAGAAGGTCCACCCCATTCCTCGCTCAGCAGGCCAGGGAGCCGGGACTCCAGGCAGAACGCTCAGACCCTCTTCCCCGAGCAGCCTCTCCAGCCAGAGTGAGGAGCCGCACACCTCATTATCACCCACAATCCTCCAGCAGGTGCCTGCAGCCACTAACAGTCCCTGCAATTCAGCAGAGCCTGTGCTTTAATCGTCAACAAAGCAGTAACACCACAGGCAGTTTCTGAAACAGCAGCCCCCAGGGAAGAGAAACGTGCACTTCTCGGGAGAGGTACGCTTCTCGCCAACTCATTTTCCAGCCTGAGAAAAGGTCATGTGACTTCACGTGGAGCATTTCTGACCAGGCTGTGGAGTCCAGCAGGACAGCATGGGAGGTGAGTGGGCACCTTACCAAGGAGGTGTTCCTTAGCATCCCTGAGAGAGCCCCACAGGGTCTTCCGGGCTGCTAAGTTTACATGTCTTTAACACGGAAACATGGCGCTTCTTGAGAAAGAAAAGTTTCCAGATGGCAGGGCTCGAGCACACTGAAAAGGATAAATATTGGTGGTCTGTAGTCCTCCAAGCTTATGGGGGCCCAGCAAGAACAAGAAGGAAGGGAGATTCACTGTTGGACAGTGGGGAAAGATCTTCTAGGATCTCATTCATTTATCTGTTGGATGAATACATGAATGAATGAATGAATGAACGAACATGTGGGCTGCAGCACTGGGCTTCCAGAACTCACAAGACACATCCCTGTCTCCTATGAGAAATGCAAAATACATCTGTGAAACGTGTGAGCCAGCAGTTGAGGATGGCGCCCAGCGTGTGTGGAGTGGCAAGGCTCACCCTGGGAGAGGTGGCTCCAGATTCCCACCGTGGTGAGGCGTCACCGAGCTGGCCTGGAAGGATGAGTCGCAAAGGGGAAGAGGGCATTTGGAAGGAAGAGAACAGCACATGCAACGTCCTGGAGGCATAAAAGCAAGGTCCACCCAGGAGTGAGGAGGACTCTGCCCGGCGCATGAGGAGGCCAGTGGTGTCCACGGCCAAGCTGTTGCACGGCTGGGTCTTTTCTCTACACAGATGAAAAAAATGGAAGAAAAATCAGGATAGACCGGCCTGAGCAAGCACCCCTGAATCTTTTGGTCAAAGTCCTACTGGAAAGATCTGTCACAGATTGAACCGTGTTTTAGTTCAGAAACTGTTTATAAAGTGTCAGCAGTATCTCAGCCAGAGTGGCTCCAAGGCAAGTTGACACCACGATGGGGACTCTCCCAGGGTCATCTCCATCACCCCTGGGCTCTGGAGGGTCCCAGGATAGTGAGAAGAGAACAGGAAGGCTTGTGGAGTCTTAGCAGCTTCCACTGGGAGACACAGTAGGGAGAGAAGGCCTATTGCAGGCCTGGCTGGTGGAAGAATCTCTGCAGCCTCCTCCATCCTCCATTCGTCTCTTCCCCTGCCCACTGTCCTGCCCTCCTGCATCACCCAGAATCCACGGGAACGGCTGGGGCAGGGCTTCCTCCCGGGGCTTGTTCTTCTGGGCCTGAGGCCTCTTACTGATGAAGCAGCTGCCGTGGGGCATTCCTAAGTCTTATCTCACCCACCACGTATTTCAGTGTTGTCCTGCATCTTTTAGATTTTGGGGAAAATATAGGTTGTAGTGGAGTTGTAGCTAAGCAGTTATTTCAAAACCAAGACAAACTATTATGTGGAAACAAAGTCATTCGATCAGGTGAGAACACTGGGAAGCAGGGAGGCAGCCCGTTCTCCACACCGCTGCTCTTAGCTCACACCACAGACCTCCACGTGGCTGAGGACGGACGGCCCCACACCCCCTACACCCAGGAAGCTTGGCCACGGTTTCAACCATGTGGTCGGCCTCTTGCTGTGGGAGGGAAGGTGAGTCCAGTGACAAGGACCCCTGAGTTTCACTCTCAGTTCTGTTGCTTATGAGTCACATGAACTTGAGGGTAACTGGCGGCAGAGAGGGTAAGAAAGTTCATCTGTGAAACGGGCACGATACTCATCGTGACAGTTAAGTTTCTGCATCAACCTGACTGGGCCATGGGGTGTCCAGACACAGGCATCATTCTGGGGGCGTGTGTGAGGGTTTCTGGAAGAGACAGAACTTTGCGTCAGTGGCCTGAGTCGAGCAGGTGGGCCTCCCCATGTGGGTGGACCTCATCCAATCAGCTGAAGACCCGAATCGAGCGAAAAGGCTGAGTAAGCAGGACGGCTCCTGCCTGGGTGCTTGCCCTGGCCCCCGGGTCTTTTCCCTCCTCGGACCAGCACCTACACCACTGGCTCTCCACTGACTCATCCTGGAGCTACACTCCGAGCTTCCCTGGATGTCAGGCTTGCCAACTGCTGATGTTGGGACATTTCAGCCTCCATAATCGTGTCCGCCAACTTCTTATCATTGTAGATTCTTTCATCTAAATCCACAGCCACATCGCAGCTATGTCTGCATCAGCTCCTTCTCCTGGCCCCGTTTCTCTTGGGAACCCTGGCTGATATGCCCACTGTATTAGGTCATTTTTGCATCACTATAAAGGAATACCTGAGGCTGGGTGATTTCTCGAGAAAAGTGGTTTATTTGGTTCATGGTTCTGGAGGCTGTACGAGAAGCAAGCATGGTGCCAGCATCTGCTCAGCTTCTGGAGAGGCCTCAGGAAGCTTTCAACTGTGGGAGAAGGTGAAGCGGGAGCAGGCATGTCACTCAGCAAGAGAGTGAGGGGAGAGGCACACACACTTGAAAACAGCCAATCTCCATTGAACTGAGAACCCACTCATCACCAAGGTGATGGCACTAAACCATTCATGAGGAATCGCCCCATGATCCAATACCTCCCACCAGGCCCCACCTCCAACCCTGGGGATCACCTCTCAACACGAGATTCAGGCAGGACAAACGCCCAAGCCGTGCCAGCCACTTGCCATGCTGCTTTGACAGAGGACTTGCATCAGGCTCAGCCCCCTGGAGCCACTCAGCCAAGGTCACCGTCAGTAAACCTGTTCCAGCCTCCACCTCTGCACCCTCCTGGTGGGTGGTGATCCCCTCGCTGGCACCATAGGGATAGCCAAACACCAGCACTCGACCCCGGGCAGATGAGATCAATGGCCGTTTAATAGTCATGGATGCTCATAACCCAGTGTGGAGGACCCTTTCTGGGGAGAGGTCACAGGCCTGGCCTTGCTTCTTTGGGAAAGGGGGACTGAGAGGTTGGCTGTGACTTTCTATAAGCCTCACAGACCACTTTTGTCCTCAGCTCCTGTTTTCAGAAGATACGGTCAAAGTCATGTCAGGAAAAGTCCATTTTCATGCAGAAATATGTGCACCCATCGGTCCTAAGGGCACTATGAGAACCTACCCAGGATACAGTGAGGACCCAGAATGCTGGATCCAGACGCTTCACCAGCTCACCCCGGGACCCCAGGCCGGTCAGTGGCTGGCCCTGGCCCTGAGAGATACCCGTGGCACCCCATGATTCCTCCCTAACTGCGCTTTGCCTCTGTGTGAGTTTCCTGGAGCTACAGTGACGAAATGTTCTGTTTGGACCACAAATCCAGTGGCTTAAAACAGCCCAAATTCATTATCTTACAGCTCTGGAGCTCAGACCACCAAACTCAGCCTCACTAGCCTAAAGTCAGGTATTGTCGGCAGGGCTGGTTCCTTCTGGAGGCTTCAAGGGAAAACCGGTTTCCTGGTCTCCAGTTTCTAAGAGACTGCCTGCCCCCGTTCCATGGTTCCTGGTCCCTTCCTCCTTCCTCATGAGGTAGGAGGCAGGACTGACTCCAAAGATGGGACTCAGACACCGAATCGGACTGAAGACTAGCGAAAACAGGGCCTGGGGAAAAGCAGTTTTCAATCAGACACGCCAACCAGTGTGCTCCTTAATTTACTGTTGCCATGGCGACAACCAGGAGTTACCACCCCTTTCCGTGGCAATGACCCAATGATTACTACCCCTTCTCTAGCAATTTCTGCGTAAATCACCCCTTAATCTGCATGCAATTAAAAGTGGGTGTAAACATGGCTGCAGGCCTGCCCTGAGCTGCTGCTCTCAGCCTCCAGGGTAGCCCTGCTCTGCAGGGACAGTCACAAAGCTGCGACACTGCTGCTTCAATAAAGCTGTTTTCTTCTACTTCTGGTTTGCCTTTAAGTTCTTTCCTGGGCAAAGCAAAGAACACTTAGGGGCTCAGCCTCACTTGGGGGCTCGCCTGCCCTGCATCACCCACAGCTGGCAGCACAGCACCTTCTCCTTCTTCACTGGCTTCTGACCTCCTCCTCGCCTCATAAAGACCCTTGTGATGACATTGTAATCCAGGATATCCCATCTGATGATCCTCAATCTAATCATGTCTGCAAGGTCCCTTTCTCCACTTCAGGCCCCGTAGTCACAGGTTCTGCGGATGAGGACGTGGACGTCTTTTTATTCTGCCTGTTACAGCCTCCATCACTGAACTCCTCACTTGGGTCTGGCCTGCCTCACCAGGCAGACTGGGGCCCCGTAGGGACAAGGATTGGGTCCTGGTCATCTCTGAGCCCCACATCACACAGGAGGCATCAGGCAGAGCAATGCATCATTCACGCTGGCTGCCCGGCTGCTGAGGGCTATTTTCCCGCATGAGTCCTGGGCCCGTTCAGCCCTCCCACTTCAGCTGTGGAGCAGGAAGCCCAGGAAAGGCATCTTCCAATGCCTGATGGGACTGACTGCCAGGGACACTGGTGTGATCGTGTCAAACAACAGTCAGAAGACTAGGCAGATATTCACTGGGACTGCACGATGTCGTTCCAATGCAGTAGCCCCTGAGCCCTCCTCCCAGGGTCTCTGTGTCCACCCTGCACAAGCACACACAAAGTCGGCATCCGTCCGATCTGACACCTTGACTTCATCAGATGCCCAATATGCGGGCTGAGAAATAGTCCTGAGTTCAGGCTGAGACTCAGGAGGTCCAAGCGGGAGTGCGGTGAGGGTACATGCGGGCAGGAGGCCGGCGTGCTAACCAAGAAGCAAATGCAGGTGACCTGACCATCCACTCCAGGCCACTGTGCCCTGATGTGGGGATGAAGGCCAGGGACAGCCCCTGCCCGTAACGACCGTGGAGTCACCTCCTTACCTCCACTCTGCACCTGTTGCTGCCAATGCTCAGAGGTGGAAGCAAGAAAAACCGCCAAGTATCTGGAGTCCTGTGCTCCGTGCACTGCAAGAAGGTTGACCTGAAACAGGCCATGCCTATGCCTTGCCCCGACACCCAGCCCAGCCTCAGCCGTTGCCACCTCTCCTACTGAGCTCCCTCAAATCCAGCCACTGCCACCAGCTGGGAACAAGCAGCCCTCTCATCTCCTGGGGCCTCTGCGATGGCCTCCCGGCTGGTTTCATTTGTCTGTTCCCGCCCTCCTGCTGTGCGTCAGAGACCTCTCCAAAATGCACACAGATGGGATTGTCCCCCCAGCCTCCACCACCAGCAAACCCTACAGGAGTGCCCAGAGCCCATAAGATCACCAGCACACTCCTTCCTGGGGCCAGACGGCACCTGCCAGGTGTGAGCGCCCAGACACACCCACCTCTCATCACCCTCCCCTTGCCCTTTGCAGTTCCCCCTCTTGGTGTACCCCCACCTCGCCACATCAGGGAGCCTCAGACTGGCTGACCACCCTCCGAACTTTGTTCTCACACTCCCACTCTGGGAGCTTCCATGGCCCATCCCCTCCGTCCTTGCTCAGGCCCAAGGCTCCTGCATCTGAGGGCTCCTCTGCACCCAGCCTCACCTGCAGGCGGGGCTCACCGTGTGCTGTGGGGCCAAATGATGTCCCCACTGCTGCCCACCGTGCCTGCTGTCAGAGCCCAGCTGCTGGCCATGGTGTAGCAAATGAACGCCACCTCCCGGGGCTCCTCCGAGCTCCTCAAACAGAGGCCTGACCACCTACGAGGCCTCTCCGAGCAGACGGGCCCCAGGAGCAGGGCTGGTGTTTGAATCTGGTTGGTGTAAGTCTGTATTCAGTGTTGGGCTCACATCTCAGGCCCACCAAGCCCCAGCCTCTGATCTGGGAGTACTTTCCTAACCAGCCGCCAGGGCTTTACCCACTTAGTGAGTTATGATCCCTCCAGGAATCTGCCAGATGGCTGTGTTTGTTTGTTTGCACTAACATTCCCGGGTGCTTATTATGTGCCAAGCAGCCAGGATCAGCCGGCCCAGCTCTTACGACAAGCTCAGGACAGGGTGTTATTTTCCCTGGGTGAGCTCATCAGCATCATGATGTTAAACACCATCCGCACGCTGATAGCTCCCTGAGCTCTCTCCCCAGGCAGTCCTCTCCCCAGGCCCGGTCCTCCCGAGGCCAAGCCACCTTGTTATCCATGGGCCCATGTGCCCATCCATGGCCCAGTGTGCTCATCTATGGCCCAGTGTGCTCATCCATGGCCCCATGTGCCCATCCGTGACCCAGTGTGCTCATCCATGGCTGCTGTGTGCTCATCCATGGCTGCTGTGTGGTCATCCATGGCCGTGTGTGCTCATCCATGGCTGCTGTGTGCTCATCCATGGTCCTGTGTACCCATCCATGGTCCCATATGCCTATTCATGGCCCTGTGTGCTCATCCATGGCTGTGTGCTCATCCATGGCCGTATGTGCTCATCCATGGCGGCCGTGTGTGCTCATCCATGGCGGCCGTGTGTGCTCATCCATGGCTGCTGTGTGCTCATCCATGACACCATGTGCTCATCCATGGCCGTGTGTGCTCATCCACGGCTGTGTGTGCTCATACGTGGCTGTGTGTGCTCATCCATGGCCCCATGTGCTCATACGTGGCCGTGTGTGCTCATCCATGGCCATGTGTGCTCATACGTGGCTGTGTGTGCTCATACATGGCCGTGTGTGCTCATCCATGACACCATGTGCTCATCCGTGGCCGTGTGTGCTCATCCACGGCTGTGTGTGCTCATATGTGGCTGTGTGTGCTCATCCATGGCCCCAAGTGCCCATCCATGGCCGTGTGTTCTCATCCATGGCCCTGTGTACTCATCCATGGCCCCGTGTGCCCATCCATGGCCCCATGTGCTCATCGATGGCCCTTTGTGTCCACCCATGGCCCTGTGTGCTCATCGATGGCCCTGTGTGCCCATCCATGGCCCTGTGTGCTCATCCATGGCCCTATGTGCCCATCCATGGCCGTGTGTTCTCATCCATGGCCCCGTGTACTCATCCATGGCCCCGTGTACTCATCCATGGTCCCATGTGCTCATTGATGTCCCTGTGTGTCCATCCATGGCCCTGTGTGCTCATCTATGGCCCTATATGCCCATCCATGGCTGTGTGTTCTCATCCATGGCTGCATGTGCCCATCCACGCCCCTGTGTGCCCATCCATGCCCCGATTACACATCCATGACCATGTGTGCTCATCCATGGCCCTGTGTGCCCATCCATGCCCGTGTGTGCCCATCCATGCCCCAATTACACATCCATGGCCATGTGTGCTCATCCATGGCCGTGTGTGCTCATCCATGGCCCTGTGTGCCCATCCATGACCCTGTGTGCTCATTCCTGGCCCCGATTACTCATCCATGGCCCCAAGTGCTCATCCATGGCCCCGATTGCTCATCCATTGCCATGTGTGCCCATCCATGCCCCCGTGTGCTCATCCATGGCCCCGTGTGCCCATCCATGGCCCCGATTGCTCATCCATGGCCATTTGTGCCCATCCATGGCTGTTTGTGCTCATCCATGGCCCCATGTGCTCATCCATAGCCATGTGTGCCCATCCATGGCCCTGTGTGCTCATCCATGGCTGCTGTGTGCTCATCCATGGCCCCGTGTGCTCAGCCATGGCCCTGTGTCCTCATCCATGGCCGTGTGTGCTCAGCCATGACCCTGTGTGCTCATCCATGGTCCCATGTGCTTATCCATGACCCCGTGTGCTCATCCATGGCTGCGTGTGCTCATCCATGGCCCCGTGTGCTCATCCATGGCTCCATGTGCTCATCTATGGCCCAGTGTGCTCACTGCTACCTGCATTGTCTCCCTTCAGAATGAATGGAGCCATGCTCTTCCAGCCAAGAACCACAGAGTGCTCCTGGGTCCTCTCTTCCTCTCACATACCCAGCCAATCTGTCAATGAGTCCTGATGAGTCCTTGTTCAAAACCTCTCCAGGCTCTGATGGCTCCCATGGGTCCCAGCCATACTTCCTCAACCAGGCCCTCAACCCCCTACACCCCCTGCTTCCTCTTCCTCCTGTGCCTGCAACTCCTCCCCATCAGCCAGAGTGACCCTTTCCAAACATCAGACAGATCATGGCAGCTCCCCTACGTCCCTGCTTCACTCAGAGGACAAGCCAAAACCCTCACTGCAGCCCATGTGTCCCTGCGTGACCTATGACCCTGTGGCCTCCCGACCTCCTGGCCAGCCACCTGGCCTCCTTATGGCTTCAGGTCTCCTGCCCGGGGCCTTTGCCCTCTCTGCTGTCTGTCTGGAGCAATCTACACCCCGCTGGACCCCGGCCTCCCTCCCCCAGATCTCAAGGAGGCACCGCAGCCCAACAGGCTTCCCACTGCCGTCCACACCTCCTGGCCTCTTGGCTCTGCCGAGCTCTCCTCACGATGGAGGGAGCTACCTTCAGCTTCCCCCCAGTGCCCCTTAACACTGGGTTCCACAGGGCTCCATGTTGTACTCAGTACTGCAGTTCAGCTCACAGGGGCCATGCCGTAGATGTCTGTTGAATGAAAGAATAAATGAATGCCCATTTATCGGATGAAGAAAGGACCGTGGTTGTCTGAGGTCACAGAAAGTGGTGGAGCACAGACCATGAAAGAAAGCCTGACTGCAGGCCCAGGCCCTCCTGGAGCCCACACAGCCTTGACTGTTGGCACTTAGCACCCCATCTCCACCTCCCAGGTCCTTGACCCCAGGTAGCCTGAGGCAGGAATAAAGGAATGAGTCCATCAGCAATGAGGCCAAGGCCGCAGTAAGTGCTGTCAAGGAAACATGGAAGCCGCCAGAACAGGAGATGTACCCGGTGGCCACGGTGTGCTGGGGAGGAGAAGGCAGGGCTCCGGGCACGGGGCTGGGAGGAGCCTGGCCCACGGGAGGGTTGTGTGTGTGTCTGTGTGCATGCCTGAGTGCATGTATGTTTACCTGTGTCTATGCGTCTATGTCATGTGTATCTGTGTGTATTAGTACTATGTATGTGTTATGTGTATATGAATGAATATGTCTGTATGTACAGATGTGTATGTGTGCATATTTGTATGTGCATATGTGTATGCATTTTACATGTCTATATGTGTGTATGTATACATGTATCTATATGTGTCTGTATGTGTGTACATTACTATGTATGTAGACTGCTTGTGTGTGCATGTCTCTGTCTGTGTGTGTATGTTATATGTATATGATGTGTGCATGTGTGTCTGTATATGTGTGTATATGTGTGTATATGTGTGTGCTTAGTTGCACATGTATATATGTATGTGTGTGTGTCTGTATGTGTATATATATGTTTGTGTGTGTGGGTGTGTGTCTGTAGGTGTGTATATGTGTATGTGGGTATGTGTATGCATGTGTGTATGCATGTGTGCATATGTTTGTGTGTGTGTGTGAATGTGGCTACAGGCTTGCTGTAGCCACATGCTGTGAAGCCCCTCGGAGGTCAGGTGTGCAGATCCACCTGACGAGGTGCCTTCACCTTTCTGATAACCCAGGTGGTCTGCAAGGAGCCCAGACCTGCCCACTGCAGGCAGTGCTGGCGCCTTCAAGACCCTGGAGGGCAAAGGACTTCTCGCTCATCACAGTGGCAGCTCCCCCGGCTCCTGTTATAGATCCCTGTGGAAAGTCCCACAGGGTCTCTGCAGGCAGACATGTTTTCAGATGCCACAGACTCTCTGTGGGCAGACATGTTTTCAGATGCCACAGGCAGGCCAGGTAGATGCTCTGCTCTCTGAGGCTGAAGGTAGACTCTTTAGAACAGGGCTGGAGACCCTGACCTTGTTTTCCAGCCCCTCCAGCTTCTCCCCGATGCAGTGAAGTGTGGCAGAGCACTGAGCACAGAGTCAGAGCAGCTGGATCTGAGTGCCGGCCCCTCCTGGGTGGCCTCGGGCAGGAGCTTAGGCTCCCTGAGTCCAGCCTCCTCGTCTTCCAAACATGCTGTGATCCCCACGCGCCACTGCACGGGGCCTCTGTGGGGACCTCGTGGGTCAGTGCACATGCGAGCATTTTAAGTGACATCAAGATGTAGGGGATGCAGCCAGCTGTCCGGCCTGCACCCCGCCTAAGTCTCTCTGATAGAGCCTGACTATCCTTCAGCCAGCTCCCCAGCCTGCACCCCTACCTCCATCCCTGCCGATAGAGCCTGACTGTTCCATTCTTCAGATAGCTGCCCGGCCTGCACTCCGCCCCCTGTCCTTGCTGACAGAACCTAACTATCTTTCAGGCATCTCATCTCCGGGCCCCACCCTGCAGCCAGGCTGGCATCATGACAGTGTTAGTCAATAAGATGAAAGTGAAAGTCAGCTGAGGACTGTCAGCTTTTGCTATCCTAATAAAAAGGACCCCCACCCTGCCCCGACACTGCCTCTTCCCACTTCCTTCTCCTTCCTCCTTCCAAACTGATCCACACTAGCAGCCACCCTGGCAGAGCTCAGCAGGTGGGGAGGAGAAGGTCCCATCTGTGGGCTCCAGAGCTAACTGCTCTGTTTTTGGCAGCCAGTTGTGTCCCCAAGGGCTCAGGCGGTCAGGAGGCTTTCTGCAACCTCCCCTCTGAGCCTGGCCTCCCAAGGGGAAAACCTGAGGACAGGCATCTCCCCCACATCTTCCTCACTGTTGCAGAGCAGCTGGGAGGACCCAAGGGTCAAACTCTCTCCAACCAGGGCCAAACAACGCCCTTAGTACAGCCTTCCAAGTGTGCAGGGCCAAAGCCACAGAACCAAGATGGCTCTAGTATCCCCTCAAGGCAAGTAACAGAGATAACACACCCCCAGGATCCCCGCTCGATGCCAAAACTTCACTGGCCTGGGGCCCCAGGGCTCAAGCTGGAGGCTGTTCTACAAAAGGCCTGGCTCTGAGATATCAAAGCACCAGGGAGGGGCGCCAGTTCCTGCCAGCTCCCACCAGCTGGAGCCCGTAGAGTGGCTGAGACTCAGGTGGGAGGAGGGAGAGTTCTGCAGCCCAACAAGGAGGCCAACATCAGGGGCTCCAGGGCCCTGCGTGGGGAAGAGGCCGTAGGCCCAGCCCAGGCTGCAAGGAACCAGCCCAGGCTGCAGAGGCTGAGCAGTGCAGGGTACCTGGGCATTTGCTCTCATTCAGAGCACTGGATGAGTTCTAATGATGGGGTACCCCTGTAGAGGAGCCCCAAGTACTCACACGGGGGAATCTGCCAGACTGCCAAGTGGAAGCTGGAGCTGTGAGGACCGTGGGAGCCTGGGCCCCTCAGGTACCAGCTTGTATGACCTTCTAGTGCCGAGCCCAGCACTACACGCAGTGCCTGCCACACCAGCCCCAGGGAAGGAGGGTCTCCCAGTGACTGGATGTGGGGACAGAGAGGAGTGGGGCAACTGACCGGCCAGAGACCACCCGGAAGGGAGGCTTCATTCTTCTTCTTCTACTCTACTTGGCTTGACTTGCTCCATTCGGGGGCGATTCAGAAATGACCACACACGGCAAAGAGGAGTGTATGGGGAATGTACAAACGGTGTCAGTCCTGACCGTCCTCTGGGTTCCTGCTGCCTCCCTAGAGTGGAGTTGGAGCCACTCCGTGGTTGGCTTCTGGGCCTTTTATCGTGAAGACCTGAGCCCCTTCAGGCTGGGACATCCCTGTCACAGCAAAGGCCAGGGGGCAAGGCCAGGAAGCAGCTCACGCCCCATCCTGATGCCACGTGGGAGGGGACGCTCTGCCTTCCTAGAGACACAGTCACATTTTCCCAGGAAATTTTAAGGGGTTGGGGAACTGTGGTTATTTCTTCCTACCACTGCCCAGAGCTCTCATTATAGGACACAGAGTTCAGTTTGCTCACATGCTGTGAACGGGCCAAGTGAACGCCAGCCCACTTCTTCCAAAAGCAGAACTTTACAGAAAGCAATGGGTGGGTTAAACAGAGAAGAAAACCAGCCGAGGAAGTGAGGAGAAGGCGACTTCGGGCGCTGGGGGTGTGGACGGCTGTCCCTGGCTCACGGCCCAGCAGGAGAGAAAATGCTGGAAAAGGCAGCGGCAGAGGGGTGAGAAGTGTCTCCCCTGTGACGTCCCGGGGACCCCCTGGAAGCTGGTTCAAAGTATAGATTCCAGAGCGTCACCCTCACCCTGTGAGTCTGGGGTCCCCTATGTTCCCAGTCCTAGCTCTGTGAGGGCACCCTAAAGCAAGTGGTCTCTGGGACAGAAGGAGACCCCCTCCTGCTGCCCCAACACCCCACCCAGACTGACTCTCTCAGGACTTTGTTCACTGGCTCCTGTGCCTGACCTGAAACCCACAGCCATGGCCCGGGGCTGTGTCTTTGACTTTTCACCTCTTTACTCCACACTGCCCTGGGCGAGCCCTCACCCCTTCAGACGATTCCGAAATCATACCAACAACAGCATCCGCCCCTGAGCTGCAGACCCCCTGCCATCCCCGCCGCAGTCTCCTGCAGACTCTCCCCAGCACCGCCCCTTGGCCAGGGCACACGACCTGCCTTCACGGCACCCCTGCCTCCTCTCTGCACCCCCGCCTCCTCTCTGCTATTGCTCCCGCAGCAGCACAAGGCCCTTGGGTTCAGACGTGCACTCAAACCGAAACCATTCCTGGGGCTGGGGGTGCAGAGGGGGCAGAGCAGACAGGGGTCCTTCCAGGGCTCACTCGTGGGGCTCCACTTCCCAAGTGCCTGTCCCGTCTCTCCTCTCCTCCCCTCTTCACCACAGGCCCATGCCGGTGTCCTGATCACCTGTCTGGGCTGTTACGTGCATGGGGAAAGTCTCGGCAGCCCTTGGACTGTGTTACTTCCCCAGGACTCTGGCCACCTGCCCGAGGGCAGACGTGAGTCCTAAAATCTATGCCTTTGAGGACAGAGATAGAGGAACTGGCCGGTGAAGGTTGGCGCCACGGAGGCCTGGCGAATCCCATCGACGTCAATAAACTACTTGGTGGAGCCGTGGTCCAGCGACACCGTGCAGGCCTCAGCCAGGCAGCAAAGGATGTCGTAAACGGACGTCAGCTGCCCTCTTGGCAGGATCAGACCGCTGTCAACTCAAATCACCCAGAAGGACGGGACGGCGTCCAGACTTAGCCAACGCTTCCCTCTGATGTGCGGGCTGGAGGCCCCGGTTGCCAGGACGACCACACACAGGCCCCTGAGTGTCCTCCTGTGGTACACATGCCATCACCCTGGACTTTCAAGGCACCAGGTCCCAGTAAGAGGATGCACCTGCCCGGGAGGGCTGCACCAGATACCGAGGTAAGGAAGGAGGCCGAGGTCTCTGACTTTGCACTTCTGTGGAGGGCAGGAATAGCATACACGCCCCAAAACTTAAAGTAAGTGAAATGTCTCAGGGAACTTGGAATTTGGATGTTTGTGACCATTACTTAATGTCTGAATTTGCAAGCGCTTGGGAAAAATTCTTCCTTCTTAGCCTTTTTTTTTTTTTTTTTTTTTTTGAGACAGAGCCTCACTCTATCGCCCAGGCTATAGTACAGTGGAGCAATCTCAGCTCACTGCAACCTCCGCCTCCCAGGTTCAAGTGAACCCCCTGCCTCAGCCTCCCAAGTAGCTGGGACTGCAGGTTCCCACCACCACACCCAGTTAATTTTTACATTTTTAGTAGAGACGGGATTTTACTATGTTGGCCAGGCTGGTCTTGAACTCCTGACTTCAAGTGATCCGCCCACCTCGGCCTCCCAACGTGCTGGGATTCAGGCATGAGCCGCCATGCCCAGCCTTCTTGTTAGCCTTTTGTATTTGCCCTATTGGGCATTTGAAGCTCTTAATGAGAAAATCAAATGTATGAAAAAGTTTGAAAATGCAGTTTTATATGCATAAAGGAATTTAATTAACTATGTTTATAAATGAAGTTGAGAATTTGAATTGTTCAACTCGAATTAATATAACAATAGTTAACTTCTTAAACATGATTGCATTTTATATAACATTTACTACATTTATAGACAGGTTAATATTTTTGAAAAGGCAGGTTTCTAGATATATAACTGGGTTATATCAAAGGTTCATGGAAGTATATGACTATAAATGGGTTTTCCTTTGGCAGGAACCCTGCTGCAGGCGTCAGAAACTCCGTGATGGATGGGAGGGGCGAGGGCTAAATGTTTTACTCTCCTGGACTCACAACCAGGTGCTTCGATTACACTTGTGAAAATAAATGATTAAAAACAAACAAACAAAAACAATAAATACCTATCATGAGCATCCCCCTTTCCTCCTCAGAATTCCCCTGAGACTCCCCACAGGCTGCAAGGAAGGACTGAAGCCACGTGGCCCAATGACACAGGCTCCGGCCGACTTCTGAGACCGTCTCTGCATTATCCATGATTCAACAATGCCAGCTGATTCGTGGGCTCCTGGACACTCCATGCCATTTCCTCTGCTGGAGCGTCTCCACCCACCTGTCTGCTTGTTAAGTTGCCCCTCCAAATCCAGCCTGAAGTCACCTCCTCCAGAAAGGCTTCTGGGACCCTCTCACCTGTGACAGTACACCCCTGCTTCATCCCTGCCTGGCTTCCTGCAGACTTGAGATTTTGATTCCTTGCCTGCTTCTGTGGGGGGTTCTGAGGAGCCAGGGTGGGCGCTGGCACGGACTGGGAGGAGCTGGTATGGGGCTTTGATTTTTCCCAAGGTGGCACTGCCTTGGCACAGCCCTACAGTGAGGGCATGAGCCACACACGCCTGCCACTTCTGGGGCAAATCACGTCTCCAGGAAGGGCCAGCAGCAGGGAGGCTGACCAAGGAGGGGCTGGAGGGGGCTGCCCCCACAGCTGCACTGTTACCCTGAAAGGGTGGGTCAGCTGTGGGGCTGGGGAGGTGTTCAGGGCAGCAGGGAGCAGCAGGGACAGTGCCTGCCCCTGGAGGGCTCCAAGCAGGTTGGGGGGCCCCCGTCAGTGGCTCTGAGTGAATGAAGCAGGGGCAACTACCACGGTGCCCTCCCCACAACCTACAGCCACAGAAAGGCTCTGAGAAGGCCAGAGCCTGAAACAATTTACCTGCTCAGAATCTAGAGAATCCCACAGGCAGAAGACAAAGGGGAAGACAGACGTCCACAGCAATGTCCTGCTCAGAAGGGACAGTTACAGTGTCCTCTGACACTTATAGGAAATTACCTCACTTTATGATTTACCTTGAAGCCCAGAGGAACCTTTCTCAGCCTGAGACCCGTCCCCCAGGTTCCCATCATGGTTCATGTGGAAATGCACACGGAGTCCCCCAGGACTGGCGGCCAGTGACGTAGGCAGAGTCCCTCCACGAGATGCCTGGGCGGGGGCCACCCATGGAGCCATCAGGGCCAACCACCTGACGGAGCAGCCACAGGCTCCCCGCACCAAGTCAGCGGCACAGGCAGGAATTGGCATTACCACTCAGGGCATGTGCTGGAACCAAGGAGGGCAACAGAAAATCCCCTGGGAGATGGATACAGCAGGTGGAACCCCAAGAACAGGACGCACCCAGCAACCAGCCTTCTCCTGGCCCTGCTGTTGCAAGGGGCTCGGGCCACGGCTCCCAGGAGATGCCACCCTCCAGGATACAGCAACAGTAACCAGGATGCCCCCTGAGCCCAGGCTCCAAGCCTGCTGTGCAGCAGCTTCCAGCGTGTGGAAGGACGGGAGCCTGATGCTGGCCTCTGTCAAGACATCTCCAAAGTGGGTGTCGAACCTTTGCCATGACACGTGGGGCACAGTCAGGACAAGCCACTGGCCACGTGATATGGGGGGCAGAAGCTGCTTACTCTGGACCCTGAGTCAAGGACACCTTTCTCTCGAGACTTCAGCACCCCATTCTCCAACTGACTTCCCTCTCGTGAGGGGAGGGACTCTGGAAACCCATCAGAGGTGCCCGGGGCCTTGGGTGGCCCACCTGATGACCCCTTCCTGCCACGCATGCCTCGGAGCAGCCAGCTTCAGCCACCAGCTTTGAGACCCAGGCCCTCAGTTACCTGGGAGTCCCAGTTCTGGGTTCTCCAGGCATTTGTAATGTGGAAGCTTCATTCTCAGAGATCACACGCAGACTCACTCACGGGCACACACATGTGTACACACAGACCCATGGCTCCCTCCAGGCTTCAAGGGCCGGCCCTGAGCAGTCCAGCAGCCCAGTGAGGGGTCGGCAGCGTCTGAGGGGAGAGAGCGTCACTGTGACACTCGTGTGGTTTCATCTGAGAGACCCCGTGGATATGAAGGGCTCACAGCGCCGTCCCAGGCGCTCCTGGGTTTCATCTGTGCTGTTGTCTGGACAGTGGAGGACAGTCCTGCTCATCAGTCCATGCCTGGCCGTGGGGTCTGCCATTCTCTGGAATGTGCTGATCGGGTCTCCAGAGCCGCCCCATCTGCGGCTGAGCGACTCTGCAAGACCCTGCAGACACCCACCTGGCAGCTCTCACACCCTCCAGACATGCGCCTTCCATCTGCCTGGTCTCCACACTTGTCTCGTCTCCCTGCTGACCACTCCTCTCAGATACCCTGGTCTCACCACCACTTTCTCAATGAACCCACTGCAGAACTCCACAGTCATGGAAGCTGGAGGTGGAACCAACGCAAAGGCCCGCATTCCCCCAGCCGGGTGCATCAGCAGGTCCAGGGGAAGGTGCAGGGTGCCCAGGCAAGGGCCCTTCGGACTGTCGTGTCGGGGTGGGACCTTCAGGGCCTCTTCCACAGTCATGCTGGTCTGCTCGGAAAGATCTAGGAAACACTAAACTATCAACCTACTATGACCAAAATGGCTACCAAACATGCTAACCCCTCCATGCCCAAGAGGGTAGGAAGCCCTCACACACACAGCTGGGGAGACTTAAATTACTGTGGCATGATTTCCAGAAGACAATTCTATGGAAGAATTCAGAGGCTTGAACATGGCCAAACTGTCCAACTTCAGGAAAGAATCTGAAATGCAAACCAAAATATATTTCACATTATTTTTATTTAAAAATTATTTCCAAATCTTGAGAACCTGTGGGGAAAAAACACCAAAATATATTTTAAAAGATACTTACCACTATAGGATTTACAATAGTGAAAAACTGAAAATAATTAGACGATCCCTTTATTTAGGGAATTGTTGAATAAGTAATCCATTCATAACAAGAACTCACAAACCCATTTTAAACAATCATGGAGGGAGGATTTTAGTGACATGAGGGTAAAAAAACCTATCCTGTTAAGAAAAAGAAAGTGAAAAGCGTGATCCACATACATTTGCATCTCAAACTCAACTATGAAAAGAAAAGATCCCACTTACGCTCCGGGAATGTGCAGGAAGGACGGAGATCAAATGCTAATGGGGCTTCCTGCTTGAATGGGGGGCGGAGGGGAGGGTGTGTCATGAGTGATATTTTCCAGCTTCTTTTAGATTGTCTACGCTTTCCAAACTTTTTACAAAAAGTTTACATTAATTTTATAATCTGCAGAACTAAAATTTGAGAAATGTTAACTAATGTTGCCTTGGCCAATAGTCCTAGTTATAATTTCTTGTACTTGTTTCTATTACAATAGTCACCCTACTCATGGTACTTAGTGAGAAGCAAAAAGTATGTAGAGCTGCTCCTGTTCACAGCTCCAATAACCATAAAGAAAAAACAGCAAAAAGCGTCCATTCAGAGCTTTCTGCAGATTAGTGATAAAAGCTGGCCCAGAAGAAACTCGGAACATTTCCTCCTTGGTGATCAAGCCAACAAATGGAATGCTGAGAACGTTCACTCCTGGAGAAAACACCGCAGGCTGCCTTCCCTCTCCAGGACCAGGGCGAGAAGGCCAAATTCACAAGACTCTACTGGGAACGCACCACCCAAAGCCCCTCACCTGGCTCCCTGCTCCCCACCTTATCCCATCCCTCACTCAGAACCAGCCCCCGCCTTATCCCATCCCTCACTCAGAACCAGCCCCCGCCTTATCCCATCCCTCACTCAGAACCAGCCCCCGCCTTATCCCATCCCTCACTCAGAACCAGCCCAAACTTCCCCAGCATCAGCGCGGAGCCCTGCGAGCTCCTTTCCAGGGTGGCTGGGAGGTGGGAGACTCTGCAGTGTTGTCGCGTGAGGAGCTGCCTGCAGACCTTGGGGAGGAGCTCAGAAAGGTCCCCCACCGAGGAGGAGGCTGATGACACGGCCGAGGAGCAGATGACAGCCGGCAGGATGGACTGCGAAGGGGCAGCAGGTACCGAATCCCTGTGAATGGGAGCCAAGCCTCTCCCAAATCCAACTCGGAGCCCGAGCTCCTTGACTTCACCCAGATGGGCCAAGCGTGCCCGGGGACTGGAAGGAATCCACAGCATGGGGAAGCCTTCCTCCAATCCGCTCGCCGAGACAGTGATGCTGGCAGGCGGCAATGGCTGGGCGACTACGCCAAAGGCGGGCCAGTGAGGGGTAGTCGGCACCCTCCAGTCCTACCCCAGAGGTGCCACCCAGCAGGCACAAACGCCCCAGACCCCAGCAAGGTGAAGGTGCCAGTGCAGAGAGCAGGCCCAGCAGATGATTCCCACAGTGTGGGCTATGCCAGGTCCACAGTGGGGGCTTCCAAGTGCCCGGTGTCCAGGGAACAGAGGAGGCAGTGCCTGGAGCTGAGAAACAGACTTGGCACTGGGGAGGCCTGGGCGGTGAACTGGCACTTGACTCCAGAACCCCAGGGCCTCAGGCTGTGTTCTGTGTGGCACCCTTTCCTCTCTGCATGGGTGCTTCCGATGGCCTCTGTTGCTTTCTTTTCTTTTTCTTTCTTTTATTTTACTTCCTAGGCATTGCACAGGTAGTTATTTTACATTGTACATCTGACGATGTTAATTTCTTAAGTGCTGGAGGGTACATATCTACTGGATTCTGTGCTTTTTCTTTTCGTTTATACAGACTCCAACTCATTTCAGGTGATTTCTTTGCGTGCTTTCTGGTTTGTGATTATGAGTTCAGCTTTGGCCGAAGTGAGTCTGCAGGAACCCAGAGGCCCTAAGTCACAGGTTCACCTCGCAAAGAGGCTGCCCTCTGGGCTCTTCTGGGGCCTCGGGCTCTGCCCACGCTGCAGGCCCCTCTGAGACCTGGTTTGACACACAAACTGCAGGCCTAAAACTTCATTTCTTATGCCCTGGGCTGCTTCGGCGTTTCCACAGGGCGACCAAAGTTTTCTTTCCTTTTTTTTTTTTTTTTTTTGGAGACGGAGTTTTGCTTTTGTTGCCCAGGCTGGAGTGCAGTGGCACGATCTCGGCTCACTGCAACCTCCACTTCCCAGGTTCAAGCGATTCTCCTGCCTCAGCCTCCTGAGTAGCTGGGATTACAGGCACCTGCCACCATGCCCAGCTAATTTTTGTATTTTTAGTAGAGACAGGGTTTCACCATGTTGGCCAGGGTGGTCTCGAATTCCTGTCTTCGTGATACGCCCGCCTCGGCCTCCCAAAGTGCTGGGATTACAGGCGTGCCCAGCCCAGTTTTCTTATTTACTTTTCTCGTCTCAACTCACTGCTTGTTTTTCTCTTTTCTTTAGGCATTCACTCACTTTATTGCAACTCCAGCAATGTTTGAAAAGTATTTTTCATTGTTCATCCAGGACCTAGTTGTATTGTAACAGATCAGGACACTTCAGTGCAGAGGGGAAGCCCTCCGCCCCCTCATAAAGAGGCCCTGATTCCTTATCTGTGTCATTTAGAAACTTCCACCCTCCTGTGAAGGAAGCCACTTTTTAGATCTCTAAAATACACAGATTCAGACTCTGCTTGGAGCTTCTGCAATGAACAAGTCCAGAACAAACTTGGGAGTTGCGCTCTGGGCATTACCCAGAACTGGGAGACAAAGCACAGGCGTTGAAGTCCCCCTGTGCACAGCCCTCCCAGGCTGGAGTGCAGAGAGCAGTGCAGGGCAGTTGGTCTGCTCTGCCTCCTGTCCTGACACGGCCACCTGCATCCTGCACCCTCCTGGTTCTCTAAGGCACACAAGAGCAGCTGCCTCGGGGTGAAACCTCTGCCCACAGACCTAAAGGAGGAACTTTAGTAAAAGCAGCAAATAGGCCTTTCTCCACTGATAGGGTTTGGCTGTGTCCCCACCCAAATCTCACCTTGAATTGTAATAATCCCCAGGTGTCAAGGGCGGAGCCAGGTGGAGATAATTGAATCATGGGGGCATTTTCCCCCATACTGTTCTCATGGTCGTGAGTTAGTCTCTTGAGATCTGATGGTTTTATAAAGGGGAGTTCCCCTCCACAAACGCTCTTGCCTGCCACCATGTAAGATGTGACTCTGCTCCTCATTCATTTTCTGCCATGATTGTGAGGCCTCCCCAGCCATGTGGTAATGTGAGCCCATTAAACCTCTTTCCTTTATAAATTACCCAGTCTTGAGTATGTTTTCATTAGCAGTGTGAAAACAGACTAATATACATCCACCTAGGGTTTAAAAGGCCTGTACAGCACAGCCTTCATCCTCTTTAACCAAACGCTAGCCTTAGACACACCTGCCTCTGAAAAGAGGCCTCTGCACTGCTGGGCTCCATCTGGCTGCAGGGGCCCTGACAGGGTGGCCACCAGAGCGAGGTCACCAGGATAGGCATACGTCAGGGCTTCCTTAAGGCCCAGCCTGGCCCCTCGTCCCTCTGCAGAGGGCGGCACATCTTTGGTCAGTGCCTGCTGCACACTTCCTGCTTCCCTGGAACACCCCTCGCCTGTGGGCGAAGCCTTGATCAGCAAGGTTCAAGGTCAGGCATGGCATGGCCTGAGCTCAAGGTCTCATGCCCGGGCCACAGGGGTCCAAGCCTCACCCAGGAGAAACATTGCAGACCTCAAGGTCAAACGTGCTGTTTGGAATCTAAGCCGAAAGGCCCAAAGCCATACATCGCGCCCAGTGAAGCCCTCTCACTGTGTGTTCCGCCCTCCTCACCCCATCACCTCTTATTTCTCAAAGTTCCTCACTCCAGGAACTGAGGGCCTTTGAGAGTGCTTAATACTAAGAGCACCTCTTCCCCATGCAGGTTCAGAACAAGTTGGACATGAGATAAAGAATAAAACACATAGAACTCAAATTACTTACTCCTAACAAATGCCAAGGTGAAAGTCTTAGCTTTGTGTGGGGGCCAAATAACCTTCTCGATTGAACCCAGAGTAAGAGCCTCTGACTCAGGGGTGCAGGTCTGGACCAGGGCAGACATCCTAGCACCAGCACACACGGTGGGGCAGGAACCCTCAAGGGCACAGCGTCTCTGCAATCGGACGGCATCCAAGAGAAGCAGGTGTGACGGTAGATTCAGTGAAGCAGACGCCCTCGCAATGTGGATGGGCCTCATCCAACCCATTGAAGACCTGGGTAGAACACAAAGGTGGAGAGAGAACCCTCCCTCTGCCAGCCTGCTGGAGCTGGAACACCGACCTTCTCTTGCTCTCAGGCTGGAAGTGTGCTGTCGTCGGCGTGCCTGGTTCTCGGGCCTCCAGGCTCTGGCTAGGGCTGCAGCACAGACTCTCCTACCTTTCCAGCTTGCAGACGACAGGGTGTAGGACCCCTCAGCCTCTGTAATCATGCGAGCCCATTCCATTTCTTATAGCAATGCATCTCTAACTCCATTTCTCTGGAGAACCTTGACTAATACGGGAGAGAAGGAGGACAGTCTGGGTCTTACAAGGCCCTGGCTCCCGGCAGCACACAGCCCAAGACAGTGACGGGATATAGCTCAAGGCCAGGGGTACTTAGGGAAAATCCCGATTTCTGGAAATCTGAGAAATTAGAGATTTATCCCCATTTTCTACCCCCAACTGCATCATGAAATAAACATTTCTACAAACAGGAACTCTGAATTCCAAGGCCGCATCCACCCGCCCCTTGGTGGGTTGCTCGTGTGTCTGGCTGGGTGGTGGCACAGGGGGATTTCGCAAGGCCTCAAAGCCCAGGCTCCCAGCTCCGCTCCTCCTACCCTTCATAGCCCGAGTGCCTGTGCTGGGATTTCAGGGCCTTTCTCCTACCTCTGAGATCCTTTGTCACTTTTCCAAGGAGATGGAAGTCTGGGATGAGGTGAGCCATGTCTCCATGGAGCACACTTTGTAGATGGAAACTTCTTTCTCCAGTGAAGACTCTGAGATGGACCAGGAGGAGAGCATCATGACCCTCAAGGAGAAATTGGCAGAATCTGTCTGTGTAGGTCACAGCCTCGGTCCAGGGACCTGAGGGAGCCTAGTGGCCCCTGGAGGCATCACCTGGAGGTTTTCATGTAAGTTAATGTGACTGGATGGGGGTGTGGTCCCTGGTCACCACCCAGCACAAGTGACACAGCCAGCGCGGAGACATCAGCTGCCTCTCTCCACGTCCCTTCAGGCCCATGTCACAGCTGCACTGGGGAAACTGAGGCAGCTTGGCAGCCTCCATGATGCTGGTGGAGCTGGAGGAGGCCCGACTCTTCCAGAGAACGCCCTGCAGAGCCACAGGGCATGTGTAGCATCTGGGCGGCACCTGGCTCTCTCCCTGCTCCCCTGGGACTTCCAGTGAGCTCTCTTCCTGCCTTCAGAGCCATCTCAGTGCTCACAGCTCACAGTGACATTGGGAGGGGTCCCTATGCCTGTGAAGTGTTGGCGGAAGGAGAAAAACGTCTGTGTTTAGCATAGCATAAAAAATCTCATTTTACAGTAGAAAAGTCTATCCCATGACGCAGACACAACAAATATATAAAACCTGCTTCCTGCTGCAGCTTCAAGGAGGACAATCTGAAGCTCTCTTAGGCGACCTTCCAGGAATCCCTTGCTCATCCTTAAAAAATAATCTTTCCTGTTGCTTCCCCAGTCTCCACACCCAAACACCAGTCTTAGTGGCCCAACAAAGATCTTGAAGTATATCTACATAGCTATTAGCAAAACTTTATTTAAACAAGATATTCAGTGGATAATCAGGCATCCTCACTCTACATGCATGAGGACCAGAGTGTACACAAAATGGTGGATTTCCAACCCCTGCAGGACCAAAGTCAAGTCATGGACAAGGGGTGGCATGATGTAAGGCAGGCGGCTGAGCTTTGGACTTGGAGGTCAGAGACCTAAGATTTGGAGTAGACACATGGGGTAGGACTGGCTCCCTTTGAGAAATGAGGCTCTGGCCATTCTTGAGTTTGTATTTTCCTTCACCAACTTTCCCTGAAGCACGGAGACACCGGGTTCACCCTTCCTGCTTGTGATCATGAGGGACAAGGGGCAGGACAATTGTCTGATCCATTTGTATCGAGTGTGATTACCCCGTAGCAGAAGCCATCAGTGCTCTGCCCAGAGCCCCCAGGTCCCTGTGAGGGGTTCTGAGCCCCTTCCCCAACTTCCCTGTGCTTTTGCTGAGAATACCCCACACCACTGACCTTGGACCACCAGAGCTACTTTTCCCAGCTGAAGTCCCTGGGAGTTCATGTCCCTCCAGGGCAGCTCATGGCCACTGGCTGAGTGACCTGGGGAAACAGGGCAGAAGCTATTTTCAAAAATAACCACAGCAGTATTTTTGATTCCACCTGTTTTTTCAGTAACTTTCTGCACTCCCCACACCAAGGGGTGGAATCCATGTCCCCTCCCTTTAAGCTTGGGGCAGCCATTGTGACTGCCTCAGTGTAGAACAGGCTGGAAATGACTGTGTGGTTAGGAAGGCTGGGGCATAAAAGGTCATGTGGCTTCCACTCACAGCTCTCCTGCCGGAGGCTCCGCATGGGAACCCGGCCACCATGTTGGGAGGAAGCCCAGGCTGCACGGAGAGTGATGCAGATTCCCCAGTGAAGCTCCAGGGAAGGCCTTGGCCAGCAGCTGGGATCAAACCCCAGACCTGTGAGTGACTGAGTCTCCAGCCATCCTGGCCCCTAGCCTCCACGTCACCCCGACTGAGTGCAACAGAGGTGAGCTGCCCTCTCCAAGCCCTGCCCAAACTTCAGGTTCAAGAGCAAATCCAAGCTGCCTCTGTTTCCAGCCACTGAAGTCTGGCCTGGTTTGTCATGCGGCAATAGAATCAGGGCACGGGGGTGGCAGCCCAGTTCCCCTACCTCCTGTGGATGCCAAGTCCCCTGTGCTGAGATAAGCTGAGAACCTCCCCAACCCAGAGCAGGCTTCCAGTCACCTCTAGCGAGCTGAAAGTCAGATTTTTGCTTTATCATCCCAGGCCAGACAAAACCAGAGAAAGTGGAGTCAGTTTGCTTCTCCCATACAACGTGGTGCTGGTGCCAGAGAGAGCAGCAGCGGCAGGACACAGAGATGAAGGCTGGTGGATGTGCCAGGGTGGCTCTCGCTGAGCGTCCTTGCAGTGTGGGGCTGCCCTGCCTACTATGTGGCACACCGTCCTCTTGGAGCAGCCCTCTGGGATGCAGGGGGCTCTGTGTTGGTTGCTCAGTGGCCCCAGTTAACACTGTGACATTCAACAATTGCACGGTGTGGCAGATGCCACAGCCCTTCCATGGACATTTGCACAGCTCACCCTCACCCACCCAAGGGTGTCGTCAGCCTGTGTTGTGTGACAATGGACTCTGAGGGCTTGGGTGATTGGCCCCGGGTCATTGCTGGGCTGGGGGCCTGTCCACCTCACTCTCCTGGGAGCTTAGAGCTTTGTCATCTGCATCCAGACTCTTCAGCCACATCAGGGTCCTTGTCCCGCACAGGGCCTTGCTGTGCCACCACTGCCCCTCTAATGTGGAGGCAAGGGGGCCTCACCCACCCAGGATTTTTGCTTTCCTATTGGGTTTCCAAAAGGGCCCCTGGCTCTTCCTGTTTCCTACCATGAGGAGCTTGGGGAGGGTTGGCCAGAGGCTTTCGCAAGGGTGGGGAAAGTCCTGTCCACCATGTCCTGGTGCCTGGGGTCACCCTCCCTCCAGCTCTGATCCTGACATCTGCACTATCTCCCCAACCTACAATTTATATGAGCATCTCAGTCCTGGGGGCCCGGTGCCCTGGCCCTTTGACCCAGTACCAACAGCAATGCAGGAGGGCCACAGAGGGTCTCCCTGCCCAGGGAAACCCCCCACCTGCTGACTTTGGATTCACCTCTGCTCCGAGCACAGCCCAGGCCTGGCAGCGTTTGACCCACGGCGCATTCCAAGTCAAGCCTCCAGTTGTTTGGCAACGTCGGGCTGACGGCAGCTGCACAGCCAGATGTTGACCAGAGCACAAAGTGCGCTTTGATGTTTTTTAAACTAATCTCTGGGGAATTCCAGCTCACCCTGAGTCTTCCCAGGAAAAAAAAGAGCTGAAAAGCTGATTTCTGGAGCCTGAAGGGGCAGGGCATGAGGGCGGCAGCCAAGGGGCAGGGTGAGAGTGAAGTGGGTGGGGGCCACGCTTGCAGCAGGGAGGCGCCAGCTGGAGACAGCCAGGGCATGATGCCAACAGGCCAGAGGTTTGAGTTAGTCAGGGGGGCCTGAGACCTGGGGCCACTCCACAGTGGGGGCCAGGGGACAGCGATATAGCAGACAGGACCTGCCCTGGACAACTGAGGTCAGCCCAGATCAGCCCTGACCATGCTTCATAACCACAGGTTCCCCTCCACCTTCTGCTCTCAGCCCTGCAGGGATGAGAAGGCCCTGCCCAACACCGGCATCAGAACTCAGGGAGGGATTCGGGAGGCAGAGGACTCTGGGTTACGGACCCTTCTAAGAGCTTCCCAGGGCATCCGCTTCTGTCCCTGGGCTTGTTCAAGATGACCCTGAGGAGGGCTTCATTAGAAGCCTGACTTTGACAGGCAGGACAGTGTGATGTCTCTTTCAGGGAGATATTAGCAGGGGCTTGGCACCCTGCCACCCATGGTTACCCCCATGTTACAGATGAGAAAACAGAGGCCCAGGGCCGGTAAGTAATATTCTTGAGACCACACAGCTGGGAAATTCCAGAGCAGCTCTTGGGAGAGGGTGGGGCCCACACACCAGGGCCTGTTTCCTCCTGGAAGCCAGCATCCCAGTCCTGCCTGCGGAAGACCTCAGATCAGTTGATCCTTGGCTCCCCAAATGCCTCAGGAACTAAACAAGCCTGGCCTGGGGCTGAAGTTTCAGTGTTTCAGACATCAATCAGGCCGGAGAACCCCCCAAAAATATCTAGCTTTGGGATGCTGATCATGCCCTTTTTCATATGCGAATGTCACCTTCACAGATGTTCAGGCTATAAAAGTTCAGCAAACTGTACACTTACGATACATGCGTTTTTTTTTTCTGCATTAAACTATATTCCAATAAAAATATGTATTTCAATAAAAAGGTTTTTAAAGCTATATTTCAAGGCAATTTTCCCAAGAAAAGCCTTCCCAGCAGCTGCTTTTGAGCTATTCAGTTGCTTTCTCCAAGCGTCAGGCAACTAGAGCCTCGGTCCTCATTGCAATCAGAAACATCATATTTAAAGAATATTTTTCCTTTAAAATGATTGACAGATAACGGAGGGCTATGCAACTCTTAGAACAGGGCAGCTCTTTATGAACTGATAGAAACAAATCTTCCAAGTTCACTGTGAAAGTTTTGAGCCAGGTATATAATAGGGTATTGTATATGTGGTTAAAAAAATAAAATAAAGGAAAAGTATGTACATTCTCGATTGCACCTGATTAGATCGATCTGGAAGGGGCACAAGAGGCTGGTGCCACCGGATGCTTCTGGGAAGGGAGGTGTCTGGGTGACTGGATGGGGCTGGGAGAAAGAGGCTTCTTCCCATTGAATCCTTTTCACGCCTTCTAACTTTTGCTCCCAGCGAATTATTACTTAAACATGACCTTGATTTTTAAAAGGTTGGGGCTTCTCCAAAGGAGGCCACATGCCCAGCATCCCCATCTCCAGATCCACTTCCTGTCCACAGGCTTCCCTCAAATTCCACTTATAATATCAGATGGCAAATGTCCTAACCTTGCGAAATCAGCAACTGCTCTTCACAAGCTGAGGGAAGAAAATATATGTAACTGTTTTCACATTAAAACCACTCAGGGATGCACATGCTTAGAGCACATGCTGATACGATTCCCCAGATCACACATTCACAGCTTCTTTCTCTAATTAAAAACACACGCACACACATCTCAGCTGTGGGAAACCGTGTGGCAGGTCCTCCAAAAATTAAACATGGGATTATCCTATGATCCAGCAATTCCACTTCTAGGTATAGACCCACAATACCTGAAAGCTGAGACTCAAACAGACATTTGCACACCCCTGTTCTCAGCACATCGTCCTCAAGAGTCAAAAGGTGGAAGCAACCGTGTCCGTCAACAGGTGAGTGGACAAGCTAAATGCGATCCATCCATACCATGGAATATCCCTCTGCCTCTCAGAGGAGGAGATTCTGATGCCTGCCACGCTGTGGATGAACCTTGAGGACCTGATGCCAAGTGCAAGAGGCCAGACACAAGAAGGACAAGTACTGGGTGATTCCACTTGTAGGAGGTCCCTAGAGGGGCCAGATCCCCAGAGAGAGAAAATAGAATGGAGGCTGCCAGGGAGGGAATGGGGAGTGGGCATTTCATAACGCAGTCTCAGTTTGGGAAGAAGGGAAAGTTCTGGAGCTGGATGGTGGTGGCGGTTGTACAGCAATGTGAACGTGCTTAATGCCACTGAAGAGTGCACTTGACAATGGCAAAGATGGGGCCGGGCACAGTGGCTCACACCTGTAATCCCAGCACTTTGGGAGGCCAAGGCAGGCGGATCACGAGGTCAGGAGATCGAGACCATCCTGGCTAGCATGATGAAACCCCGTCTCTACTAAAAATACAAAAAATTAGCTGGGCGTGGTGGCAGGTGCCTGTAGTCCCAGCTACTCGGGAGGCTGAGGCAGGAGAATGGCGTGAACCCGGGAGGTGGAGCTTGCAGTGAGCCGAGATCATACCACTGCACTCCAGCCTGGGTGACAGAGCGAGACTCCGTCTCAAAAAAATAAATAAATAAAAATAAAAAATATAAAAGAAAATGGCAAAGATGGTAAAACCTTGTGTTATGTATACTTTACCTCATTATTTTCACAAAGCATATTGGATGAAGAGAATCTTCTTTAAACAAAATGTAATAGTTTGAGAAGCACTTGGGAGTGGACGTTACAGTTCCAACAGACAACTCCAGCTCAGTGGACATTCCCAGTTTGTAAAAAGAAGTTAGGTGTTTTCAGAGGTGGCCACAGATGTGACTAAGAGCCCGGGTGACCTTCCCTCCAGGTGGCTGCTCTGAGGGACGCCAGGTGACCCTGGCCTCTTCTCCCTCCTCCCATCAGAGGCTCACCCATGCCGGGTTGAGCCCCCCACTCATCCCAGGAGCCTCCCTGTGACAGGCAGCCCTCATCCTCCTTTTAATTAAGTCAGTCACGGAGCAAGTTAGGTTAAAAAAAAAAGGGTAATTTCTCTCTTTTCAATTTTCCAGAAGGTTAGAGTTTGGGGGGCAGGAGAGCATCTATGTGCACCTCTCCCACCTCCACCCTGTTCACGGCAGGTGGCAGATTCCAGTACAGGGATGATGGCTCGAGTTGCCAGGAGAATGGAAACCCAGAAAGGTCATTGGTAGTTGGATCCTGATGGCTGAAACACTGCTGCCTAGACATGGAGACCTCAGAACATTAGGCCAGGACACAGTGGTCACTGTGTGGCCACACTCAGGCCCCACTCCCAGCCAAGGCTGTGCTCAGAGGCCAGCAGGAGCAGCCGCATCCCTGGCCTCACTCAGCCCTTGCTGATGTGTGAAGGCTGATTCTGTGCAGACCCTGTGCTGGGGGCAGGACAGTGACAAGGAGCAGGACAGCCCCCATCCCGGGATCCCCAGAACCCAGAGGCAGTGCTGCAGTGGCACAGAGAGCTGGACACTTGCAGTCAAGGTCTCACATCAGCCAGGAGTTGTCCCCACCTTAGAGAGGAGGAAACTGAGGCTGGGGAAGTCAGGCCTGCCCAGAGGTGACCAAGCCAGGACCTGAATCCCTTGCACCTCGCCCCAGAGCACGTGCACTGCCTGCTCTGTGCCTGGGCCTCCTCTGGCTCTGAGACCTAAGCAGCCACCTTGGACACAGTGTTTGGTAACCCCGGGTCCTGGAGATAAAGCTTGGGAGTAAGTTGTCTATTTGGGGAAGCAACCCCAGGGCAATGAGAAAATTAAAACAAGGGAGGAGGGAAAACAAGTCCACGGGTCAGTGCTGCAGGCCGCAACGGGGCAAAAAGCTCATTTATCCTCTGGCTCCAGGACCCCACTGGGTAAGGGTGGCACCAGCCTGTTTGGGCTGGGTGTGTGAAGATGGCTGCATGGCTGCGGGGGCATCCACAGCAGGGAAGCACCCCAGAAGGGAGCTGTGAGTTGCTGATGAGAGGAGGGGCTGTCAGTTCACCTGTGCACAGGTGGTTGCCGCAGCGATGACAGGAGTGAAAAGGTGGATGGAGAACCGTAGGGTGGGTGCAGGGTGACCCCAACAGCTGCTGAGGCCCAGAGGAGTGAGTGATGCAGCTACAAAACCTCAGAAAAGCCATCGAGAGCCCCGATGTCCTTTCCTGGGTCAGCCTTCCCCCCCTGCATCAGCCACTCAGCCACCTCGAAAGGGGAGACCTCAGGACCCCGGGGGGGCCTGTAAGAATCACTGCCGAGGAACCCTGGGCCTCCAGCACTACCCAGGAGTCCCACAGTCCCCAGGCTCTGAGCACCTGCTGAACGCCCCACAACGTCACAGGGATCCAACAGTGAGTACAACGTGGTTCCTACCCTCCAGACTGCAGCCTAGAGAGGACGGCCTGGAAACACAGAAATCAGGACCGGTGGAGAGTTGAACGGTCTTCTCTCTGTGAGCAGAAGACAACAGCTGTGCAAGGGGCTGGACAGTTCTGCTGGACAGAAAGGGAGGCCTTCCATGAGGAGGTGACACCGAGGAGCCTCCTGGAGAATGAGAATGGATTTGAAAGCAGATGTGGGAGGGGACGTCAGAGAGGGGACATCTCCAGAAGGGAGAGGCACAGCACAGAGAACGGGGGCTCTTAGGAGCGGAGCTTGCCCAGAGGGTAGGATTTGATTCTGGGGAGTGGGAGGTGGGAAACGTTTGGCAGGAGAAGAAACCAGAAGCTGGAGCTAGTAGCGGAGTGTGTGACACCCAGTGTGTCGGTGAGCTAGTGCTGGGTGGCACACGCCCCCAGAGCCCGGTGGGTTAAGACAACAACCGTGAGTCATTTCTCGCACATCCACCAGGAGACCAACAGTTCTGCTGATCTGCAGCAGAGTTCCCTCATCTCTGCTGGGCTCTCACTGAGCCTGGCCGGGTCCTCTGGTCGGTAGCTGTCTAGGGCGGTTTCACCTTCTCCAGGTGACCTCTCATCTCCAGAAGGCTCACCCCGGCTCATCCTCACGATGGGGCTGCAAGGCCCTGGGCGCCTACACTCAGAACTGGCACGCCTCACTTCCCTGCATTCTGTGGGTCGAGTAAGGGACAGGTTCAGCCCATTTCCAGGAGGTGTGGGGCAGGGGGAGGCGGGCAACTCAGCCTCTTGAGGGCAGGCACCCCAGTGGCATTGCAAGGAAAGGTGGGGACTCAGTGCCATTTGCTCAGCGCACCCTCCTACGGAGCATCGCACCTGCTGACATCGGGCAGCCTGAAGAGGTGTTTTAATTTGGAAAGTGACATTATACTTGCCTTGAGGCAGAAGAATAAGCCAGTTCCCCACATTCACTGAGTATCTAAGTGGCCAGCCCCGGTCTATTGTGCACTGCTTCCTCTTAGCCCTTTGGAACAGCATCCACAGGTGTTTTCTCCTGGAAGTAATGAATGGTTCATCCAGGTAGAATCTTGGACTGAAAATGCCAGCAGTCCTCACGTGTGACCCCCTTACTCTACAGATAGGACCTGACGTCTCAGGGTGGGAGGCGACCTCTCCAAGGCTGAGACTCCCAGTGGGGCGCGTGGGGCTGGGGGCTGGGTCTCAGCCACTTCAATGCTCTTTCGACCACAAAGTCACCCCAGTCTTTTGGCCATGCTCCTTACACGTTTGAAAAGATAAGTGGCAACAGCTCTAAAGGAAGGTGGAGAGAATCTTAGATACTAAAATCCTGGTTTTAACATCTACTGATCCAAATCAAGCTTGGGTATAAAAATTAAAAGCAGCAAAAATTAAAAACAAGAAAAATCTTTGCTAGGAACTTTTCTAATAAAGCACTCACAGCTTGATACACAGACGTCGTTATCTTTGGCAGGACTGCTGCCAACATTTCCCAGGCCATTGGTGCATAAAAACAATGTAATATAGCGATTCAATTTTCTAAAGAATCAGTTAGCAATTAAACCGAGAATGTTTGGGAACAGATATTAAATTCTAAAGAGAATTGCCATTTAAACTTTAACTTTTCCAAGCAACAAAAGGATAATGGGGAACAGCTAGGAAGTTTCTCTTGAATTTCAGTAAGGAAATTATAAAAATTGAGGTCGTGTGCCCTTCGGGATTGTTTAAATGAATCTGTGACCTTGATACGGTGCTGGAAAGCAGCAAGGGCAGGTAGGACTGTCTTATGGGGTGTTCGCTTGGTTTTGTCCCAATTATCAGATCAGGGAATAGCCAAGGAATTCTAGGCACATTGGCTATGGGTCATTGGAAACGTTGATTGTTCTAAGCAGATGGTTCTGGAAATATATTCCATCTGCTGTAGGGAAAACAAGCATGCACAGGAATCATCCCACCCCAACTTTGTTTCTCCATGCATCCAGCGATATTCAGCGAGCTCTTGGAGCATGCTTGCACAGGACAAGGCACTGACAGCCAAGCAGGAACCCTGTGGCTGAGACCTGCCCTCCTGCAGTTTAACTCCAGGTTCAGAAGCTAGAGAACCACAGGTGAGACCTGCAGGGCAGAGAACTGCACACAGATGAGACCCACAGGAATGCCGTTCTCAGGACCCTGGAAGGACCAGGCTCCATTTCCAGCTCGGGGGCCGGGGTGGGGAGTTAACCTGGAGCCACACTTCTTGTCTGTAAATGGGCGTCAGCTTGGATGACCTCCAACATCACTGACACCCCACGATTTGCTGGTGAGAGAACAAGGGGTGCAGATCCACGGCGTTGCGCTCCGGCCCAGGTAACCCCCTTGGGTCCTCTTGTTGGGCCAAACGGGTCTGGCCGGTGCATCCAGCCTTTCAGGGTTTCCGCTTTGCCCAGGCACAAGCGCTTTCTGGAGTTTATCAGGGAAGTGCTTTAGAAACGTAATTAGTTGCTGTGAAAATTTGGAATAGGTGCTATCAGTTATTAGGTATGCCAAAAGTCAGCAATTTATTCAGAACCAGGAAAATTGGAACCAACAAACCAAATACGTGCTCGTCGACCCCACAAGGAGAATCATGCCTGTTGCTGGAGTGTTCCTCCAATGTCCCTGTGGTTATTCAAGGAACATTGATGACTTAAAGCTCCATCAGTTTAAAAAAAAAAAAGGGCTGAAAATGGAAAATGCTTTAAAAAAAAAGATAACAAGGCATCCTATAAAGAATGGTTGGGGATCTTGGGTCTGTATCCTGGGAAAAAGGGATTTCTCTTGTCCCGTGGGGCCTGCTGTTGTTCTCATGGTGGAAAACCAGGACCGGTGGTGAGAAGGGGCGGGGGTGGCAGTTGTCTTACTTGCTGTAAAGGAAGCCTAAGGCATGAACTGTCTAGGAGTGGAACGGGCAGCCTCAGTAAGCCACAAGCTTCACGTCTCTATGCCGAATCACTCCTCTCACTTTGCAGATTCTACAACTTCCTGCAACGTGCTTCTCCTCCTGGCTTTTACATGAAACCCTCTTTTCACCCCGCATTCCCCACCAGGCACATCTGGGCCCTCTGCTTTCCCTCACGGCCAAACCTCTGGAAAGAGAAGCTCCTGGTCACTCTCCAATCTCTTCCTTCTCATACCAATCTAATGTCTGCCTCACAACTCCATGGAGAGGCCCCTGACACTCTCAAGCCGCCCAGCTGCTGAGTCAGAGATGTTTCCAGTCCTTATCTCCAAACCTGGTGCCTATACCTTCCTTCTGGAAGCACTGTCCACCCACATCGTCCACAGCCACACTCAGACCAAGCCCCCTGCCACCCCAGGCCTCTCCTCAGCTCCCTGGCAAAGCTGGCTCTCTTGCCCCTGGCACCAGTGGAGCTGCTCCTCCAGGGCCAGCCTGGGCCGTCTCCATTTCCCACTCTGCCTTCCCTCCCCAGGGAAGCTCATTCAGCCCTGTGGCTTCCATCAGCACCACACGCGTGGTACTCCAGGTTCTACGTTTAGTCCAATCTCCTGTGAGCTCCAGACCCGACTACCCAAACCCCGCTCAACGTTACAAAGGCACCTCAAACTTGATGTCCCCAACTGAATTGTCTGCCACCCCCGCTGTACCTCCACCATCACCTCCCACCTTCGATGTGGTCCTTTAGGGCCACAGTCCAGGTGTCCAGTGCTCTGAGCCAGGTGGGGCACGAGTCAGCCTCAACACACATCCTCCTCACACACCCTCCCACAGCTAATCCAACACCGAATCCTCTCACTTTAGCTCCTGATTTATTCCTCTCCCATTTGCCTGTCTCTCTTCTCCACTGCCTGCTCCTCAACACAAGCTCCCATCTTCCCTCACCTTGGCAGCGCTCTTGCTCCTAACACTGCTGCCGTCAGTTTCCCATGCCACAGCCACATGACCTGCTCAAGAAGCCAGCCCCGTCCTGTTGGCTTCGTCCCCTGGAAACCGGGACAAGCTTGCACTGCACCTGTCCTGCCAGCCCTGTGGGGTCTCCAGCCTCCTTTGGCACCATGCTCCCCCACTCTCCATTCCAGCTGTGTTCCCTTCCTTCCCGTGCCTTCTTCACACCTTCCACATGCCTTCTAAATGGCTTCTTCATGCCTCCTTCACACATTCTTTATGCTTTCTACATGCCTTCTTCATGCCTCCATCACACCTACATGCCTTCTGCATGCCTTCTTCATGCCTCCATCACACCTTCAACCTGCCTTCGTG
The DNA here is from genome assembly GCF_028858775.2 of Pan troglodytes. Taxonomy (NCBI): domain Eukaryota; kingdom Metazoa; phylum Chordata; class Mammalia; order Primates; family Hominidae; genus Pan; species Pan troglodytes. Next base: position 141,757,220 of record NC_072411.2, on the reverse strand, counting down.
TCTCCACCACACCTTCTACATGCCTTCTTTATGCCTCCACACCTTCTACATGCCTCTGGGCATGGAGCAGGCCCTGTGAGGGATCTGGAGAAAGGGAAGGGACAACAGAGAGGTGCCCTTTGGGACCCTGTTCATTCTCATTTCTGAGCCCACAATAGAGAAGGAAAACAGCAAGAGCCTCTGTGTAAATGCTCACCCCACAGTGCACAGTTCTCAGAAACCAAAGAGGAAAGCCACGTTTCATGCCGTACTGGAGTCATGAACCACCTTCACCTCCACTGCATCTACCACTGACTTTAAGACGTGGCCGACACAGTAGGAGAGAGCTGAGAGGGGAGAGAGCAAGAAAGGAGGCAGGAGAGGAGAGGGGTCACAGATAACCCCTGGAATTGGGGAGTGCAGAGAGGCCACCTCGTGGGCAGCAGGCTCTTAGGGGAGCTGCAGTCATCCTGGGACTCCACGGCCTCCCCAATGTTCACGTGCCCTGGCAGATCTGACCTCTTCTGTCCTGAGGTCTGGCCGTGCCTGGAGATTGAGAGGTATGGAAGAAGCGGTTGGCCAGTGATGGCTACTCTGCCTTCTGCCGCCATCCCCTCTGCACCTGCCCATCCCTACCCTCTGAACCCGTTGTCATTCCTCTCCATGCGGTAGAGTCCCCAGAGCTCTGCCCTCCTCCTCCAGCCTCCTGCTCTGCGTCTCCTGCACAGGATCCAACACCATCTCCCACACACCTGCCACCAGCCAACGCAGGTCAAAAAGATTTACTATGGTAAAAAAATAATAATAATAAATAAGTAGAAGAAAGCCGTTTCACACAGTGGAATAAACGCCATTGAGTCCGCCATGTTGCAGCGTTCACCGGGCTCAGGCCAAGGCAGCAAGGTCACTAGCTGAGAGGGGTTACCAAGACCAAACATGAACAAGAGAAGCTCACCAGTAAGAGTATGTCTGCTTTCCTGGGACACACGTACAGCATAGCGCCCAGCCGGGGGACACGTGGAATCTGTGAATCGTAAGGGATTGTTACAACGCTTAAAGAAAATTATTCCAGAAACAAATGCAGCTATAATTTCAGAGTCAAATCAATGCTCCTTGGGTTAGCCTTAAACACAGGATGCATGTATAATCTGCCAGAGAATGATTTAAGGAAAGACGCTCCTACAAATAAACAGTGGGCACGTGTCAAAGGTTTATTTAACTCATGAACGGGAGAACCAACAGATGGCAAAGCTCTCAAAGAGCGCTTTAAGAGATGCTTATATTTACAAGCAATGAGAAGAGAATGTGGAACTAAGATTGCAAGGTTAGAACTAGTGTTGGTTGATGTCGCACCGGGCAATAATAGTGCAGGTCTGGCGTTCACTTTGCTAAGAGTCAGGAGTCGTTTGCATCCCTGCTGAGCGAAACCTCCATGTTAATGAAACCTACAAGTTAACGGGTAACTTCACAAAGTCCTGGCACTGCTCAGTAAACAGCTGTGTCAAATATAGACACATCCTCACAAAGAATTACACACTCTTCTGGCGGGCTGGTTAGACCCTGCTCCAAAATGCCAGGGAAAGGACGGTAGCCACTCTTTTGCCTTATTTACAAGGTTGTTTAGAAATTATTTTTCTGGCCGGTCATGGTGGCTCACACCTATAATCCCAGCACGTTGGGAGGCTGGGGCAGATGGATCACCTGAGGTCAGGAGTTGGAGACCAGACTGGCCAACATGGCCAAACCCCATCTCTACTAAAAATACACAAATTAGCTGGGCATGGCGGCACGCGCTTGTAGTCCCAGCTACTCACGAGGCTGAGGCAGGAGAATCGCTTGAACCCGGGAGGCAGAGGTTGCAGTGAGCCGAGATCGTGCCACTGCACTCCAGCCTGAGTGATAGCTTGAGACTCCGTCTCAAAAAAAAAAAAAAAGGAAAAGAAATGATTTTTCTTCATAGAGTATTAGAAAGGGGGAAATAGCATTACCATTACTTATAGATGATATTATTCACACACAGACAATTCAAGGGAGTCACTGAGAAGCCTTCAGTATTTGTTATGGGCCGAATTGTGTGCCCCCCGAAATTCATCTGTTGTCGTCCTAACCCTGGCACTTCAGAACGGGGCTGTATTTGAAGACAAGGTATGTAAAGAGGTCGTTAAGGTTAAATGAGGTCACTGGGTGGACCCTCACCCAATACCACTGTGTCCTTCTAAGAAGAGATTAGGACACAGATACACAGAGAGGGATGACCACATGAGAACAGCGAGTAGACAGCATCTGTGAGCCAAGGAGCGAGGCCTCAGGAGGAACCCAGCCTGCCAACACTGCAGCCTTGGCCTTCCAGCCTCCAGGACTGGGAGAGGATGGACATGTGTTGTTCAAGCCGCCCAGCCTGTGTGCTTCCTCACAGCAGCCCAAGCCAACTCATGCGTGCTTGTCCTCAAGTGATGGGGCAGACCCAGTGAGTCCAGGCAGCAGAGACTTTCCCAGGGCCGAGTGGGCTAAAATCCACACATGCTCCACAGCCCACCCACTGCCCAGTGCAGGCCTGTGTCCCCCAGGGGCAAGGGGACCTTTCAGGGCCCTACCAGCAAGGGCACATCCCCGAGCCGAGCTCTGCTGGCTCCCAGGAAGGCACCGGGTGGCCACAGCACCAGAGCAAGGCTCCAGACGTGCAGCGCTCGGCTCCCCGCCAACAGCGTGCAAAACAGAGGCGGTGTCAGACCCAAAGGAGAGCTGGGAGCTGCCTGGCCACACGCTCTGCGGGAAGCACACGTGGCCTGTGGGAAGAACAGTATTAAGCTCTCCTGGAGGACACACTGAGGCTTTGCCTAAACAAACACCCATCTTGTTTCCAGATGTGAAACTGCACTAATAAAGATGTGGTGTCTTGTAAAATCAAAAACCGTATGTCCTCAATTATAAGTGGGAGCTAAGCTATGAGTGCACAAAGGCATAGAGAGGGATGGAATGGACTCTGGAGACTCAGAAAGGAGGTGGGTGGGAGGGGGGCTGGGGATAAAAAGTACACATTAGGTACAATGTATACCACTCAGGTGACAGGTCCGCCAAAATCTCAGAATTCCCCACTGTAGAATTCATCCATGTCACCAGAAACCACTTGTACCCCAAAAGCTACTGAAATAAAAATTAAATAAATATTCTAGTGAAAGCATAAATATATAAAAAATGCCAAGAAAATTTAAAAATATCACAGGAGACTTTCTATTATTAACAAATCAAACTGTAGCGCAGTATTATTCAAAGCAATGAGATACTGCAGCTAGATACCACAAGCGGACCGATGGGACAGGGAGGCAGTTGAAAGCGTACCCCAGAATGACCATTGAATAGGTAACAGAAGTACCTTCCAATCGGTGTCGAAACTCACAAATAAATAGCATTGGGAAAATCAACAGTATAACAACTGCTAAATTCCTGTTCATATCATACTCAAAAACAAATTCCTGATGAATAAAATGTCAAAATAGTTTCAATTATAGGAACAGCAGAAGAAAATAGGGGAAAACCAGTTTCTTTAATACTTGGGTGAGAAAGGGCTTCATAATCAGGATATGAAATCCAAAATGTATAAAAGAAAATATTGACACAGTTGATCTCATAGAGCTTTTAAACTTCTGAAGAATGAACACAGTTAAAAGAAAATGCCAGACTAGGAGGAAACATTTGTATAATTATAACAGGCAAGGAGTCACTATCACTAACCAACAATTAATATCCAGGGAAAGGTTTATAACTTAAAATTCTGATTCTAAATTTCTACTAGAAGCATAAATACATAAAAGTTGCCACATAAAAATATAACACATAAAAATGTAGTACTTCAGTAAGAAAAATTTACATGTTTGTTAGAAAAAAAGTGCAAAAGAAGAGAACCCTGAAGCCATGGTAAATGTTCTAAATCTTGTCACCCCGGGGTAAAAACATAAATTTGTAAAATGTAAAAACACGTTAACCTTTGTCAAGCTATACACACAGGGCGAATGTACTTTACTGTCCCGATATTCTTTTACACCTCAATATGCGGTTTAGAAGCATGGAGCAAACACCCACAGATCCACAGAGAAGAGAATGGAATCACCAGTACACATATCCACACCACTGCCTCCACTCCTGGGCCCAAATCCTTTAACGCGCTAGGCCGTGCATCTCACCCCAGGGAGACTCTCCTCTCTCGGCCCCATCCCTATCTTCCCTGACTTCTCTGAAAAGTCACCTGCCAAGGAAGGTATGGCAGCCGCATGTCCTGCCATCTTCCCGTGCTGGGGGAATGTCCTGGTCCGGCATGCTTGGTGGCCCGGCCCTTCCATGTGGCTATCTGAGATCTTGCTTTTAAACATGTCCTTGGCCAACCCTGTCACTGGAGGCCTCTCCCTGGCTGACCAGGCCACTGTCCTGCTGTGACCCCAGCCCCCTGCCATGGACCTTCCCCACCTTTCTCAAGGCTCACCCCGTGCCAGCCCCCCACCCTGCCTCACCCTCCTGCCCATCGGCTGTGCAGTGCCGCTTCTTCCTTTCTCTGCCCAAGCACCTCTGTGGCCACTTGCTTGGAACTACTCATGGCCAGAAGTGTGGGCAGCTCCAGTGCAGAGGCTGTCCCTTCCCGACATGGCGTTGCTGGGCTTCCCCTCTTCAAGGAGCAGTGTTCTAGCCCTAGTCCAAGAAGGCGGGCAGTGGCCACAGGAGCCGGGCCAGCTGCATGGGCACCTTCCCCATGGGCCAGAGATCAGTCAGCTGAGGTGAAGCCGGCCTCCCATTCTCCCACCAAGTGAGGACCAACAGCTTCAGGAGACCGGAGGGGCAGCGGGGTGGGAACGCAGCCCTGGATGAAGTGCAGAGGGGTGCAGCTCTTCGCCGGAGTCCTCCATGCCCCAACAGCTCCCCTGCGTCATCACCAGCACTCCTTGAGCCACCTCCCCTGCCTAGGAGGGCAGTGGGAGTCGCCGGAGATGACCAATGTGAGCAGCTTCAGAAACTAGGGCACCCATTCAGGTTGCCCCGAATTTAGCGGGGATATGAGATGATAATCATACCTCCAAGCTCATTTTCATTTGTTCTGAAGTTTCCTCTGTGTGGTTTGGGGCAAGGAGCAGCACCCTGGACTTTCTCATCTGTGAAACAAAGGAACTGACTTGATTTTTCATTGCTCCTAAAGGTATCAGATTAAGAAAATGGACAGAAGCAAGAAACAGATATACAGCCTGCAAAGGGGCCTTGCCAACGTAAGTGAAAAGGGCTGACTCCAGGAGCTCGCGAACATGGCATGTGTTTGTGTTACAAACCTGCAATTGCAGGAGATTGGAAGCCAAGCCTCTTGGGCACAGGCATGGAGTTGGGCATATCCGGGGGGTCCCCCTTCATGGTACTGGGGTGTGATCATGAACAGGATCAGGAAGAGAAGCACAGGCTGGCTGGCCAGGGTTGCAAGGTGTGAGGCCGCTGCACCGGGACAGTCTACCAGGCATCGTGAGTCAGCTGGCATGGGTGGGATCCAGGAGGCGGGGACTGAAGAGAGTCGGCATGGAGGGGGACTGGGTGTGCACACATGCACGTGGATGAGTGTGTGTGTCCCCTAACCTAGTGCAAATCATCCTCTCAGCCCTGTCCCACCCACGCCAAAACCAGGTGTTGTGGGAGAATCAAGAGACAGCTGTGAGTTGTCCCACAGACTGGAATTCAGGAAAGTCAGCATATCTCCAGGGGCCACCATGATGGGGAAAGGGATCCTTGCCATGGGCCGCGAGGAGAAGGTCCACCCTGAGAAAGCAGGGTCAGGGCTCTGTGAGCCAAACAAACTCCAATTCTGGAAATTCTCCCAACCTCAGAGCACCTAGTGCGATTTTTATTAAGTGGTATTTTTATTACCTCATGCTTAATTGACCAAGGAGCAGGGAGGCTGGGATTGGCCTAAAGTCTGAAGTACCTCTCTCTATTTTCAGGGCAGGCAGCTCATCAGTGTTACCTGTGTGTCGTTCTCCAGATGCTCTCATGGCAAACAGCATTTCTAAAATGCTAAATCACGTGGCGTCTGGGAGAAGGGGAGATGATGGCCAGGGAAGGCCGTCGTGTCTTCCCGCCTGCTGCCTCAGTCCTGGGACAACAGAGCTGCACCTCTAAGTTCCCAGGAGAGGGTGGTCCATTTGAGTGTAGCCGTCTCCTCAAGACATGTTGAAATGAATTTCCATGTTCATCAAACCATGAATTATTGAAAAGCACTCAGGAATTTTTGTGTTCCATTTACACGAATCAATGAACAGAGGTTTAGAGTCAACCTTTGCTTCACTGCTTTATGGTTTATAAAGACAGGGCAACAATTTCAAGTGTATACTGAGAACGAGCTTATTCGTGGTTGGAATAAATTAAAAGAATGGCCTTTATAAGAAAGATTCAGAATCTGTATGAAGCAAATGACTAGGTCAGTAGGTAGAGAGATTTTTCCCCATTTTTGTATTGGAGATTTTCAAATGTATACAAGAGTAAAGAAGATGGAAAATGACTCCCTTGAGCCCGTCGCCCAGCATCAATATGTACCAACATTTCGCTATTCTTGCTTTATCTAACCGTCCCACTTATCTCAAAACCACAATATGTTAAGATAAGTGAACTGAAGGCCTGAATAAATGCAAACATCTTATGCAAACATACATGAATGGTAAAAGTGAATGTTATAAAACTGACAATAATTCTTAAATAAGAGCTACTGAAATACTAACGAAAATTCCAAGGGGAATTTTTCTTACTTTGTCAAAATAATTCTAGAATTCTGCAGAAAAAGTAAAACACATTAACAGTGCAAAAAAAAAAATGAGAAAGAGAGCAGGTTTTATATATTAAACCATAAAGCCATTAAAAGCATCATTAGAAAAAAGAGAAACATTTTTTATAACCTTGGAGTAGGAAAAGGTTTTCTCAATCTAATATCAAAGCCAAAAATCATTAAGAAAAATATCTAATAATTTGGGCTTATGAAAATGAAAAACATAATTATAAATCTAAAAGAATGTAAAGACTTACAATTAATAAGTGAATTTGGTAAATTTGCTAGCTATAAAGTCAGTATGCAAAAATTAATTGTATTTCTATGTGAGTCATACACAAACAGAAAAAGAGATTTACACACAACAGTATTTATGATAGCATTGAAAACATCAAATTTCACAACAGATGCTGGCGAGGTTGCAGGGGAAAAGAAACACTTTTACAGTGTTGGTGGAAGTGTAAATTAGTTAAACCATTATGGAAGGCAGTATGGCAATCTCTGAAGGATCTAGAAGCAGAAATACCATTTGACCCAGCAATTCCATTACTGGGTATATACCCAAAGGAATATAAATCATTCTATTATAAAGATACCTGCACGTATATGTTCATTGCAGCACTAGTCACAATAGCAAAGGCAAGCTGAACGATGAGAACACAGACACATTGGGGGAACAACACACACTGGGGCCTGTTGGGGAGGTGGGGGGAGGGAGAGCATCAGGATAAATAGCTAATGCATGCTGGCTTAATACCTAGGTGATGGGTTGATCTGTGCAGCAAACCACCGTGGCACATGTTTACCTGTGTAACAAACCTGCACATCCTGCACATGTACCCTGGAACTTAAAATAAAAGTTGAAGAAAAAAAAACATCAAATGTCTAAGAATAAATCTAACAAAGTATGTACAAAAACCTCTACACAAAAATCTACAAAACCTCATTGAGAGAAATGAAAGAAGTTATAAATAAAGATAGATTTAACAAAAGATGTATAGAACCTGCTCCCAGATATCTACAAAATATTATTGAGGGATAGTTGTTAACGTCTCAATAAATTGAAAGTTTTGCTTTGTAGAGGACAGTTCTCTCTGGATTAATCTTTAAATTCAGGGCAGCCCCAATCAAAATCCCAGCATATTATTTTTGCAGAAATTGACAGGCTGATTCAAAAATTCAGGTTCCCTAAGTCAGTCTTGGAAAAATAAGAACAATGATGTAAAATATCAAGACTTATTACAAAGTTATAATAACTAGATGAGCGTGATATTGGCACAAGATAGACAAACTGACCCATGGTGTGGAGCTGGGCCCAGTAACAGACACACACATAAGCCATCAATGCAGTGGGGAAAGATGCTTCTCAATCAACCAGCTGAGTCCACCTCTATGCAGATACTTAAAGGCATTCTGTGCCTTTGAGCAAACTATCTTCTCGAAAAGCTGTGCAATCCTACAACCCACCCGTAGAGCATGAAAACCTATTGAATTCCTAATCATCACCATCTGCCATTTGAAGCAATCTTTGCTAACTTGACAAACGACAAACAGCAGCTCCTCTCCTGGGGTGTGGGGCCAAGCATTGCCCCCATCTCTTTAGTGTATGTTTGTGTGGTTTCTCGAATGAATCACCTGTTCACATCTGTTGCCCAACTTTCTACTGGAATGTTCATAGTTTCGCTTAGCCATTTGTTAGATGTTGTAATAGCTTCCTATATTAAAGGTTTATTTTTCAATCTGATGCTTTTTGAAAAAGTTGTCCCAGCTTTCCCACTGTCTTCTAGTGTGGATTACCGTGTTGGTGGCACATACTCAGAGGCAGCCCAGACCCCTCCTGGCTGAAGGACCACTGGACAGAGTCCGCAGCTGACGCCACTGGGCCAGGAATGGCCTTGGTTAGCTGGAAAGAGGAGTTTCACTTCTACAGGGTCCTGCACCCTGCCTGGCTTATCCCATCACTAGTGCATGGTGGGATATAAAACCTGCTCTCTTGCCTGGGTAAACAGCAAGGCTCCATCTCTACAAAAACAAAAATTTAAAAACAGCCCAGCATGGTGGCACCCACCTGTAGTCCCAACTACTTGGAAGGCTGAGGCAGGAGGTTGGCTTGAGCCCAGGAAGTCGAGGCTGCAGTGAGTCATGATCGTGCTCTCCAGCCCAGGGGACAGAGAAAGACCCTGTGAAAAAAACAAGCAAACAAACAAAAAAACACTCCCTGCCCCAATCCAGGGCTCCTCTGAAAGGCCACCTGCACCAGATGGCTTTGTGGGCTCAGCTGGGGCTGGGGTTGAGACCCCACGGGGGTCCTCCTTGTTCCTCTGCCCACCCCTGCTCCTCCCTCTCCTCTCTGTCGGGTGTGGATCCTAACTGCTCTCCCAAGCACAGGCTGTGCCTGTTCATCTCCCTCCCAGAGGCTGCTTCCTGAGAGCCCACCTGCTTTGGTATTTTGGACGTAAAGAAGACCTTTATGTGGTCTGATCTGTTAATTTTCTGTTTCACGGGTTCTGCATCTGTTGAACCCTTAGGAAGTTTTTCTGCACTGCCAAGATTATGTGAATATTAAATATTCAGACTTTGAGCACTGGCCCACCTGGAATATATGAGGTATAAGATGCAAAATAGAGTCTCTGACTTCATTTTCCCCCCAGAGGTTTAGGTAGATCTCACAGTACCACTTATTGAATAATCCATCCTCTTGTCACTGATTTGAAATATCACCTTAATAATACAGTAACTTATTAAGGATACTTGGATTTGTTTCCAGGCTTCCTAAACTATTAATCAAAGCTGTCCATGTAGTCCTGGGCCAGTCCACACTACTGAAATTTTGTAGCTGTGGGCTTCAACCTCTGACAAAGCAACACTCATTACTCTTCCTTTTTAATAAGAATCTTTATTCTGCTAAGTGCAACCGCTGAAGGGCACGTTGCCCCTGCTATTTTATGTTTAATATTTTTATAATCCTTCCCGAGCTCATCGATCCCCACTTTCATCTCAGCCCAGTGCACACTGGGTGAGTGGATCCCTGGATGGCTTCTATGGACTCATGGGGTCTGTTTGTTGAGGACTTCAGCCCAGCGCTGGGCAGGCAAATGCTCAATCCCTGTTTCTCAGCCAGGCAGGTGATTAAGACTTTCCCTCCTAGGTTCTTCCAAGATCTGTCTCCCCAGCAGGCAGACCTTGCATCAGGACTAATTGCAGAGACAGATCCATCTCTCTCTCTCCACAGCTGCTCAAAATCCACAGAGCTGGGACAGACTCATCATGTTTTTTGGGTCGGTTTGCTTTATTTTGCAGTTGCTGAATAGCCTGCCCTGCCTCTGTTGCTGCTGTTTTCTCGCTGCTGTTGTCCTCTGCATATTAGGAGCTTGCCATATGTGCGCCTAAACCTCAGGAAGGAAGGTGAGGACAAGAAAGAGAAAGGCTGGGAGATTTATACCCTGGAGGTGCAGAGGGGCCCGGGGTGCGTCATCCCAATTGCACAGCACCCAAAGGTGAATAAATGGAAGCGGTCGCCCCTAGGAGACGGGCGACTTCAAGCATTGCTCCTTGTTCCAGGGACACCGGCCACATGAAGCCCTCCCTCTGTTCAACCAACTTAGGCCTGTTTCTCAGACTGTCACTCACTGTCAGCTGCTAACCCAGTGGCAAGTGCTCCCAGAGGCAGGAGAGGACCCAGGGAGAGATGGAAAGCCAAAGGCCTCCCCACCTGCCATGGGGGCGGGGCAGGAAACAGTGAGAGAGGATGTGGGTTACTGGGATTTGGAACTTATTAAATGTGTGTGAAACTCTACAGTCAGAGTGGCCCAGGTCTCTATCTGACATGCACGGCTGGAAAAGTGTCATACTCAGCCAGGAAGATCCTGTATTAGTCCATTCTCGCATTGCTATAAAGAAATACCTCAGACTGGGTATGTCATAAAGAAAAGAGGTTTGGCTGGGCATAGTGGCTCATGCCTGTAATCCCAGCACTTTGGGAGGCTGAGGCGATGAATCACTTGAGGTCAGGAGTTTGAGACTAGCCTGGGCAACTTGGCGAAACCCCGTCTCTGCTAAAAATACAAAAAATTAGCTGGGCATGGTGGCTCACACCTGAATTCCCAGCAGCTCAGGAGGCTGAGGTGGAAGAATCACCTGAGCCCCGGAGGTCAAGGCTGCAGTGAGCTGAGGTCGCACCCCTGCACTCCCGCCTGGGCAACCCAACTGGAGTGAGATCGTCTCCAAAACGAAAAAAGAAAAGAAAAAGAAACGAGGTTTCATTGACTCGGAGTTCTGCAGGCTGTACAGGAAGCAGGATGGCATGATGCTGGCATCTGCAGGGGCTTCCAGGAGCTTGTCCTCATGGTGGAAGGCAAAGGGGAACAGGTACATCTCACGGCGTGAGCAGCAACAAGAGGGGCACGGGGCAGGCGTTATACACTTTTCAATAACTGGATCTTGTGAGAAGTCTCTCACAATCAAGAGAACAGCACCAAGGGCATGTGACTAAACCATTCATGAAGGATCCAGTCCTGTGATCCAATCGCCTCCCACCAGGCCCCACCTGCAGCACTGGGAATTGCAGTTCAGCATGAGAGTTGGTGGGGACACAGATCAAACCGTATCAGAGCCCCTCGGACCCTGCCAGCCGACGCCCTCTTCTTTGACCCTGGGGCCACTCTGGCAGCCTCAGCTTCCACATCCACTGCTCATTCCTTGTGTGGCCCAAGGAGTGGACCTTCTGTTTTCTCATTTACAGAGGCGTGTAGGTGAGAGTGAACCAGCCTCCTGTCCTGTGCAGAGGCCAGCACAGACCCCCTTGTGTGCCTCCTGGGTCCTTAGCCACATCAGTCCCCAGAACCCATGGCCAATTCCCAGGGAGCCAAGCTGCATAGGCTCACCTGGGCAGCACAGGCAGGCCTCACCCAATCCACTCATCCCTCACCCCTCAGCAAGGCCACCACTAAGCTTGCAACACAGAGGCACCAACCATGCAGAAGATGCTCCATGGGGTAAACCCTGGACCGGCGCAAGCCCAGCAGCTGATAAATCCTTCTCCCTCCACCCCCAGGCTGGGCTGGCCTGAGAGGGAGTCATTCATTAGGCCTCATGAAGAGCTGTACAGCCTGCTTCCTGTACAGCCTGCAGAACTCCGAGTCAATGAAACCTCGTTTCTTTTTCTTTTCTTTTTTCGTTTTGGAGACGATCTCACTCCAGTTGGGTTGCCCAGGTGGGAGTGCAGTGGTGCGACCTCAGCTCACTGCAGCCTTGACCTCCCGGGCTCAGGTGATTCTTCCACCTCAGCCTCCTGAGTTGCTGGGAATTCAGGTGTGAGCCACCATGCCCAGCTAATTTTTTGTATTTTTAGCAGAGACGGGGTTTCGCCAAGTTGCCCAGGCTAGTCTCAAACTCCTGACCTCAAGTGATTCATCGCCTCAGCCTCCCAAAGTGCTGGAATTACAGCTCCCAAGACTGGAGCTGCTGGGTCATGGAACCCTGGCACCCGCTCTGCTGTCTCTCCTCCCCCAGCCCTCACCCCTCCCTGTCATTGCCCTGGGACTGCACCCCACTGAGGGAGCAGCCCAGAAACGTGGCCTCAGGCTGATTTCCAGGGATGAGGCTCAACAGGTGCTAGGGGGTAAGGTTAGGAACCAGCAATCCACTGAGGGTCCTTGTGACCCCCCCAGGGAACTGCATCTGCTAAAACCACTGCCTCTTCAGCCTCTGCATCTAAGGTGAAGTGTCCCCATCAGTCTGGCTACTCTAATAAGTTACTGTAGATTGGGCAGTCGAGACAGCAGACACTCATTTCTCACAGTTCTGGAGCCTGCAAGTCCAAAATCAAGGTGCTGGCATATTTCGTGTCTGAGGAAGGCCTGCATCCTGGTTCACAGACAGTGCCTTTTTGCTGTGCCCGCAGAAGGGGAGGCAGCCCGCTGAGGTCCCTTTGTAAGAGCACTGATCTTATTCGTGAGGCTACACCCTGAGGACCTAATTGCCTCCCAAAGGCCCCACCTTCTACACCATCACCTTGGTGGTTAGGTTGGATGTATGAATTTTGAGGCAACACAAACATTCAGTCCGTAACTAGAAGGAATGGTGGCAGGGTAAGCTCCATAGCACAGCCTGGCCAGGGTGCTTGGGAAAGTCCTATTTTTCATCTTCTCTGACACAGAACCATAGAGATGAGCCATCAGATGAAAAGGCCATCCTTAGCCATCTATACATCAATCAATCAATAAGACTGGATAGTTTGCTTTGCCCTTTGAACTTGTAATGACTCTCCAAAATACCATGAAGATGACGCAGCCTCCCCAGGTGGACAGGAATGGCCCCACGGAGACATGCAGAGGGATCTCCCAAAAGAAGGAGGAAGCTCCCTTTGCTCCTTCTCCCAAAGGAAGCCCCACAGACACTCTTCAACTAAATTTGATTCAGAAAGTTCAACTGAGGCTTGCTATAGTCTGAATGGGTTCCCCTCAAATTCATCTGTTGAGATCCTAACCTCCAAGTTGAAGGGGTTGGAAGGTGGCCCATCGGGAGGTGATGAGGTCATGGGGGCAGAGCCCTCATGAATGGCTTTAGTGCTTTTCTAAAAGAGGCCCCAGAGAGCTCCCTCGCCCCTTCCACTATATGAGGACACAAGAAGAAGACACCATCTATGAACCAGGAAGCAGGTCCTCGCCAAAGCCCAAATCTGCTGGCACCTTGATCTTGCACTTCCCAGCCTCCAGAACTATGAGAGACAAATGTCTGTGGTTTGTAAGCTGCCCAGGCCATGGTATTTTGTTATAGCAACCTGAATGGATGAAGACAAGGCTTTATCAGTCTCATCATCTATCAGAGCATTCCTTTGTATACAGCAAACATCCCCAGAGTGTGTGTGTGTGTGTGTGTGTGTGTGATTCATTGAGGCAGATACAAGTTATAGCATTTACTAAATTAAACCAGCCACGTTTTGTGCAGGATTGTTCAAGGGTCCCGTTCTCCTCACAGGGGCAGGGGCAGGGTCCCTCTTCCACCTTTTTGAAGAAAGCACCAAGGCTGGGTCATCTGGAAGGGTTTTGAAAGGCCTTTGGTGCAATAAATACATTTTCAGCTTTTGGTTGAGCGTTTGTTCTTAATGCTTTCCCTACACACCCACCAGAGTCTTCCTTCAGTGGTTTTCATGAAATCACTGTTTATCTTCAATGTCATCTTACAAAATGTTGGTTGCCTGATCCAGCAGCCCTGCAGGTCTTCATCCTCCAAGCTGAGCCCACTGGGACTTTGCTTTGGCAGCTGCACTGTCTCCGGTGCTCTCAGCCTTCTGTTTTCTATGGCTGTGAATGGAGCGTTTAAGCTCTCTGGATAGAAAGAGTCGCTCCCACTTGGCCCAAGTGGCAAGTGTGGTCCTACCTCGCACTGCACCGTCTTCCCCGTGGCGTCGCTCAGTTCAGGAGCGGTGGTCACATTCTGTCCAGCTCTGTGCAGTTGCACATGTTCTACAGGATGGTGTGCATGCCTGGGGCAAAATGCCCCTGAGACTTGAGAGTCACGCAGATGTGGCTTTAACTCAAGACCCATAGGTAGAAAAGGAGGAGTAAATGCGGGGGTCTGAGGCGACCAGAGAGATAATACAGTGACCACTCGGAGGGACACCTGCTTTCCACCACTGTGGGAAGATACACCGAAGGAAATCAGCAAATGCTCATTTCCAGGGAGGTGAACTCATGGTTATTAGGGATTACTACAGCAGGGAGGGAGGTCTGGAAGGCTGGAGGGCTCCTGTGAAGCTTGGGAAAGAAAGAGGGTTTTGGGTCCTCAGCCGCCTCTCCCCCACCCAGCATGCGTCCACAGTCAGCAGGGAAGGAAAGCAGAGACACAAGACACGGGAGAGAGGAAGGGCTCTAGTTTCAGATCTGCGCGGCTGCAGCAAATGCTATCATCCCATCTGAACCCGCTGGGCTTGTCTGTACTCCACACCCAACAAGATCCTCACATTCGCCTCCTGGCACCGACCCTCACGCAGGGCTTTCTATCCTGCCACACCTTCTTGTGGGCAGAGTGATGGTCCTGGAAAGATGTGCACGTCCTCATCCCCGCAGCCTGCGAATATGTGACCTCGCAATGCAAAGGGACCGTGCAGATGCGATTGAGTTAGCGATTCTGAGGTGGGGGGTTATCTTGGATTAGCCAGGTGGGCTCGATGCCATCAAAGGGCTCTTATAAGGGAGAAGGCGAGGCAGGAGGCTCACAGTAGTAAAAAGAGGTGTGACCATAGAGGCAGAGGCGAGAGAGATGTGAAGGTGCTGCTCTGTTGGCTTTGAAGATGGGGGAGGGAGCCACCAGCCAAGGAATGTGGGCACCTCTGGAAGTTGGAAAAGCCAGAAAACCTACTTTCCCCTAGAGCCTCCTGAGGAACCAGCCCTGCTGATGACTTGATGTTAGCTCATCAGGGCCCATTTCTCTCAGGGGCGCTCAGCTTGAGACAGCAGGAAGACACACCTTGCCTGCAACCGGCTGGGCCCAGCTGCCCTGCACGGAGTGTTCATCCTCCAAGGCAGGCTCTGCCCGCCTCTCAGACCTGACTCAGACCCACCTTCACCTCATCTTCCTCTGAGGTCTGAATCATCAGACAAGCCACAGAAAGCACGTTCCCTCCTGCCTCTCCACCCTCAGACTGAAAGTGCCCAGTGAGGTTAGCAGGTGCGGGAGGAGTAGGGGGGAGGTAGAGCCGTGCCGTCGCCCTTGACAGCTTGTCGTTGGGTAAAGTGACTTTCAAAGAAAACAACGGCAGTGTGTCTCTGTCCACCCACATTGGGAGCCTGAAACATAACGCAGAGTGCAGCCCATAGCAGGGAGATGGCCTGAGAGCCCGTGGTAGCCATGCACAACCTGGACCCTCTGATCCCAGGAAGGGATTGGAGCTGGGAAGCGGGGCTCTGCCTCACTTCCCTCCCTTTTTCCTCCAGGGAAATTATTCAGAAACAAGGTGGACTTTCTTGCTAAAAGTTCTCGGTCTCAAAACAATCTTCAACTTCAGGATTCATTTCTCAGAAGTTTGAATGTCACATCCCCACCATGACAGGAACGGCACGACACTGAGATGCAGAATCAAGTGTCCCACCCCCTGACACCTACATGGGACTGATGTCTCACAGGGGACTGACACCTCGGATGGGACTGACATACAACAGGCCAGGCATTTTACATGGGACTGATATGTTACAGGGGACAGATGACATATGCTTGAAGGCAAGCCCCAGACCAGATGGTCCTCGGATACAGGGTTCTGTGGTCATGCCCTGCCCTGAAATCTTTCTCTAGTGTATTAGCAGGGACACTTCTCACCTCTCAGTCCTGTGTGCTCTGCAGTTTATCCTCTCAAAGCAGTGAGCCTCTAAATGGCAGGGGTTTGAATGAGCCTTGGGCTGGAGAACTGGGGAAGTAGCTTGAGGTAGCTGAGCAGGTGACAGTGGTGACCTGACACATAATATGCATTTGATTTTGTGATAAGAGTACAATCTTCCCTCGGCACCAATAGGGGATTGGTTCCAAGACACCCCCAACCCCCCGTAGATACCAAAATCCTGGGATGCTCAAGTCCCTGTTATAGAATGGCATAGGATTTGCAGGGAACCTACTCACATCCTCCCATGTACTCTAAATCATCTCTAGATTCTCTAGATTACTTATAATACCTCACAACAATGGAAATACCATGTAAACAGTTCTTATATTGTATAGGCTTTCTTATATATATTGTTTTTTATTGTTGTATTGTTATTTTTTATTGTTTTTCCCCCAATATTTTTGATCCATGGTTGAATCCACGGATGCAGAGCCCACATATATGAAAGGCCAACTATATCTGGGATACTTCAATAACAAAGCACAATCCCACTTCTAAAGGGACATATTACTTGGAATGGGGCTTTGAAAACTATGGCCCGGGGCCTGTTATTGTCAATAAAGTTTTATTGGCACACAGCCACACCATCCATTCAGCTGTGGTCTGAGGCTGCTTTTGCGCTGCAACTGAAAAGCCTGGTGCAGATGCCACTGATTTCCCAGGGGGTGTCAGCTTCCCTGGTGGTGGTGCACAGCCCCTGTGATGCCACTGGTTTCCCAGGGGGTGTCAGCTTCCCTGGTGGTGGTGCACAGCCCCTGTGATGCCACTGGTTTCCCAGGGGGTGTCAGCTTCCCTGGTGGTGGTGCACAGCCACTGTGATGCCACTGGTTTCCCAGGGGGTGTCAGCTTCCCTGGTGGTGGTGCACAGCCCCTGTGATGCCACTGGTTTCCCAGGGGGTGTCAGCTTCCCTGGTGGTGGTGCACAGCCACTGTGATGCCACTGGTTTCCCAGGGGGTGTCAGCTTCCCTGGTGGTGGTGCACAGCCCCTGTGCCTTTTGCTTCAGTGCAGTCACACAGGGCATCTCAGTGAAGGGTCTTCGCCTGCTGCTTTCGGTGAGGGTCCCCACCAGCTGAGCCTGAATCAGGGCCCTTGTGCAGGAGATTCATAGAAGGAGGACTCCCAGGAGAAACCCAGACGGGTGGGAATAGGAAGAAGTTGGGCAAAGATTCAGGTCCAGGGCACACCCAGCCCAGCCTGAAACCATGGGAGCTCCACAGTGTGAATTTCACCACAGTTTGTCCTGCTCAGGGGCAAGGAGGCTGGGTTGTTAAACCCCATGTTGGTCAGAGGGTCAGCGGTTGGCTACGGGCACCATTAGGGTGGGAGGTGGAGAGAGTAACTGCTCAGCACCCCCCACAGCCCCTCATGGCCGTGGCCAAGGACAGACGACACTCGCAACAGAGGGCGGGTGGGCACACAGGCCAGGAAGTGGGTCTGGACACAATAGGGCAGCATCTGCCACGCCTGTGGCCCAAGGGCTTCTTTGGCGATTGGGAAGCCCCTGAAATTGTTGGCAAATGGATTTTCTTTTCCCACTTTCATTAGAGCCTTAAAATCAGGCTTAGAACCCCAATCCTAGTGGGAGTCACACAGGTTCCCGCCCACCATTCTCCCCAACAGGGCCACACTTGGAGGAAGGAATTGTTCAATGTGTCAGGACTGTGAGAGCAGCTAGTGGCCCCCATGGGGCAGGGAGGGCGGCACCTGGACATGTCCAGGCAGAGGTGGAGACTGGACAGGGATCAATCCTGGGAGAGAGGGAGACGGGCTCTGCCCAAACCTTAGGTCCAACTCAGAAGGCTGGAAGTGTGCAGGACCACCAAGGGCACGGGGCCAGGGGAGCCGAGGAGGCAGGGCTCCTTCTGGAGGGTGCTTCTGAGAGGCTGGGTCACAGGTGGGAAAGCTGCCGGCTTTTGTCACCTGTGGCTCTTTGAAGTCCCCAGGCAGAGAAGTTTCCGTGGAAGGCTGGGGGGTGGGACAGAAGCCACAGGGAGCAGGGGCTGGACACAGAATTCAGGGCAGGGGCGTGGCGCTGGGGAGGGGTCCTAGCTGGAGGGTGATGTGGGGCAGGCGTTTTTCCCTGGGAGGTAGGCGTCGCTGTCTCTGTCCGAGGGTGGGGGTAACCCCATAAACAAGAGACCAGAGATGATTGCCAGCGCCATGCTCTCAGGAAAGGGAGAGAGGGGCCTGGGCTCCGGACGGCAGAGGGTGGCCTTGGTGGCTGTCACACTCCTTCCAGGTGACAGGAGGGAAGGTGGTGGGCAGGCCTGCAGATTGGGGACAGGAGGAATGCAGGGGCTTCTGGAAGCTTCCATCTCCTCAGAGAAAGAGGAGGGGCGCACCTCTGAACCTGAGGGAGGGGAAAGTGTGAGGGAGGAGGAGGGTACAGGAGACACCCCGCAGGGACCCATGAGCCTAGGGCAGGCGGCCCCACTGAGGCTTACGGCCAGGAGTCTGAACGACTCCAGGGAAGGGGAAGAGGTGGCTTCTCCTGAGGCTGGGGTTTCATCCAGGGTTGAAAACGGGAGGAAGAAATGGGCCAAGGAGTGGAAGAGCTTGCCAGGAGGCGGCTGTCTCTGGGCCACATGGTCACAACTGGAGAAAGATGGTGGCCGAGGCAGGAAGTGGTACAGGAAACACGGGGGAGGCAGCTGTGGGCCCGCCAGGAACAGCCCCAACCACTCACAGGCGCTCTCACTCGGTGCCAGCACCTCCCCTGTGCCCACATGACACCAGACCCACTGGCATCATGGCCAATGGGTGCTGTTATAGGAGGGAGTAGGAGAGAGCTGATGAAGCTGATACCCTCAGAAACTGAGTCTAAGAGAAGGGCATCGTGGGAATCCCCCCACACTGCTGTGATGTCATCCACACCTGCTTTCATGAGACACCATCCACCGTCATCCTCACAGCCTCTACTGAGCCACCACAATTCCACAAAAAGCCGTACAGCCGCCCACTGCAAGACCAACCTCCCCAGCCTTGCGGGAGGGGCCAGTGTAGCATCCTGGCCAGAGCCACCCTGGCCACTCAGGAATGGTCCTGAGCCCTAGCTCTGCAGGAGAAGGAGGGAGTCCCCAGGCCCAGAGTCAGATGACAGCACCTGGCACAGCCAAACATCCTGCATGGCTGCAAGAAGATGCCAACTACCACCAGCTCTGTGCTGATTAGTAATGATGTGTTTAATGAAATTTCAAGGTTCATTACGGAATGTGGATTAATTAAATTGAGAGGGAAGATAATGAAAAATATTCCCATTGGATACATAAAAGAGCAGGCCTGCTGTGGTGGGAGGAGGGAGTTGAAATGTATGGACCTGCCAGAACTCTCCAAGTCTGCCCCTGGAAAATGAGCCAAGTCTTTCTGCTGCGTCCTCTAAGCAAAGACGGTGGCCTGAGTCCATGTGGGAGCCCAGTGGGGCCTCTGAGTCTCACTTGTGATTTGGGGAGAGTCATACTGGCTCCCTGCTGGGCTCAGCATCACATTCAAAGTCACTGGTTCATGTCCTCCCAGGACCTTGGAGTTGGCCAAGCACTCATGAATCCCTCTGTGTACTTTCTTTACCAAGGGTTCTGGAAGGAAAGGAATGAAAACATACACGTCAGATTCATCCAGATGCACCAATCTCAGCAGCCAGGCAGCAGCAGGAGGAGGCGCAGCAGTGTCTGACAGCTCTGAAGTTTCCGCCTGGTTCAGGAATCCTGGAAGTTTTCCCAGAGTCCTCTGCGCATGCTGGAAAAATCTGCTTTGAACTTCCTGATGAGCCAGTTGGAGCATGAAGGATCTGGTTGAGTCTTAAAAGCCTTAATACTGAGGCTTAAATTCCAGTGTCTGTGTGAGTTAGGATTGCGGGTTACTGAGCACCCTCGGCTGAAGAACAATCATGCTCATCCCGTGTGTCTGCAAGCCCACCTCTCCCTGCCTCCTGTGCCTTCCCCAGCCCAATCCCCAGCAGAACTCTATCCGTAAGGGCTATTGTGCCCATTTCATGGAAACACACAGTTGGCAAGCAGCTGCTACACCCACCACAGATAAATCTCATAAACAAAACGCTAAGTGAAAACCACTAGAGTTAAGAGAATATGCAATGTGTGATGCCATTCACCCAAAGCGGGTTCAACTGTTCAAAGGCAAAATCATGGTTATCTTTGAGGGTGTGGTGGGGAGGTGGGAACTGAAAAGGGCATGAAAAAAGTCTTCTGGGTTCCTGGCAATGATCTGGTTCTTGATGTAGGTGGTGGCTACACAGAGGTTTCATCATTTCAGAGATTTCCCTTGCCATCTGAGCACTCTCTCATACTTCAATTAGAAGCATCTGTTCTAAAAATTACTAAGTATTGTGTCCACAAAGTTGTCCTGCAAGTGGCATATCCATTTCACTATTCATCCTTCTCAATTTATCCAAAACAAAAAGGTTTAATGTACCATAAAATAAATGTATTTCTACTAAAAAATGGCTAGAAGTGTTTTAAAAATGTATTCAGATTGAGAATAAGTGGCTTCCCTTGGTCCTGCAGCTAGGGCTCAAGTGAATCTCAAATCCAGGTCTCTAATAGCACAGCAGGGCCTTTTTTTCCCTTCACACAAGAGTGAAGCCCTCCTTTCCTAAAATTGGACGAAGGGCACGGGTGGCAAAAGTTGGGACCTCATTCACAGAGCTATTTTGACAGAGGTGATTTCTGCTGCTCATGAGTGCCTCAGAATAGTAATACAAATTATTAACTGATGTGATCCAAGAGAGTCAATGGTAAGCCTGGAACACTCCTCAATTCTTGACTTCTGGGCTATTGTGCTGACCAAGTTGATTTCCAACACACCCAATTGTCTCTAAATTTTCCTTCCTCCTACTAAATCAGCAGAATTTACCAGGAGGTATGAAGGAGATTAAAGTCCTTTTCCTAGGCAGCAATTACTCACACCAGTCAACACATATTCACCAGAGATAAACATCTCATCCAATTCATATTCCATACCTCAACCCGCTGTGTGTAAGAGAAAATGACAGTCAGTTTCTGGGAAAGACAATTACATTACATGATTTCAAACAGCTCAAGCTTTTCCTTTTCTATCTTCATTGTATTCATGGAAGTCTTCATGAAGGACAAAAATATTGAACACTCTGGGTTCAGCTAACAGGATTTCACCAATGTCCTTTCAATCTAATGCTCTTACCTAGAATCACCTTCAAGATACAGGTCTGGGCCAGTCTGCTTCTTCATGCTGAAGGGACTAATAAACCCAGAAAGTGGACACATGGGGAGTCAAGGTCAAAGGGGGCCCAGAAACCACCCAGGAGATGACCTCCTTCGAGTGGGTTAGGAACAAGAGGCTCTGAAAGCCTCCGAGAGTCGTTCCTGGTCAGTGATGGTATTAAAGGTAGGGCCAGGACTTGTACTTGGGCCTCAGGAATTCTCATATGGTCAGTGCCTGAGCTGGTCTGCAAGAGACTGGGCACCAGAAGCCAAAATCAGGGTGGGGCCTGCAAGAGATCAGATGAACTTACTAAGGAGTGAGAGATTCAGCCCAGCACCCTGGGGAGTAGAGAGGAGTCCCCGCTGTGTGGAAGAGCCAGATTACAATCTTTTCTTTAGATAATCCTCACCCTGAACATGTTTGGAAGGGTGGCGGAGACCGGTACCCAGTGGTCTCTCCATGGGCCTGTCAAGCACAGACTGGGAATTCCAGGGAGGAAGGAATCCATCCCTTCTTTCAAGTGCTTATAGTGCCCTTAGATAATCCTCAGGGTGACAGTCACTGGAGAGTTACTTCTCTCATCTATCCAACCAGTCCCATGGCTCCTTATACCAAGTCACATGTTCCGTGTTCTAGACTCTTAAATAGAAACTGCAAGATTTTGCCACCAGAAGTCCCATCACTAGAGAAACGGTAAAGGAAGCTGTTTAGGAAAAAAGGAAAATAATTCTAGAACAAAGATGCTTAGTGACAAGAAAAAGCAATGCAAAAAGAATAAAAATATAGAGAAATCTAAATAAACATTGACATGAAAATTACATTACAATAAATCCTAATTGGGTAAAGGACAGAAATAAAACATCAATAAGACTATTGGCAATAATCAGTAAGACTATTGGCAATATGATTACGTAAAAGATATTCTCAGCTCCTTGAATTGTTCAGGAGGGCTGTAGGTCTTTCAATTAAGTTTAGATCCTGAGTTAAGTTTGTATGCTAAAATTCTAAGGGTCACCATCAGAGGGATAAACATAGATTGTGGTTTTGTCTAATTCTGAAAGACAGAGGACAGACTATGGATTTTAAATATGTAATCAATTCAAAATAAGGCAGAAAAATATGGGATATTTAGAACAAAAAGAAATCACAAAATAAGATGGAAAAAATAATTTAAAATGTATCAGCAATCACAAAAAATATAAATGGGCAAAATTTAACAGGTAACCAAACTGTCAGATCCAATGTTTTAATTTTAATCCAGCTTTATGCTGTTTAGAGATATTTAAAACTTATGTGAATAAAAAGTTGTAAAACATATGTCAAACATTATATGTGTATATTATATATGTATATAAAGACATATATATTAGTATTTTAGCCTTCGAATTTATTTTTCCATATATTTGAAGGCTAAAATATTATGAGAAATAAAAGAAGTCACTACCAAAGAATGGCAAAAGCTTAGTTCACCGGGAAGACATAAAAACTCTAAACAAAATAAACCTAATAACATGACCATAAGATCTATAAGACTGGGACTGGTAGAATTCGAAGAGAATACATGATAAATCCACCATCATAGTAAATTTTCATATGCCTCGCTCAGTAATTGAAGAGGTAAACACAGAATTAGTAACAGCGTAAAAACTCTGAATAATGCAAGCTAGATCTAATGAAAATATATAGAATCCTACACTCAACAGTTAGAAAATATACATTCTTCCCAAGTACATATGCAACATTTATAAGAATATCCACCAATACTAGATCAAATTTTCACAAATTTTTTAAAAATCAGTTTAAAGTAGACTACTTTTTCTTACCATAAATCCGATAATGTTAGAAATCTATAGTAAATTTAATTTGGAAATGTAAAACCACATTTCTAAATAAATGCCCCAGTTGTCATGAATTCAACTTTAATGACATTTTTAGAATTTTTAAATTCTCAGAACTGAAAAATGATGAAAAAGCTATAGCATATCAAAAATTTGATATAAGGTCTGTCAAAACTTATGGATGCAGGTCAAGCTAAGACTTCAGGAATGTGTATAGCTTTCCAGTGCAAGAAGGGCTGATATTGGAGGGCTACATCTCCATACTACAGGCAAAAAAGCAGGAGCCGTCCTTCCCAAGGTCAAGAACAGGACAGGCACACTGCCCCCGCCTCTGTGCAACCTTGTTCCAGAGGCCCTAGTACCACGCCAGTGATGTTCTCAAACCCTGTGCCACGATCTCTTGCGTGTTTCAACAGTTAATGTGCTCATCTCCTTAACTAAAGTGAAAGCAACTCAACGTTATAAACCATAGCTTATTGTACTTCACCTCTTTTCGCCTCCCTTTCCTCATCTATAAAACTGGGGTAAAATACTATCTACCCAGCGAGAGGAGGGAAGGCAGCCACCCACATAACGCTCTCAGTGACACCTCACCTGGCACCCAGCCGACTCACGGAGCCTCGCCTGTTTTTCTCCTTTGCAGCTGCCCGTCACAGGGATCAGTGCACACTTCTCAGAGTCAGAGGTCTTACAGAGAGACTCTAAGTGACCTGGTGGCTAGTCCAGTCTGGCCTTATTCACCTTTAAACATTGACATTAAACATAAAATTGAATAAACTGCCACTAAGCTGGGGAGTATGGTCAGAAAAGAATAAGCCACGGTTGCTCCCCAGGAAGACCAACAGTTGAATAAAGAAGAAAGATTTAAAAGAAAAACAAAAAACTAATTATATTGAAACTGTAGTGAGATATAGCCACACACCTGTCAGAATGGCTAAAATAAAAATTAGTGGGCCAGGCGCAATGGCTCACACCTGTAATCCCAGCAGTTTGGGAGGCTGAGGCGGCTGGATCACTTGAGGTCAGGAGCTCAAGACCAGCCTGGCCGACTTGGTGAAAACCTGTCTCTACTAAAAATAAGGACAACTGGCATGAGTCCTTTGACATAACGTTCTTGAAATGACAAAGTGATGGCGCTAGGGAGGGGTTAGCAGACACGGGGTGTGAGGGGAACAAGGAGCTGGTCATGGCTAATAAGGGCGGCACCAGCGATCCGTAGATGGACGGACGGTTCTGTGCCTTCACTGTGGTGCTGGCTACCCAAACCTACACCAGGGGGTAAAGTGCCACAGAGCTAAACACACACACAGGTGAGTGCGTGTGACACTGGTGACATCCGAACTGTGTGTGTGGATGGTACTGAGGTCAAGTTCATGGCTATAAGTTGTCATGTGGTTACCTAAGACAGTACCTCGGGGTGAAGTGAACAAACAAAGTGAAAGGCACCCTGATCACTCTGTAGTGTTTCTTCAGCTGCATGTGAATCTACAGTTATCTCAAATTAAAAAAAAAAATTAAGGATAATGTGAATTCAATGACAGAGATTTACATAAAGTCCTACTTACCAGGCACCCAGTTTTGCAGGTTGTATGTGTTTACTGAAGCTGCTGTAACAGATCACCACAAACTTGGTGGCTTAAAACGGTGAGGATTTACTGTCTCAGCATCCCGCAGGCTGGAAGCTGGAAATCTGGCAAGGCCATGCTCCCCCCAGGCCCCTAGGGGAGAATCTGAGCCCGCACGACTCCGATCTCTGCCTCCCTGGTCACATGGCCCCCTCTCCTGTGTCTTCTCTTCTCTGTATTCTCAAATCTCCCTCTGCTTTCCTACAAGGATACATTTCATTGGATTTTTGCTCCCCTGGCTAATCCAGGATGATCTCCTTGTCTCAAGACCCTTAATGTAATTACATCTGCAAAGATCCTTCTCCACAGAAAATCACATTCACAGGTTCTTAAGATGAGGACGTAGACAGATCTGGGGGTGCCGGGGGACAATCTGACCCATTGTATGGATGAAGCCATCGGCACCCCCGGTTTTCAGGACCCTACTCCATCACCACCTAACATTACGCAAAGAAATCTGGGTGATCTTGGAGAGAATCCCAGCCTCCCCACCGCCCAGCCCGTGTGGACCTTGCCAAGTTCTCAGGGAGAGGCTGCGGGGCCTGGGCTCACTTCTTGCTGAATGAGAGGTCCTCCCTCTAGACGCTGCAGGAAGACCTCCCAAAGTGCGCCTGAGGGTCTCACTACCCAGGCTACAGGAGCCGGCAGATGAAAATAACCTGGATGGGGATTTGTTTGATAACCTGAGGCAGTGGAGGATCATCACGAAGGAACCCTCTGCTCCCTGAGGGTCCCCATCGCTTCTCTCTAGGGTTTCCAAGACTTGGACTAAGGCTTTGGAAGGGCTGTTTACACTGGACCTAAAAGCCAACAAGGAAACGGCAACCATTTGGAAGAGTTCGAGTTTTTCATGACTCCAGGAAGAGTTAATTACAACTTGGTGGCTGATAGCTGCTGACTCTGCAAGTTTCTGAGCAAATCAGAGACTGGGCAGTGGGAGTTGGTTGAGGATCAGGGGTCTCTCTGCATCAGGCTTCTGTGGAGCTCAGGAGGCCCAGACACTAGCCAGGCACTGCCACTGCCACTGGGTGACCTGGCACCAGTCGCTTACCACAGGCAGCAAGGGCTGCTCTGTGACCTCCTCCTGCTCTGAGCAGACGGCCAGGCCTGCAATATGCCTCTGCCGCACCACCTTGCTCTGCACCTGTGCCATGGATTCCTGATTGCTCTGGAAAATGCCACTCTTCACCCTAGCATGGTGGACAACAGGCTCCGGAATCATCCTGCCCAGTTTCAAATTCTGCCTGTACCCCTCATCATCTGTGCAATCCTGGGCAAGTTCCCCAACTGTCTGAGTGTCAGTTCTCACATCTGCAGAATGGGCATGACGACAAAACTCGCCACTTAGGGTGCTGTAGATTAGATGAGATGGTGCATTATGCAATTAAAATAATGTCTGGCACACAGAACACCCTTGGTAGATACCAGTGATAATAATGGTGGTGATGATGATGTCATCACTTGGGGCTTTGACTCAAATAATTCTCTTTTGGTCCTTCCAGTGCCTACTCCTTGTTCGTCTCTGACCCACTGTCCGATTTCCCACTGTAAACAAGAGAACACACAAGACTACACCATTCAAAACAAGCAAGGGGGCTGGGTGCACTGGCTCACACCTGTAATCCCAGTACTTTGGGAGGATGAGGCAGGCAGATCACCTGAGGTCAGGAGTTTGAGACCAGCCTGGCCAACGTAGTGAAACCCTGTCTCTACTAAAAATACAAAAATTAGCTGAGTGCAATGGTGCACGCTTGTAATCCCAGCTATTTGGGAGGCTGAGGCAGGAGAATTGCTTGAACCTGGAAGGCGGAGGTTGCAGTGAGCCAAGATCATGCCACTGCACTCCAGCCTGGGCCACAGAGCAAGACTCCGTCTCAAAAAAATAAATAAAATAAAATAAAATAAAAAAACAAGCAAGAGGCCAAGTCAGCAGAGCATGAAGCAGTGGCAACACCCCTTCCTTTGCTGCTGCAGCCTGGTGGGACTTCGACACCATCCCAGCTCAGCTGCAGGGCGCCACAACTAACAGCTGGAATTTGAGACCTTTGAGGAGGGTTTGGTGGCCCCATCCAGCCTTCTGTAGAGATAAGTTGATGCCGCCTGTCTCCACATTTATTTCTCAATAGAAACCTCCTGGTAAGGTCCACTGAGGTTTGTCCCTGTACCCTGATATTAGCAGGCTCAGGATGTCCCCCAAGTCCAGAGCCTAGCGTCAAGAGGAGAGAGGCCAGAAGCCGAGTCTTGAGGTGGGGTCCATGGTGCAGGCAGGCAGCCTCCATTGTGGAGGCCGGCAGGTTCTTTTGTGCAGGCAGGCGGGCTCCAGCTCCTTTGCAGAGGCAGGGGTTCCATGGAGGAGGCAGGCCAGTTCCATTGTGGATCTGGCCGCCATTCATGTTCATTTGATGCTCAAGATCATGTGGGAGCTTTGAGAAGGCTTTAACGCATGTGCTTTTGAGGATTCTTTCAAAAAGGGAAGATTAGAGGCAGGAAAAGCCTGGGGCAACCTGGTAGTGAAAGACAGAAATCAAGTTAGTGTCATCACAGAAGGCTACATGTTCTGAAAACCTCTCTAACCTCGTGCATCCTCCATTCCTGCAACCAACACACACGGGCACCTACGAAGAGGGACAGGGGCTCAGGTCTAAGGAGAATGCACGAGGTGGGGTCCCGCACATGTCGGGGCAGAGTCTGTTGAGCTGGGTGGAGGGTGGACAGCGGAGCCAGGATCCCATGCAGGGTCCTGGAGTGCCCAGCTTGCCGGGACAGGGCGGGGGCCACTGTGCCCAGGAGGGGCTTCTCCAGATGTTCACCCCCTCCCACCACCTGCACCAGAGTCCCGGGGGCTCAGCCCAGACCACAGGCTCCCCAGGCGGAATCTGAACATCCGCCTTTCAAAAGGCAGCCCCGATGTGTGGCCTTGGTGCGGGGATCAGGAAGGACCTTGCCCAAGTGCCTCTCAGTCTGAGGAAAGATCCTGAAGATGGAAGGGGCCGGCGATCCAGCAAAGACGGTGTGTGGAAAGGCATCTAACCCAGCTGGGCAGGGCAGTTTGCTCTTAATAGTTACAAGAGGGCAGGGTTTGTCCACCCCACACAACTCCCCAGGGCCTAAGGCACAGCTTGGCACTCAGTAGTGCTTGGTAGGTATTTGTTGAATGAATGAATGACTGCATGAGGGGCTATGGGTGTTCCTGCAGAGCCTCACCTGTTTGGAGAGTTCCGAAGGGGATGCCTGAGTCACTCTTGCTGGATAACTAGGCATTTTCCAGGTTGGGGCAGGGAAAAGTGTTGCTGGCAGAAGGACAGCATGTGCAAACCCCCAGGGTGAGAGAGTACACAGCGTGGAAGGACGGGGGTGTGGAGCTCCCCGGGGAGGGAGGCAGAGGGGGTGAGGAGGTAAAGAGGCAAGTGCGGGAGGCTCAGAGTTGTGGACAGAAGGTGGGTCTCAGCAGCATGGGGAGTGGACAGGAGGGGCTTCCCCAGGCCACCAGGGCCATTTAGGAGACCCTCAGGGACAAGATTCCATATGAGGCCAAGAAGGTCTGACCTAGGGATGCAGGGGAAGGGCTTGTTGGGAGGGGAGGCAGGAAGGGGAGCTGCAGCCTGGTGGCCAGTCAGGGTAGGGGCAGCATGAGAGGGTCACTCCGGGGCAAGCTGGGGGAGAAGCCACCCTCCTCGCTGCCTCAGGATCCCCACTTCCCCTTCCTCTGACCTGTTGGTCTCGGGCCTCAGCTCCGAGTCAGGAGCTGTGTGGTCACTTTGGGCAGGGCCAGGGCTTTTGGTGGAATAAGACCCAGGTGAGAGGCCTCTCCAGGCTGGGGGTTTCCATTCATTCAGTCATTCAATCCATCTGGCCACATATTTATAGAGCACCTGCTATTTCCCAGGTCTCATGCTGGCCTGTGGGGTCAGGAAGAGAAGCCCGCCTGCTTGCTGCCCTTGGTGGAGGGCAGGCCTGATGTCAGCCCCATCCCCGGGGCTCCTTTCTGACCCACTGTGCTGATGCAGCCCAGGGTGGATCCTAATGTGGGACAGAAAAGGGGCCTCATGGTGCACAAGCCTGCACACAGCTCCAGCTGAGACCAGAAGTGGGCGAGGGGCTGCCATCAGGCACCACAGCATGGGTCCACAGGGGAAGGACGGTTTAGGGGTGGGCACGGCTGGCAAATAAGAGGAAAGGGGAGAGGCTCTGAGGCTGAATTTGTCTATTTGGGATTCATAATGGTTCTCTCGTGATGCTTAAGGCAGCTGTGCTCCAGTGACTACTGCCACATAACAGCCACCCTGGGAGCCAAAGTCTTGACAGCCACAGCATTTCTTTTGTTTACCATGTAGCTCGGCAGGTGCAGACACTCCTGTTCCACACAGCATCAGATGAGTGGCTTGACTGGAGACTGCAGGACCCCTTCCAAAGCAGCCCAGGCACAGGGCAGGCCAGCGGGTGCAGCTGCACCAGCCAAGGTTGAGGGCTGGGGCCTCATTTCTGCTCCACGCGGAAGTTCTTCATGGGCTGCTTGGGCTCCCTTCCAGCATGGCAGCTGGGTTCCACAGCAAGTGCCCCCAGAGACAGGAAATGGAAGCTGCTGTTTCTACAGTCTGGGCCAGGCTGCCCCAGCACCCACCATGTTTTATTGATCAAGCAGCCACAGAGCCCACACTCAACGGGAGGAAATTCGGACCCCACCTCTCCATAGCAGAAGTTTCAAAGAAATTTGAGACTGTTTTAAAACCACCACACAAATAAAAACACATCTTTTGATTGTGACTCTGGGAAAATCAGTTGGCCTTTCTGTACCACGCTTTGTAATCATTTTAGAAAACAATCAAATTAAT
This sequence comes from Pan troglodytes, assembly GCF_028858775.2. Taxonomy (NCBI): domain Eukaryota; kingdom Metazoa; phylum Chordata; class Mammalia; order Primates; family Hominidae; genus Pan; species Pan troglodytes. Next base: position 141,727,591 of record NC_072411.2, on the reverse strand, counting down.
CATAGCTAATACTTCCATATTACTGAGCTTGGCTCAGTTCTAAAACTACGCTTTTGATTAATACTTGTCATGCCCATAACAATTCTATGAAGCAACTAAATTCACACTTGGGGAAACTGAGGTCAGAGGTGTGACTTCCCTGGGATCACGTGGCTAACAGGGAGCAGGTGTGGGACTGGGGCCCAGGCAGCTGACTGCAGAATCAAGCCCCTCCTCTGCTCCCCAGGCTGCTTCTCCACCCTGAGCTGAGCAGCTCAGGGACTGCTGCCCAGGTCACTGACAGGCCACACGGCTAAATGGAGGGATGAGGAAGTGAACCAATTGACTAATTCCTTCCATCACAGCCGTGAGCCTGCCCAGAGGTGAGCTAGAAACTATGAAGAGCTTCACCCAGCGGACTCTGCACACCGAGGGTAGCAGAGACACAGCCCCACAGCATGCACAGTACACCAGGTTTATGGTACCACAGACAGGGAAGGGGTAGGGTGCACCCAGAGGGGCTCAGGAACAGCTTCCTGGAAGAAGGAATGACCCGGTAAGACACTGAAAGATAAGTGGGATTGGGCTGGATTGTGGGGGAAGAAAAGGATGTGTTCTAGAGAGAGAGAAGCCATGTGCAGAGGCCGGAAGGAGATAACTCATGGCTAATTCAGAGAGCTGACAGCAACTCCCTGTGGGCAGAGAGAGCAGGAGCAAGCAGGGCTGGAGCAAAGACTGCTCTAGTGTTCTCCTCTTTGCAGGGCTCCTCAAAGCTCACACCCAGAGTTCCCACAATCCCACATTCATGATCGTTCGGTGTCTGGGCAAGAGGCAGGGACTTGCCTGGGCCCTGAAGCTGCTGAGGATGTAGCCCACCTTGCAAGAGGCAGGGACTTGCCTGGGCCCTGAAGCTGCTGAGGATGTAGACCACCTTGCATGCCTTGCCTGGCCCCGCCCAAGCCTCCAACAAAATCATTTTCAGTGTTTAAAAAATTATCTATAATATGTAGAAGCAGTAATCAATTCTTCTGCACCCCAGATTCTTTGAGCAACTCCCAGGTACAAAAAGACTTAACATAAGGCAGTAGATGGTTCAAGAAGTGCTGGGGAGACAAGATCGCATCACAGCACATGGTGTGACTTGGTGCTGCCCGGGGAAGCCTGGGAAGGCGTGGGGAGACCTAGCCAACATTTTGCAGAGCAGGGAGAATTGAGCCAGGGTGGGAAAGACACAGGTGAGCGTCCCAGGTGGGACAGGAGAAGAATGCTCCAGGCTGAGCACAGCACATGCTAAGGCACTGGTGCTTATCCTTCCAGATCCCAAGGCACCCAGGCCTGACCCCGAGATGAAGAAGCGGAGTGAGGGAAATGGGAAACGTGTCGCTCCTCCGTAGATAGAAGGCTGCTCAGTCAGCGTGCACTCTCTGCTCCTGATCCCTGGATTCATGCCAGACCACTTTTCCTGGAGTCTCCCCTGTGCTCGAGACCAAAGAGAAAGAGGAGCACTGCTCTCCACACACAATCACGCACGACTCCGTCCTGGAAGGAGGCCTGTCCTGGGGAAGAGTTCTTCCTACCAGGGCCAGCTCTTGTTCCACAGAAAGAACCCCATGCCACCCCACCCACCAGGACGCACCTGGACGCCTGGGCCACCCAGCTCCACCCCAAGCGTGAGTGCATTGCACTTTCCTGTCTGGGGCCAGTTTCCCCATCTGTGAAACCAGACAATGGAACTAGACAAGGGATTCCCAAGTAGCCTCCCAGAGGTGTCTCCAGGGCAGGGAGAGAGGAGGGAGCTGTGGGGCTGGATGGGTGAAGCCCTGGGAGCCCCTCCCCGAGTTGTCAGCGCAGCCCCTCCTTGATCTGCTTTACATGCCAGGGTTCTGCACCAAGGTCTCATCTGGAGAACAGGCATGCACATGCACACACACACACACGCAGGTGCACACACGCACACACACATGCAGGTGCACACACCCAGGTGCACACTTGCACATACACGCAGGTGCACACACGTGTACACACACGCAGGTGCACACACACGTGTACACACACGCAGGTGCACACACACGTGTACACACACGCAGGTGCACACATACACATGCACACACACGAGGTTCTGGCGCTAAAAAGATGCTGTGAAAGGCCTTGGTGAGAGGCTTTGGACGGGATAATCCCCAGAGGCCCCTCTGACCCCTGACTCGAGCTTCCTCCAATCAGCAAGTCACAGCACTGCCCGAAATGCAACGAGAGGCCACAGCGGGTTGGAAAGGTCAGTGAGAAATGCATAATTCAGGGAAAGCGCTTCCTCCAGGGACCACTGATGGAGGAGCTGCAGTGAGGCGGGGAGTTGGGATTTTATAGCTTGGGGAGAGAGATGTTATCCCGACCACAGCCTTGTCCAGGGGCCACAGGGTCAGGGCCTCGGCCACACGCAGTCACACAAGCTAGTGGCTCAGGCTTGCGTACAGGGTGCAAAAAGCCAGGCTGGCTCTGGCCTTTGACGCGCAGCACCCAGCTGTTGCCTGGCAACGGCAGATGCTTCCTGCAATGATGGGAGAGATAGACTCAGATGGGGCATTTGGTTTTTTCTGGGTAATCAAACCAGTTTAAAAGTTGTCAGTGTTGCCTGGTTACAAGGACAGCTCTGAGCCCCAGATGCCCCAAAGCTGCACCCAGGAACTCTGGGTCTCCTCGGGAGCTTGAGGAGAATCAGGCGCAAGGCACAGTGTGCAGGGGGCAGAGAAGGGACCTGGAGCCCCTGCCCAGCTCCCAGCCAGCACTGAGTTGAAGGGACTCAGTCTCCTCTGCAAGTGAGTAGGGGACAAGCACCTGGCCTCCCACCTTCTATGCATCAAATGAGGCGGTTCTAAGCCATAAGGTGCTGCAGGGACAGGGACACCTGCTCACAGTGGCTCCATGCCTCACTCAGCCCTTCACAGGGGACACCTGCAGGGAGCCTCCCAACACCTGTCCAGCAGGAGACATGAGCACCAAGATGTTTATAAACAGGATTGTGCTCTGTGTTTTTCCCACAACTTGTTTCATTCCATTAGCAGCACATTACGTGGTCACTCCAAGTCAGTAATGCATAGAGCTTGGCTTATAGTAGCTCTGTGGTGTTGTGCAGTGCACACATACACACATTTGTTTTTACGCTTTGTCATTCCACACATGCTGGGGTGTTTTTTTCCCCCAGTGGTGCACTGACCAACTCTGCCTGCACTGCCTTTCTGCAGCCTGGGGAATTTTCTTTGATTATGTCTTTGACTTTTGTTTCTGTTCTCTTAATATTAACAGATGAAATCTATTTGGATACTTTCCATCTGCCAGGAACTGTTCTAAGCTCCTTACCAGCTGTCCTTTTATTTACTCCTCACAAGAAGCATAAAAAACACCTATTGTCCCTTTTCACAGATGATAAACATGAGGCACAGAGAGGCTGGGTGATTTGTTTGAAGTCACACAGCATTGAGCAATGGAACCCAGGCAGGAATCCACCAATCCTACCTTCAGGTAGGATGCTACACTGCTGTGCGCTGAAGAGCATGGTTGGGCTCCACACTCCCCTCATTCTCTGCCCCCAGCCGACACCTCCTCCTCCACTTTCACCTTGGATTACGCTTTTGGAGTACCTCTACCGTGGATTTTCCACATCCTTGATCCTCCTTTTTAGCCTCAATGTTGTCTTTCACTCCTCTCTTGTGCATTTATTTCCAAGTCCAGTTTGTGTCCCCGTCAGGGCCCCCCTGTGAGCCTTTCTGCTCTGCAATGCCAGCCTCTTCACCCCACAGCTGTGAGCACTCTGCTGGGTGCACCCACATTTAAGCAGCAATGCCCGGCCGCCTCACTCCTGGACCCCAATTGCATAAGGGTCCTGGCTGCCATAACAATGATCACAAACAGAGGATGGGGGCTTAAAACACAGACGTTTCTTCTCTCACAGTTCTGAAGGTGACATGCGAAATTCATGCTCCCTCCTGAGGCTCTGCGGAGGGTTCTTCTGCCTCTTCCAGCTTCTGGCGGCTCCAGGCATTCCTTGGCGTGTGGCTGTGTCACGTCCATCTCCGCCTCCCTCTTCACAGGGCGCTCTTCCTGGGTGTCTCTGTGTCTCTCCTCTTCTTATGAGGGTAGTAGGCATTGAATTTAGGGCCCGCCTGCCCGAAGATGATCTCATCTCAAGATCCTTAACTAATTATATCTGTAAAGAACCGATTTCCAAGAAAGACCTTGGGGTCTAAGGTCGTTATGAGGTTCTGGATGAAGATATACTTTGCGGTCACTATCTAATTCCCAACAGCACCCCTCTCTAGTTCTTCTGAGCAGTTTCTGGGAGATGCCAGCTCGGGCTGGATTTGGGAAGATGGGAGGAAGTGAGGGTGTGGGAGGGAGGAGGGGGCATCTCTGCAGGTGACAGGTGGGTGGGCTGTCCTGTCACCAGTTCAGAGCCGGGTCCCTGTGCAGGGTCTTTCCATTGAAGAAAAAAGAAGTCACTCGGGAGTGTTTTTCATTCCTTCTCAACATTTTCAATTCAGAGACTTGATTTCCAAGGGACACAGACCGGTGGGGCTAGGAGAGCCAGGTCGCTTCCTGAGGGCCCGGCCAGGCCAGCGCTACCTGCATGCTGTCCTCTGCTTCATGAGGTCCTGCCTGGGTGGGTTTCCCACGCTGGCATCTCTGCCTCCCAGCTCTCTTGGTTCTCTGCAGGGTGAATCTGTGCCTCTTCCCTCCTCCCAGGTGCCTGTGGGGATTTGGAGAAGGCCACAACGAAGGCTCCAATCTGGTGTCTGCAAAATAAGACATGGGATCATAACATTCTAATCATCACTTGTGCCCCAGCATTAGGCTGACTGGCCGGGTCCCTGAGTCCCCTTTCAGTGCACAGAGCATTCAAATTGCACAGGGGAAAAAGAGGCAAGGGCTCAAAAGCAGCTGTCGGCTGCCAGCCAGAGGGTTTACTGGGTCTTAGTAACCTGCTTTTGTGGAAAGGAAAGGAAGGGAGCATTGAGCACCTACTGCCTGTGAGATTTGCGCAGCTACTTTGTTCAAAGCACCCCGAAAATGTCATCCCCAGTTTATAGATGAGGAGACAGACCTGACAATATTAAAGCCACTTCCCTGAGGCCCCACCAGCAGCAATGGTGAGCTGAAACTCAAACCCTTGCTCCTGGCACACACAGGGCCCCAGCAGGCTGCCACAGGCTGCACACCCAAAGGCCTTTTGGGGAGGCTCAGCCCTGCTCAGGAGCAGACCCCAAGGGGAGGTCAGGTACACCTTCCTGGTGCCCTGAGCCTCCCCTGCCCTTGGGCACAGCCCCGCAGCCTGCACACTTGGCCTCCAGCTACACATCTACACGGAACCTGGTGACCCCATCCAGGCCCTTGGGGGAGAGGCACCTGCACTTACAAGGCCTGGGGTCCTCTCCCTGCCTCCAGCCAGCAGGGCCATGCCACCTCCCTCCTCAGGAGTACAATGACCTCCATAAGAAGGCAGGAGAGGCAGGTCACACTGACCTGGCTGGGCCACCAGGAAGCTGCCTGGCTCTCCTAGCCGACCCATCTGTGTCCCTTAGAATCAAGTCTCTGAATTGAAAATGGTGAGAAGGAGGGAAAACATTCCCCGGTGGCTTCTTTTTACTTCAGTGGAAAGATGCCACAAGAAAGGATTTGGAATGAGTCCCACAGGCCTACTTTCTATGGCTGTGGCCTCCCAAAGGCCCTGGCTGTGAAATGCACCATCTCCATTTTAATGGGGACCACGCTGTTTTCCAGCTAAAGGGAGACAACTGGGCCAAGGGCCCCAGTTCCCACAGCAATCTCTCTTTACCCCCTGGGAGCTTCAGGAAGGCTCTTAGCTGCCTTCACACCCCAAAGTGTTCATGCTGGATGTGAAGTCTGCTGGTCCTGCCTGAGCAGCCGCATCCAGGCTGGCCCCCTCAGACCCACATTCCATTCCTCAGACATCTCTGGCGGGTTCCTGGAGCAAGCATCCCATGAGCTCAGCCCTTCATGGGGTGATGCATCCAAGACCCAGCAGTCACAAGCCCTGTGCATGATGGCGGCAGTTACCAGATGCGGTGCACCCCGCTAAGTGAGGCCATGTCTATGGGACTACCCAGCGTTGCCCCTCATGGGGCTGGAAGCAGGGGCCAGGACCCCTGGGAGGAAAGTGTCTCTTCCCACGTTGCCTCCATCAGCAGGGAAACCGACTGAGCTCCTACAGAGCCTGACCTGATTTGGGCAGTCTGAGTCCCACAGGGCACGTGACCACACCTGAGCATCTCCACAAGCTGGGCAGGATGGAGAGAACAGGGATGGCACACCCTCGTGATAGTGCACCCTCGTGACGGCGCACCCTCGTGACGGCGCACCCTCGTGATAGTGCACCCTCGTGACGGCGCACCCTTGTGACGGTGCACCCTCGTGACGGTGCACCCTCGTGACGGCGCACCCTCGTGACAGCGCACCCTCGAGACAGTGCACCCTCGTGACGGCGCACCCTTGTGACAGTGCACCCTCGTGACGGCGCACCCTTGCGACGGTGCACCCTCGTGACAGTGCACTCTCATGACGGTGCACCCTCATGATGGCACGCCCTCGTGATAGTGCACCCTCGTGACAGCACACCCTTGTGACGGTGCACCCTTGTGATGGCACACCCTCGTGATAGTGCACCCTCGTGACGGCGCACCCGCATGACGGCGCACCCTCGTGACAGCGCACCCTCATGACAGTGCACCCTCATGACGGCGCACCCTTGTGACGGCGCACCCTCGTGACAGTGCACTCTCATGACGGTGCACCCTCATGATGGCACGCCTTCGTGATGGTGCACCAGGGGACCAGGGCCTCCAGCCTGGAAGACAGCGAAGCTCAGTGGCCTGAAGCTGCCCAGTGTGTGGGTTCCTTCCGGCAGCCCCAGGACACATGGCACCTTCACGGCCCCACCCCATATCCTCCTGCTGTGGAACCCTGTCTTGGTGTCTGCCTCCCGGGGTCCCTGAGTGGCCCACTCAGCACAGGATGTGAGTACAGGGAGGGGCAGGGATGGGAAACAGTGATGCAGTTTGCCTTCCGACCTTTGGAGTTGGGGGATGAACCCCGAGGAGCTCGGGGGCCCTGGTCCAGGCTGGTGTCAGGGAGGGACAACGAGGTCCCTCAGATGGATAGGGTCACCACAAGGAAGGAGAGAGGCCAGCTTGGCTGGTGGCCACTGAGGCAGGGCTGCCAGAGCTGGTCCCTGCCCAATCCTGACCCAGTCCTGTGGGCACCAGCCTGTGCCTCTGGCTTGAACCCGAAGAGGCGGAACCTGGGACGAGGGACGGGTGGGCGCCAGACCCCATGCTCCATGGCAGGCTTGTTTTTTGGACAGCGCCCTTGGGTACCAGGGAGTGGGGAGCAGGTGCCGACCCAAATGCTGCTGCTTTTTGTGTCTCTGGCCCCCGGATTCCAGGAGGCTGAGTGCCTCATGGTGGGTGTTACAAACACGGCCCATCTCCCTGTGCAATCCTCCCACAGACCCTGTCCTGGAGGGGCTGAGGATGAATGGTCACACCTGGAGCCCTTTCTGGCACTGATGCTTTGACTAAGCCCGAGCTGCTTCTCTTCCTGCCTCAAGGACAAGCCCCTTGCACCACCTGATCTCATCCCCGGCCTCTCACACTCAGACTGGGACTCTCACAAATTCACATGCACATCCACATGCAGGAGAAAGATGCAGTGTGCGGAGAAGTGCTTACAGCCGCACAGTGCAGACACGACGCCCCTGTGCAAGCGCCTGACCCCTCTCTCCTCTGACCACTTCTGGGGGGTTATGTCAATTAATCTTCTAGGCACCCTGAAATGGGTCATCTTATCCCATCTGACAGATGAGCAGGCTGAGGCTGAGGCTGATCAGAGTGCCCAGTGTCCCTCAGCTCATGAGTGGGGGCACCGACAGCTATCGTCATCCAGAACCATCCTTCCAGGGAAGGTCCACGTGCACCTGGATCTCAGCAGCTCTCCAGCAGGTGGACACACCCCTTCTTCTCCTACCCAGGAAGAAACTACAGCTCAGAAAGTTGCGGGGCTCCCGGGGCTGCTGGAGCCTTCTGACCCCTAGTCCAGGGCTCTTCCTACTGGTCAAGGGCAGAGTTTGAAGGGCCCCCTCTGTATTTGCTCCCATTGTCCAAGAGGACAGGTTTTTCTCCTTCTTTCTTGCTCCGGCATTTCTGGTAATCAACAGTGTTTGAGCTACCCTTCTCATCCCCACCAGGATAGAAAAGTTACACCTGAGAGGAGGGAGAAGAGCAGGAAATAGAACTATTGAGCACTAGAATGAACACTGGCTGATGAAATAATCTTCACAATTAAACCCCCATGACATGAGTTTACCTATTCAGCAAACCTTCACATGTACCCCCAAACCTAAAATTAAAGTGAAAAAAAGCATACGAAAAGATGCTCTGCATCATTACTTACAGGTAAATTCAAATTGCCACCTCCTCCTCACACATCCGTCAATCTGGCTAAAGTTTTAAAATCACTGAATGCACAGTACTGGGGAGGACAGGCAGGAATGGCAGCATTTGTACATTACTGGTGGGAACAGCAACGGGTAAGATCGCTTTGGAAGACTTTGTGTAATAAACATGGGTGAACAGAGTGTACCCACGACATGGACCAGCACGTCCATAGCAGAGTTATTCAGCACAGCCCCAAATCAGGAACAATTCAGATGGCCATCGACAAGAAAATGTATAAAATAACTGTAATATCTTTATATAGTGTCAGGCATAAATATGAAAGAGAAAAAAAAAACACTGCTACAGGCAACAACAGGGATGAATCCCATAGACACAAAGTCTAACAAAAGATGCCAGACCGACTGGGCGTGGTGGCTCGTGCCCGGAATCCCAGCACTTTGGGAGGCCGAGGCAGGTGGAGCACCTGAGGTCAGGAGTTTGAGACCATCCTGGTCAATATGGTGAAACCCCGTCTGTACTAAAAATACAAAAATTAGCCAGGCTTGGTGGCGGGCGCCTATAATCCCAGCTACTCAGGAGACTGAGGCAGGAGAATCGGTTGAACCCGGGAGGCAGAGGTTGCAGTGAGCCGAGATCACACCACCGCACTCCAGCCTGGGTGAGAGAGCGAGACTGTCAAAAAGAAAAAAAGAAAAAAAAAAGCCAGACCTAAAAGACTGCATAGCATATGATTCCATTTATATGAAGTCCCAGAATAAGCAAAGCTCATACACTATGAGTGAAGGTTGACAGGAGAGATACTGTCTTGGAAGGGACACAAGAAATCTCACGTGACGTGGGAAATGTTCTGTATGTTGATCTCAGTGGTACTTGTAGTTTTTAGAAAAGGTGATAACCTTTGTAAAATTTCATCAAGCCACACCTTTTATATTTGTGCATGTCACTCTACATATGTTACATATCACTAAAAAATAACGCCGGGTGTTGTGGCTCATGCCTGTAACTCCAGACTTTGGGAAGCTGAGACAGGAGGATTGCTTGATCCCAGGATTTCGAGACCAGCCCGGGCAACATGGCAAGACCCTGTCTCCACAAAATTAAAAAATTAGCCAAGTGCGGTGGCATGCACCTGTGGTCCCAGCTACGTGGGAGGCTGAGGTAGGAGGATCGCTTGAGCCCAGGAGGTTGAGGCTACAGTGAGCCATGTTCATGCTGCTGCACTCTAGCCTGGGCAACAGAGTGAGATCCTGTCTCAAAAATAAATAAATTTTCTAAAAAAAAAAAAAGAAAAATTATACCTAGATCTGGGCAGAATTTGAATGGCTGAATTTCCATTTGAACCACTTCAGTTTCAATGCAACCAAGTAATTAGGGGGTGGGGTAGGTTGCCGGTTTCTCACACTTAAAAGATACAGAAAGTGTCTTACCAGGTTTAGAATTCACCAGTTTAACAAGTTTGGAGTTTCTGACTCACACTTTTCATGAAATAACTTTGAAACCCTGTGATCACATGATTTTACAAAATATTAAACCTTCTCAGCTATAAAAAGATTTTTGGACATTCTACAGGTCTCAGTAAACAGCCTTGCTAATTTAAGCATAAATTAATTGCATGTGGCTGGAGGAGAAACCAGCTAATTTTTTCTGGGCCATAAACCCTGGGCTGAGTCAGAGGCATGATGCAATCAGGGCTGGGGGTGGGCAGGGGGTTATCTGCAGCGCAGCCTTTTCCCAGGCTGGCCTCCATGCCCCTAACACAGGTCCAACCTCATTCTGCTTCTGGAAAAGGAAAAGAATGGTTTGGGATCAGGTAGACAGGGCTGAAACACCCTCCCCCACCACCACCATGTCCATGGCACCCCTACTGCCCGCTCTGCGACCTTGGGCAGCTCCTTTGATCCCTACACCCTGGGACTCAGCGTCTGCACCCACCACTTGGGGCGGTAGCGAGGAGGAGGGCACAGGAGCTGGCCGCACAGCACCCAGCGTGGAAATTACTCTTCTGCGCCGCAGCTTCCTTCTAACCAGAAGCCAAGGAAACATCTGGGCATTGTCTTCAGGACTGATCCCCCAGTCCTGACCTCTCTGGGAACATCTTCCCCGTTCAGAGGGGGAAGGAGGGGGCCTGGGGTCCTGCTGCAGGGCCAGGCGTCAGCTCAGGGCTCCTGCTCCAGACCCCAGAGGGCTGGGCATGGGGCTTAGCACGTGGCATCCCTCATGCCCAAAGTCCCAAGGCCAGTTTGATAGGGTGTCAACACAGGGGGCCATCTTGATGGCCAGCCTTGGGTGGACCAGGGCTACAGCAAGCCCTATCACTATGGCAGCTCACAGCAAATTGGCTTCTGTCCTGGCCCTTTGGGGCATGAGGGATGAAGAACCTCAGAGTGGGGCTGCTGGGCAAATCATCACTCGATGCATCTCAAATGCCTCTCATAGCCACACCAGGGCAAGCTTGGGAAGGTCCTACCCCTCCCCACTGCACCCTCGTGGCCCTGGCGGGTTCCACCCCGGGTGGTCTGGGTCAGCCCTCAAGAGCCCCTGTCAGCTGACCCCAGCACACCTGGGTTTTCCGTTCCCGCCCCTGCACAGTTTAAATCATCACAACAGAATTATGTGTTGTCTGGGTCATTCCATAGCGATCCACTGAAATCAATTGCCCACAGAAGCAGACAAATTCGAGAAGGTGGCCCCCCGCCCTGCTGGTCTGCCGCATCCCCGAAGGTGCCAGTGGCTGGAGCTCCCAGGCCCGGCACAGGGACCCTTGATGCATTTCTGTTGCCTGCCCAGTTAGACTCACGGTCACTCCAACTGGCTGGGTCAGTGGTCAGCAATGCTGTGGGCCATGCGACGCACCTCCTCGTGGGCCCCCATGCTGACACGTGACCAGTGGCGACGTGTCATGTGTCACACATCACCATCCAAAGGCAGTGGCACTCATTCACGTGTCTTACAAATGTTTGTGGGTTTCTCCCAGATCCCAGGCAGTGCCAGGGAGTCAAGGGATGCGGTTCCTGCCTCCAGGAGCTGACAGGTATATGCGGCAGACAGACATGGAGCAGACAGTGCATCACACAGCCATCAGTGAGCTCGTGTGGACCTTGATGGGGGCTGCACTGGGGGCCTGGCCTCCACGAGCATGCATCAGGGAAGGAGACGTAATGGAGGACATTAGGGTGACCGGGCTCAGACGGGGAAGGCAGGAAGATGCTGTACATTGGCTCATGGCTGGGAGGGACCTCAAGGAGCTGGAAGACCAGCCAGTGAGGCCACTGCAACAAGTGGGGTGCAGGCTGGGGAAGGGGTAGACCTCACAGGCCCCCGAGACAAGCAAGGTTTGGTGTCACAGCCCAAGGCAGCTGGATGCCATGCTCCTTATCACGCCCTTTGTCCTAGTTGGGTTTCAGCTTTCTCTGCAGCAGCTGTGTGCTGATTGGGCTGTGGGGCAGCCTTTGCCAAACTGGTTCCATGGAGCACTAGTCCACAAATTGCCTCTTGACAAATGTTTTCACAGCAAAGCTGCTGCATGAAATCTGCAAGCTCCACCTCTCCTGCAAGGGCGGTCGTGTACGTTAGCCTCTCAGAGGCACTGATAAGTCCTGCTGTGGGGAAATCGCCCACAGCCCTTTGTGAACTGCCCCTCCCATGATCACATGCTCCTCGGAGCTGTCGCTGGCCCCAGCCCCGTCCCTCAGCTGGCCAGGGACATGTACTCTCTACACAGCCACAGAAAGGGGCAAGATTATCCAACCAGGGTGTATCCTGGTTTGAGGCAGTGCAGGGGCCCAGTACTTATTCCTACACAGCCCAGTTGTGACTTTTGAGAGCAAAATCAACCCACTGGCTTGACTTTGAGGCAGCTCTCATGGGCAGACTAGAATCTCAACTCCCTAAGCAGGAGCATGAGCCAGCCTTTCCCTCTGAAAACTTCAGTGGGCAGAAAAATATTACGGGAGAACGCCCAAGACAGCATGCTTTGGTCAACTCAGAAATGTTCTGGGTCACCCATTCTTGCCCCCAAGTCTTCTAATCACTGGGGACCCTGAGCGAGAGGGCATGGAAGTCACTCCTTACTGCTCATCCATGCGGCAGGCATGCACCTGCACCTCTCAGACCCAGACCCTCTTGGCCCACATCTGCCCCACATGCCAGGCACGGGATTTGCCTCTGACTTAGGAAGGAGGGCAACATCAACCTGAACTTGGGAACTCGTGACATGCGGCAACTTCACGGGGCTGGAGGCGGGAGGGGCCAGGAGCCAAGAGACAGGTTGGGAGGGGAAATGCTGCAGGGAGGTGGCGGATTCCAGAATCACAGGGGCCTGTCGCAGGAAGAGAGGGAATGGGTCCCAAGATGCAGGGACAGCCATGTCCTGGGTGCCAGCCCTGAGTACACTGGGGCCAGCCTGATTCAGTGACTGCTGCCGCCCAAACACAGCAAGCCCTGCACGCCTCGCACCAGCTCTGCACTGGACAGGCAACTGTTCCCTCCCCGCACGCAAGCCACAGCGTGGCACCTGGTCCTTGGCTCCCAGGACAACGCAACACACCCTCAAGGGTCCCTGTGGACAGACATCCCTGCTGAGGGCTGGGTGGGGAAGAAAGGACTCAACATTAAATCTCCACACTCTGAGAAAAGAAAAGAGGGCAGGCGGGCGGGCAAGCGGGTGGGCAGCCACGTTGGCCCTTTGAAGCAAACATGTGTACTTCTCAGGGCTACCCCACCCTCCGAAGATGCCTCCCCAGGCCTGGACCCATGGGCTGTCCGCGGGACCCCACAGGCTGGTCTTGCTGCTGGTTCTCCTGGGACAACTCTGTCCGTGTGCCCTTTTCACTGTCAGGAGAGCGCTGGGCTGGTCGTCCCACCCTTCATGGTCCACAACTCACGAGGAACTGTGTCTCCGCTCCTCAGTGGCAACCCCATGGCCCGTAAAGTTGCCTTGAGCAGAGAGAGACGCAAACAGCTGGTCCCCAGTGGCTGCAGCAGGAGGAGAGAGCAGCTCTAGGCCACCCCTTCCCAGCTGCCCAGCCAGAGGAGATCAGGCACAGAGCCTCACACCCAACTCAGCAAACCAATCCCTCCCATCCAGTGAGGGGTGAAGTGTGTTTAATGAATGCAAAATCATGCTATCCCTGGAATGGAGGCCAATTCGACTGCTTTATTCCCAAAATTATTTGAAGTAGCTTCAAGATTGGGATTAAAACATCCATCAAATCTGCAGGAGGGGGAAGGAGGCGTGGCTGCTGTGGAAGGAGCCTGCAGGAGCATGGCTAGACGGTGCCCTCGGGGTGCAGACGCGCATCAGATGGAAGGTGAGGGAGACTCCAGGAAACAAGGACAGGCAGAGGCCCAGGGGGGGCCTGGGGATCAGGGACCCGGAAGTGCAGTGAGCAGGGGTTCCAGCACAGTTGGGGCTTCTGAGCATGTCAGGTGGGGCCAGGGGCAGTTCCCTCCAGCAGCCCAGGTGGAGTCTGTGGTCTTCTGGCCCCTCCATGCCTCCGTTCTCTTTCCAGAAGTCCAAGGTATGGGACCAGGTGACCAAAGCTTCGAGCCTTGAAGCAGGAGGGCCCGCCCAGCGGATGTAAATGCCTCCACGGCTGCCCCAGGCTGGCTCTCCCGCCTGCCCACCACCATTTTCAGAAACTGCTGGGGATCAAGGCACAATCAGGAGCTGGGAGGAGGGGCACTTGCACAGATGTGATGTCCAGCACCCCAGACACGCACCCCGGACTCTTTCCTTAACCCCTCGAACATTCGGAGGAGGCCCCGGTTCTTTCCGGATCATCTCAGATGGGCCCAGAACCTCCCTGCAGCCCCAGCACCTTCATGGGCCCTTCCAGGTGGCGGCTGGTCCTCCTCACCGCAATGGGCCTGGGGTACAGAGCCCAGACCTTGGTTCACGTCCAAGCACCCGAGGCCACTGGGCGCTGCCAGAGAGGTCAGGAGCCTCTGTAATGAAGGAGCGGCCCCTCCCCCAGCCCAGGTGTGTTTTCACTGTGGTCCTCCTTTCCATCTGTGCCACCCCCAAGACCAACATGGTAAATGCAAGCAGCATCGTTCAAGAAGCCGCCAGCCGCCTCTGACCTTCCCTTCTAAAAGGGGATGAAGTGCCTGAGCCCAGCTGATGAGAATCCTCGCAGCATAGATTACAGTCAGAAGCTCTTAAAGATTTAGCATAAGACAGACGAGATGCCTATCTCCGGGGGCCCTTGAGGAAGCAGCATCTTAAATAAAACCATCATACATCTTTCCTCCTGACAGCAAGACAGGCAGCATGGGGCAGAGTGGGATCGATCCCTCCTCCCACATAGATGGGTCCTGATTATTCCCTTAAAAGATGTCAGATGTTGAACAACAAGACATAAACTCCTGACACTGTCTTGAGATGCTTTTTCAAGATTGCTGCAAATGGAAGGCAGGAAAAAACAAACAGAGCCGTAGTGATCAGGGCTTCAGAAGCACCTCATGGAAAGAACACCTGAGCTGGCGGCGGGCCAGCCTGTGTGGCTTTCACCTTCTGTGCTTGAGTCCGACAGCCACCCCAGGAGAAGGGAGCATGCTGGCTCAGCTGGTGCACGTTAGGCCTAGCTGCCAGCTGCCTGCACTGCTCCCCAGAACCTGCCTGCCCTTGTCCGGGGCTGGGGAAGCACAGGACCTGGCTGAAGTCTAGACTTTAGCAAAAGGTAGAACTGAGAAGGAATTGAGAGTCTATGGGATCCCCTGAGCACATGCAAACGCACACAGCGACAGGCCTTCGAAGCGGGGTCCTAGGGCACATGCGCTGGGTGTGTCTGTGGCCCAGGGTGACACAGCTCAGCACTCTGGGCACCCCACCCTTCCAGCTCAGGGCGCCTGCTGGGGGTGCCTGCACTGGCTGTCCCAGTAGTCGCTCAGGAACAGTTACTAAAATGGATCAGCCCCTCAGCTTTGTGGAGGTAGGGGGACATCCCCCAACCCCTTTTTGGTAGGCTCTGGCCCTAAGCTCAGAGAGGTGTCTCCTTCTGTTTCTGCCTCTCTTGCCAGGAAGAGAAGCTGCCCATTGGCAAGCGAGGTCCAGACTGTCCAGGCCCCACCTGGAGGAGCTGCCCACCCCTCATTTGAAGTCCTTCATCAAACTTCTGGAAAGTGCCCCATGGCAGGAACTCAGGGGTCAGCATGGAGCAGTGGGTGTCGCCTTCCTGGGGACCACACCGACACCAGGAGACTCGCTCACCATGAGTGAAAAACGAAAGAAGCTCTGCGTGAGTTAGAAAAGGGTCTACCCAGCAAGGAGGCCTCATGTCCCGGCCCCAGGCCCCAGGCCCGCTGCAGGGCCCTGAGTTCTGTGCACGGATGGCTTTTGACGTTCACCCAGATTTTCACTCCACATCCTTCCTGCACATGGCAGATAGCTTTCCATTCCCAAAACGCACAGAGAAGGACCCAGCTCCAGCGGTAAGAGCTGAGGTGAATGCCTGTCTCCACTGGCCACCTCCTAGCTGACGGTGTGACAGTGACTGCTGGGCCCAGTTGCCTCCCCAGGGTGACCCCCGGGAGACTTCACCCAGAACTGTCCAATCGCCTGGAAGCTGGGGCTCACCAGTCCAGCCCAAAGCACTTTGTTGTGAAGGTAGAGGCATGATGGGGAATTTGCATGAAGCCACAACCATTTTCAGAGCTGCAATAACAGTTTCTCAAGTTTCGAGGCATCCACCCGCTGCCCCAAATGTGAGACAGGAGTCCTGCGCATCCTTAGTCCCCCGAGCTAGCATGCTGGTCCCGCAGCATCCCGCAGCGTCCTGCAGGATGGTGGGACTGCGGGGGTGTGCTCCCGAGGCACCAGGCCACAAAGAAGACTCTGGTGTTTGCTGGAATCAGCAGTGATTGCCCCAAGTGCCTGGGTCATGGCCCTCACCATCCTGACCGTAGAGCTGGGGCCTGGTGCCCTGGGGTACAGGGAATGAGACCCGGGCCTGGGACAGCTGTGAAGCAGGAGGTTTGCCCCACTGCACAGATAAGCGCAGCTATGGGACAGGGGTCGGGCTGATGCTTCCCTTGGGGCCAAAGACACCAATGCACAACCATCTCCTTGGATGGGACACCCTCTCCTTGCATGTCACTCAACTCTCTCTCTCTCTCTCTCTCTCTCTCTCTCTCTCTCTCTCTCACTCACTCTCTCCCCCAGCCTCCTGGGGAAAATCTGCTCTGTTAACTGGCAGGGTCATTGTCTAAACTCTGTTAGACCCATGATGGCTAATTGTGTATGCCAACTTGGCCAGGCTGTGGTGCCCAGTTGTTGGTTGCCCACCAACACCAGATGCTGCTGTGAAGGTAATTTTTAGATACGATTGACACTTACAGACCGCTGATTTTATGTAAAGCAGAAGCTCCCCCATGACGTGTGTGGGCCTCGTCCCATCAGCAGAAGCCCTTGGACAGAAAGACAGGCTTCCCAGAGAAGAAGCAACTCTGCCTCAAAGCTGAATCCACCCTTATCTGAGTTTCCAGGCTGCCAACCTGCTCGACAGAGTTCACACTCGCCAGCCCCACCATTCACGGTTCTGTTTCTGTCCTGTTCTCCTGGGGCACGCCGATGGACACAGCCCCGAACGTAGGGCCCTGGGATGAGGACTTGAATCTGGAGGAACAGCCATGCAGATGCTGGGTTTGCAAGTCTCGGAGTGCTCCCATCATTCCCAAATGGGGCTGGGTCTCCATAGCCCCCAGAGTAGGAGGGGAAATGAAAGCAAAGTGGGGCAGGGTCGGCGGGCAGCCCCTCTGGAGGCCTCAGGACAGTGCGGAGCCTCCCCTCCTTGTGGGGATTTTTGGGGAATGTTCCTATCAGGGTGGGGAGAGGGTGTCTTGTTCCAAATCAGAAGTTCACACCGCCCACCCGTGGTGTCACCCACCTCCGTGTGACCTTGGCTGTCTGCCGGCTGTGATGGTGCGCACTGGGATGGGCTGACCAGACACCCTTCTGGGACTGCATGTGGTATCACTGGTGCTGCAGGGGTGGTCTCTGCTGCAGAGAGTGGCCTCACCCAAGGGCACATCCTCCTGGGCCCCCCAAATCCAATGCCTGGCCAATGAGGGGTGTAAAGGCCCAGGCACCTCAGCCCAACTCAGCCCAGCCCTGGCGGGTCACTCTAGCCCCAGCTCCCATGAGGCCAAGGCTGGTGTGGGGCCTCCTACGGCTGAATTTCTGCCTCTGCTGGGCCCAGCTTTCTTCCCTATCCGTGGGGTCGCACTCCTCAGTTCACAGCCTGCACGCCACACTCCCTGCCAGAGTCGGGTTCCCGGACCAGCCTCAGCTTGGCCTCATGAGCACCACGAAGATGGCCGGGGCTCCCCAGTGTCTGCACCAGAGACTCCAGGCTTTTCTAGAGAAAAAATGCCACCCACCCACCCCACAATCCCATGGCCATCTTCCCACCTGCCTCCATCACCAGGGCCAGAGGGCATCTTGCCACGAAGATCCCATGGCTCAGAATCCTTTTCACCTTGGCAGCCCCATCCATGCATCAGTGCAGGCTTCTGGTTCCCTGGGTGCAGAGGTAAGACTGTCCCTACCACTCACTACCCCCCAGCCCAGCCCCACCCTCCCCTCCTAGAAAATGGGGACAGTAGTGCCGTACCATGATGTTTCTGGAAGAATCCACTGAGCTGAGCCAGTGTGCCATCTCTCAGAAAGCACGCCCTGATCATGGCTGCAAATGCTGTTATGACAGGGGGCGGAACAAGGGCACCCACCGGCCGCAGGCCTGTCCATGCCTGCTGGACCCAGAACCAAGGCATCCCAAGCCCCAGCCCAGTGCCCCCTTTCATTCTTTCATTCACTCGACAAATGCTCATAAGTGCCTGCCACATGCAGGGCAAAATTCCATCTCCTGCAGACAGAGCCCCAACCCCCTAGAGCTTATTCTAGGGTGGAGGGCAGACGAGAACCCAGCGAACATGCAGTATCTGGTCAGAGTGGCACAAAGAGGGAATCACGGCACCAGGGTGGGGAGAATCTCCAGGAGGGGGCTCCGCAAGGCACAGGGAGGAGGCAGGTGCACTTCCTGGGCGTCTTGGAAGAGGTAGGGGCACAAGTGGATGTGCAGAATGAGCAGGGAGAAGGGGAGGGGTCGGAAACTGTGGCCCTGAGGGGCCTCCCGGGCTCCAGACAGGTCTGGGCTACTGTCAGTGGGGAGAAACAGGTCAGCAGCTTATCCAGTCATGAAAACACACTTGTGTCCATGTGTCCAGCCCTGCATCTGGTACTTGGGGTCTGAATCCGGGCTGGGGGAGCAGGGAAGACAGTGCACGTCCCTTCCTCAGGTAGGAGCGTGGGCAGTGGCTGTGGCCGGAGGCCCCAGCTCTCATAGGAGCCACACCCTCTGGATGGGGCTGGCTGGGTGGGTGGGACCTTGGCAGGAGGGCAGGGAGCAACCCCAACCGTGGCCCCACAATGTCCACATGCTCTGGGCCCCGCAGCTCAGCAACACTCAGGACTGCCCCATGGAAATCCACCTGCTATGGAGATGCATGGGAGGGAAGGAAAGAGGAGGAGAGGCCCGAGGGAGGAGCCGTCCTGCAGAAGGGCCATGCAGCAGGAGAGAGAAATGAAGGACCCCTGACAAGAAAGTCCCTCCCGTCCGCCCAGAGTCCCCTGAATAACCGGAGGGAGGCAGCTTGCTGGAGTTGGGGTTGGAGGATCTGGGCTTAGATCCCGGGTGACTTAACTTTCAGGAGTCAGTGAGCCTGAGCCTCCTCTCACTGGTAAGATGGGAATGGTGTCTGCCATACCTGTCACACGGGGGCAGCGGCGGGTGGCCACGGGGCGGGGGAGGGGGGGCGATAAAAAGGTTGGTGATGTCACACCCCACCTGGCAGTGCCCCTTTTCCCTTCAAGAGCAGGTCACTGGGATGAAGCACAGCGCTCTATCTTCCTTGACCTTGACCGATGCCTGCGGCACCCTGGGCTGTGTGCCCTCGGAAAGAGAAGCTACTCTTTGTTTTCAGGGGTGTGCTCCAAACACAGGTGTGGCCCTCATGCTCTGAAAGAAGTGAATCAATTCCCACAAGAACTCTGAGATCCAGAGACCTTCACAGCAGGATACAGAAGGGTCTACCCTTCAGAAACTCGGCAGATGCAAAGAGCTCTCCAGCAACTTGTAGGGCGAGCCATCCTGGACGGACGTCAGATCCTGGCAGCTGTCATGCCACAGTAAGAACCTGGGTCTTGGAGTCCAAGAAAAGGGGTTAAGGCCCAACTCTAAGACTTCCTGGCCAGGAGACGGTGAGCAAAGAGCAAGGTCTCTGGCCTTCCATCTGCCACCCTGTGAAAGGAGAGCAGGCACTTCCTCCACCAGCGGCTATGAAGATTAAATGAGATCACGGGGGTAAAATGCTTTGTACACTGTGACACGCGAATGTCGTTCTTAAACACCACCCCCACCCCGGGACCCCGAAATTGAAATCTCAAGAGCGTGAAATTTCATCTACCAGGCAGGATAGGAGGAAATGGGTTCTGTTCAATCCAAAGATGGCTGAGGAGCAGAGCCCCCATGCCTGAGGAGGGCTGCGGGGAAGGCAAGGGCCTGGACAGAGCCCTCCCTGTAGCCTGGAAGAGGAGCCCATTCTGCCTCCAGGTCCTGTGTTGGGGGATGGCCCTCGGCACAAGAACTCTGCCTGACACGCGGGATCTCAATTGTTGGATGCATGAAGGAATGGGTCATGTTTCCTGAAAGGTCTCGGGCCCAGCACCGGAGGTCGCCCTGTAGGGGCTGCGGGACTGTCTGATGGAGACCATCTTCTGTCAGGAGGAGCCTGATGCATATGTGAGTCCCCCCACCCCCACTCCCAGTACCAAGGTACAAGGAATGGCAAGTCTGAAACAGGAGAGAACAGCCAGGGTTCTCAGCCACATCTCCCTGCAGCCAGCATGGGCATAGCTGACGAAGCATGGGTGTGATCTGGAAGCAGCTGGGTAGAAAAATCACAAAGAGCCTTGGCCCTTCATAAGCACGAAACCAAGAGATCTCATGCCCATCAACTCACTGTTTATCACTTGGTTTAAATATCTTTCAGGGCAAAGAACCATCAGTGCACCTCAGTGTCCAAGCAGAGTAACTGTGTACTTCTTAGCAGGTGCACCAGCAGAACAGCAAGTCCCCCCAGAAATCACAGAAATGAAAATGCAAATGGCAATAAATGCAAGTGTCACTAATGCCCACCTCCATCAAAACCAAATATTCATAAACCAATCATATATTCGTCTGTTCTCACATTGCTGTAAAGAAATACTTGAGACCAGGTGATTTATCAGGAAAAGAGGTTTAATGGGCTCACAGCTCTGCAGGCTGTACAGAAAGCATAGCAAGGGAGGCCTCAGGAAACTGACACTCGTGGTGAAAGGCGAAGGGGGAGCAGGCAGGCGAAGGGGGAGTAGGCAGGCAATCATGTGGCCACAGCAATGAGAGAGATAGAGAGAGAGAGGAGAAGGTGCCACACGCTTTGAAACAGCCAGTCTCAAGAGAACTCACTCCGCTTCACGAGAACAGCACCAAGGAGATGGTGCTAATTCATGAGAAACCGCCCCTGTGACCCAATCACCTCTCACCAGGCCACACCTCCAGCACTGGGAATTACAATTCTACATGAGATTTGGGTAGGGACACAGAGCCAAACCATACCGGTTCGTTAAAAACCTAGCTTTGAGCAACACTAATTCATTCAACAAATATTCTTGAACAACTACTATGTGTCAGGTTTACATTCTAACAAGCAAATAATCAAGAAAATATGAGTTACCTCCCAGAACTCCAAGTGCAATGTGGCTGTGTCAGGACAGTCACGTCCACCTCTGAGGAAGAGAAGTCCATCACTCTAGTTTTGAAATATATTATCTGGGCTGGGCGTGGAGGCTCACGCCTATAATCCCAGCACTTTGGAAGGCCAAGTCGGGTGGATCACTTGAGGTCAGGAGTTCGTGACCAGCCTGGCCAAAATGACAAAACCCCATCTCTACTAAAAAATACAAAAATTAGCCGGGCGTGGTGGTGCGCACTTGTAATCCCAGCTATTTGGTAGGCTGAGCCAGGAGAATCACTTGAACCTGGGAGGCAGAGGTTGCAATGAGCCGAGATCACACCACTGCACTCCAGCCTGGGTGACAAGAGCAAAACTCCGTCAAAAAAAAAAAAAAAAAAAAAAAAACAGAAAGAAAGAAAGAAAGAAAGGAAAGAAATCTATCATCTGTAGCCATTCCTGAACAATAATGAGACTGTGGGACAACTGCCTGTCAAGGTCACCTCAGGCTGGGGGAGGCAGAGGCCCCCAACTTTTAGGGGAGGATTATACTTCGGTCTTTGCAGGGGTCTTAAAGCTCATGTTGTTATCTATTCCTTTTCATAAATTCAAGGACAGCCAGAAGCCTCTACCACCAGTTGTGTCACTCCATTCAGGCTCCTAGGACAAAATGCTATAGACTGCATGGCTTAGAAACAACAGACAGATATTGCTCACAGTTCTGGGGGCTGAGAAGTCCAAATCAAGGCACCAGCAGTTCCTGTCTGCGAACCCACTTCCTGGTTCATGGACAGCGCCTTCTCACTGTGGCCCCACGTGGTGGAAGGGGCAAAGGAGCTCTCTGGGGCCTATTTGATAAAAACACGAGTCCCATTCGTGAGAGCAGATTCCTCATGACCTGATCATTGCCCAAAGGTCCCACCTCCAAATACCATCAGACTGGCGATTAGGTTTTAATGTATGAATTTCAGGGGGCCACAAACGTTCAGTCTTTCACACAGCCTTGTGTTATCCCTAATCAGTCTCTCCATTGCATGGTCTATGGTCGAATGGCCACTTCTGCAAGCTACAAGCAAAAGGTTGCCCTTAGAATCCTAGTTGTGCAGTTGCCCACATGGGTGGAATGTCCAGTAAACCACAGGTGTGCACTAGGGAGAAAGAATTGTTCTATTAGGACCCAGCCACACAGCCTTGAGCTGAGGGACTGAGATGCTTGCTTCAGTGTTTCCATGACCTTCAGGATGAATCTCAACTGCCTAAACTTGTAGATAGGATTCTGCTTCTGGCCAAGATTTCATGAGGGGCAGCAGCAGGTTTACCCTCCTGCCTTAAGCAACTAAAAACCAAAAAAAAAAAAAACTAAAGAAACAATAGTTTTTTTTGTTTTGTTTTGAGATAGAGTCTTGCTCTGTCGCCCAGGCTGGAGTGCAGTGGCGCGATCTCAGCTCACTGCAAGCTCCACCTCCCAGGTTCATGCCATTCTCCTGCCTCAGCCTCCCAAGTAGCTGGGACCACAGGCAACCGCCACCACGCCAGCCAATTTTTTTGTATTATTAGTAGAGACGAGGTTTCACCGTGTTAGGCAGGATGGTCTCGATCTCCTGACCTCGTGATCCGCCCGCCTCGGCCTCCCAAAGTGCTGGGATTACAGGCGTGAGCCACTGCGCCCGGCAAAGAAACAGTAGTTTTTAAGACATTGGACATCAGGCAACAGAGGACAGCGCTCCTTGAGATAAGAATCAAAAGAAGAGAGGCCCATGGTTACCTCTAGGCTGCAGGACAGGGAGGGGGCTCAAGCAGAGCCTGAAGACCCCCCCTAAGCAGCGGGGGGTGGGGGCTGATGTTCAAACAGACAGAGAAGGCTGCTGTTCTCATGCCAGAGTCCTGGAGAGGAGGAGCTGCAAAGACAGAACTCCAGAGAGCTGCAGAAGGCCCCCCAGGCCTCCGCCTCATTCCCATAAATGTATGTGAGGAAACCGCCCAGCCCTGGGGAAAGAGCCACTCGAAAGGAGTAGAGGGAAGCATGCCTGAAACTCACGCAGAGTCAGGGGTGGCCAGGGTGGAAGATCTTGTCATTCGTAGGCCTTTGGGTTGAAAACACAGAGGGTTTTGCCTCAGGAGTGGGGCAAAATTCACCCTAGAGTAAATGCTTCCCTGGTCTCACCTAACAAAGCAACATCTAAAAGGGTTAAGCCATTTCCAATAATTTCACTGTCTCCTGGAACAAAACCCAAGAATATTCACAGGACTACAGAAATATCCAGCACCCAACAAGGCAAAATTTACAACGTCTGGCATCCAGTGAAAAATTACCAAGCATACAAAGAAGCAGGAAAATATGACCCACAGTGAGGAGAGAAACCATTTGAAATCAATTCAGAAATAACACATAATTAGACAGAGATAATAAAAGAATTACTATATCTGTTTGTTCAAGAAGCTAGAGGAAAGACTGATCATGTTAAGCCATGGAAGATACCAAAAAAAGTAAATAAACAACCAGGAAACTTCTAGAGGAAACAACAATGATGTCAACCCTAACTCTGACATGAAAACCACCCTGGAGGGATTAGCAGCAGATGAGACGCAAAGGGAAAGACGGGCGAACTGAAAACAGAGCAATGGGAACTTGCACCAGTGAAACACAGGGGGAGAAACTGGTGGAAAATCACAGAACGTCAGTG
Source organism: Pan troglodytes (assembly GCF_028858775.2). Lineage (NCBI taxonomy): Eukaryota > Metazoa > Chordata > Mammalia > Primates > Hominidae > Pan > Pan troglodytes. The sequence goes on along the minus strand of NC_072411.2, from coordinate 141,703,695 downwards.
AGCTGCAGACAAAGCTCCACCCCTCTGCACCAGCCACCCCGGCACCTGCCTGGAGCAGAAGGTGGGCCCAGCCAGGGGCCATGTGAAGAAGGGGAAAGCTCTGTTTGGAGACCTCAGTGTAGGTCTTGCCTGAGCTGCTGCTGTAGGCCTGCCTCGCCACCAGCTGCCCTCAGAACTGGAGTCCCACTGCACACATGCACACACACCCATATATATGCACACATGTGTGAATACACACGTACACGTTTGCACACACCCACACACATATGTGTACATTATGCATGCACACATACAAGTGCATTTACATATGTACTCATGTGCATGCACACATACATATGCATACATCACATGCACGCACTCTTATATGCACACATGTGTAAGCATACATGTATACATGTGCACACACCCACACACATATGTGCACATCATGCATGCACACATACAAGTGCATTTACATATGCATGCACACATACATATGCACACATCACATGCACACACTCATATGCACAAGTACACAGAGCCACACCATATCACCTCACACATGCACGCAGAGCACGCATACTCGAGGTGATATGGTTTGTCTCTGTGTCCCCAGCCAAATCTCATCTCAAATTGTAATCCCCACGTGTCGGGAAAGGGGCCTGGTGGGAGGTGATTGGATCATGGGGGCGGAGTTCCCCTTGCTGTTCTCGTGCTGATGAGTGAGTTCTCCACGGATCTGATTGTGTGAACATGTGTGGGGCTTCCCCCTTTGCTCTTTCTCTCTTTCTGTCTCCTGCTCCACCCTGTAAGAAATGCCTGCTTTCAATTGCCTTCCGCCATGGTCGAAAGTTTCCTGAGGCCTTCTAGCCATGCTTCCTGTTAAGCCTGCAAAACTGTGAGTTAATTTAACCTCTTTTCTTACCCAGTCTCAGGTAGTTCTTTATAGCGGTGTGACAGTGGACTAATACATGAGGGCACCCACGCACTGACGTGTGCACACACTCGTGCACACATACACCCCTGCATGGAGTGTGGAAGACCCTCAGGTCAGATTGGGAGACTGCTCCTGGGTGGCTGCTTCCGGAGACCCACCTGTGTTAAGGGTCACACTGAACCTGCAGGGATCCTCGAAGTGAAGACTCCACCCCCGCAGCTGGTGAGCTCACACAGCCTGAGCATGAGACGAAATCAAGGGTGGCTTTAGTTGGCCAAATCAACACAGACTGGGTTAGGGCACCTGCCCGTGGTGCAGCCGGGAGAGGCTGAGGACACCAGAGAAAGGCCCCTGCCCACCTCAGCCCAGGAGAGGCCAGGGAGGGTCGGGATGACCACAGAGCAAGCTGGCAACAGGCACCCCTTTCCCTCGGCGAATCAGGAAACACCCTAAGTGGGAAGATGGGCAGGGACCGGCTGCCCCAGGCTGGAGCATGAGAAGGGTGCAGGGCGTTGGCCAAGGTAGGGAGTGGAGGGGGCTCTGCTGGTTCATTAAGGAAAGAAAGCCGCAGTTTTACCACACACACGTCCATACAGAGAGGTGCACCAGGGAGGCTTCCTCTGTTATCACCGCTGGAAATCAGACTTAACACTGTGCCCTGGGACAGAAAAAAGATTCCATTTCAAATCTCATTTCAAGAGAAACACAAAAATAAAGAGAAAGAAATGAATTGCTAATTAAATCCTCTTTAAATTTAGTTTAAGATTAAACGGAAACTTATGGAATCTGCAAGTTGGCATGAGGCACATTTTTTCCTAAAAAATGCTAATTTGGAAGTGCTGGACTCATTTAGCCCCAACTTGATACCGCTATTCTGAATAGCATGCTCTCGGGGAGATTCCGCATGAAGCCGGGGTGTGAGCTTTATTTCTGGAGGATGCCTGCCTCTCCCAAGAAAGGATGCAAGGAGGCCACCGCAATGAAGTCGGATCACTGCACAAACCCTGCACCCAGAGCCACGTCCAGAATGAGTTCAAGGGAATAAAGATGACCCGGTGGGCCCTGGCTCCACACGAGGGGCAGGTGACCAGCCATGGAGACTGGCAGAGAGAAGGGAGGCTGGGTCCCAGGGCACCACCGCCACAGGGCGCTGCAGCAGCCAAAGGAGGGGCAGAAGAGGAAGCAGAAAGGGGGGACCTTCCCCTACCCACACCTCTCCTCTGAAGGGACTCAGCAAGAGGGGCGTGCTCACTCCCCAGCCGCTTCCCCACCATCCTGCACCCTACAGCTGCCTGGAGCTGCACAACCCAAGCCCTCCCTGCTCCAGCCCTGACCCCGGCTCTGGAGCAGAAGCCCTGCACAGGCTGGCACAGGCCCTGGCCTTCCGACACCTCCCCTCCTCCCAGCCTCTCCGATTCCTCACTCTCTCCCACTCCTGATCCTGCCGTCCTCCAGCCCGAAGGCTGGTATGTGCACACGTGGCCCATGTGTCCCCATGGGTGGGTGCAAGTCAGTGGGTGCATGTGTGTGTGCACGTGTTTGTGTGGTCACTGCTTCACCTGTGTGCACGTGCTCACATATACATGCGAACAGGTGCACACCTGCATGTGTTTTCAGTGAAATATTTTAATCAAGTACATAAAAACCAAACCATATATACTTTTATTTTTCAAACTTTTTATTCTAAAAATTTTAATGATTTATTAAAATTTGTGGCAAAATACAACCTATAATAAATGTTGACATTTTAAATCAAAGTTACTTTAGTAAAGCTGACTCGCCTCGTGGGGCTGCCCATATGTGTATGCGTGTGTGAGGGTGCACGTGTGTGTGGACACTTTGCTCAGCTTCATCTCCAGCTCGTAAGGACATGCGCTCTGAAGGGTTTCCTGGCACGCTATCCGGTTCCCTCCCTTGGGCACATCCCTCTCACTGAGCCCCAAAGCCCAGCACTTTGTCCTGGGAGGAGGCCGCTCTGACCGTGGCTCTCCCCAGGGAGGAGGTTCTGCCCCCCAGGAGGAGGCCCCTGGGCTGTCTGGGCCTAGCAGGCTCTTCTCCCATATTGGTCATTTCAAGCCTTTGGGGGCTGCTGTGTTTTCTGTTTGGCTTTGTTTTTTAGCTTTTGGTAGTAGTTATTAATGTTTTTCATTTCCTCAAAAATTACAGCTGTTGCGATGGTAATGGAGCTCATTGTTACTATTCAGCATCTGGAGAGGCAGTTTAGCACCTGCTAATAAAGACTCCTCACTTGAAGTTTGGAGAAAATGACCGGATTCCCCAGTGTCATTATGTCACTCTGGCAAGTGGAAATCATGAAGGCAGAGCCTGAGGCAGGGCCTGTCTGAGGACTCGCCACAGCGTGTTGCCCGTCCCTGCGGCTCAGCGGACGTGCAGGAGGGCGAACGAGCGCTGTGTCCACCTCGTCCACGTGACGTTTCCTGCAAGATTTTCAAACCTTTCCTTTCAAGATTTTCAAGACATGTGCTGCAGCACACTTGGGTTGCAGGACACAACACTAAGCCAGATCCCGGGGAAAACTAGGCGCGGGCCACTCTAGGTCTGGGACTGCGGGGGGCCACGAGGCGGGGACCCCAGAAACCAGGGGATGGCTATGGCTGTGGAACATCCCGAGCTGGGTCCTCACAGTATCTGCCCTGCGGTGAGTTAGGAACCGCCTTACCTGACTGCCCTTCCCTCCACAGTCACGGGCCCTGCAAGCTCCGCCTCTCTTCTGCTCACCCCTCAATGGCAGAAACTCGAGACCTTCTCCCACGGCCCCTTTGCAATCAAGGGCTCTCCATGAGCCATATTGAGCCAGTGTCTGTCTTCCTTGCGTCTTTCTCCTCCTCTGCTTGGTGGCTCAGGGAACAAACCCAACAACTTTTATGAGCAGGAGAGGAGCTGTGTGTCCCCAGATCCCCGCTCCTCCTGGCCAGATGGCAGCAGCCCTGCCGTGATGCCCCCTGCCCCCCACTGCCTACTGGACTGAGGGATGGAGTACACTGCCCAGATCAAGTCCTAAGCACCCCCAAACACACACCCCCTTTCTGGAGAAATGAGAGAGGAAAGGAAAAGAGAAATGAACTCTCAAGCAGACCCGTCACCCACCAAGCACCCGGCAGTGCAGGTGACACCCCCTGCCAGTGCCGGAAAGCCAGTGCCAGCCTTGGATTTGGGGTGGGAGCCAGTGCCAGCCTCCGATCTGGGGTGGGTGACCCATGGTCACCCTGGGCATGGGGAGCACGCAGCGACCCTGATGGGACTCCTGCTGTGAGGCCCCTTGTCATCCATCCTCCTGCAACTGAAGACACGTAGCATGATCTCATCTCTCTGGCCCAAAGTGATTTCCAAAAAGCTGAGAGGGTCTCTGGCAGGAGGGCAGAGTGAGCTAATCCTGACTCTAAAAACATCAGGGCTGGAAACTCTGCCTGCCAGCAGACCTGAGGGGTGGAGGGGCGGAGGGGCGGTGCGGGAGATGGACAGGGCAGGGTCCTTCTCATGGATGGATGAACAGAGCTCGGGTGTCTCCTCCCACCCCGACCACAGGGCTCTGAAGTCAGGGCAGTATCCCCACAGGAAATGACGGACAAAATGTGGTTGCTAAGCCCCGTCCAACAGGCCTGCCCAGGGCCCCGGAGAACAGGACACCCCACAGAGCAGGTGAGCTCTCCCCCTTAGCTCCCAGCACTGCAGGCCCCCACCACCTCACACCTCAGTTTCAGACTCTGGCTGTCTGTCTTTCTCTCTCTCTTTCTCTCTCTCTCTCTCTCACACACACACACACACACACACTCACACACACATGCTCTCGAGTTCTCTCAGATCACTGATAACTGGGGTGACAGGCCTCACCTGGGAGAAGTAAGGACGTCTTTTCAAAAGGAGCACACAGTCCTCGAGCTTCCAAACCCACAGCCTGCTGTGGCATGCCGGTGCCAGCTCCCCCCGCCTGCAGGAATGGATCACGGGTGTCTCTTTCCAACTCCACGCCAAGTGAGCTCACGTGGGTGGCTTGAAACCTGCTGTGGTGGGAGTGTTTACACTACAGAAATTGGCACAAGGTAAAAACCAGGCCCTTTTTCTTCTGGAGAGCTGGTTGCTAAACACTCAGTGGCACCCCACCGGCCTGGGGCCCCGGAAGGCTCTGGCCTGGTCTCTAGGGCTCTAGGGACACCAAGGTCCTGCCACCATGTGTCTTCTGTGCAGGTGGCCTCTGTTAATGCAGAGGCCATGACCTCGCGCTGCTTCCCCTAAGGCCGTCTTGAGAAACAAGAACAGAATTGGAGGTTCCCAGGGAAGAAATAACAAAGACAGGAAAACAGATCTGTGAAGGTGGAAAATTTACCTTTCCTTGCAGCACAGGTCAGCACTGCCCTGAGTGGCCATTTTTCTGGCCGAATGCTCGAGTTCTGGGGCTGCTGTCTGGATTTCTCAGAGGCCTTCTCCCTGTCTGTGGCTGTGTCCCGAAAGTTCACCTTGCTGTGACCGCCAGGAAGAGGCTTTTCTATATGCAATCGCTCTTCAACAGTAAAAGCTTTGTTGTAAAATGTCAAAGATAGCAGGTGTCCTTTTAAGGAAGACCCCATTTATCGAGTACCAGGCTCATGCCCCTATTGTTTGTACAATTAGGGGGTAAATATTTAAAGCAGAACTTAGACACCCCCTGAGAATGAGCCGGCATCATCTGTAGCGTGTGTGCCTGTGCATGTGTGGAGATCGTCAAAGCTGTGCTTCCAGCGTGTGAGCGTGCGCCACCCGGGCAAAGCCCAAGCCCATTCGAGCGGATTCATCATGTTCGAGGCTCGCAGAGTCTTGACCACATGGAAAATCTTGTTTTTGAGCAATAACCCTTCAGAACGTTGCATGTTAGCACCTTTTGGAGGCTGTCAGGAGACACTTCCTAAATAGGATCTGGGGAGGAAATGGAACCCGCTCAGGCCAAAGCTCAGCTTCGATATTGGATTTTCTGGGGTGAATCAGATTTGCTCGGTCCTATGAGGACTCGCAGAGGCTCACCTTGCCCAGCAAGGAGCCTACGCTTTTGAGACGCAGAAAATCCTTAAAATGTTGAGGCTCTTGTATCCTAGGGGAATTTTCTTCTCTATCAAAGAAACCCAAGACATAGGCCCGTGTGGGCAGGAGGGCACAGTGGGGTCAGAAGATTAGAGTGGAGGGCCAGCTGTCTGGCGGTGTGGCTGTGGGCAGGTCTGCAGCCTCTCTGAGGCGTGTTCTGTGGGTACCTGGGGCCTGTTGTAGCACCACACGCCACGAGTCTGCCACCCTGCCTTCCTCAATGAGCTGCGTGCAGTCAGGGGGCCAGCAGGGGTGGGCACCAAAGGGGCCCAGGGACTGAGGATGAAGCCCCACATGGAGTTCTGTGGACCTCCCTGCCCGGCACCCCAGCTCCACTCCTGCCATCCCGATGGACACTGGACACCTGTCCCTTCCCCTCTGGGGTTCCTGGGCTGTGGGGTTTGCTGCATGGATGCCAAGCTGAGACATTTCCACCCACCCCCATCAGACGCCACCTTTCTGCCACAGGTGAGCTCATCTAGGCTGGTCCCTCTCCCTTTGGCAGCCTCTGCCCTCCGTGCATCCCGCAGCCAACATAGCCCATCTAGGCTGGTCCTGGCTCTGCCTTCCCTCTCCCTTTGGGGCAGTCTCTGTCCTCTGTGCATCCTGCAGCCAACATAGCCCATCTAGGCTGGTCCTGCTCTTGATGGAATAAGGTAGGCTTCAGAGACCCCCACTGGGAAAACATCCGTCCATCTACCCAGGCCTTGTTCCAGCATCAGAGCTGCCGCCGTGAGCTGAGCAGATGAGTCCTGCTCTCGAGAGCTTCCAGGAAGGAGGAAAACGGAGAGGGATCCTGCCTCCCACACAGGAGAAAGGCCACCAGGGTGGAGGCTTGGTCCGTCCCCTGTTCCAATGCTGTCTTTGGCTCCTCCCCACCCCATGCAACAAATCAGAGCGATGCCAGTAAGTGCAGACCAGGGTGACTGGCAGGCACTTAGAATTCCCCTTCCTGTGGGCCGGATGCTGGAAGGCACCCAAACTGAGGGCACATGAGCACCTCTGAGTGGCCTCTGGCGGGAAGCTGGATTGGCCTCCCACAGGTGTCTGGGCCTCTCTGGGTAAAGCGATTCCATGTGATTATTCAAGAGCTGTGTCTACGCTTGCAGAATCAACACATGGGCTGCCACCTCGATGACCCAAAAAGAAAAGGCAAGGGTGGCAGTGCTTCTGCAGGCTCTCATTTACTCATCCGATCGCTGGACCCCTTGGGAACCCACTGCCTGTTGGCAAGGTTTTGCTGAGCTCCCCATGGGCCGGGCACGCTGCCAGGTGGGCACCACCAGCATCCAGGGCCACAAGCTGGAGAGACAGGCACTGCGGAGGCCTAGGCCATGGGCTGGAGAGATAGGCACAGCAGAGGCCTGAGCCACGAGATGGAGAGACAGGCACTGCAGAGGCCTGGGCCATGAGCTGGAGAGATGGGCACCACGGAGGCCTGGGCCACGAGATGGAGAGACGGGCACCGCGGAGGCCTGGGCCATGAGCTGGAGAGATGGGCACCACGGAGGCCTGAGCCACGAGATGGAGAGACAGGCACTGTGGAGGCCTAGGCCATGGGCTGGAGAGACAGGCACTGTGGAGGCCTGGGCCATGAGCTGGAGAGATGGGCACCATGGAGGCCTGGGCCACAAGATGGAGAGACGGGCACCGCGGAGGCCTGAGGACGTGATGAGGTGCACACCAGGGTCTGACATCTGGCAGACGTCAGAGCCGCTGTAGGCTCAGGCCACAGGAGAGGGTCCTGAAGGCATGAATGAGCAATGAGATCCTTCCCCATGAGCCCAGCCTGCCCCGCAGCCTCAGGAACTGGGTCAGTCACGCGGCTTCCATCCAACTCAGACGCCCCCGCTGGCCGCCTCACTAAGCCTCTTGGTCTCCATCCTTTCCTTGGATTCTTGCCTCTCTCACCTGTAGCCCAGATTTCAGTTCAAATCAGCAAGTTGTCGATGTGGATTTGCCCGCACTCATTCATTCAATGGCTGCACCCTACAGTGACCGCACTGTGGAAGTACTGGAGCAGAAGGAGCTGGGCAGGGCTGCAGCTGGGGGGCTCTGCAGCCATCAGCCCAGTGGCCACAAAGGGCCCTCCCCACAGAGGGTGGAGCAGGGCTAGGCTTGCACGACATATAAACAGGGACACAGACCAGTCCACCCCGGACCAAGAAGGTTGCAGCAGCCATTCCAATGGGGTCTGGTGTCACCAGGACCTGAGGCCCTCTCTCTCTCCAGCTGTCCCTCCTACCCCTCTCCCTCCCTTGCCCCTCCCCCTGTTACAACACCAATCTCTCACTCCCCACACTGGAGGAGCAGCCTCAGTCCCACGTCCAGCAGAACATTGGTCCCATCCTGTCTCCTTGTCCTTAGCTCACCGGAGGGTACCAAACAGAAAGAGAATCCAACCCAGAACTCCCTCTTTATCTGCCTTCCTTGCCCGCCTCCAAACCGGAGTCAGAGCCATTCAAGGAGGATGGAGAAGGCAATTTCCCGAGAGCCTGCAGGTTCTTCTCACCCGCGATGCCCGTGTGGGCCCCCCCTCAGCCTGCAGGGAAGTATTCTTAGAAGTTCCTTCTTCACGAAGTTGGGTAACTTGCTCAAGGTCACATGGCCACCAGCAGAATAGAGGAAGGGAGAATCTACGAACACTCCAAGTCACGCTTGCAGCACTGTCCCGTGCAGTCTCTGTGTCAAACCAGGTGGTCCGTGGTGCTGTGAGCCGCCCGGGGCACTTCTCCAAGCTGGGAAGAGGCTCCAGGCTCGGAAGCCTCCTGAGAGCCCTCCCTGACCCACCCTCACCCTTGACCACCACTGAGGGGAATTTCTTCATTTTCTGTGCCTGAAGGTTCAAGAGGGAAGTCAAAAGTGGCTTCCAGTCAGCTTAATGGGGACGGGGTTTTCTCTGGGGGTGACAAAACTGTTTCGGAGCTTGACAGAGATGGTGGTTGCACAACACCGAGGATGTACTAAATGCTGTTGAAATTGACACTGCAAAAGGGTTCGCTTTATGTTATGTGAATTCCACCTTAAAAATGCTTTAACGTGGCTTCAAGACAAATCTTAGGGGACCTTACAGAGCATTTTGAGATACTATCAGCAAATGCCCACAGAGCTGGGCCCCCTGTGCCTCCCCGATCCCAGGTCCATGAGCAGAGTTAACCCTAAACCACCTCCTGAGCCACAGCCTGAAAGTAGCCCCCACGGACAGGGGAGGCAATGGAGTCCAGGGGTCCCTGAGGCCATGCCTCAAGCCCACCAAGTCCAGCAGAGTGACCGGTGCAGGTGCCTCAGTCCACGCCTCCCCAGGATGAAGAGAGGACAGCAGGGACCTTGCCAAGTTTCCCTTTGGGTGCAACAAGGTCTGTCACTTGTAAGCAGAGCATGAAGCACGGCTCTGTGGTCACTAGTAAAAGCTGGTGTGTGACACGAGGGTGGGAACTGGGAGCAGAGATGCCAGCACCTCCTGCGTCTGCCTCAACATCAGCCGCCTCCTCCTGCCCTCTGTTGCCCTGACTGCCCATCTCAGGACTTCCCCGTCCGCGGTCTTGTTTATGAGACTGTGGCTTTGAGGACGCTCAGTCCATCCTCAGAGCCAAAGCTCTGGCCCTGGGAGAGGAGCGGGAGGCTTCAAGCTTCTACACAATGGAAAAGCAAAGATGAAATAAGAAAATTCCTCTCGGTCCAGGAGTCTGTGCTGAAGAAATGACTCATTACAAACAGCAGAAACTTCAAGTTAGACAGATGGGGAGAAACTCTCTGAAATGTGCTTTTCTGCCTAATTTAGAATAATTGCAATCCACTACATTAGGGCATCAGGTTTTCAGCATCTCATGAAATGCTGAGGGTGAGAAGGGAGCATTTTCTGACAAATTAAGATCAAGCTGAAAAGGCCAATGTGCTGGCTGCTGTTCAGCCTTGGTCCTTCTCCCGCAGCTCCACGTGGCTGTAGCCAGCAACTCATCACAGGCAGCTTGCAGTCCGAAACCCACTGTGGGCCGATCAAAGACTGAAACCCTAGAAGGAGAGAAGGGAGAAGCAAGAGGTCCCTAGCCCACAGAACCTTGGGGACCGGCACAGCACCCTGGTCCTTCCTCTCATCCTACTCTCTGCCACCCACCCAAGCTGGGAAGAGGCTCCAGGCTCAGAACACCCCACCCCAAACACTTGGAGAGATGCTGGCCTCCGCTGCCTCGTGCCTTCCAAGAAATGAGGGTCCAAGCCACTCTTCTTCATCCAGATCTTGGCTCTAAACCTGCAGTGCACTCTGAGCTGGTTCCTGCTATCCCAGAGCCTCATTTGGCCACAGACGTGGAGAAGGAGCATTTCACAGCTGGAACAGAACTCCCATGCTCCCAACCCCAGCATCCTTGGGCCACCAATGGGAAAGCTGAGACCCCCTCACCTTCACCCAAGGAAGGAAACTCAGTCAGGGTCACCAGAATAATGAAAAGCCAGGCTTTCTCCCGGACGCTTTGCTGTTGAATCTGCCCGAGAGCAGTGCCAGTGGAGCCAGGTGGCTCTGGGCCAAACCACCACTCGTCCCCATTGGATTTGTGCTGACTCCCACCCAATTCCAAAGAATTACATCAGAGCTGTGGAAACCAAGACCAACGAAGCACCACACCAGTTGCCATTCTTCTAAGCTCCAAGTCCTCTACGCAACTAAAGACTCAGGATCCTTCCACGTAAACCCAAGAACTGGGAAGCCTCAGCCATGGCCGGGGGACGTCAGAGGCCGGGAGCCACTGCCCTGCCGGCCAGGTCAGCAGCTCACCCAGCTGGAGATGTAAGGGGACAAGGGGACGGCCCCACGTCGACCTCCTCCACCTGTGTTGTTCCCATGGAATCGGGCTGTTTATGTCCTCATGCATTCCCATGCAAACAGGCCAGAGCAGATGGCCCCTGGGCCGTCGTGCCCACACCACTGCTGTGCGGTGAGCAGGGCCTGCCTCTGCTTTCCTGACTTTCCCTAAAGCTCTCCTGTGGTCCAGCCACCGGGGTTCAACCCTCAGAGCTCCCGTGTCATCCCCCTCCGTGTAGTTCAGGTTTCCCTTCCTGACAGACACAAACATCTTCCAGCCTGAACATGAGCAAGACACGGTCCCACTCGGCGTTCATTTTCCTTGAACCTGGCCCCACCTCCCTTTGCAGTCTGGCCCAGATTGTCCTCATAACCCGGTGTGGCCCCACCTCCCCTTGCAGTCCGACCCAGATTGTCCTCGGAACCGGTGTGGCCCCACCTCCCTTTGCAGTCTGGCCCAGATTGTCCTCGGAACTGGTGTGGCCCCACCTCCCTTTGCAGTCTGGCCCAGATTGTCCTCGGAACCCGGTGTGGCTCCACCTCCCTTTGCAGTCCGGCCCAAATTGTCCTCATAACCCGGTGTGGCCCCACCTCCCCTTGCAGTCCAGCCCAGATTGTCCTCGGAACCTGGTGTGGCCCCACCTCCCCTTGCAGTCCGGCCCAGATTGTCCTCAGAACCTGGTGTGGCCCCACCTCCCCTTGCAGTCCGGCCCAGATTGTCCTCAGAACCCGGTGTGGCTCCACCTCCCTTTGCAGTCTGGCCCAGATTGTCCTCGGAACTGGTGTGGCCCCACCTCCCCTTGAAGTCCGGCCCAGATTGTCCTCGGAACCTGGTGTGGCCCCACCTCCCCTTGAAGTCCGGCCCAGATTGTCCTCGGAACCTGGTGTGGCCCCACCTCCCCTTGCAGTCCGGCCCAGATTGTCCTCAGAACCTGGTGTGGCCCCACCTCCCCTTGCAGTCCAGCCCAGATTGTCCTTGGAACCGGTGTGGCCCCACCTCCCTTTGCAGTCTGGCCCAGATTGTCCTCGGAACTGGTGTGGCCCCACCTCCCTTTGCAGTCTGGCCCAGATTGTCCTCGGAACCGGTGTGGCCCCACCTCCCTTTGCAGTCCGGCCCAGATTGTCCTCATAACCCGGTGTGGCCCCACCTCCCCGTGCAGTCCGGCCCAGATTGTCCTTGGAACCCAGTGCAGGCCTCATGCATGGCAAATATTCCACAAACACACGCGGAACTGAACATCACCATCAACGCATTGATCATTACCATTTAGTGAAATAATGAAGGCTGCCCTTTAAATTTGCATTTGTGTGGACCAATCATCAGTAGCCAAGTGACCGCTGCCCTGTCTCTGTGGACCACAACTCAGGGGAGCCCCGAGCAGAGCCAGCTCCCCGAAGTCCTCCAATTGTTTACATTTACGTCACATGTGAAACTATGATCTGGGAAAGTTGGATGTGGCCAAGTCAGAGGAGCTGAGCCTGCCCTGGGCTGGCTGCAGAAGACTCGGAATTCACTGCCTGGTTGGACCCTCACTGCAGATTTGGGATGTAGGAGGGCAGGTGGTGGTATCCCCTGGAAGAGTGCTGGGAGGAGGCAGCTGAAGACAGGGGAAGGCTCCAGGTTAGTGGCACAGATGTCATGGGCCTGTCATCAAGATAAAAGCAATGGGAATATGACGGACCATGTCAAGATCTTTCGTGTGGAGGCCGGTCCAGGGGCCACTCAAGACCTTAAGTGTACAGCACCTCTGTAGGAATTCTGCTGGGATGCCACAGGAGAGGTTGGACACTTCTAAGACCTCACTCTCAGCAAGACTCGAGTCTCTTACTCTGGTTCCCACCACAAACACCCCACGGGAGCTACACGACAATGACAGTGAAGGCTTGGGCCCCGCCACTTCTCCCTGCAGCCACTGTGCCCGCTCGGTCACTGGACCACCCTCTCAGGGGCACTGATGTGCAGAAAGTAATTGTGTGGAAACGGAGGGTGTGGGGAGGCTGTCTACAAACTGTCAAGGCAGAGCAGGTGTGCATTCAGGGCAGTTTGGATTGGTATTGGCTCTTATGGGGTCCTCCTGATCACCTGTGCTTTGTCCTTTGCCCAGACTTGAAGTTAGTAGACCTGACCTGAGGGGTGTCCTCACAAAGCAGGGTGTTCAGAAGGAGACCCACCACCCTCCACTGGGTGATTTCACCGCTGCCTGGGAGAGGCCATGAGACGGGGAAAGAGCCCTGACCTTGGCCATCAGGACGCAGGGGCAGGGCCGGACACACTGTGCTCCTTGTACATTCACGAAGGGGAGCCCACGATAGGCGTGGTACTCTCGCCTATCGGTACTCTGGCCCTGTGGACTCTCCTCCTTTTGGCCACAGCTCAGAGACCCCACACTGAGGTCAGTCCCATCACACACAGGGACACCTACCACCGCCAAGTAACTGCTTCCTGCCCCAGGCAGGAGCTTCTTGGAGTGAGTCCTCGGCATGAAACAGCTCTGCCCAGGCAGAAGCCCTACTCAGAAGCCCTAATGACGGTTTGCTAAGCCAGAGAGACAGGGGTCCTCCACCCCAGGGAAGAGCCAGTCTTAGAGAGGGTACACCTGGTCCACCTTCAGCGGTGGCATCCCAGGTACCAAAGTGAGGCTATTTTGATGATGTCTTTCTGAAGGGTGGGGCAGTCACTGATTGGCTGGCTTTCAGAGAGGCAGGGCTGTCATTCATTGGCTGGCTTTCAGAGGAGCAGGGCTGTCATTGATTGGCTGGCTTTTAGAAAGGCGGGCCTGTCACTGATTGGCTGGCTTTTAGAAGGGCAGGGCTGTCACTGATTGGCAGCTTTCAGAAGTGTGAGACTGTAACTGATTGGCTGGCTTTTTGAAGGCCGGGGCTGACACTGGCTGACTTTCAGAAAGGCAGGGCTGTCACAGATTGGCTGGCTTTCAGAATGGTGGGGAGTCATTGATTGGCTGGCTTTCAGAAGGGTGGGGCTGTCCCTGATTGGCTGGCTTTCAGGAGAGTGGGGCTATCACTGATTGACTGGATTTTGTGTATTGGCAGAAAGCTGTCGATCAACTGGAATGGATTTAAATGATTCTGGTTAATTTTTTACTGTGGTCGAAGAACCGTGAGCCTTTTCCTAGGAGGACAGGCACTTATTCCTCACACAGGTTTCAACAAGAACATTACGAGCTGGCTGCCTGGTCCACTGGTACATCTGTGAGCAATCTTAACCCATAATTGTAATGATTTCCATTGTTCTAGCTCCTCCCTGGATCAGGCACTGAGCATGACCATGTTTTTTCTTTATGGTTGTTACAGGAGCCCAACGTGCCTCACATACATGGTCTCTGAGGAGAGAACAACCTCGGTTCAGCTCCTGCCTCCCACACTTAATCTACGGGAACTTCTGTTTACCATCTTTAGGGTAGTGGTAATACTAATTCTTTCTGCAAGGACCGTTGCAACAATTCAATAAGACCACGGATGTGTGAGGGCTTCTTCAAGGAAGCCAGAGGGAGGGCCAGTGTGGCCACCGAGGCTCCTGTCTGTGGGTGGACACCAGCACAGAGGAAGCAGACGTGTTCCTGCCGTTGTCAGATACGAGGCTGCGTTAGGGGGTCCTGCCTAGTCCAGTGGCTTGCTCTGAGCAGCTGTTCTTATTGAAGCACGTGCCCAGGAGACGGCTTTATTTCCCTCCCTCTCTCTGTTGTTAAGCAGTTCAAAAGTCACTGAGAGTTCAAGTCCTAAAGGCTATGTACAAAGAACGACTCTCCTGCAAAGATGGCCCCTGCTTCCCACAGCCCCACCGCTGAAGTCAGTGTTTGTGTTGGAGAATAATTAAAGCTGATCACGTTTTGTCCCCAACACGGAGTGACATCTTTTGAATCTCTGCATATTGCTGTTTTCACTAAGCCACATGTAACACTTCAGAGTGCCAAATGCTTTTTAAAAAATAGCCCTGGCTCTGAAAGAGTGCTGCAGAATAACTCTGATGGAATATGGCTTCTATGAAAACACAAAATGTTAATCACCCCCCCCCAAGAAAAAAAGAATTCAAAGAATTGTTTGAAAAGAGATGTTTGTTCTGGGCACATATTTCAAGGGCAAAAGTGCTTGAAGAGGAGTCGCTCACGTTTGTTCTGGTTCCTTAAGATCTCCAGCCCAGCTCCTCAGACGGAGAGAAATGGAGACCAGTCTTGCTTTCTGCAAAGTGGAGGCATCACCTGACTCTTGTGTGCTGTCCAGGTATGGTCAGGACTCATGAAACAAGAGGTGGCATTGGACACCTTGGAAGAGAAGCCGTGCCCCAGGCAGACCCTTTCTCCCTCTCTGCAGCCCTGCACAGGCCTGTGTTCCCGCCGACCACCAGCCTCTGTGAACTTCTGCTCCTTGTCCTGCCTCCCCAGCCCAGCCCTGGATTTTAGTGGCTACTGCGTACAAACCAGTTTCCAGCCTTAGCCAGTGCTCCTTGCTGCCCAGCCAAGAATCTACATACTCATCCTCTGTCCCCTTCTGGCTGCTTCTCCTTCCCCTCTGAGACAATTTCACCAGCCCCCATACTGACCGGAGCTGACCCTGGAACTCAACTGAAATAATAGAACCAGCAGGCAGTTCCCACTCAACGTGCTTCCCTGAGCCTGCCTGTCTCCAGGACAAAGCCACCTCTGCGCTCCTCATGCCCATCTTCTCCTGCCTTCCCAGGAACCTCACCCCATCAAGCACGCTTTCCCTCCTGAAATCTCCAGGTTCTCCTCTCTTTTGGCTGTTTCCCCTCATCCTACGTATACAATCCATTCTCTCCCATCTTAAAAACAAACTACAGAAACAGTAAAGAGATCAGTAGTTGCCACGGGTTCAGGGCAAGGTGGGAGGGATGAGTAGCTGGAGCCCAGGGCATTAGGGTGGAGGAATGCTTCCATATGATGTTGTCATAGTGGGTACATGACATTGTACATTTGCCAAAAGCCATTGATCTGTACCACATAAAGCACCAACCCTAAAGGAGACTATGGACTTTAGTTAATGATAAGGTGTCCACATGGCCTCATCAACTATGACGAAGACACCACACAAATGCAAGAGAATAATAAGGGAAATTGTATGAAGGGTGGTGGGTGGGGATGTGGAATAATACAAGGACTCTCTGTACTTCCGGCACAGTGCTTCCATAAACACAGAAATGTTCTAAAAGATCATCTATTTAAAAAGCAAAACCGAACAAGACCTTCCCCTTGGTGGCTTTCATGTAAATGGCATGGTAAGTATAGGTGGTTAGCTCCCCTTTCCAGAGTCCAAAGGAAATATTTTTTAAGCTAGGGAAGCCTGTACCACACAGAAAACTGACATCACTTGATTCATGCAACTTCCACTAGAAAGGTTCAGGTATGTCTGTACTGAAATAGAGGAAAGGTGGAATTGTAACCAACGCTTCGTGGAAAGAGTAACTTGGTTCCAAATGAGAGAGATGAGAAACCCTGGTGTCACTTGCAGAGGCAGGAAGACAAGCAATGAACAAACAGGCAGCCAGCGGGGCGTCCCCAGGACAAACACTGCAATGGGCTAGATTTCCTCAGGTGAGAAAGTCAAGGGGGAACGGAAGGTTTTTTAAGAGAAGCTACAAGGGCAGAAATAATCAACAAAAAGAAACCCACAAAGGTGAAGAAGGACTAGGTGAAGGTGAACACAGGATCGCTGAATTTCCATAACATAAAGCCTCAAAGAGCCGAGGGTGCCCGTGCTGCTGAGAACGGAAAGGAAAAGGCCCCGGTGGAAGCTCTCGTCACAGCCGCGTTCCACGCCACAGGAGGGCGTTCCCAGACAGGCACGACTTTAAGTATATGAACCGGGAACCCTTCCCCAGAAGACCTTTTACAGGCATAAGCAATTCTGCCCAAAGGGCAGTCAACATTTAAAAGCTGAGAATAAAGAAGTCATTCCAAAAAAGGACCAACAGGAAGTATCGAAACCATCTACCTGTGGATTTCTGTCTACAAACCGGCTGTAAACGGCTACACGGCGTGCAAACGCTAACAATAATGCTTTATTAAGGGGAATTACACTTACCAGTTACAATGCAGGCTCTGCTAGAAACAAATCCAGGATCACAGCTATAAGAACCAGGTGATATTGCTGTCAGCCTAAAAAACCCAAATGGTAAATTGAGAACTTCTCAAAACCGATAAACATGCTAACTGATATGATTTGGATCTGTGTCCCCACCAAATCTCACATCGAATTGTAATCCCCAGTGTTAGAGGTGGGGCCTGGTGGGAGATGGGGGCAGAGTTCTAATGAGTGGGTTTGCACCATCCCCTCAGTGCTGTTCTCATGATGGTGAGTGGGTGAGTTATCGTGGGATCTAATTGTTTAAAAGTGGGTGCGGCTCCTCCTTCTCTCTCTTCCTTCTGCTCTGGCCATGTGAGACACCTCACTCCCTGTTTGCCTCCCACCACAACTGTAAGTTTCCTGAGGCCTCTCCAGAAGCTGAGCTGAAGCCGCTATGCTTCCTATACAGCCTGCAGAACCACGAGCCAATTAAACCTCTTTTCTTTGTAAATTACCCAGCCTCAGGTATTTCTTTGTAACAGCATGAAAACAGACTAATATACTAAGAAACTAAAAACAGGAACCATGAGTGTTCCTATATATAAGCAATTATTACTTAGAACAATTAAAACAAATTCTATTAATAAGAAGCAGCAGACATTTAGGAACAAACCTAACAGGAAGAGCGCAGAGCCTATTACTACTTGCGGACTTTACTGAGGCAGTGAAAGAACATTTGCATAAACAGAGATTTATTCTTTGTTCCTGCAAAGAAAGACTCAGTGTGGAAAACATATCTATTCCCCCGGAATTAATGTAGATGTCTGGTGCTGTTTCAATACAAATCCCAGTCACATTTTGGAGAAAACTTAACAAAATAATTCTGAATTTTGTCCAAAAAAAAATAAACAAGTGAGATTAGCCAAGAAAATCATTTCAGGTGGGAGGGATGTTTAGAAGCATGGTGAAATAAAATGAACATGCCAGGTATTCAATACTAAAGGGTCCCATAAAGTCCCCGATGGCCTCATCACGGCTGTTGTGCTGGGGCTGACCTTCTCTCTCCACCTATGCCTCCTCTGCCCCCCTGCACAGCCTTGGGTTTCTGGCCCTCTGGGTTGGAGAAGGAGAAGCTGAGGTATGGCAGGAAAGTCTCCCAATGACTCCCTTGTAAGTTGGTGTCATAAGTTGAATTGCGGCCCCCAAAATGAAATATCCAGTTCTAATCCCCAGAACCTATGAGTGTGATCTTATTTGGGGGGAAAATGGTGTTTACAGATATAATGAAGGATCCCAATATGAAACCAGCCAGGCTCACCCAGGAGAGCCCTAAATCAAGGACAGGTGTATCCATAGGAGACAGAGGAAGAGGAGGAGACACAGGGAGGAGAGCAGGGGGCCCTGGGAGACAGAGGCAGAGATGGGAGGACGCAGTCCCGAGCTGTGGAGCCCCTGCAGCCACTGGGAGCAGGAAGAGGCAGGAAGCCTCCTTCCCTGAGCTCCGGAGGGAGCACAGACCTGCTGGCACCTTGATTTTGGACTTGTGTCCTCCAGCGTTGGGGAAGCCTGTGTGCTGAGAGCACATTCCTATTCTTGTAAGCCACCCAGTTTGTGGTCATTTGTTACTGCAGCCAAAAAACAGACATTGCATGTGTCTGGAGCAGCAGGTGCTCCAGGCTGGTTCTTTGGCATCTCTATTCCACAAGGCTCTCTGTCCCCAGACCCTCGCCTTCCCATGGTACCTCCAGCTTCTTGCTGTCGGGGATGTTCACCCACCAAGGAGGCTTCTCAGAA
Source organism: Pan troglodytes (assembly GCF_028858775.2). Classification (NCBI taxonomy): domain Eukaryota; kingdom Metazoa; phylum Chordata; class Mammalia; order Primates; family Hominidae; genus Pan; species Pan troglodytes. The sequence continues at coordinate 141,685,075 of NC_072411.2, read as the reverse complement.
GGCCCTAGGATATGCCGCGCCTCCACTCTCACACACACATGGTCCACGGACACATGGGCGGTGGTCCCGGCAGCACCAGGCACACTCCACCCACAAATGCTGCCCCTGCAGCCACTGCCCACCCAGCACCAGATCTGTTCCTCCCTCCAGCATGGCCTTCTATCCACCTTCATTTCCTCAGCGGCATCGCTCCGACCCCCTGTTGTAGGGGACACATGCCTGCTGAAGCCCCCCTCACTTGGCTGGTGGTAAGGGACCAGGAAAGGGCTCCAGGCTCCCAGCAGCCAGCCCCAAAAGTCTCCCTCCCAAACTCTCTGCCCATCACCAGGCTCACCCTGTTCTATAAAGGTTTCAACCAGTCCTTGGCCACCCACTTTCAGGAAGTTCTTCAGGTGGTGGATCTTGCCACAGTATTTAATATCTACCATCGTAACTACCTGTAACTTATATAAAATTTCACTGTTATAAAGCTGACATCACAAATGCCAACAAGAAACACAGGCCCCCAGTCCAACAGTTGACAAGGAACTGTATTCTGCTAATAACCATGGAAGTGTGGAAGTGGATCCTTCCCCAGGTGAGCTTTGAGATGAGATTCCCAGCCTGGGCCAAAAACTTGACGGCAGCTTTGTGAGACCCTGGGGCAGAAGACACAGCGAACCTGTGCCTGGATTGCTGGCCCACGGTAACCACCATAAATGTGTGCTGCTTCAAGCCACTGGGCATGTGGAACTGTGTTACACAGCAATAGATAACTAACACAGATAATAAGACTCACCCAGTTAAAATAACCATCACTCACTTCCAACCAGGATTCCTCCTGCATTATGATGGAAGCATGTCTCCTCTAAGAGAGGGTCTTACAAACCTCACCTAAGGGGCTTCCTGGAAGCCTGTGTGCCCATCAGGAAGTAGCCTTAGGTCAAGGGCATTCTCAGCCCACACCCCCCACCGCCATCAAGATCACTACATTATCACTAATACTAGCATGAGGAACTGAAAGGTAAGAGCAAACGCCACCTTTACAGCATTGGCTAATCCTCCTGAAATACATTTTTCAAGGTGGGTTCTGATTGAGGTTTCTTCTCCAGAAGGCAGTGGAGCCGGGGAAAGCCAACCCAGCTCCTATCTTGACCACACCTCTCATTAGCTGGGCCACCCCTTGTACAAGCCTTCCAGCACCTATCTAACTCAGTATTCTCATCTCAAAAAATTTTAAGCCATTAATTTTGCAAGAAAATTGTGGGCAATATGTGAAAAAAAAGATCAAGTTTCAGTATAATGGAGACCCATGATAGATGTCCAATAAAAGTGGCTAATGTTTCACATGGTTGTCCTTGATCTTTAAAAATCCTCTATCTTATTTAAAGAAGTGGAGAGAGATTTTGTGGTAGACCATCCTATTACTTTTTTGAGGGAATAAATCCATTCTTTGCTGAAGGAAGTTTTAGTGAATGGATGAATGGATAGAGGGATGGATGAGTGGATGAGTGGATGAGTGGATGGATGGATGGATGGACGGATGGATGGATGGATGGATGGGACAGATGGATGGATGGGTGGGTGGAGGGGTGGATGGATGGATGGATGAGTGGATGGATGGATAGATTGATGGGTGGGTGGGTGGGTGGATGGATGGATGGATGGATGGATGAATCAATGGATCAATTGATCAAATAATGCATCAGTAGACTACAGTGTGTCCTTTTGCATGTTTTTCTAGGATCCTAGACTTTTTGAGGACAGATGGACAAGTAGGATAGTAGGGCCAGCCCACTGGAGTCTGGTTGATGAAGGGTCAGAGAAGACTTGGAAAAGAGCTTTGAAGAACACAGTTTGCCCAAATACAAGGACAGGCACAGAGGGGAGCGAATATTCTGCAAACAGATTCATCCCCTGCTGGAGAGAGAGCCGCAGCCACAGCAAGTAAACTTGAAAAGGGCAGTGTGACGAACACCCCCAGGAAGCTGGGCACGGAGAAGCACTGCCCCAGGCAGGGCAGCACAGGGCCTCTCCCTGCTCCCATCTTCTGCTCTCATCAGTTTGGTGTATCTCATAGCATCAGAAACAACCCCAAGGCCAAGGATTTCAGGGACCTTGGTATACAGCCCCCTGCTCAGCCCCCTCCAGGCAAAGAGAGCTCCAGGATGTGGCCTGGGGCAGATCACCAGAAACAATGGCAGAGAGAGACACCCCAGCACATTCGGGAGGGGTGCAGCCCAGCACCTAGAGACAGGCATGGACCAGCCAGGAGCCAGAGGCCACGTCTCCCTTCTGCTGCACCAGGGCAAGTCCAAGTCACGCTTGTCTCTCCAGCTGCTCTCCTTTCTCCTCCACGTCCTGCCTTTGGTTTTCTCATCCTCTTAGGGCAAATTGTGTGTGGGTATCTGTCCAGCTGGGGCCAATGACAAGGGACAGAGTGATAGGGTCAAACTCTCCAGGGTGTGAGTGGGGTGTGGGCAGCCAGACCACAGATCCCAGCATGGAGGACGTGCACACGGCTCAGAGCAGATTGAATTCAGAGCTGTGTGCTTGTTGGGGACAAGGAGGGGGAGGCAGGGACCTGAAATTTGAGCTCATCTTTAAAAGATCTTAGGGTAAAAATACATAATCTTTTAATTAAAATTTTACTGAATTTTAACTTGAATTTCCCCATCTGCTTCCTTAATTATGCCTAACCCTAAACCTAACTCTAAGCCATCTGTGTTCTTATCTCATTATATTGGGGTTATTTGTGTGTTTGTCCAATTTCTGCAGGAAACAGTGAGTCCCTCATGGGGAGGGGCTGAGGCTGGGGCATTCCGGATCTTCAGATCTAGACAATGCCTGTCACACAATAGGGTCTCAGAGAGGGTTTTTCGGACCAATCCTTTATCAGTGGGTGATTGGATGTGTGGACAGAGGTGTGAATGGATTGGGAGGACAAGCAGATGAATGGGAGAGTGGGTGGCTCCTCCTGGCCCGAGCTCCCTGGTCAAGCCAACCCTGAGGTCACCATGATTTTGCCGTGACTTTCAAAGTGAAGTCGAACGGGGAAAGAGCACCGGAAGGCAAGTGCCTCCTCTTACACACACATAGATTTGTGGATTTGGTGCACATTGACTTAACCACTGGCTTTTTTTTTTCATGAGCCACGGGATTTGCTCTCTGTTCACTGGGCTTTCATCAGAATCAGCAGCCATGAAACCCTGGGCTGAGAGTCGAAGCCTCTCCTCTGTGACCCCAGAGAATGAGCGGGGCTGCAAACTCGCTCAGCATGCTGTGGTTGAGAAGCTACGGCATGGATTGAGCTGAGAAGTGCTTATATATTTATAAATATGACACCCACACGCACTGACGCTGCCAGAGCCCAGGCTCTTGGGGCAGAGAAGTCTGCAGTGAAATGAAGCAGTCCCCACCCCGTGATGGTGTGCAGGCCACTCAACCCGGCTCTTCTCTAAAGCTGAGTAAAAACAGCCTCTGCTCCACATGACTGCCCTGAGGTGCACCGGTGTAGAAGTGCTTAACACGCTTTACAAACTGCTTGGCACACAGCAAGTGCTCCATAAGTGCTCCCATTGTGAGTTTGACTCCGTGTAATCCTGCAATGCAGACTCACTCGACAAAGGAAGGCAGCCTTGAATCCCAGCCAGCCGCTTCTCTGCCTCAGCTGGTCTTGCTAAGCCCTGGCATTTCCCATCCGTGGCTGCAAGACAGAGGCAGGTGCCATATCCCTGCATTCGCCCTGTACTGGGCATTACCTGCCTACAGCCCTAATGCTGCTGTGTCCAGCCCAGTGGGCGCCCTGGAGCTGACTCGTGCTGATTTCACCGTGGAGTCCTGAAGGAGCCGGCCAGTCAGAAAGGCCAGGTCATAAGCGTGAGCCCAGGTCAGGAGAAAACGCATGTTTATCAGCACAAAGCTGGGCATCATGGCCAAAGGACAAGCTGAGAAACTTGCACTAAAGGCACATATTCATGGCTGGGTCATGTACAAACTGCTCTTAGAAAATACAGATTTCAACTAAGAACAGGAAGGCGTTTCCTGAAATTCTGGGGAGATGACTTCCCCTGTTGTAGGAGACACAGAAGAATACCAAACAGGGTCAGAGGCTCAACCCTGAAATATGTGTTTATATTATTTATACGATGTATCTGTAGCATATATTATAATGTTTATTTGCAGCAGCTAAATATGCATGGGAGAGGGAGAGGAAGAGAAAGAGGAGAGGGGTGGGCCCCGGGCCCAGTGGCACGACGGCCTGAGGCTCGCCCTGCTCCTGACGCCTCGGCTTTGAAGATCCTGATCTTTCTTTAGAGTCAAGCGAATTAGCTCCAGACAAAGTGGCGGTCCCTTTGCACACGTGCACTCCTGCTCCCATGGGTGGGCACGCACACATGTGTGTATATGCATGTGTGTGCCTGAGCCAGGCACTCAGACATGAGCAGGGGGCTCCCCGAGGAGGCTGACCCTGCCACGAACCCCACTTCAGGGAGGAAAGAATGGGACGAAGGTATGGAGACGCAGGGAAGCCAAGGGACCTGCCCAGCCACACGGGCTCCCCACGGCTGGGCCACAGGGCCTGCCCATGTCCTGGCAGCGCCTCCAGGGTGGCCACCTGCAGGAACCTGCCGCCCTGGCCTCACTCAGTTTTTACCAAACAACTGTCATGCTGTGGCACCAGTGCTATGGCTGTAAACACGCCCAGCTCTTCTCTCCTGTCCCTCCTCTACCATCCCGTGTCCCTCCTTTCAGCCCTTCGCTGGTTCCCGCCCTAGGGGTCAGCTCGACTTCAAAGTCACCGAGCCCCCTGGCTCCCTGCGAAGTCCTCAGTCCCGGCCTGTCTTGGATGTTGCCATCAGCATCTCAAATGAAACCCACCATGGACCCCCCCACCAAGCTTACAATTGGCTCCGGGGTCCCACCTCACCCCCATGTCTGTTCACGGCCCCGGGTGTATGGCTTGCTGTGGCTGTGAAGTTGAGGGTTTCATGGGGGGCCTGTGGGTCCAGGCCTGGCCCCGTCATGGGCCCAGGGCTTCCTCCCACATCCCACGCACACACAGGGCTAATTTGGAAAACCAACACGGGTTTTTGAGGGAGGGCAGGAAATGACCATTTTTAAATCAGAAGTCCCCCATCAATTTATAAAGAACACTTTAACAGCAGAAATAAGAAAGACAGCATTCCAGAATAAAGAACAGATCTTCAAACTCAACCTGCTTTTGCTTCATTTCTCTCATATCTGCATCCTTTCCTGCCTACATTTCAGTCCCACTCACTTAGGGACTTTCACTATAGATGACAGTCAACTGAGGTTCCAGACCAGACCACCCTAGACACGAGGAGGAGGTCCGAGCAGGTAGGGAGAGGGTGGTGGGGGACCAGGCAGCCTGCCTTCAAGCCTGGAGCTCCCTGGCAGCCATGGCAAGAACCGGCTCAAGGGGCCATGGGGCCACTGGACCCACAGGTGCAGAGTGGAGGGAATTCTGTGCACCCTGGTGGGGTCTGCTCTGGTCTCCCCCATGGTGGCCCTGGTCAGTACCCGGAAAGTATGGTGCTGAGGACACTTCAGGAGCCCAGCGTAGAAACTGGCCTTGAATCCCCCTGGCTGCTGAACCCCGGCCCTGAGCCTTCTCTGTCCCACGTTGCTCCTGAGAAAACAAAAATAATCTTAGGCTCTGGCCGAAGAAAAGCTCACTGATTATGGAAGAGGCAAGACTGTTGCTATTCTCAGTAGGAGGCATGTTTACTTCTTTGCGTGAAGGTATTTCTAAACACAGGTAATTATAAAAATCATTACCCCATGAACCAGCGTGGTAAACCAGATGGTAGGTAATACATTCATAAATAATTACCTTGTACGAGTTCTCTGAAATAATACTTCCTATTCACTTTACACCTTTCTGTAGAAAATAAATCTCCAGCATTCTCTCATTTGGAAACAGGCAAGCAGCGACTTTCCCTTTATTAAAGGAATAAAACAGATGTGGAGGAGGCACTCCTTGGCTTGGTCTTCAGGGCCTAGTCCCAGGGACCATGCCACAGGCTGCTCAAATCCTCGCCCCAGTGGTGCTGGTCCTGATGCCGTCCTGGAGCCAGCCACAGGGACCACCCCTGCCAGGATCCCATGTCCCTGGCTGACACCACAGCCCAGCTGGATCCTCTTCAGCCAGCTTCTCTCTGGTGTCTTCCAGGACCCTTCTGGCTGCTTTGTGCACAGAGCTTGCTTCATATGACAGATGATATGGTTTGGCTGTGTCCCCAACCAAATCTCATCTTGAATAGTAGCTCCCATAATTCCCACATGTTGTGGGAGGGACCCAGTGGGAGATAAATGAATCATGGGGACAGTTTCCCCCATACCATTCTCATGGTAGTGAATAAGTCTCATGAGATCTGAAGGTTTTATGTGGGGTTTACCCTTTCCCTTGGTTCTCATTCTCTCGTGTCTGCCATCATGGAAGACATGCCTTTCCCTTCCGCCATGATTGTGAGGTCTCCCCAGCCACGTGGAACTGTGAGTCCATTAAACCTATTTTTCTTTATAAATTACCCAGTCTTGGATATGTCTTTATCAGCAGCATGAGAACAGGTTAATACAATGGAGAATTTCAGGCAGTGACAGACAGAGCATGATGAATCCCATAAGGCCCTATCCCAGCTCCATCCTCCACCTACTCAGGCCCATCCTGCCCTGCTCTTTCCCAGCAGTGGCTGAGAAGGCTGAGAAGATGGGGCCTTCGGGCCAGGCCAGGCGCCAGGGCCAGTCAGCAAGCTGCAGCCTCGGCCACCAAGCCCTCCCTCCCCTCCTCACCATGTCTCCTTTCTGGGGCTGCCTCCCCCTAATGCAGGGCTCAGCGTCGCCTTGTTCGCCGATGGCTAGGCCTGGTCCTGTCCTGCCTTCTCAGTCATTCCCCCAGTGTCCCCGTGCCCTTGTAACTGTTGCACAAATCTACAAAGTAAATCCTGCTTGTAACTCCACTGATGGAAACACCAAAGGATTCTGCAAAATTTCTTAATTCTCTTTATACGTGTATCTTTCTCATTTGAAAAAGTCTTTCCTCCAGCCTTTCGTGAAAAGCAAGTCTAAAGCTTCGAAGCTGTCCTCACCACCCCAGCGTGCGTGACCTCACCTTCGCGACACCAGCGGCTCTCCAAGCTGTCTCTCCTCACCAGCCTCTGCTCGGTTAAGTTTGTGGGTTGATTTGCTTGCCAGTGCCCATTACCTCATCGGCAGTGGTGCCCGGCTCAGGAATGTGGGTATCTGGTGGGCATTCATGCGAGAAACGCTTCCCATGGCCTCTGTGTCTAGATGGCATCATCAGTGGACATGGAGCCACTTTCCCCATAGATGTCATTCTGCCACCTTCTCCTTTTATTTGTCTCACCAGATAGCCCCAGACCTTTCTGATGTGTTTGGTCTTTCATTCCAGGAATGTCTAGGAAGCACCATGGGTTGGTTGGTGGCTGGCTGTGGGGACTGCTCAGGGACCAGTGCATTGCTCTCAGCTCCTACAGATCCTCCCTGTGGCGAAACACCTTCCAAGGACGCCTCCTGTCACCTCAGTTGCTGCTGACTCAGGATTCCACAAGCCCTCCTTTTCCAATCTTAGTTATTTTTCCAGTTCCAGAATCGCCCTCGACGACAGCACCATGGTTTCCAGGCCGTCTGCCTCGCTTCTTCTGCAGGAGCTGCCGTGGCTTGCAGCTTAGCTCTCTTACTCTCCAGGCTCCGTTCCGCTTCTGAATCTCGCTCCTCCATTTACGCTTATTTTTCCTCCTTTTGTTCTGTATTCATTGTCTGAGTTTATCATGTGTTTCATTCACTGGGATTTGGGCACGGTCGATTCCGGCGGGTGTGCCGTCTAATGATGACGGAGATGACCCCCGGAGGCGCCCTTTATTTAAGTTCAGGGACACACGTGCAGGTTTGTTATGGGGTAAACTCGAGTCGCAGGGGTTTGTTGTAAAGATTACTTTGTCACGAAGGTATTAAGCCTAGTACCCATTCTTGCTGGAGAAGCATTTGAGATGAGGGTTGCGGGTGGCGGGTTCCAATTTATTGCTTTTTTCCCCCCATTTTAGAAAAAACTTCTTTTGATCCAAAACTTTTTCTTGCTGGTTAATACTTCTATGGGCTGTCCTTCTTGATGCTTCTTGTGATTCTTTGGTTATTTACAAGTAAAATGCTCAGCAGGGGGACTATTCGTTGAATGGGCAGGAAATGCTAGTGCTGCCATGCCTGCTAAAGGGGCCGCAGCCCATCTATCAAATCTTCTAGAAGAACTGCAGGTTAAATTCCCGGCATTTTTGTCCATCCCACCACCGCAGAGGTCCCCGGATGGAGCAGCCACGACTCTACCCGGAGGAGGCTCTCAAGCACAGGCCACCATCCCGAGGCTCAGTCCCGAACTGTGAGTTTCTCTGGACACAGTGGCTGCTGCTGAGAGGAGGGACCTGAAGTGGGCCTTGGCCTCTGGCCGCCCCCAGAGCCCCACGGGGAGACCCCGCCTCTGACCTTGATCAGAGCCCAGGGGCCTCTCCTACTGCACAAGAGAACGCACCATCCATGTGTCCCGAGGAGGGCGCCTGCTTAGCATGAATCCTGACACTCACGAACCACCGAGGTAGTGTTTTAAATCACACATCTCTGTTGAGGAATGTCTGCGGGCGGACGCACGATAGGTCCCAGGGAATGCCGGAGGTCGCCTTGACGCCTGCGTGCTTCATGCCGTCTTCTCTGGCCCTGGCTGCTTCCCAGGCTCATCTCAGTGTGGAATCTGATGTCCAGCGAGGACCCCACTGTCAGCTCCACCTCTGGAGATGCTGAAGGCAGGGCCGGGCCCCTGTGGCACGCCCGGAAGTAGCCTGGGCGGAGGTGGTAACTGTGCGTCTCTCCATCTGCCTGGCCAGCACTCCTTCCCTTCCTCCTTCCACGGTGTACCTGAAGGCAAGGCACAGCTGCATTCCGGTTGCTAAGAAAATGACTCATACCGCGAGTGGAGGGGTCTGAGTAGTATCCATACGCTATTTTTTAATGCACTATGAACAATATGCCTACTGACACAGAGATTGTCAGGGAAACAAGTTTACTTAATGTTGCATACACTCACCATGGTTACGACTTGGCACAAACACTAAGTATTTATATCAATAGGATAAAGTTCAGATAATCACTGTAATGTGCATTTTACTGAGACAAATCCGTTGAAAACACAAGATTAATCAGGCAGGTCAGGAGAAGGCATGTTCCCAGGAGTGTAGTGATCTGATGGATTCAAAATAGATTTATAATTGATTGGAAGCAGTTCACCACCCACCAGCCTCAACTTCATGTTCAGAAGAGATTCCCCTAAATTGAGAAGTCCAGAAAAAATTCTTACCAAAAATCGATATGCAAAACCTCACGGCATCCCCCAGGATGGTGCTGAAGATGGTTCCCTGCAGGAGGGCCCCATCCTGAGCACACCCAGGCTCTGGCCTCGACAGACCTGCAGCATCGGGATTCCCGGTGAAATCCTTCCCACCCATGGGAACCCTGGTTGTCTAACACAGATCTCCTGAGGGGCCCTCAGAGTCTCTAAGTCACTATTCCAAGAGCTGCAGCCTCGGGATTGGGGGGACGTCCTTCCCGCCCACAGAAACCCTGTTTGTCTAACATAGATCTCCTGAGGGGTCCTCAGAGTCCCTAAGTCACGATTCCAATTACAGAACTCTCTTTCAAACAGCAATTTCTAAAAATGTAATCACAGATCAAAATGACCACTCTGTTTACAAAGAAATTTTACTCATATTACGGTTGTCTTCATAGCACGTAATTTCTTCAGCTATCTTTGCCCATTCTTTCTTTTCTTTGACAAATGCCTGTGCCCAGTTCCAGGTCTGCAAAGCAAAGGCAACCATGAACAGGTCGTGTCCCTCTGGGCAAGTCTGCCCTAGGACAGGAGAGAAATGGGAACTGGTGGACACACGGTGCCAGGGAACCATCGTGCTGTGAGGGAAGAGCACGGAGCAGCAGGGAAGGAGAAGAGCAGCGGGGCGTGGCTCTGGACAGAGCAGGAGGAGCAGGAGCTCAGAGCCCTGCAGGCAGAGCCAGCTGTGGATCCTCAGGGCTGAGACAGGAATGAGGGCGACAAGATGCCCAGAGTGGCATGAGCAGGAATGAGAGGGTGAAAATCCAGCTGGGACCCAACCAGAGGCCTTGGCATTTGAAGTGGGGAGTCATGTGATTGGATTTGGGATCTACAAAAAAAATCTATGGAAAACAGCAGGGACGTTCTCAAAAAATTAAACATGGAATTACCATTTGATCCAGCAATTGCCCTTCTGCATATCTACTCAAAAGAACTGAGAAGAGCGACCCAAGCGGATGTGGGTTCCCCCATGTTCACAGCAGCTTTGCTCACAAGAAGCAAAGACGGGAAGCAGCCCCCATCCACGGACAGATGGATGGATCCACAGAGGCCGCCCAGCCATGGATGGAATCATGCTCAGTCTCGAGGCGAGAGGAAACTCTGACCCATGCTACAGCACGGATGGATCTTGAGGACATCATGCTAAGTGAAATAAGCCAGGCACAAAATGCAAACACTGCGCCATTCCACACATAGGAGATCCCTGGAGTGGTCAGATTCACCGAGGTGGAAAGTAGAAGAGCGGCTGCCAGGGGCAGGGGATGGAGAATTCCTGTTTGATTGGGACAGAGTCTCAGTTTGGGAAGATGAACAGTTCAGGAGATGGATGGCGGTGATGGTTTCACAACAGTGCGAATGTGCTTAGTGCCACTGAACTGTACACTCAGAAATGGTTAAAATGGGACACTTTATGCTATATACATCTAGCCACATATATATACATCCACCAGGTGGGCCTATCACCTGAGGTCAGGAGTTCGAGACCAGCCTGACCAACATGGTGAAACCCCGTCTCTACTAAAAATATAAAAATTAGTTGGGCATGGTGGCCTGTAATCCCAACTACTCGGGAGGCTGAGGCAGGAGAATCACTTGAACCTGGGAGGCGGAGGTTGCAGTGAGCCAAGATCACGCCACTGCACTCCAGCCTGGATGACAGAGCGAGACTCATAAATAAATAAATAAATAAATAAATAAATAAATAAATTTAAAGAACACTCTAGCAACTAAGCAAACAGTGGGATCTGGAGAGAAGAAAAGCCAGAGGCACTCCCAGTTCTCTGGAGGAGAGGGCCCAGGGCTGGAAGTAACTAAGGTGGCGGGTGTGGAGTGGGCAGGCATGGGCAGGTGCAGGATCACTTTTGAAAATGGTCGATGGAGCAAAGGTGGGGGCTAGAGGAAGGAAGAATGGGAGTGGAGGCTTGGCGTGCATGCACCTGCGTCGTTTGAGGGGCCATTCTGAGATGGGGGGATTCATAGCATGGGGCTGGAGCCCAAGGGCCAGGCTCAGTCTCACTCCTCCTGACCACCATGATGGTGGCTGTGTGAGGAGTAGCTGGCTCAGGGCTGCAAATCTTTCTAGGAGGTGCTTGTACCATGCGGCATGTGGGGGCAACTAGAGGAGGCTGCCTAAGGCTGGAGGCTGCCGGCGCTCCCTTCTCCACCACCCAGGTCTAAGGAGAGCATGGTCCTGGGCACCGTGGGAGGTGATGGCCCCAACCCTCAGGAAGCCCTGTAGCACTGAACAGGAGAGCTTGGGGCCGAGCCGGGAGCCCTCCCCACAGGAGCTCCCATGCCGAGACCCGGGGGGAGATGGAGGGGCTGCCCTCCCTCAAAGGGCCTCGTGCCTGGGTGCACATCGGATGGACAGGAGGTCACGGGTGTCCCCAGAGCCTCTGCTTCACGGGCCTGGGGGTTGAAGGGCCAAGAACCTGCGTGTCTAACATGTTGCCACGGTGCCTGGACCCACTGCAGAACACCCTGCTAGTTCTTAGGTTGGTTCTGGGCTCCTAGAGTTTCTTCCTCCTATTAGGTGTCATTACCTACATGTTAAATATATCGCCTGGCATGTAATACCTACTTCAGAATTATTTTTAAGTTTCAAGAAGAGGGGTGTGGAGCACAGTCCCTCCAGGGCCCCAGGGGACGTGGGTGGTGTGCGCCCAGCTCCGAAGCTCCCTCTGGGCCTGGTCTTCTTCCTCCACGAGGCAACCCTGGGCCACTAGCAGAGAGGACAACGGTTGTGTCCCTAGACAGCTCTGCACTGTCCTTGTGTAGGGAGCAGGGCGCCTGCAATATGGAGACCTCCAAGACATAGATTCCCCACCTTGCAAGATCCCCAACCTCCCCATGCACCCTGAGTCAGGCCCCATGCTGAAGATGGAGAAATTCAACCCCAGCTCCCAGGAGTGGCCCCATCCGGAGACAGAGAGCAGGAGAGGGACACACAGGCCCTGTGGGGGACCCTGTGGTGACTGAGAGGGACCCCAGCACAGCCTCCCAGTGTGGACCCCTACTCAGTGTTCCTACAGCCCTGCCGCGGGGGCTCTCTCCCCCAGCTAGCCCCCAAGCCTGTCCCAGGTGGGCACCATGCCTGGGCGTGGACCTGCCTGTGCCCCCACCCCGTGCAGGCTCCAAAACCTCTGCAAGGTGCCACGGTTACAGGCTCTGTTTTTTTGTTTGTTTGTTTGTTTGTTTGAGACAGAGTCTCGCTCTGTCGCCCAGGCTGGAGTACAGTGGTGCCATCTCGGCTCACTGCAAGCTCCGCCTCCCGGGTTCACGCCATTCTCCTGCCTCAGCCTCCCGAGTAGCTGGGACTACAGGTGCCCGCCACCATGCCCGGCTAATTTTCTGTATTTTTAGTAGAGATGGGGTTTCACCGTGTTAGCCAGGATGGTCTCAATCTCCTGACCTCATGATCTGCACGCCTTGGCCTCTCAAAATGCTGGGATTACAGGTGTGAGCCACCGCGCCCAGCCAGGCTCTGGTTTTTTTGATTGAGGTAAAACTCATATAACAGAAAAATGACCATTTTAAATATACAATTCAGTGACATTCAGGAGAGTCACAATGCTTTGTAACCACCACCTCTCTCTGTTCCAGAACATTTATTTGAGACAGGGTCTCACTCTGTCACCAGGGCTGGAGTGCAGTGGTGCAATCATAGTTCACTTCAGCTTTGACTTCCCGGGTTCAAGCAATCCTCCCACCTTAGCCTCCAGTGTAGCTGGGACCACAGGCGTGTGCCATCACGCCTGGCTACTTTTTTATTTTTTATTTTTTGTAGAGACAGGGTCTGGCTATGCTGCCCAGGCTGGTCTCAAACTCCTAGGCTCAAGCATCCCTCCTGCCTCAGCCTCTTGAAGTACTGAGATCACAGGGGTGAGCCACCACACCCAGCCCAAAACACTTTTACCACCCCAAAAGGAAAGTTGTTAAGTTCTACACCCCATGTTCCCTTCCACTCAGCCTGAGGCAGCCTCTGATCCACTTCCTGCCTCTGTGGGTTTGCCTGTCCTGGAAATTTCATATAAATGGAATCCTACAGTATGTGGCCTTTGGGGACTGGCTTCATCACTCGCCAGAGCATCTTCAGGGTTCATCCACGTTGCAGGAGGAATCAGCACTGCATTCTTTTTTTTTTTTTTTTTTTTTTTGGTGGGGTGTACGGAGTCTCGCTCTGTCACCCAGGCTGGAGTGCAGTGGCGCCATCTCCGCTCACTGCAAGCTCCACCTCCTGGGTTCACGCCATTCTCCTGCCTCAGCCTCCCAAGTAGCTGGGACTACAGGCACCCGCCACCACGCCTGGCTATATTTTTGTATTTTTAGTAGAGACAGGTTTTCACCGTGTTGGCCAGGATGGTCTCCATCTGCTGACCTCGTGATCCACCTGCCTCAGCCTCCCAAAGTGCTGGGATTACAGGTGCCGCCACCACGCCCGGCTAATTTTTTGTATTTTTAGTGGAGACGGGGCTTCACTGAGCACTGCATTCTTTCCGTGGCGGAATCACGTCCCATCGCGTGGCTGAGCCACAATGTGTTTACTCATTTCCGTCGATGGATATTTGGGTTGTTCCTGAATTCTGGCTGTTGCGCTCAGTGCTGTTACGAACAGTCATGAGCAGAGTCTGTTTTCGCTTCCTCGGGGTCTGCCTAGGCGTGGGCTTGCTGGGCCTCACGGTGATTGCATGTGAAACTCTTGGAGAAACTGTCACGTTTTCCACAGCGCCGCACAGCTGCTTCCACAAGACAACACACGGCCCGGCCCTCCAGGCCCCCATGCAGGCTGGAGCCCAGCCCCACCTCCGTCCTGACCTTGGGAAGGGGACGGGTCACAAGCAAGATCACGGAGGTGTGGCAGGGGTGGGGTGGGGGCGGGCACAGACTTCCCGTGTGGACCGTCAGCCTCTCGCCACCCTGTGCCGGAAATGCAACGTTCCCCTTCCTGAACTGAGGCAAAAGGTAATCTAAGTATTTTTCAATCTGAAAACGGAGGAATTATTAATAAATGATTGATTCTTCAGAGATTCACATCGTTTCCATTTTTGCCTTGTAACAATTAAGTCCGCTTGCTTTCGAGACTGACCTATTTCAGTAGACCTGTTTAAACTGGATCAGCAGCAGCCCCGAGAAGCGGGCCTGTGCACACGGGGACACCGCCCGGCTCGTGCACGGCGTGCAGTGCTGAGAGAGAAGAGCTGTGTGTGCAGTCCTCAGGTTCCGGACTGCTTTCCTAATGCACAGTGCAGTCATGCCGCTGCAGCTCTAGAGCCCTCAGTGGCTCCCTGTTGCCTTCCAAACCAAACCCCAGCTCTGCAGCAAGAACCTCCCCCAACAGCTGCCAACCCTCCCAGCAGCCTTTTCACCAAGCGCCCCTTCTGCATACCCCACAGCCTAGGTGCTCCCTACACGGCCCCTTCTGCCTCCCTTATCCCTCCATGAGCCATGCCCCGCCTCACTTCAGTCCATCTCCAACACCGCCTCCCTCAGGGAGTCCCCCCAACAACCACCAGGACCCACCACGGATTCCTGCTGTACTGGCTAAAGGCACAGGCCCCTCACTCTCTGCTCCTGGACTTCTCCCACATCACTGTTGCTCCTTGCTGACCACAGGCTGTGTCCCAGCTGACCTCGCGCTGTCTCCCTGCTGACCCTGGACCATCTCCCTGCTGACCTTGGGCTGCACCCCAGCTGACCTTGGACCATCTCCCTGCTGACCTTGGGCTGTCCCCCAGCTGACCATGGACCATCTCCCTGCTGACCTTGGGCTGTCCCCCAGCTGACCTTGGACCATCTCCCTGCTGACCTTGGGCTGTCCCCCAGCTGACCTTGGACCATCTCCCTGCTGACCTTGGGCTGTCCCCCAGCTGACCATGGACCATCTCCCTGCTGACCTTGGGCTGTCTCCCAGCTGACCTTGGGCTGTCTCCCTGCTGACCTTGGACCATCTCCCTGCTGACCTTGGGCTATCCCCCAGCTGACCCAGGGCTGTCTCCCTGCTGACCTTGGGCCGTGTCCCTGCTAACGTTGGGCTGTCAACCTTGTCCTCTTCACCTCAGCCCTCCAGGGTCCTTGAAGCCTGCAGCTGGATCCCTCCTTCCAGCTCTTCTGATGCTGGGAAGCTCAGTGGGAACAGTCTGTGTGGGGAGCACTGCAGTTTACCCTACTCCAGCCCAGTGAGAGGGGCACATGGTGTTTTGTGTGAATTGCTTCCCCCCGCCAAGTCCATTGCTAGGGCCACACAGACACATGGACGGCGCCCTCGAGTCTCTGTGCCATGTCCAGGGAGGTCTACCCTCTGATGTGGTTTGAAGGCCAGGCGAGGCTCTTGGCCTGCAGCATCCTTCAGCACACCTGCCCCTGCCTGTCTCAAGCGCTCTCTCGGCCATCACCAGAAAAATCCAGAGCCATTTCCCACATATACCAGGAAGGAGGACCCATGAGGCTCAGCTCCAAGTTACGTAAATCCAGAGCCCAGCGAGCCACGCACTCCACTCTCTGGCTGCCAAGGAGGGGGCCATAGCGGGCTGCCTTCAGGTCCTCCGCGGAAGGATTCCTGGGGCCAAAGCCCTGCTGGAACCGCCCTGGTGCTCAGTGAGGGAGGCCCTTGCTGCCACAGAGCAGAAGCCCACTTCGCTCCAGGAAGGCAGATGCCCCGGAGGGATTTTGTCGCATTTACTGGTGCATGAGGGGAGGACAGAGAAGCCCCCCACCCTTGGGACATCCTCCAACCTGAAACGGCTGCCACTGCCTCCCCAGGCCATCCCCGAGTGAGAAGCTGCAGCCTGCCACTCCACAGCCCTGGGGCCCAGACCTTGCTACCAACAGCCTTGACTGCCAACACACACCCCAGAGGGCTTTCCAGGCCAGGATGGAGACGCTGCCCTCGGCCCTCGTACAGGTGTGCGCACTCCAGACCAGTCACTCACAAGGAGAACATGGGTGAGAACTGGGAAGTGGTAACCAGACAGCCCTCCACCTGCTGCCTCCCTGCCAGTCCTCTACCAAGGGAAGCCCAGGGGAGTGGGCAAGCTCTGGGTATGCCAACAGAGGACCTCAACCTCTGTCCCCTTGGCAGATGTCCCCATGGAAGCCTGCGTGGCCCAAGGCTGCTCCCTGCAATCCCACCCAGACACAGAAAGGCCCATCAGCTCTGCTGGCCTGGCCCATAGTGACTCCCAGGCGAGGTGCCTGTTCCATGCAGAGCCTGCCATACTCTGGAGGCCTCTGCCCAGAACCCAGAACCCACATGCTCTTCTGACCCTTCTGAGTGTTCTCCCCAGAACTAGCAGGGCTAAGTTCTGGTCCAGAAAGGGCTGCACAGTGGCACATTTGAGTGGCCCCAAGAAATGTATCTTCAGAGTTCCGAAAGCTGGGTTTCTGGACCACTTCTTGGCTGGTCAGAACATTAACTTTAACCCTCCTTGAGTGGTTATCAGCATTGACCATCGCAGTTAGACTAAGGGTCAGAGGCCACATCAGGTAGGATGACTGCTCCAGCCAGAAGCCAAGGAGCCCCTTCTGCAAGGTAAGCCCCAAGTGGGTAGGATTGTTCCAACAGGCTTGGGACGGAGCAGGCACTCCATGAATATTTGCTAATTAATGAATGGAAGATGAGCAGTTCTCCATCTCTCCTCCCTCAATTCATCACAAGTCCTATCAAATTCACCTGGCAAATATTTATTGAGTGACTACTATGTGCCAGACACCAGGGAAACCATGAAGATTCCATGATTAGCAAAAACAAATATGGCCCCTGAAGCATATGATCCAGACAACATGATAAATAGTAACCAAATGATCACACAGACTGGTGTATAATTACAAACTAGAAAAGGAACCCAGTGATAAGAGGCACCTAACAAAGGAATCTGACCTGGACCGGGAAGTCATATGAGTGTCCTCTAAGAAATGGTGCCTGGGCCGAGATCTGAACGAGGAAGAAGAGTTAAACAGAAGAAATTAAGAGAGGAGGAAAGAGCTTTCTAGACAGAGCAGCATGTGCAAATGCCCTGTGGTCATGAGGAGAATGAACATATTCCAGGAGATGAAAGAAGACAAAAGTGGCTGCTGTGCCCAGAAAAGGAGGGACTAGGGTAAGAAATTTTGTTGGAAAGTCAGAAAGTCAGGCAAGGGCCAAACTGTTCAGGGCCTCATAGAGGTGACATCAAGTAACGTATCAATGATTTAAAGGAGGAAATCTTTGAAGAGGACTTGAAGTGCCTTTAAAAAATTCGCAAAGAGATGTTGAGTGGGCAGGTGGGCAAGAGAGTGGAAGCTCAGAGAAGAGATCTGGGCAGAAGAATAAATGTGGAGCCATAAGCATGCAGGTGGCACTGGAGGCAGGGGGTGTAGATACACTTACCCAGAGCGAGCCAATAGAGAGAGAAAGGAAGAGACCCAGGGCTGTGCCTGGCTGAACCCTAGCATCTGGTAGCAGACCAGAAGAAGATGAGCTCACAAGGGAGACGGAGGAATGACCACAGAGACAGAAAGGAGGGAGGAAGAAAAGCACAAAAGAAGAGCCTACGCCTCTCCTTCTCACTGCCACCACAGGACAGCCACTGCCTGCCCTACATCCCACCACCCTGCAGGGACCTACTAGCTGATCTTTCACTCCAATGTCCTCTTCTTGGAACCTACATACCAGCCAGAGACAGCTCTGAAAAGATATGCCCTTCCCCTGCTTCAAATCCTTTTAAGTGTTCCCATTGCCATTAGGGTACTTTCCCATTTTTCCCAAGACCCCCAAGTCCTATGTGACCTGCCTTTCCAGTGTCCATGGCTGTGTGCTGTGCAGTCCATGCTCCAGGTTCAGTTCCGGGAGACGCCGAGCCTGCCCTTCTGCCCCTCCCCTGGTTGAAGTTGGGGTGTAGATCGGGCACCTCCTGGTCCCCAGTGTGGTTTGTCCTTCTAATAATGATCAAGGGGGTATCCTGGAGCTCCCAAGCACAGGCAAGAGAACCCAAGCGCACAATGCCCAATGGTGTGAGGGACTCACCCCACAGCACGTTGGGAATGTCTTGGCCTGTCTCAGAATGTCTTTAGCACTGAGCAGTCCTGTAACCCCCACTTTAAGTTGTCCTTGTCATCCTGTAGTCTGGATACCCTCACATTCTCCCTCAATACCCAGGCACAACATGTCCCCTCCGTGCCCAGGCTCCAGTTGCTGTGTGCCTCTCACAGTGCCCTGAACTCAGCATGTTCTTGGGGACTATTTCAGTTGCAGGTGATTGACAGAATCCACACTCAGAGCATCTTCGACCCAAGAGGAAATTCTTTGCCTTCAACCACTGAAAACCACATTCAAGATCTCACAGAACCGAAGAGAGAGCTGCAGGACTCAGGGTTCCAGAAAAAGAAGCTGAAACTCCACCCAGCATGTCCTTCTCACCCCTACTTCCTCTTACCGTACTCCTATTCATCCTTCAAGACGCTGTGTGCAATTGCTACCTCCAGAAAGTTCTAAGTGACTCCCCTAAGCAGAGTCCCTCTTCATCCTCTGGGATCTCAGAGATTTACGTGTGTGCCTCTTTTACTGTACTTTTCACATTGCATTGTGTTTTTTTCACACACCAACCTCCTCCAGGAACCCAGGGCCTCCTCAAGGACATAGACTATGCTTTCTCCTCTCTCTCTCTCTCCCCCTTTCCCTGCTGGATACAGCCTATTCACACGCACAGTAGGCTTCAACAAACACGACTACATCAGATGTGGGCTTCTCAATCCTGGTACTGTGTTCTTTAACTCTTCTTTGGACCTGAAGATGCAAAGGAGCCATATGAATTTGGGGATGGTGGAGACAGCTGCCCTCGGGGCTGGGAGCTGAGGGGGCCGAGCCTCCCCAGCGGGACTCTGATCTTGCTCACTCTGCATGGCAACCCCCACATTTGCTTACTCGATACACACCACATACGTGCTTGATAATTACAGGCTGCTGTGGATTTGTCTCACCCGCATTTGGAAGATCCAAAAGCAATTACCCTGCAGCCTCCCTGCACTCAGGAAGACAGGAGTAATCAGGGCTAATGACACAGCACTTACTGTGTGATCCTCCTGCCGCTATGCTGTAATTACTATGTAATTAAGTGGTCACCAGTTACCATGTAAACACAGCTTACACTTGATGCATCTATGGCTTAAACAACCCTACAAACTCATTTTAATTTCAAAGTGTTGAATGGAAAACAGTTGGTCGGCACAGATAGAGGACACCAGGTTGGAAAACTGTGAGGGCTCCTGGGAAAGAGGAGGATGCCCTTTCAAACCTCAGTGTCGCAGGTGTGGGGCAGAAAAAGAAACAGAGCAAAAAAAAAAGGAAAGAGTATACAGTGGATTATCTGCAAGAATGCGCCAGGTGCTATATGCAGAAGCACCTCATAGACTGTAAAGGGCCAGCCAACTGCTTGCGTGCGACCATACTTTCATAATTTGGTGATCCCTTGGGACCAGAGAATACATTCCAGACCACCCAACAGAATGTCATAAGGAAGACCCTCTTTTTCCCAGAGTAAAATAATCTTGAGTCAGGCAGTTCAAACCTTCCACTCTACTGCTGAAAACTCTTAGGTCTTCAGAATAATAGAGGAAGGGAGGAGTTATTTCTTATGTCCCAGTATCTTGTGACTGACAGGATGATGGGTACCCTAATGCCACAGCTAATTCTGTGTCAACTTGACTGGGCTAAGGGACGCCCAGATAGCTCAGAACATCTTATTTCTGGGTGTGTCTGTGAGGTGTTTCTGGGAGAGGTTAGCATTTGGATTGATGGACAGAGTAAAGAAGACCTGCCCTCCCCAGCACAGGTGGGCAGCAACCATCCGTTGAGGGCCCAGATAGAACAAAAAGGCAGAGAAGGGTAAACCTGCCTCCCGTTTGAGCTGGGACACCTGTCTTCTCCTGCCCTTGGACAGCAGCACTCCTGGCTCTCAGGCCTTCAGATGTGGACTGAGCTGCACCACTGGCAGTCCTGGGTTTCTAGCTGCAGGCAGCAGCTGATGGGACTTCTTGGACTCCATAATTGTGGGAACACATCCCATAATACATCTCTCCCTTTCTCTCTCTCCATATGTGTGTGTGTGCACGTGTGTGCATGTGTGCACGTGCAAAAAAATCTTCTGGTTCTCTTTCTCTGGAGATCCCTGACTAATGCACCTGAAGACATGGCACCAGGGATTGGACACGCCTTGCTCATGCTCATCAGGAAGGGGAGGCTCCGTGGTAGAAGGTCTCGGCCCCATCCAGGATTGGTCATTAGCTGGCCTGGGGTTTGGTGCCTGTGACCTCCCAGAGGTCCTGAGGAAGCCATTCTATCCTGGGGGTTGTGGGTAGGGGTGAGGCTACTGTAGGAACTGGCCCAGGAGGGCAGGAGGGTGGGTGGCAGGAGACCAGCTGACAGGTCTCAGAAGCATGGCTGCCCCACTCCCTACCACACAGGCTGCGAGGAAACCCTCCAGGCATGGAGAGAATCTCCCTCCAGGACTTCCACCCACCTGTCTGCAGCAGAAGCTGGGCTACCTCCTGGAGCCCCCAAAACAGTCAAGGTCAAAACAGACCAGAGGGCCAGGCCTTCATTTCTTCCAATTCGGGAGGACATCATGGGTCATGGGGGTGGGGGGAACACGTGTCAGCAAATGACCCCACCCCAACCCTAACTGGCAAATGAAAAGCCAACACTGTCACCTCCCTCAGCCTTCTGGGAGCACTCACCATGCATGAGCACCCCTGTTGCACAGCCAACTTCCTCCACTCAGTTCCCAGCTCTGTGCTCCCTGGGGGTCCCAGTTCACCTCTTGGCTGCTCCTTGTGGCCTCCGGGACTGGATCCTCCTCCCCTTCCAGGATGCTACACAAGACTCTGTTCCTAGCTGCACTTGCCCACTGGGTGGTCTCTGAGTCCCAGTCCCATGGCCTAGATGCTGTCTTTGCACAAACGACATGTGCATTGCCATTTCCATGCCTCGTCTTTCCTACAGACTTACTCCACAGGGCTCGCTTGACCAGGTGTCAAACAAGATTAAGTCTCAAATCCACAGATTAAGTCCACCCATCGGACTCTGTGCGACTGTCACAAAATGTCACCAACTGGATAATTCATAAAGAAGAGAAAGAGGCTGAAAGTCCAAGATCAAGGCACTAGCAGGTTCATTGTCTGGAGAGGGCCCGGTCTCTGCTCCCAAGATGGTGCCCTGAACGCTGCATTCTCCGGGGGAGGAATGCTGTGTACCCATATGGCAGAAAGTGGAAAGGCAGGTGAGGGATGAATGCTGAACAAAGATCTCTCATAAGGGCCTCAATCTCACTCACAAGAGGGGCAGCCCTCATTGCCTCGTGACCTCTTAAAGACCCACCTCTTAACACATCCCATTGGCCATTAAGTTTCAACACCTGAATTCTAGAGGGTACACATTCAAACCACAGCACCACCCAAATGTCAAATATGCAACCCAAACTTGACGTGTGTACAGTGGCTGCTGGGTTGCATACCCTCCATATCCCAACTTCCCCTTTAAAATCAAGACAACTGTCATCCCAGCTGCTGGCAGTTTCGGCTGCTAACAGCTCACATCTGGGTTCCTTCTGGGACTTGCCCTCATCCAGGATAACATCCAGGCACAGGCAACGGGAAGCCCTCCAGCAGCAGCACCCAACAAATGGAGGATGCCACACACTGCAGGAGCTTACAGTGCCCACCACATGGACGGCGTCACGGCAGGAAGACCCGATGAATAAAACAAAGAGTGTCCAGCACATCGGAGCCTCTGGTACGACAAAAGTGCTCTAGAGCAGGGGTCCCCAACCCCTGGGCCAGGGAATGGCACCAGTCTGTGGCCTGTTAGGAACCAGGCTGCATAGTAGGAGGTGAGCAAGCATGACCGCCTGAGATCTGTCTCCTACAGGATCAGCAGCATTAGAGCCTCACAGAAGCACAAACCCTCCTGTGAACTGCACATGCTCAGGATCTAGGTTGCCTGCCCCTTATGAGAATCTAATGCCTGATGATCTGAGGTGGAACAGTTTCATCCCAAAATATCCCCCCACAACCATCCGCCCCAGTCCATGGAAAAATTGTCCTCCAGGGACGAAACTGGTCCCTGGTGCCAGTGGTACCTGGGGATCACTGCTCTAGAGGACACCCTCCTATCCGGAGGATGAGAGGGAAACTCTCAAAAGGTTTCGAGGCTGGCAGCATCAGGTTAGCTTTTCGGGACCCAGTGATCCAAGGCATGCAGTACATCCCCCACAAAGTAAAGGACAAATGGCTGAATCTCGTCCTCCCACCAGAGAAGGAGGCGCCATTCCTTGTTGGCCTTCTGGGGTTCTGCCCCTGCCCTCATCACTGCCAGTGATCATCACACTAGACTGTGGACTTCCCACCCAGTGAATTTAGGTCAAGTGGGTCTAGACGTCCTGGTTCCAGAAGAGGCTGCTCCCGCCAGAGGTCCAGCAGCAAGGAGGGGAGTGCCCACCTGGTAGGGTTGGCCCAGGTCCCCAGGAGGAGGTGGGAGCCCAGCCAACCCACTGGGGCATGTCCTGGTTCTCCCCTGACCAGTCTTGATGGTCAGTGGACAGATACAGCCAACACAGGGGCTGAAGCTCACCCCACTAACCTTTGTCTGCTGAGTTTCTCCAGGAGGAGACATCACGCCGATGCCAGGGCAGACTTTCCTAGGTGGGGTGGACTCACCATAGGAGGCAGCGGCCTAAGCTGGGGGTGGGGGTGGGCCATCAGGAGCACGGGGTGCACCCCAATGTCCCCACATTGGACCAAGGTGCTCATTTCCCAGCCACCACTGCTGCACTGCTGAGGCCCCTCTGCAGCCTCCACTGGCGGATGACAGCAGGAGCTCCCTCCCCACCCCACGCAGGATGACGCCAAGGGCTCTCCCAGCTCCTGAGCTTCCATGGGAATGGCTGAGGCTCAGTGCAACCACATCATGGTTCGACAGCCCCCTCTGTAAACAACGCTTTCCATGCTCCCCTGCAGGTGTGCCCCGAGAGCAATCCCTCTGTTCTCTACAGCTCTCCACCTCAGGACCCTTCCCAGGGACCCCAAACCAGGAACAGGTAGAAAAACAGACTCAACTTTCCATCTCAGGCTGTTTCTCCCCCGAGTCTTCTCCGCTCAGGAGACGGAGCCACTGTTCATCCATTGGCTCAGACATGGAATCTGGGTGCCAATGCTGACCTCTCTCTTTCTGTCTACCTCACACCTGACCTGTGAACACATGTTTTCCAATCTAACTTCACAACCTTTTCAGGACAGAACCTCCTCAGCACCTCCACCACCACCTCCTCCCCGGAGCCTCTTCCTCTCTCATCAGGACCAGAGCAGCAGCCTCCCCACTGAACCCCACCACACACACACATGCCACACCATGCCACACACACATACACACACGCACCACACCACACACACGTACACAACAAACACATCACACCACACTATACACACACATGCCACATCATGCCACACACACACATGCACCACACTACACACACGTACACAACACACACATCACACCACACTATACACACACATGCCACACTATGTCACACACCACACATGCACACATACATTGCACATATCACACCACACCATGCACACACATGCCACACATCACACACACCACACCAAAAACACACACCACACATGGAGACACACATATCAATATGCACACACATACCACACACCACACATGCACACACATATATCACACCGCACTATGCACACACACCACAAATCACACATGCATGTGCATGCCACACTACACCACACACAGGCTGAGGGTGGCTCCAACCACGCACACACACACATGCACCACATAGGATACATACACACCACACAGTACATGCAAACACACACATGCATGCACACACACACGTAAACTCAAACACCACACACACAGCCTAGACTTCCCATGGCAGCATAAGTAGACATTTTAACACATCAATCAAATCATGTCCCACCTGTGAGACCCCCACACCTAGGGCCCCCCACTCCTTAGGAAGAATCCATGGTCCTCACCGTCCCCAGGAAAGCCTGCGGCCTAGCTCCCACCTGCCCCTCTGGCCTTACCTTCCTCTGCTCCATCCAGCTTCCCCCCACGCCCTGACACACCAAGCATCACCTGCCTCCTGGCCTGGCCCAGGCTTTGTCTGTTTGGGACATTTTTTCCCATGGATGTGCACAGCTCCATCTCCCATTTCACTGCTGTCTCAGCTCCGATGTCCCCTCTCAGAGGGACCCACCTTGTCCACCCCAGGTAATGCCACCCCTCACCCTGGATCCCTAGGGTCTGCCCGGGTTTACCAGGCCCTTGTTCTGCAAGGCAGCTTCCAGACGTGGCTGGCAGAGAGCAGCTGTGGGGCAGCCTCGGCAGGGGAGACACGCTCACACTCCCCGCCCCGCCCCCCAGAGTAGGCCAGGGGCCGCAGGCCAGTTCGTCCTGGGCCACACCAGGGGGTCACCTTCCCTTTTCTCTGTGAGCTCCTTTGGTACCAAGCTGATCCCCACTCCACACAATCGGCATCTTGACATTTACCAGTGAAGAAGTGATGGGTGAGACAGTGACCCCCAGGGACGCCTGCTGTAGGACCAGAAGTGATTGCTAGCCAGAGCCAGGGTTGGGGGGGCATCCACTAGTCAGGAAAAGCCATGTGCCATGCAATGTCCCCAAATGGAAACCAGGACCACCAGCCTCCTGCCCGCCAGCCTTCTCCCGCCAGCCTCCTCCCACGCCAGGCCCGGTTGATTAGCTGCTCCCGTGATGATGAGGGGCCTGCTGCTTGGGGCCAAGGAAGCTTCAGGCAGGAAGAGAGACCTCAAGCACTATGGAACCAAGTGGAAATTGGCCACAAAAGACTAATTAAAGGGGCCTGAGGCCTCCAACCTGTCACCTTGTGTGGGCTTTTAAAAAGCTTTGCAGACAAGCACAGAACGCTAGGACTTTGGTCTTAATTAACTCCACGTGTCTTGTTGAGCAAGCAGAGACAAGAAATAAGCGCCTCTCCTGCCCCCAGCCAGGAGCTCCTCACGCCTCCCAGAGGCTCTGGGCTGGTTTAGGTGGAGGTAGAGGGAGGAATAAGGTCTGTAGATGGGCCAGCCAGGTGCCTACCAGGTACCCACCAGCTACCCAGCAGGTGTCTGCCTGGGACCTTCCCAGGGACCCTGGGTATTCTCTGCCTGCGCCCATCACCTCCACCCCCAGAGCCTGTGACCTCCCTGGCCACAGCACACAGAGGTGTAGGGCACAGCCTTCTACTCCAGCCGTGGCTCCTGATGCCTGGCAGCACAGGTGTCACCCACGAGCCTGTTAGAAACGCAGAACCAAGGCCCCGCCCCAGGGATTCCCATGCATCAGAGTCTGAGAAGCAAGCGCTGTCCTCGGGGACGGCTCCAAGCCCACTGGCTGAAGGCTGTGTTGGGGCAGCCTCAGCTTCCTCATCTATGGGACGGGGATGCACACTGTCTGCACCACAGGTCATGAGATTCCTCGTGATGTGTGTGCAAAGCACTTGGCACTGAGCCACAGGAAGCACTCAGCGTTGAGAATCAGCTGTCTGCCTATTTAAGTAACTTCATGGGCCGCTTTAAAAAAATTTATTGCGGCAGCACACCTGTGAACCTAGTTACTCAGGAGGCTGAGGCAGGAGAATCACTTGAGCCCAGTTCAAGCCTGCAGTGAGCCATGATGGAGCCAATGCACTCCATCCTGGGGAGTAGAGCGGGACCCTGTCTCTAAAATAGTGTTTATCCTGCTGGGTTTGGCTGAGGGGAAGGAGGGGCCTCTTGCTGCCCTCAGGCCTGGTGACTCATAGCCCTGGCACCAGGGAGGGCCCAGCTCCATGGGAAGGGCACAGAGCAAGCCGGGGGAAGGATCCAGCTGCTGCCAGCCACACGTCATCCACCCGTGCTGCTTGGCACCCATGTCCCCCGCAACCCGGCGGGATGAGAGTGAGCAAGCCCGTCGGGGCTCATTAGCAGGTGCCCTAACGCCAAAGGAGAGGAGGAGAGAAACGTCCTGGGAGGCCTGATGTCAGAGGAGCCTCAGGATTTGAGTGAGGCCTATGAGGCGGCCCTGTGGGGTCAGGGGGCACGGTGGGACAGATGTCCAGGAAGACAGGGGAGCTGCCGGGGACACGGACACTGCCCCCTTCCCTTCTCCCTGTGCCAGTTCTCGGGGTCCTGCCTGATTGGCCTCCTCCCTGCATCCCCCACTGTGTCCTTGCCCCATTGTCCTCCGCCCCCAGACAGTGGCAGGCACCGGTGACGGGTGTCTCCTGTCCACAGGAGGCTGCACCCTCCTCACTTCCTCCTCTCAGCTGTCCGCGGACACCTTGGAGCAAGACAGCCCCACACCTCCCAGCCTCTGCCATGCACTCACCAGACAGGCAGCCAGGTGGGCCGCAGCACCGCAAGGGAGGTCTCCAACTGGCAGATGAGTTCCTCCGCCAGCCTCCTCCCCTCACTTCTAGGCTCTGGGCCAAGGCCACCTCTTTGTCTCCTTCCCTACTCTCGGCTCCCCACCACTGCCACCCCCAGTTCAGCAGCCTCGTGCTCCCCCCGGTCATGGCGCAGCCCCCATGCCCCACGGTCTCCATCCTGGCCTCTGTGTTGCTCCACCGTGCTGCCTGACCTGACCACCTGAGAGACGCAGTTCCGACCCCCACTCTGAGGCCACTGAGTGTGGGGCCCCTGGGCTCAGTCCCCAAGGCCTGAGTCAAACCCACCTCCAACGCTTTCAGCTGGGGGCTAGAGGCAAGTTCCTCCCGGCCTGGGCTCCAGGCTCATCATCTGTAGAAGATAATAATGGGACCCCCCTTGTAAGATGAGGTGTGGCTGCTGCCCACCGGATCCAGGCCAGAGCCCCCTGTGTCTCTGCTGTCCTACTTCTGCCGAGCACAGCCTCCTGGCCAAGTGGCCAAGCGGCAGGGACCACGGGGCTGCCAGAGGTGGTGGTGTCATCCCAAGAACTCAGCTCAGTCCAGTGCTTCTCCATCCCAGGAGAGGAGGGTCCAAACACCCAACATTCCCTCTCCTCGGGCGAGCTGTGCTCCCCAGGAAGTGAGCTACAACCTTCCAGGGACAGCCAGGGCTCCATCCCAGCCAGGACCCGCCAGGCCCTTCCTCAGCACATGACATGCCTGGACCAGCTCCACCCCTCCAGGGGCCCCGGCTCTCACCGCACCACACCCTGCTTTCCTGGGATTCATTCCAGAGGCGCTGTGGAGACCACTCAGTCCGGACCCCTCATTTTGCAAATGGCAAAGCAAGGAGCCAAAAGGGCAGGCAGTGACCAGCATAGCCCCCTAGGACCGCAGGGAGCAGAGGCTCCAGCCAAGTCTGGAGGGCACGCCGGCCGCTGCCCCAGCTCCATGTCCCGTTCTCTCCCGGTGGCCCGGGTACTTCGATGTTCCCCAGGGAGGGCGTGCCCTCCTGCTGCCTGCACCTGAGGCCTCCTGGCCTCGCTAAAGTGGCCTCATGCTGCCAATGGCTGCACCGAGTTCTGTGTCATAGCCATGAGCACTAGCCCGGTGTTAAGCAGCCTATTTAGAAAGATGACCTATTTTTAGCTGAATCTTCTGCCAGTTGCTAAATATCTGTTTAAATACATGAATTAACACATCTGTCAACAGCACTTAGAGTGGGAATCAGACACACACTCACGGTGGAAGGTGATTTAAAACGAACACATGTGGCAGAATGAAGCCTTAGGGGTGGCTCTTGTTCTTGGCTCCTGGCGGGGCGCCATGCCGATGGCAACCCCCTAACAGGGCGACAGCAGTCAGGCAGGTGGAGCCCCCTCTACGGCCTCCTCCAGCCGGGATGAAAGGGTGCCTGAGAGAACACCAGGGGGACTTCAGGAAGCAACAGCCCCTTAGGGCATCCGAGTGAGGAGCAGGAAGAGCCACCACCACCTCTAGTAGCAGCTTCTCGGCATCACCCCCGTCCATGGGCGCAGCTGAATGAAGGCAACCTGGTGTTTCCCATCAGCTGTCAGGAGCCGTGCTGGGTGCGGAGCAGGAGTATTAATTACCCCCCACGGTGAGCCTCAGACCCAGGCTGGCAGGACACAAAAGGACGCCCCTGAGCCCCTTCTCCTGGACCCTGAGAAGAGCCTGCAGAGGACCCGAGGGACAAGGAGAGCCCTCGGGGAACACCCTGCCACCCTCCCCTGGCTGACCCAGCCGCCTGAGATGCCACCCAGTGATGGCCGCGCTGCTGACCTCTCCACCGTGACCCCTGGGATGCTCAGCTCTGCACCGGGCAGCCCCACATTCCAGCTTCCTGAAAGTACAAACCCTCCCTAATGAGCTTGTGTCCTGCTCCAGGAGGGGAATGCGTGTGAGGACTGATGTGGCAGGCATCAGAAAACCTGCACTTTCAGCCCAGTCCGGCCACTTCCTTGTCACATGACACTGAGAAAGGCACACCCCTTGCTGTGCCTCAGTTTCCTCATGGATCCTGAAAGTGTAGCACAGCAGCTCTGCACCACCCCCCACCCCCTGCCACATTGACCAGCAGCATGTGGGATCTTCCCAAGGTCACAGAGTGGGCCCAGTGGCCACATTGTGATCTTCCCCCACTCCGAGGGGGCACCACGAAGCCCACCCACCCCACCCCCTCTTCTGCCTCAATTTCCCTCAATGGGTAATGAGTCTGGGTGATGGTGCAAAGTTGTGAGGGAAACACCTGAGTCCTGGTGAGAGGGAAAAACCCAGAAAATGAAATGGAGATGTTCCTGCTCTTCACGCCAGATAAGGACCCTGGTTCTGGAGTTCCCTGGGCCAGGACAAGACCAGTGAGTGGGCAGAGCAACCTCGGCTCACCCAGCTGTTCCCTGTGGCTCTGTCAGGAGCTCAGGGGGCTGCCCACAAGTCCCTTGAGATGGGGCACCCCCAGGGCCATCCCCAGGGCTCAGAACCCAGGGCCAGCTTCCATAATTCCCAAGGACTTTTCAGTTTGTGGCTCCCAGCTCCCCTTGATTCCTCCCTGGACAAAAAATCACAGCCCGATGAGTCTCCCTTTGCTGTCCTCGTGACCTCAGTTTCTTCCAGACCCAGGCCCTCCATGCTCTGGAGTTGGTTCCCTTCCTCCAGGTGCCGTCCAGGAAGGCAGTCAGTAGGTCAGTGGGGAAGGGGCTTAGCTGTGGACATACCATCCCAGAGTGAAGTGGGAGGGTGGCCGGCTCCAGGACATGTCCCTGAGCCCTCGGGTCACTGCAGACCCCATGAACCCCAGGTGGGAGGCCGCCTGGCCTGGGTGGGCCCCAGCCCTCCCC
This sequence comes from Pan troglodytes, assembly GCF_028858775.2. Classification (NCBI taxonomy): domain Eukaryota; kingdom Metazoa; phylum Chordata; class Mammalia; order Primates; family Hominidae; genus Pan; species Pan troglodytes. The sequence goes on along the minus strand of NC_072411.2, from coordinate 141,655,397 downwards.
GGCACCTGTCCATTCTCTCTCTGTGTCTCCAAAAAGGACAACGGGGATGTTCACAGACTCCTGCTAATGAAAGTAAGGAGGAAAGCTGCAGAAATGTAGGAAAGCAAGAGGTAAGAGGGTGCATTCTCTTTGGAGTCCCCGGAAGGGCAGGGCAGCCATCACTCTACCACACGCAGCTGGTGACTCAGCACTCAAGGCCCAGTGGAAGCCGGCCTGTCCTAAAAAGTTGCCCCACAGCCATCATCCAAGCACGTCACTCACAGCAGGAGCAGCCAGCCCCTTGGTCTCATGGTGGGAAGTCCACAGCGGGATTCTGAAAAATACCCCTGAAACCACAAATGTAACCAGGGAATGCGTCCTGGGGAAGAGTGCCAGGAACGATTGGTATCATTCGGAAATTTTGCAAGAAAATGGGAGCGTGTTCCTGTTATAAATGAGTCCCTGACGGTGAAATCACTTGATTCGAGTGACTGAACTGTGACCTTTACTCAAGCAATAAAAAAGCCAACAAGAGGAAATGTACACTTCATTCTTTGGTTAACTTGGGAAGCACAGATGCAATATTTCTCCTTGTCTTCTGCTTGCTAAGATTAAAAGCAACTGGTAAATTCAGGGAATGGAAAATGGATCGATATTCCCCAGCTCCTCCCCAAGCTTTGGGGATGATAATCTTTCGATTACTATCTCCAGCTAATGGGACAGAAGCAGAAGCGATCGTGAGGCCAGCAGGGGCCTGTGGGAAGGCACATTTGGCCCTTTGAAAATTACCTCCTGTTATTTCTGCAGATAAGAAGTAGTTTCCAAAATTACAAAGACATGTAGTTATTCATGCCAATATCAATGACATTGATGAAAATAATCCTAGCCGTGGACACCTTTGAGAATCCAAAGATGATAATAACATTCCCAGGGAAAATCCATATGGAATTTTGTCATCTAGAAAATAGGAATGGTATGATGCAATGAGACTGTCTGCAAACATCCCAAGTCTCACGGATCTATGTGACAATGAAAACAGGAAGCACTTGCTTCCATGAGTTTGCAGCATGGACCGTGCCTGAATGAATGAGGTACATCCCAGCACAAGGCACACAAGAGAGGCTGGCAACAAATGTTGCTATTAAACACACATTACCCTGCAAAGCAGTGAGCTTGGTAAGGAGAATTATTTAAGTGATGTCTCTTCTGAAAATGGTTTTGGAACTCCTCTCTAAAAATTGCCTTTATTCTCTACATACATTTTGTTAAATATCCGTAACAGTGAGCCGGGCGCAGTGGCTCATGCCTGTAATCCCAGCACTTTGGGAGGCCAAGGTGGGTACATCACAGGTCAGGAGTTTGAGACCAGTCTGGCCCACATGGTGAAACCCCGTCTCTACTAAAAATACAAAAATTAGCTCGGTGTGGTGGCGCATGCCTGTAATCCCAGCTACTCAGGAAGCTGAAGCAGGAGAATTGTTTGAACCCAGGAGGTGGAGGTTGCAGTGAGCCAAGATCATGCCATTGCACTCCAGCCTGGGCAACAGAGGGACACTCTGTCTCAAAAAAAAAAAAAAAAAATCCGTAACAGTGGAAAATTATTTCATGATGGTGACTTAGGATTCATAGAAATCATTGTAATTGTTTTCCATCGCTGCCGAAAGAAAATGCCACAGCCGGGGTGGCTTCAGTAACAGAAATTGATTTTCTCACACTTCTACCATTCTGGAGGCTGGAGGTCAGAGATCAAGATGTCAGCAGGGCTAGTTCCTTCTGAGGACTCTTTTTGGCTTGTTGATGTTCGTCCTCTCCCTGTCTTCGAGTGGTCTTCCCTCTATGCATCTCTGCCAGTGTGTCCTCATTTCCCCTGTTTCCTTGGGACACTAGTCATACTGGATTAGGGACCACCCCAATGACCTCATGGTCACTTAATTACCTCTGTAAGTCTCCTGTCTCCATATACTGTCATTTTCTGAGCTGGAAGTTAGAATCTCAACATATGAATTTTGGGAAGACACAATTCAGCTCATAACAACTGTCAAAGCCAATCAAATCCAAGACAAGTGCATATGGTGGGTAATCACAGCACCACGTCTTGTCAGTGGGGATGACTCTGTTGTCACGGTAACTGTGTGTGAACCGGCCAGCTTCCCCTAGTGACCAGCGAACGAGATGCCTCTGCCACCTTCTGTCTCTGCTTCCGCTGACAGCTGTTCCCCCTTGGCTGGCCACAGCACGGTTCACCCTAAGCCGGATTGACTGAACCAAGCCAGCAGTACCTACACCTTCCTGTTATTTCCTGTCCACTGTGTTACTTTCAGATACGCAGTGGCACCTAACTAGACCTGTTGTAGAAATGAACTCTTAGCCACAGAACAGACGTCTCCTTCCCAAATTAGAATTCAAAGCAAATGCTAATAAAATAAACAAATAAATAAATAAAAGGAAGCAGCATGATTTCACAGGTTTTGGGACGCACCTGCTCTTCTGACATGTGGTGCTCTTGAAGTTTCCTGTCCTCAGTGGTAGTTTATTCTCTGAGTCCTCAGGAGCCCACAACCAGCCACAGCAGATGCACAGCCAGAGGGTCACTGAATCACCGAATGCCCCGGAGCTGCCTGGGTACAGACACCCAGCTCACCCCTCTCTCAGCTGTCACTGAGCTGAACTCGGAACACTGCCCTCCAGAACGTGGAGGAGCCATGACCACTGCCACCACCATCCTCCCAGGACATCCAACCTTGCTGAAGTCCAGCCTGAAGCCTGGGCTGGGCAAACCTGCTTGTCTGGACCTAAGCAAGGGCCTGTACCCCAGGGTGGGTGAGGGAAGCTGGACAGCAGATGCCCAGCATCTCCAGCCCTCTGGTGGGAGGCAGATGGGGCCTCTCAAGAGAGGGTTCTCCAAACCGGTGGGAGCTTTCAGATGCAGGGAGGCCCAGAGAATGACCAATGATCACCAGAAATGTATCCAGGGCTTGGCAGAGGTGCCCATTTTTCTGGTTGAGCCCTGCCCTTGGTCTACTTCCTAACTAATTTGGAGCATGTCTGGGTTCAATAGCATCTCCCAAAATTAACATCCACTTGGAACCTCAGAGCGGGACTGCTATGGTTTGAATGTTTGTCTCCTCTGAAACCCATGTTGAAACTGAATCCCCAGTGTGTCAGTATTGGGGCAGGGGGAGCTTTTGGAGGTGATTAGGTCATGAGCGCTCTGCCCTCATGAATGCATTAATCCATTCAAGGAATGATGGGTTAATGAACAACTGGGTTGATGGATTAATGCATTATCCTGGGAGTGGGACGGGGAGCTTCATAAGAAGAGGAAGAGAGAACTGAGCCAGCACGCTCAGTCCCTTCACCATGGGATGCCCTGAGCCACGTCGGGACTCTGCAGAGAGCCAGCCTACCAGCAAGAGGGCTCTCACCAGAGGCAGCCCCACGACCTTGGGCTTCTCAGCCTCTATCACTGTAAGAAGTAAATTCCTTTTCTTTGTAAACTGCCCAGTTTCGGGCATTCTCTTACAAGTGGCAGAAAATAGACTAAGACAGTGATCCTATTTGAAATAGGGTCTTGCAGATGTAGTTAAGGTGAGGATGAGATGAGATCATACAGGATTACGGTGGGCCCCAAATCCAATGAGAGTGGCCTTAATGGACTTTGGGGCGTCCTCACTGTCCAGGGAAAGGGCACACCGACACTGGGAAAGGCCTGGTGGAGAGGAAGGCAGAGAGCGCAGTAATGCGTCTATAATCCAAAGAAAGTCAACGACAGCCAGCCGCCACCAGGAGCAAGGAGAGAGGCCTGTCACGGTTTCTCCCTTGGAACCTCCAGAAGGAATCAACCCTGCCGACACCTCGAGCTCAGTCTTATGGCCTCTTGAAATGTGAGAGGATACATTAGTGTTGTTTTAAGCCATCAAGTCACACTCCACCAACTGCAGCTGTGAAGCCAAAGTCCAGGGAAGTTCCATGAAAATGCTTCTCTACCTTGGAAGGTAAGCCCTGTTTGAGGGGCAGTCCCTACAAAGATTCTCCCCAGATGCTAGGCCAGAACACAGGTGGCGGCTGGGTTTTCCTGGGTCACACCACTCCCCTTAAGCAAAGCCTGAGTGGTTCCCACACTGGAGCATCTGTCAGAATCACCTGGCCAGCTTTGTGAAAGCACAAATGCCCGGGCCCCTCCATGTCCATTTCTGACGCGACAGGTCTGGAGCAGAGTCAGAGAATTCCCACCTGATGCTGGGGTCTGGGCACCACACCGAGGGACCCTGGCTCTATCTGGGGCTTCACCAAATCAACAAGGGAGTTCCATTGGGATCACGTTGCTCAAAGTGTTGTCCTAGCCCAGCAGCCTCGGCATCACCTGGGAGCTGGTCAGAAATGCACATTCTTAGGCCCCAACCCAGACCCACATCCTAGATCCACTGAATTGGAAGGAGCATTTTGATAAGATTCCCAGGATATCTGGGGCTATCTGGAGCCTCTGTTTACCTGTTTCTCAACTGCAGGGGTGCACAGAGGAGTGAAACATACTTAAAAACAGGCAAAACCCACACAGGCTGGTTTCCAATCCTAGCTGCTACTGCCACGCAGGCATTTCATAATGGGACACAGGGGAAAAAAAAATGTGTGTGCACATTTGAGTTTGAGAAACACGAAAAAAGAGGACTCCTCTTGTGCCTCCAACACAGTGAGCCCCTGCCCAGGTGACCCAGAGATGACCGTGGGCAGCTAGTCCCCACCTGGGGCTCTGTGTAGCCATCTCCTTCCACCCCACACCTTCCACTCCCCGGTGAATGGGCAGCTGGGGGTAGAAGACTTCATCCACCTGAAGTCTGTTCATGCACCTCCATTCTTCATTGCTGTTACATAAATCCAGGCTATACAGGGAGTTCTGGAGGCAGCCCTGGCCCCTGCCATTCCCAGAACACACACAGCCTGCGAGAGCCACCCTCAGAGCCTGTGGATGGCCCCAGCTGGGAGGGATGGCACAGTCTGAGCTGACCGACCCCTGCAGGACTCCCCCACTGTCTTCCTGTGAAATTTTCTCTCTGTTTTTTTTTTCCCTGTGTCCCATTATGAAATGCCTCCGTGGCAGTAGCAGCTAGGATTGGAAACCAGCCTGTGTGGGTTTTGCCTGTTTTTAAGTACATTTTGCTCCTCTGTGCACCCCTGCAGGTGAGAGACAGGTAAACAGAGGCTCCAGGGAGGGACCCAGGTCTTCAGGGTGGTTTTCCAGTCCCTTTCTTTGCTCACAGAATCAAATGAGTGTCTGCATTCCATTTCTCAGCTCTTGTTCAGTGACCAAAGGGTTATTTGTTTGTTCTTTGTTTTTCTGATCAAAAAAGGCGAGATTGTGCCACTGTTCTCCAGCCTAGGAGACAGAGCGAGACTCCATCTCAAAAAAAAAAAAAAAGCTATACCAGGTCTCAAACGTCTTGTGCCGTGTTTACTTGCATGTTGTAAACCCCACGGAAATAACCAAATAAAAAGGCAAACCAAAGTATAATGTACAGCAACACCTAGAAACAAAGAAGAGTTTGTGATGAGCCAATTTTTGACTTTGAGAAAACTCTAGACTGTATGACGCAGATGGGACTGGCTGGGCACACGACTGCCAGGGTATCTGCGCCAGGGTTCCATACCAACACAGGGTGCATGCTGGGCTTCTCAACACAGGCCTGGAAACCTCTTGCCCTGGAGCAGAACAGCCTGGGAGTAGGATCCAGGGTGGGCTGGGAACAGTCTGAGAGGCTTACGTCGAAAAGACCTTGTGAACTGCGCCAGGTGCAGGAAAATAGCTGTTGGTGTCTTCTGCTTCCCCAGGCAAAGCCCCCAGTGAGTGAAAACATGAGAGAAGGGCCGGACAGAGAAGGCAGCAGCCCCCTCTATAAGAGGCCACTGGAGCCAGTGCAGATGAAACGAAATGGCCGTCCCAGCGCCCCAGCTTCCATGGCCATGCCTCCCTTACGTGCCTCTGCCAAGCATCTCAGCTGAGACACAGAAGCTCCTGAGATGGCAGCAGCTGTGGAAGAGGCAGGGAAGGGTCACTGGGAGGCATCACGGGACATGGAGACCCAATAGAGACCTGTGTCCAGAGCAAGCCAGACCCATCAAGACACCAGCTCCAGGATTCGTTTGGAAAGGACAGTGCAGTGAGGAAAGTGAGACCTTTGCCACTAGGGGCTTCCACGAGACCCCAGCTTGTTCATGGACTGTTATTCCTGGCCATGCGCATACAGGGAGGTCTCCAGCAAGCCCACCCACCTGCTCCCTGCACCTAGGACACCACCCAGCCATACAGCTCATTGTGCTTGGAGGCTTGAGAGGAAGAGCGGCTGGATGGGGGAAACACACTGGACCCTACACGGCTATCACAGGGGCAGACGACCCAGCATCAGAGGCATGAGGGGAGGCAGCATGTTGGAGAGCTGCAACAGGAAGAACTCCACGGAGACTAATATAATGCGCGATGCGGGGAAGAAGCACTGAGGAAGCCAAACTCACACTCAGCAAGAATAGACTAATGCTTCCGAAAGCAGGGCGGACTGGACACTCTGAAGGGCTCCCCATTTGCCTACAAGAAGCTAGACCCTGACCAGGGTTGATCTGCAGTGTTACTGGGCTCAAAGAAAATCAAGGAAGTTGCCCAGGAGCACACTGACCAATGACACTGAACTGAGACTTAAAGACAATGCCTAGAGAAGGTGTGCGAGCTAAATCACGAGGGATGACAGTGGTCCCAGTCATCAGGGTCTCTTGTCTTGTTACAGAAGCAAACACAAATCCTCTCTAGTGGAAAACATCCTCAGTTTAGGCTCCACAAATTAAGACCAACCAAATATGAGCTCACATTCAAAGATCAACAATTAAAAAGAGAACAGACCATCGGAGATTAGGGCAATAGAAACAAACAGCAGATTTAGACTTCCAAAAGCCTCTAATATTAGAATGATCAAGGACAGAGCATATAAAACCAATGTAGTAAATATTTAAAGAAATGCAACATAGAATCATAAACATGAACAGGCAACCTGAGACCATCAAAAACGACTAGACAGATGTGGAAAAAATAACCAGAACTTTAGAAGTAAAAAAAAAAAATCGTTAAAAATAAAATGCATGGAACAAGTTACAGAACATATTAGATGTGGATAAGAGAATTCTTGATTAGGATACAGAAACCGGAGCCCAGGGCCCATTGAGAGCAGGGGCACCATTAAGCACCTCCCTCATCCTTTAAGACAGAAACCAAAAATGTGTCTGAAGGAGAAACTGAATCGAAAGTGAAAATCCCATGAACAGACTATAATTGGTTTTGAGTCATCTGGGTAGCACAGAAAAATCTTGGGTCTGAAATACTGAGTTAAAGTGATCCTCCATTGCTAATGTCTTCAAGCACCTGAGAGACACAAATAAAAATATTTTCTGAATAAAGATAACATCATCCTAGTTCTCTAATTACTTCTACAACAATTTTTCAAACATAGTGTCCAGCACAAAATCAAAAATGAACAAGGCATAGGAAATAAAACAACATAAGCAAAACTCAGCAGATATATTACATAATAGAAAAAGATAAGCATGTGCTTCAAATACTGAAATGAAAAGACATAGGCTTTAAAATAATTATGCTGAAGGATGATAAAGACAATATTGAAAAACTTGGCAGACAACTGGAAAACATTTTAAAGACTTTAATTTTAAAAAATAATGAGAAATAGAATAACTAAATTTTAAAGAAAACCTAAATGGGTGACTTTAATAGCAGTTTAAAAATACAAAGCTGAAGAGAGAATTAATAAACTAGAAGATAGACAAGAAGAAAATATTCAAAATGAGACATGAAGTACAGAGGAAGAAAAATAAAGGTATGAAAATGTGGATAATTGAGTGAGAAAATTTAACATACATTAAGCATTGGAAAAAGAGGAGAAAAAGAGTGAAACAGAAACAATATTTGAAAACATAATGACTGAGAATTTTCCGTAACTGGTGAAAGAAATCAATTTACAGACGAGTCATAAAGTTTAGTGAGCACCAAGCCAGATAAATAAAAAGTAAATCACGCCTAGACACATTATAATAAAAATGCAGAAAAACAGAAACAAGGAAAACAACTTTAAAAGCAATTAGAGGGGGAGAAAAAAATTTACAAAAGAGCAAATATCAGATGGATTTCTCAACAGAAACAGTGCAAGTTATAAGAGAAAGGATTTGCATTTTGAAATACTAAAATAATAATGACTACAAATCTACAACTGTATTGCCAGTGAATATTTTCTTTTAAGGATGAAGACAGAATACTACCAGATACTCAGACAAAACCTGAGAGGTTCATCACCAGCAGTTTATTAAAGAAAATCCATTGTTGTCTTCAAGAAGAAGGAAAACTATCTCAGAGACAATATGATTTCATTGGGAGATGAAGGCAGGAGTAAACAGCAACAAAGTGAATGAGTATATAGATGAATCAAATTGAATATTGACTTTAAAAGTGATAATAAAGGGCTGGATGCTGTGGCTCATGCCTGTAATCCCAGCACTTTTGGAAGCCGAGGTGGGCAGATCACGAGGTCAGGAGTTCGAGACCAGCCCGCCCAATATGATGAAACCCCTTCTCTACTAAAAACTACAAAAATTATCCAAGAGTGGTGGTGCGTGCCTGTAGTCCCAGCTACTTGGGAGGCTGAGGCAGGAGAATCGCTTGAACCTGGGAGGCAGAGGTTGCAGTGAGCTGAGACAGATCCACTGCACTCCAGCCTGGGTGACAGTGCGAGACTCCATTTCAAAAAAAAAAAAAGATAATAAAGGGTTGCGCACAGTGGCTCATGCCTGTAATCCCAGCACTTTGGGAGGCGAAGGCAGGCAGATCACAAGGTCAGGAGATTGAGACCAGCCTTGCCAACATGGTGAAACCCCGTCTCTACTAAAAATACAAAAATTAGCTGGGCATGGTGGTGCACGCCTGTAATCCCAGCTACTCAGGAGGCTGAGGCAGGAGAATCACTTGAACCCGGGAATCGGAATTGCAGTGAGCCAAGATCACGCCACTGCACTCCAGCCTGGTGACAGAGTAAGACTCCATCTCAAATTAAATAAATAAATAAATAAAAATAATAAAGATATAATGGTACTTTAAGTAGAGAGAGAATTAAAGCATGGGAATCAGAGCATGTAAGTTGGGGTGAGGAATAAGTAAAAGGGAAGAAGACAAAAGCCAGCCCCAGCCATACAGAGAGGTATGATTGGACTCCTATCCTTCATGTCCCCACAGTTTGGACCACAAAAGACTAAAGCTCTGGGTAAGGAAAAACCAGAAGGGACTAGCAGAAAAATTGCCCTGGTCTTCATCAAATCAGGAGGAATATAGTCCATGAGAAATTGTAACCAAGCTGATCTTGCAGGAGTTGCAGCACAAATTCACATCACCGGTGTGGTTCATAAAACCAGTTTTAAACTTGTTTTAAAGTGTTCATGTACTAGAAATTCCCCTAACTACCAGACAGAAACAGACACATATTCTGTCTAAAGGATTTCACCTTCACCCAGGCCTAAAGAATATTCACACACATATTTTTAAAAGAGTGCTTTTCATAAAAATCTACTCAAGAACACAACTAAGTCACAATGAGACAAGTAGGAACAGTAAATAGAAAAATAAGACCCAAGGCTTCAAACATCATCATTTTTTAGTCACAGATTTAGAAAGAAGTCTAAGTACTATGTTTAAAGGAATAAAATACAGGCTGGAAAATATCTCTAGTACATAGGAAACTATAATATGTGACTTAGCAGATGTGAAAAAAAACAGAACTTATAGAAATTAAAAATACAGTGATCAAAACATTAAAACTGCAAGGGACAGAAATAACAGGTTATTAGATATAGCTGAGGAAAGAATTAGTGAACTGGAAGAAAACTCAGAAGCAACTACCCAGAATGTACCACAGAGAAAGGGGGAAATTTAAAAATATAATGAAGAGATTGATACATGACAATGATGTGAAATCTAACAGTCTCCGAAATCAAAGTCTTTAACAGAGAGCAAAGAGGGGACAGATATATTAAAGAGATAATGGCCAGGTGTTATTTCATATGGCGGAAAGCACCAATGTGCAGATTCAAAACACCCAATGAATCTCAAGCAAAATACTTAAAAGTAAATCACAACTAGACACACTCTTTAATAAAATTTGATTTCACTAAAGTCAAGGAGAAAATCTAAAAAGCTATAAGAGGAAAATTTTAAAAGGACCGGTTTGTTCCAAAGAATATCAGTTAGCTAACTGTATCATTTTTAACCATAATAAAAATCAGATAACAGTGGAATGAAATTTTCAATGTATTGAAAAAGAAATATTAATCTAGAATTCTAGAATTGGAAAACATCTTTCAAGAATGAGACAGAAATAAAGACATTTTCAGATGAAACAACTAACAAACAACACAACAAAGAATTTGCCACTAACTGAACTTCACTAAGGGAAAATTTAAAGGGAAAAGAAAGTAATCTCAAAGAACTAATTCACAAAAAAGAGTAAAGAATGTAAATATGTGGGTGAATATAAACAAACTGACTAAACGGTTGCAACAATGTATGGAGGGGTTCAAAAAGATGGAAATAAAATGTGTGACAATACATTTGTATGCACCTCATAACAGCACTGAAACATACAAAGGAAATTTCAATAGAACCTCAGAAGTTGATAAATACATACTCATAATGGGAGATTTCAACACACTTCTTTTGGTAATACATATATAAAGTTGGTCAATGCTAAGTAAGGATATAGATTTATACAACACAATTAACAAACTTATGGAACACTGTTACCCATCAACTGCAGAATACACATTCTCTCTCTCTCTCTCTCTCTCTGTATGTGTGTGTGTCTCTTTATACATACATAAAAAATATACTAAACAGTTGAGTGTATGTTATGCCAAAAAAATGTGCTGAACTACAGAAGCAAGTTCTCTCACAATAAGATTAAGCTACAAGCTAATAACAACAAATAACCAGAAATCTCCATGTTTGGAAATTAATATGGTTCAGAATAACCCATGTGTTTGAAGCATCACAAGAAAAATCAGAAAATATTTGTACTGAACAATAACAAATACTATGTATCAAAACTTGTGAGATGCATGTAATGCTGCATTTATAGGAAAACATAGCCTTTTATGTCTATCTTAGAAAAAAGGGAAAATTAATGAGCTAACAATCCATCTCAGGACATTTGGAAAAAATATATAGTTCTAAAATAAATCACCCAGCACTTTGGGAGGCCGAGGCAGATGGATCACCTGAGGTCAGGAGTTCAAGACCAGTCTGGCCAACATGGTGAAATCCTGTCTTTAATAAAACTACAAAAATAGCCAGGCATGTGGCACACATCTGTAATCTCAGCTACTCAGGAGGCTGAGGCAGGAGAATCGCTTGAACCTGGAAGGCAGAGGTTGCAGTGAGCTGAGATTGCGCCACTGTACTCCAGCCTGGGCAACAGAGCAAGACTCCATCTCAAAAAAAAAAAAATCACAAAAATATTAAGGAAAAATAATATTAATAGGACTACAAATTAATAAAGTAAAAAATAAACATTTACTAAAGCATATAAACACATTGGTTATTTGAAAAAAACTAATGTTAGTGTCAATACCCTAGCAAGACTCATTAAGAATAAACAGAAAAGTCATACACATAATCAAAAATGAGAAAGGGGACATTGCTACAGATCCTACATATATGAGAAATGTAATAAGAGAATTTTTTTTAAATATCCAATAATTTGTGAAAATAAATCTAAAAATGTGTATAAAATAGAAAATTCCTAAAAACTTTTCAAAACTTAAGAAGAAACAGCCTATAATCATTAAATAAATGCAATCATTAGTGACATTTTTTTTCCTCAAACAAACTTCCAGGTATAGATGGCTTCACTGGAAAATTCAGATACTCAGGAAAGAAAGAATTACAAAATCTCTTCCCCTGCCCCGCTGAACCAACAAAACAAAACAAAACAAAAAACAGAAAAAGAAGAAACACTTTCTGACTCATTTTATGAGGCTATTATATTCTGACTAGCACAATCCAAAAATGATATCATGAGAATGAAAACATACAGGCTAATCTCATTTACCCACAACATACATTTTTTAAAAATGACAACAAAACAATTATCAGGGGAAAGATAGCAATATATACAAATGAGAACGCATCATGATCAAGTTGAATTATACCAGGAATGCAAGGTTGGTAATGAATTATCATATCAACAAATAAAAGAAAAGCAAACATTTGTTATCTCAATAAATGCGAGGGAAAGTGTTTGATAAAATTCAACATTTTTATTATTTAAAAACTAAAAATACAGCAGAATTCCCTTAACCTGATAAAGGGTATTTCAAAATTTTCACAGCAAACAGCAATATCTTATTGGCAAGATATTGAAATATTTATACACTCAAGATAAAGAACAAGATAAGGACATACACTTTCACACTTGCTTTCAAATTGGATTGGAAGCCCCAGCCAGCACAGTGAGATCAGAGAAAAAACTAAGAGATATAAGAATTAGAAAGGGAAAACAAAACTGCCAATATTCATAGATAACATTTAATAAGAGTTTAGTAAAATGGGTAGGTACTAAATCAATATACAGAAATATGATAAACAGTTATAAAATTATACATTTTAAAATATCATCTACAAAAGCATCCAAAACCATAAAATGCCAATAATAAATCTAACTAAAGATGTACACAACCTCTATGGAAAAAGAAATAAAATTTATGAAGAAGCCCTGAATAAATGGAGAGAGACCATGTCCATGGATGGGAGCATTCTCTATTATAAGCATATCAATTCTTTCTAAAACAATTTATGGATTCAACATAATCCCTATCAAAATCCCTTGTAGAAACTGATACACTGACTTTAAGCATTATATAAAATACAAAAGTCCAAGAAGAGTCAAGACATTTTTAAATAAAAATAACTTGGAGGTCTAACCTTCCTAGGTATTAAGACCTCTGTTAATACAAAAGGGATAGACAAATAGTCACATAAGACCAAATAGTGATCCCAAAACAGATAGCTGAAATGCCAACTTTATCATATGCTAAGGCAGGTAAAGGGTGGGATTTTTAAGAATTCACGCTAGACCTATTGACTATCCATTCAAGAAAAATATGAAATTACACCCTACCTCACACCATATCCAAAATATCAATTCCAGTTAGATTATAGGTAAAGTTACCATCTGTCTCAGCCTGCTCAGGACTGAGGAGTCCCCAGAACTTTTAGTGTTAAAACTAGTCAAGTCCCAAGCAAAAATAGACTGGTCACCATAAACAGGACTAAACTGGAAAGACAAAAAATAAATTGTTTAGACTATATTAATATGAGAATATCTTCCCAAACTCTGGATGGAAAAAAATTCTTCAACCAGACACAAACAGATATTACCCATAGAGAAAAAGATTGATACATTTAGCTACATTAAAATTAGTTATCCAAAGTCACCAAAACATCCCTCATGACCAGTGGGGAGCCACGATCTAGGAGAAGATATCTGTAACACATGCAGCCCACTGTGACTATCTTTCAAATTATGTAAATAACTCCTGCAAATTCGAATGTTAAACAACAAACAACCAAATAGAAAACAGACCAAAAAAACTACAACAAGTACTTCAAACAAGAAGAAAATCCAAATGGCCAATAAACACATAAAAAAATTTTCAACCTTATCCCCACAGAAAACAGAAGAGACAAACAAATCGTACTGAATTCTACACACTAGAAGACTGTATAGCAATAAAAAAGAACCAGTAACAGCTGTACTTGAATAAAACTCACAAATATAATTTTGGACAAAAGAAGCAAAGTACAAAAGTATGCCAACAGTAAAATCCCATTGATTTGGAGTTCAAAATCTCTGCCATGATGAATTGGGAGATACCTGCTTTCTGAGAAGGCAAAGGGGAAGACTGTCTCCCCACAGCCAGGACAAGACACTTCGCCTTCTCCAAACTAAATCACAAAATTAGTTCCAGGGCCTGAAACAGTCTCTAACCGTGAATTGCCGGGGAGATCATGAGTTGACGCTCTGCTTTCCTCATCCTTCCTCCTGAGTCCTCCATCCTTCGCTGGTCGGTGTACCTGGCACGCAGCAGGCACATCAGGCTTTGCTTGTTGAAGGGAAAACTGTTGGGGCCTTTTTCCATTTTGCAAACATGTTCCAGGCATCAACCCTACCAAAGAAGCTGAAAGTTTTGGCAGTTTGGGACCTGCTGAGAATGAAGCTGACAAAAGTTATAGTTGTACTTACAAACAGACTTTCTGATGATAAATTGGGCTTTTCTCTACTTAGTTATCTAATGGGGAAGCCCCACAATCTTAGCACATTCCAAAAAAAAAAAAAAGTCTCTGTTGCCAAGAAGTTTTCAAAAGTTACTATTTTTGTAGGACCTATAAAAATTCAGCGTATTCACTCCCTCTGCTGACTCGGCAGAAGCGTGTAACTCCCAGGCCCTATTTCCAGAGCCCGCTGCCATCTGGGCCTTGCACAGATGTTTTGGCAGGACTAGAACCTTCCAAACACAAGTTTTTGTTCATTGTATTAAACAAAAGCAGCCCTGTTAATTTCAGTTCCATTCAGCACCAAGTTTGAAGGGGGGGAAAGAATCAATATTTGCTAAGAGGAGAAGAACAAAATCAGTAGGGGGAAAACAATTATTTGCTGGCTTTTCAGAGAATATTACAAATAATGATGGTTCAAAACCATAAAAAAAACTGTTCAAAGAATTGCCTGACATGAGCCCTTTAATCTGTGGTTCAGTTTACTCTCTGGTTCATTCTTTCTATGAAGAATTTGAATCCATGAAAATTTTTGTAGGAATACAAACTAATTGCTATGCAAATACCAAGCTTCTCTGGTGCAGAATGCTTTCGGCTGGAAGGGATCACACAGCAGCCCAGCTCATTGCGACATGCTCGGGTTGGCAAGGGGGCAAAAGATGTTTGTCGTACACAATAGGCAAAGTGAGGTACCTGCTTGCTGGGAGGCAGAGCATGTTTCACAATCCCAAGCATTAGGCATTCCGGAAAATGAACCAATCCCAGCAGACACCTTTGAGGTTGGCCAAGAAAAATGTATCCTTCCCCTTCCACACCCCCACTAAATTTTCCTCCTTAAAACACGAAAGCCTAAGCATTGTTGGAAGATAAAATAATGGCTAATCAGATGCAACGTTTTATAAATAGATTATCACTCAGTAGAAATTATTTTCTCCCTAAACAAAAGGATTGTTAAGCCCAAAGATGAGTCACTTTATTGACCTGGAGATTAGAACGGGATTTCACAAAGTGAGGAGTCTGACTGTTATGAAACGCCAGCATCTTTCAAAGGCATGGAAATTGAGGGCTCCCGAAACAAGAAACTAGGAGGCTTGTGATCTAGGAGTAGAATCTAAAATGTATTTGTCTGCTACTTTAGCCAAAGGGGTCCACCTGGTATAGTACTATGGAAGATTCCGGGGTTCTGGATTTCTTTTGCTGTAAGTGATTCACCCAAGGATGAAGTGGGTAGTGATTGCCACCAGCTCCATGTGATGGATGGTCAGTGCCCATTTGACAGAATGAAGCAGCGCCCCGTGGACTGGCCTGGCTGGAACCCAGCTTCGCTGTCAAAGCGTGGCAGATCTCCAATTCCCTCACCCTCCCTTGTGTTTTATCCGCTTAGGGAGTCATCGCAGGCTGCCTCTGGGGCTTGGCTTTGTTCTGTTTCTTGACCTGGGTGGTTCATTCCACCTAATCCATGACTCTACATTTCCTCAATGTGTTCTTTTTCATAGGTGACAAGGTCTAAACATGCAAATGGTAGGTGGAGGAGCCAGGTTAGGACCCAACCCATCTGACTCCAAAACTCACGTCCTTGACTTCCAAGGATGGAAGAAGAGCAGGTCAGGCATCCACAGAGGATGAGTGATGGGTGTGTGAACAAGTATTTCCTGCCCCTGTGAGTCATGACACCGCCATGGCCTTCCTGGAAGGGCTGACAGATCAGGCAGAAGTCGGGAAGGAGAGACACACACGTGTAGCCAGCACTCGACTGTGGGCAATGGAGTCCTTCCAGCTCTAGGAGCACCGTGGCTGTGCTTGTCAGAGTGAAAACACGAAGCCCCAGCCCCATGTCACACTCCAAGGCCTGATGAGCAGATGCCAAGGCCTTGGCAACACAGAGAGGAAGGGTGCTGCCCCCCCATCTTCAGCCAGCTCTGGGTGTCCCGACTTGAGAAGCGGCAAGGACAGCTTGTAGCCTGAAAGTCAGCAGAGTGGTGTAGCCTGAAAGTCAGCAGAGTGGTGTAGCCTGTGAGTGCAGAAGGGAGCTCTGAGAGCTGCCGGAGGTCGGAGCAAACAAGGATAGCTTCTGAAAGAGCTCCCTTTCGGGCACAGCCTTGAAAAATTGCAAGTAAGAGGCCTCCAGACCAAGAAGGCAGCTGAACCTGACAGCAAGGAGCTCTGAGCAGGTGACACCAGGCCAAAGGCTGCAATTAGGGCAAAGGGGAATGAAAAGCTGGAACAGCAGAGCCCAGAAAGTCAGGCAGAGGACGTCAGGGGCAGGGTCCCAAGGCCACCAAAAGGGTGAAATGGCAGCAGGCAAAGGGATAAGGGGTGAGTGGGCAGGATGGAGGCAGCCGCTGGTCTGTATTATGGACAATTCTTAGAGCTCTCTTTTAATATAAAAAATCATACTCTTTTAGTACACTTTTGTAGGGTTGTAAAAGTTGTCCTGGTTGTTTATCTGTGTATGTAGAGGAATCCATTTAGATTTGGGAATGTGATTTTGAAATGTTAATTAACAGTGCCCCAAAGACACCTTCTTCTCATTCCTGAGGACACTTATTGACTTAGGATGATGCTCTGAAGATACTTCTGAAGCTCCAACAGGAAAGAACTGGGGGCCATGGCTCTTGACTAGGACTGGCCAAGTTGAGCGGGAAGAGAGAAAACCTGGGCCCATGAGAGCTGGGGTCAGACACAGGCTGGTGTTCACACAGGAGATGCAGGAGGAACTGCAGACGACCAAGCCGTGGTGGAAGGTGGAAGCGACAAGAGACTGACTTCAGCTCAATACAGAGACACTTCTCCAAGGAATCAAACTGCCCAGCAATGCCAGGGTCCCATGGAAGGCAGAGAGCTGGGGGACCACCTCCCAAGAGTGTCTCTTTGAAAAGAGATCCCTGCTTTGACCGAGAGATGAAACAAAATGGTTTCTATAGCACCTTCCATGCCACGATGCCATGATTGCATCTGCCAGTGCCTGGAGCTGCTGTGACCCAGGAGGCAGGTGAAAGAAAAGCCACTTCCCTCTCTGTTCACATCCAGCATTCAAACCAAGATGCACTCTAGGCAGCGGTGTGCTGGAGCCCGCTTGTTCCTTTGCCCAGGAGCCCCTCATGTGTGGGCTATTGAGGGGATCATGTGAGATGAGGACTGTGAAGGCTTAGTGGACTCTACCCTGGGCCCAGCTCTGGTGTCAGATGCCTTTCCAGTGCTGTCATGGAGTTCACTTGGGTTCCCAAAAGCCAACAATGCGTCTTCCCATCTCTGCTTTCAGTGGCATCGTATCAGTAGCTTGACATCTGCTACGATGGGAGTATTTACACCAGAGACATGGGCAGATGCTACAGATGAAAGCGTCCCCCACCCCCACCCCACACAACTGGTTGATAAACATTTGCCAGCAACCCCTGGCTCCAGGGCAAGATGCCTCTGACCCAAAGCTTTGGAGCCTTGATTTGGGTATGGAGCATCCTGTCTCGTGCTCTCTCTGTGCCCACGCTGCCTGCCAGGGCTCGTGTTTAGCCTCACTCAGGCAGCTGTGCTGCCTTCTCTCTCCTGGGCCTCTCCATCTTTACTCCTTTGTTTCTGTGCACTCCATCTCATAACACAAATGTGCCCGAAACTGAAGTGAGCACTGTGCGTGCAGTAGCTCATTTAATCCCCATGCCCTGGGGGCAAGGACCCTCCTGGCACTCTCCCTGTGCACAGAGGGGAGCCTGAGGCTCAGAGATACCCAGTGACTTGCCAGAGAAGTGCCAAAACTCAGATAATCCAAAATAATGGTCAACGGAAAGTTGGCCTTTTGGGGCAGGAGTGGGTGGAGTACACGGATGACATCCATTTGCCTGGTCCTGAAATCGAACTGTGCTTCCTCTGGGCATCAGGGAAGAGGGAGCCTGCAGTCACAACTTGCTGAAGAAAATCGCAAAAAGAATAATGTTTACACAGCTATTCATTAAAATAACCACAGACGTGCACAAAAGCTAGCAGAACCCATTTTCACACTCACGCCCAGGAACAAGAAGGACATTCTCTTTAGATGATTTCCCTGTCACCATGAGGTGCCTCTTTGTATCTGGGGTGAAATTTGACTTGCAGAAATGAGGGTTCTTGGGCATTTCCAAAAACCCTCTGGGTGTCTGTTTCTTCCTGTGTAAAATAGGATCACGCCGGCCACAACAAACTCCCTCCCCCAGCACCCGGGGGACTGAGAAAAGATGCATGTGGAGATGCTCCGCAAATTACACTCTGCCCTCCCAGAGTGTAATCCTGGGGAACTGGCTGAGGCTGTGATGAGGCTCCGTGTCATGGCAGTTTATAGTTTAGAAAATTTAGCAGTGGAGCCTTCCAGATGTTCTGAACCAAAATGCAACGATCCAAGGGCTCCTTTGGATTTCAACTTACTATGGATATGTGTTCACAGCCCCAGATGACGTGTGTCCAGTTTTCCAGTAAAGGCCTGCTCTTACGAGGGCCGTGCTGCAAATGTATGAAACAAAAGAGCCATCTCTTCCTGCGAGTAGGAGTCAGCATCAGACATCTCAGCTTCTCAGTGCTGCTGCGAATGCACTCGCGTTTAGAAAAATGAAAGGGAAGTGCTGTCACTGAAGCCTGAGAACATTCAATGACCCACTGGAGGACGTAGAAACCTCTCCAGGTTTTACGCTTCTCCGTCATGTTTCCACCTCGGTCTCTCCCAAGGAAGAGCAGTAAACACCGGCCTCCCTCCCTCCCTGCTGCCCTAGAACCGTGGCATGAACCCCTAGCAAGGAGACCACATCCCCATTGCGGTTAACAGAGCCTTGGGGGGCAGGGAGGTGGGGGGGCTGACCCCTGAGGGTGTTTTCACAGCTGCAAAAAGACTTTTCCACTTGAGCCTTTAAAAATAGGTTGTCATCCCCCTCCCTGGGGAGGAGTAATCCAAGTAAAGCCCACTTCTGATTCCAACTAAAAGAAGTTTATAGACATTTTCTGTTTATTTGTGCCTCACACACCAATCAAAGCGAGCCCAAGTCACTGCCTGGCTCACGAGTGTCTGATTTGGGTCCTATTATGTTGTCTGTTGGGGGCGCAGCTCAGAGTCCGAACTGATGGGTTTCCAACAGCCTGTGCCAGTGGGGGAAGGAGAGGCCCCCTGCCCGCGTGGCATTCAACAGCCCAGACCCAGGGGGCCTGCCATCTCCATTTTGCCAGCAGAAGAATCACAACTGCCAAGATTCAGCTTCAGAGTGAGTGCAGCTGGGCACAGCCGAGGAGGGACCAGGAGACCGGCTTTGTTCTTCAGGCCGGCCTGCCAGATCAAAGCTGCACTCCCCGACCCGGGCATCCCGTCCCGAGGCCAAGACCCATCTCATTGTTGATCCACATGTGTCTCACCCTCCCTCCCTGCAGCACGATGGGCGGCTGTTTAAAAACAACTCTGACAACACTGAGCAAAACAATCCTGCTGCTTGTTTCAGACAAAAGAGAGAGCCGGTGCGGCTCAGCTCCCAGGCGAGCCCGAGCTGGAAGCTGAAGGGGGCAGAACGGCTGCGATTCTGTGAATTGATTCTCACCTGCTCTTCTCTTTGCCCTTTTACAAAAGCTGGGCCAGGGTGGGCAAGGCGATGACAGATTTGGGGGTTAGAGATGCTTCTAAAATGCAGTAATTTTCCAGAACAACAGCTGCACCCGGGGCTGGGCAAGGTCCCTGGGAAGATGCTTTCCTGGCTTTCTGTTCACCTGCTGAGGAATTCTGACCACCAGCTCCTTGGGAGGAAGCCTAGGGATCATGCAGGAAAAAGCCAGGGATCTGGCCCCAGTGAGGGCAGCTGGTGCATCACCACTGATTAGATGGCACTGGGGGAACCCTGATTTCTCCCCACCCTGAGCTGGGAGCTGGGAACTGGGGTTCAGGCAGGATGGGCTCTTGCCTGCCTCGAACAGCCAAGGGCCATGGAGAACACAGGCACTTGGCCAGGGGGTCTGGCCGGGGCTTTAGCCTTGGGGTGGAGGGAGGGGCCGTGGTGGAGTTTTAGGGGCGAGAGCTCTCTGAGCACCCCCGAGTCCTGCTCTGGGACTATACAAAGAGGAAACAGGGCCCAGATCTGTGGCTTGGGAGGTCCCCAGACTTCCCTGAGCCTCTCCCCTACATCCCTGACTGCACAGAGGGGTGCACCTACCTCAGGGTACCCTCCTCGGCAAGGGTGGCAGTGAAATCCTTGAGGCCCGCCATGCCCCAGTGCCACAGGCTCCAGCTGCCTCCTGCATCTACAGCCCCACGTCATCCTCGAGGCCTCTTCTGCCACCACCTTCCTCCCTTTCACCCCAGCGTCCCTTCTCTCCTCCTGACAGGCTCTCTCAGGGATCCCTGACTCTTCCCCATCAGGACCAGCAAACTCATGCCAGCATGTTCCCTCCCAGAGTGCCGGAGGCCAAGGGGCTGCAGTGCCCGGCCTGCTGGAGGTATCCAATGGGGTACAGAGCCATGTGCCACTCTAACCTCACCCTCAATCTAGCTGCCGGGTGAGCAGCTCTGGGAGTGTATGGCAGACAGGCGGACACGCCCTCAGGCCTCCCCACGACACAGCACCCGAAGTCCACGCCCACGCCAACCTCCCTAGAATTCTCCACACATCCAGCCTCCGAGAGAGCAATGTAATAAGGAGGCAATTTTGTGCACACACAGCTTCATCTTCTGAAGGGTTTGGATTGCGGTGGCTCAGCATCTCGCCTCGTGCAGCTGCAGATTAAAAGCTTCAGAAATGCGTCTTCACTAAAATGACTCCAAGATTGCCTGTGATTTCGGCGAGAGGATTTTTCCTTTCTTTCCCTTGTTCCTTTTCACTTGGCTTTTTCTCCCTTTTTAAAAAACATAGTCATTAAAGAAGATCCCTAAGGAAATGAAACACAGAACACTATGTGAACATATCACAGAACTTCTGACTCTCGACACTCAATTCCCCAGAAAATGTTGAATTAAGCCAGTTAGTTCCACATTTACAGAAACACCGGAAACTTGCTGGGGAAATTATTCAGAATGAAATGAGTAGCTGATATAGTGTCTCTGCCTGCTCTCAATCTGCCCAAAGCTACTCTCACTTATGAAATTTTTATGAATGAGAAACGGTAAGACTACCAGCACCCCCGGTATCTGGATAGCCAAAGCCAGGTCCCAGGCGGGGAAGGCCTGACATGTTCAGACGCGGGACTTTGTTGGTGTCTTAGACCCCTCTATTAAAGTTGGGTCATAGAACACACTTAGAGATAAATGTGGCCCTATCTCATGACTAATTACCTTCTAAAATTCACCTTCTTACATAACTTCATTAATTTCTAAAGTCACAAACCCCTGCTGCATCTCAGATCGAAACATCATTTACAATTATTGCTGGTTCAATATGTAACATTCTTTGTCATCCCACAAGAAAAGAAAATTTAAATACCTATGTATATTTGGAGAGTCCAAGAACACCATACTTAGGTAGGTTGAAATATAATTATTGGAGTTTTTATTGCATCTTTGTATGACATCATGATGTGATATGATACAGGAATGCTTCCACTGATTCTTCATATTCAGGATTCTTCGGAAAGAATAGCCTTTGTCATACAGAAAGAGGATGTTCACTATAACCAGGATAGTTTTTCCCATAATGCTTAGTCACATAAACCTAATCGGACACCACATCATAATATTCTATATTCTGTTCTTATGTTGGTGTTGATTTATGTAAAATATGTTTAACTTAAAACTTTTTATACATAAATATATTTTATGTAAAATATATTTTTATTTTCCAAATAGCATATAGTAAAATTGACTACAAACTTTAAAACCAAGAAAAACACCTCAGTGCAGTTTAGAAATAATTTTCATCAGGCATTTGTCAGACATTGATATGTCAAATACATTGTAAAATACCATCTTACCTCTCACTATACAATAAGAGATGTATTCTTTATAATATTTCAAAAGCCAAAAAAAGGGAAATGGAGGAAAGCTGAAAATATTGTGTTTTCATATACAATTCTGGATCTTTCTAAATAAATGCAAGACAAAAATAAAAGGCCATGAAACAACACTTTCTTTGATTATAATCGTACCTGCCAAAATCCTCTTTTGTCGACTTCATGGGTTCATCAATATTACAAAGTCTATCCATGTGCTCCCTCTGCGAGGTGTACCCATTTGAAATAAATGAAAGTAAATAGGAAAAAAAAAATAAGAAAAACAATGAGTGATCTCTTACACACATGAACACAGGTGATCAATTGTGAATCTTTAATGCCTGTGAATAAATGTGTTGAGTTTTTAAAAAGGAATGACCTGGTCCCGATGGTGAAGTCATGGCTTCCTTTATATACTATGACCTTCTTCTTCAAGAGCTAATTCTAGGAGGTTTTTTAGTGTATCAGATTCTTTAAAATCACTTTAAGGGGTTACGGGGCCAGGCTTTAAGCATGTGTAACAAGGAAAGAGGAAACACAATTTTCTTAGCAGCTAGAATCAGAGCTGTTTTAGGGCAGAACCCTCTTTAATTGCAAACTTTCTTGCAGAAGGTAAGTCATTACAGAAGAGGGCTCAGCTGCATCCAAGATCCTGTGGTAGCGCAGAACCCCCCCAGAAGCCAGCGGGTAGGTAAGGCCTGGGACAGCCCCAGGCTGGTGAAGGCCATAGAGAGATGTGGATGCTGACCTGCACCATCTTATAGCGGGGCGTTACTCTTCAGCACTAGTCAATTTTGAGAGGAACTTGGCCAGTTCTTCCAAATTTTTTCAAGGAAATCTAGGTGCTTATGTGAAATCTCTCACTTTTTAAATGTTTACCTAACATTGTTTTAAAAAATAAATGATTTTTAAAATTTCTACTATGGAATCCCAATTTTTAGTTTTGAAGAAAGAGAGAAAACTTGTCCTGCAGGAAGCAAAAAGAAGAATTTGTTTTCTCCTGGGTTGAGAGCAGGAAGACAGAGCGAGTGAAATATCTCATGTGATGTGAGTTGTGCAAAGTAAGTTCCTGTCCTTGGTTTCCATTCCCACTTTCAACAAATCATATAGGTTGGCACTCAACTCCCGTTCTAAACCTCCTTCTTGCTAATCTGCCCCTACTATAAAAAGTAGGAATTAATTAGAAAATTTCTGAACTACTCCTGAAGGTAGTAGTTGCTATGTGACACCTGAACAGTGCCTGCTGTCCTGAATAAAAAGATAAAACCTTACTAGAACACAGCTATTTATCCCCTTTTCATTCCCTTTTCTTCCTTCCTGGAATATGAATGAAAGGTCTGGAGGTACGGCAGCCCTATTGTGATGGTGAGGACAAAAGCCACATATGAGGAATGGCGAAACAGGAAGGTAGAAAGAGGGTGGGTTCCTAAAGACACTTCACTATCCCTAGTCTGTTCACCTCCACATTTCTTGCTAAATGAGGAAAATAAGTACTATTTCATATCTTGAGCTGAGCCTGAGACAAAGATTAAGTGCTGGTGCTCAGTTTGCCAGAGTAAAGAACCCTGACAAAGGGTCACGTTAGGATGAAAAGGAAGGCAGGGTGACGTATTGCCACAGCACCCACTGTCTCACAAATGGACACTGAGGGTGTTTGGCAGATGTGCCAGCTGGACATATGGGATGCCTCTGGCCAGGCTGTAGAGATCAACGTCTTAAAACAGTCTGTCAACAAGAAGGAGGGAAAGGCAGTTACCTTCACAACTCCCTCTCATCTCTTGTTTCTGATTAGTCAGAGATTTGCCCCACAAGGTGTGAACTCGCTGGCCTCCAGGTGTCATCTCAGACCTCCTGGGCAGTTGTTTAGGATGCCTGATCACATGCCCTGCGAGGTGGTGGGAGGGGTAAGGGAAGTCAGGAACTCCAGCTGCACAGCTGGTCACTTTGAATGCACAGCAACAATCGGAGGGGGTGCCTGGCTCTCCCAGGGCAAGTGAGTAATGGGTCCTGACGGCAGAACAAAAGTCTGAGAGGCCATGGGCCGCCATGCCAAAGGGACTCAGAGAGGTGTGTGAAGCATGTCTGACTCACTCCGTCTGCTGAGACTGGTGTTAATCTAACATATTATTATTTGCAGCTGAACCGTTTTTAGTCACGTGCTCTTTAGGGATGTGCGTGTGTGTGTGTGTGCGCAAGAGACTTCTCATAAAGTTAAATATATTAATTACAATTTTTTAAATGTTCCTTTTAAAATACCTCTTTTGCTTTACTGACTTTAAAGGTCTTTCATTTAGGGACACATTGGTGATAGTAGATGGTAGATTGTATTCACACATTAATATGCTTCTTCATAAATACATCAAAAACTTTCTCTTAGTAAAAATGTCAAGCATTACAGAAAAAAACTACAGTCACCTTGACCATTGCCCCTAGTCAACCTCAACTTCCCAAAGATACTCATAATGATGGGTGTCATGAGAAACCATTCAGTTCTTTCCGAGGTACCTGCAGAGAAATTGCTGCATGCATGGGTTTTTTCTTCTGAGTTCTCTTTTCGGTTCCATTTATCTACTTGTCTAAGCCAATGGAAGAAACAAAAAGAAATTAAATAAAATATAAGCATGAGAAAACAAATATTTGCAAATCACATATCCAACAAACGATTTATGTCCAGAATATATAAAAAACACTCAAAACCCAACAGTGAGAGAACAAATAATCCCATTTATTTATTTATTTATTTATTTATTTATTTATTTATTTATTTTTGAGACAGAGTCTTGTTCTGTCACCCAAGCTGGAGTGCAGTGGCACAATCTCAGCTCACTGCAACTTCTGCCTCCCAGGTTCAAGTGATTCCTCTGCCTCAGTCTCCTGAGTAGCTGGGATCACAGGTGTGCGCCACCACGCCAGGCTAATTTTTTATTGTTGTATTTTTAATAGAGATGGAGTTTCACCATGTTGGCCAGGCTGGTCTCAAACTCCTGATCTCAAGTGGTCCACCCCCACTCGGCCTCCCAAAGTGCTGGGATTACAGGCACGAGCCACCATGCCAGGCCAATAATCTAATTTAAAAATGAGCAAATGACCTAAACAGACACTTCACCAAAGAGGATATATCCATGGAAAAGAAGCCCACAAAAAGATCCTCAGCGTCACTAGGCATTAGGGAAATGCCAATTGAAACCATTGTGATACACCACTACACATCTATTAGAATTGCTAAAATAAAACATAAAATAAGTACATATATGCATACATCAGTAAGTAACTAAGTAAATAAATAATAAACCTGACAGCGCCAGGTACTGATAAGGATGCAGAGCTACTGGATCTCCCATCTACTGCTAGTGGGAATGCAAAATCGTGCGGCCATGCTGGAAAACTACCTGGAGCGCCTTACAGATTTGAATCTACACTTACCAGATGACCCAGCAATCCCACTGTGTTTATCCTGGAGAAATTAAGGTGTATGTTTGTACAAAAACCTGTACACAAAAGTTTATGTCAGCTCTATTCATAATTGCCAAAATGGAAACGACCCAAGTGAGACCAGTTTTTAAGATTGCTTCAGCCAAGATGGTCTTTTGCTGATGTGGAAGAGGGGGCTGAGAGGCTGGGTTGTATGTTTCAGCCTTGCCAGGCTTCAGGGAAAAATCTGAAGTCTGAGGCCTGCCCAGGGCAGGAAGCCTAGAAAACAACCCCCCATTTTAGGTAGAAACCTCAAAGAGCTGACCCCTCGTAGCAGTCATGTAGTAATAAATTCTTAACAACTGGCTCTCCAAGATACAAAGCCCTTGTTTGCAACATCTGCTAACTGCCATGGTGTAAATACTCCTACCAAGGCCAATTTCATGCTGCCAGTATGACATTGCTGGACACAGAGCTGAGAAAAGAGTGCACAGTCGGTTCTCATGGCTACAGCACACCACTTCCTAGAAGTTAGGGTGAACTGGAGGAAGCCAGTTCTTATGGTCCAGCTCTGAATCAGCAGAATGATGCAGATAATCTCTCAAGCCCTGAAATTAGATTAAAGTGATCCTAGATTGCCAATGACTCGTAGTGAACTCATAGGTGACTCACACATAAATGAAACTCCTCTGAAAGAAGAAAATATACAACTGTTCTCATTTTTTCCTGAAAAATAAATAAAACCAACAACAATACACTCTTCACTACACAAGTAAAGACAACCAGACAGATAAGTAAACAAGACCACATGAATGAGAACCAATACAAACAACAGACAAAATAAACCAGTACAGGTACCTAGAGAGTAGAAAGGCCAGGAAAGAAGCCAGACAAGCAAAACAAACTGTATGATTGTTTCCATTTATATAAAGGTCAAAATGGCAAAATAAAATTATAGTGTTTGGAGGTGCATATTTAGGCTAAAAAGTATAAAGAAAATGAGAAAGTAGGTACAATAAAAGTTGAGATTGTGACTGGTCGAAGGGGTGAGAAGGTGCTGTGACTGGGAAGGGGCATTCAGAGAGAGGTTCTGTCTCTTGTCTTGAACAGTGGTGACTCTGGTGTTTAATGCAGAGTAATTCATTAAACTGTACATATATGTTTTATGCATTTTCTCTTTATATTTCATAGGAAAACAGTTAAAAATACATCATGTCCAAGGAGTCTTTATCCCAGTAATCCAGAGATGAGTCAGTATTTCAAAAATATATCAGTGTAATTCTCTCCAATAATAGGTTTACGGAGCAAGGAATCTCAATATTTGCCAAATAAAAGGGCTCTGATGAATTTAAAATGCATGTGCATGATTGAAAACAAAAGTCATTGGAAACTAAGAATCAAAAAGTACATAATAAAGAGCATTTATTTGATAAAAAAGAAATCTATAGCAATGACCACTCTGAATGGTGAAGTAGCACAAGCATTTTCATTAAAGTCAGAAAAAAAATCAAATGTGTTCATTATTCTATCCTGCAGCACTTTTACCAGAAGTTTCAGCCTATACAATGGTAAGAAAAAAGAATACAAGGAATACAATTCAAACAGAAGGAAAAAAGACATTCTTTGCAGATATATAATTAGCTACATAGAAAACCTAAGAGATTCAAGCAGTGCTGCCTAGACACTCGCCCCTCACAGCTGCCATTTATACAGAATGCATGTGTGCAGTGCTCCCTGGAGTTGTGTAGCATGGGGGCCTTGGCCAACTAGTAAACATTTAGAATGAATAAGAATGCATTGGCCAGACATGGTGGCTCATGTCTGTAATCCCAGCACTTTGGAAGGCTGAGGCAGGTGGATCACGAGGTCAAAAGATCGAGACCATCCTGGCCAACATGGTGAAACCCCATCTCTACTAAAAATACAAAACACTAGCCGGGTACAGTGGGGCAGTCGCCTGTAGTCCCAGCTACTCGAGAGGCTGAGGCTGAGGCAGGAGAATCACTTGAACCTGGGAGGCAGAGGTTGCAGTGAGCCAAGATTGTGCCACCGCACTCCAGCCTGGTGACAGAGCAAGTCTGTCTCAAAAAAAAAAAAAGAAAAGAAAAAGAAAAAAGAATGCATCAAGGAGACAGGATAGCAGATCTCCATAGACCAAATATTTGTGTCCCTCCAAAATTCATGTATTGAAGCCTAATCCCCAAGGTGTTGGTATTTGGAGGTGGAACTTTTGGTGGTTATTAGGTCATGGGGTCAGGGCTCTTGTGATTGGGATTAGCTCCCTTATAAAAGGGATCCCAGAGCCCCCTTGCTTATTCCACCATATGAAGACACAGTGAGCCGGGAAGTCAGCCCTCACCAGGCACTGAATCTGTTGACACCTTGGCCTTGGACTTTCCAGCCTCCGGACTGTGAGAAATAAATGTGTGTTGTTCACAAGCCACCCAGTTGATGGTGTTTTTGTTGTAGCAGCCCTGAGGGACTAAGACCTCAGATCCACATATACTGCCTTCAGTGGCTTTCCTCTACAGCACCAATAACCAACTAGAAAATGGAACAGAAAAAGAGCCCTCCTTCACAATATCAGCAAAAACTATAAAAAACACCTAAGAACAAATGCAACAGGAAGTCAGGAAGTGTGTTCTGCCTGTCTGAACGCTAAGACTACGGTGAAGGATCTTTAAAAATCAGACCTCAAGGTAATAGAGAAAAAATACCACATTATTGATGAGAAGACTCCACAGACATCAACTGTATCCTAAATTAATCTATAAATTCAGTGAAATTCTAACCAAAATCCCAACAAGATTTCACATGGACACCGACAAACTGTTCCTCAAATTCACAATTAAGTGGAAAGCTCATGAATCATTAGGATGTTCTGGAAAAAGAGCAGTGGGACGCGCTTGCCAGCCAGCCCTCAGGATACATGGCAAAGCTGTCATAAGTGAAGAAGGGTAGAATCCACCAGCGTCGAATCCCACATGGGTGTGGGAGTGTCTTGTCTTGAGCCCTGTGTGGGTCCTGATTCTATGTCCCAAGGAAACCAGTGAAAGTGCCAAGTTCTGTTCCCAGGTGGGTGTGGGAGTGGACAAGACACCACAGGCTGAGTCACAGACAGGAGCTGCAGGGGACCCCATGACTCAAGTCCACAGGCCTGCCCAAAAATCTTTTAGAGGACTTGGGATGTTAACAGAGCATGGAACTGGAGGTAGGAAAGTGGGATCCTTTGAGAAAGCTTCTCTCATAAAGCAAGGGGCAGGAAGCTCCCAGCCAATGAAGGGATTACATGCACATGTATCCACTGTTCAAAGGAGTGTAAGCTATGCAGCCTCATGAGACAGAGACTTGATTAATGATCACCTATATTCACCATCGGAAGAATTTTCTGGAATTTCTTTTGCAAATACTTATTCCGTTTCAGCTTTTTTGGGTTTTTTGTTTTCTGTTTGTTGGTGGGAAAATATACATACAAAATTACCACTGTAGCTATGTTAAGTGTGTACTTCAGTGGCATTAAGTACACTCACATTGCTGTGCAACTATCCCTACTGTCAATTTCCAGAACTTTTTCATCATCCCAAACTCCCAAACTTCATCATTTCCCATTCAACAGTAACTTCCCATTCATTCTTCCTTCTGCAGCCTCTGGTACCTACCACTCTACTTTCGGTCTCTATGCATTTGACTACCCTAGGAACCTCATTTAAGTGGAATATTTTTCCTTTTATGGCTGGCTTATTTCACTTAGTATAAGGTTTTCAGGGTTCACCCATATTGTAGCATGTATCAGAATTTCCTGCCTTCTAAAGGCTAAATAATATTCCATGTATCGACGGACCACCATTTTGTTTATACTCTCAGTTGTTGATTGCCATTTGGGTTGTTCCCACCACTGGAAACGTGGGCTTTTCTGAATCATGTTCTGTGAACATGGGCATCCAAATATCTTTTCAAGTCTCCTCTTTCAATTATTTTGGGTCTATACCCCGAAGTAGGACTGATGGTTCATATGGGATTGTACGTTACCGTATGGAAACATACGGATCATACGTTGGATGTTTTGAGGAATGTCTCAAGTTTCAAATGCATTGTTGATCCACCACAATGGTTAGTTCTATCAAAAGCATCCGTGGTTTGTGGCTCATAAGGAACTCCAAAGCTCATGAATGATTTGGGAAAGGAGTATTTTTTTCACATATAAATAAGGTGTAATCTAGCATTCATAAAACAAATAAAACGCTTGGGATCTCACAGCTTTCATCATGATAGAGATCTCTTAGAACTTATGAGGCTGATGGCTGCACTTGCTGTGTGGACAGGATGACAAACGGATGTGGTCCTTGTCCAGTGCCAGGCTGTTGGGGGACAGTTTCTAGGCTCTGTCCAGCCAAGAGCCACCGCGGTCCTCCCTGAGACTTGTGGACCCTAGTGGTCTCAGAGCTTGCCCTAGCTATGTGGGGGTATCTCTCACGAGGGTCCTTGTCCAGACCTATGCCTGGCCCCAGCATCAACCCACGGTCTATTCTCCATGTGAGACTTGCAACCTGGGGACATTGCAGCCTGCCTCATCCACCCACGCACTGGTCCAGCAACCTTCGCACCAGGGGGGCACGGCCCTGCAGCCCACAGCCCACAGCCAGCATCCCCATTGCCCGGGCAGGAAGGAGGACAGCTTCCATTGTTCTTCTTCATCTGTGCCTCCTCAGGGGACAGAATAGTTTTGCAGTCATTTTCCATGGACTCCACAGTCCCAATCGTGAATCAAGAGTTAAGGGAAAATTTTTAAAATTAAATCTGAAACCACAGGATATGTACAAGAGGGTGATGATTATGCCTGGGAGTTTTTATCAGTCACAGCTGTTCCATTATGTTTGTTTACTTTGGGGCAGAAATGGTCCTTTGAAATACATGACCAAAATAAACACACGGGCAGCTGTAGTTAGCATGGGCAAGTGAACAAGCGAATGGAACCAGCCCAGGGAGGCCACGGTTCACAGTCACCAGGGTCAACAGCAAAATAAGTAATCTTTTTTTGACAATACCCAAAGAACAGACATCTTTTACGAACGAATCCTGTTGGAATCTAGGAATTATGAAATTTTGTGAAATGTTACAGTTCAGGCAAAAGCCAAACACTTTTTAAAAAATAGAGAATATGGAATTAAATGGAGCACGAGAGAAGCCACATTGATCATACAGTAATTAATACATACAAATATTTATCGAGT
This sequence comes from Pan troglodytes, assembly GCF_028858775.2. Lineage (NCBI taxonomy): Eukaryota > Metazoa > Chordata > Mammalia > Primates > Hominidae > Pan > Pan troglodytes. The sequence continues at coordinate 141,624,494 of NC_072411.2, read as the reverse complement.
GCTTACTCAGTCCCAGGCATTCTACTCAGTGCTGAGCACCCAGCAGTGAAAATGAAAGTCAAAATCCTTTTTCCTAGGAAAACCAAAATCAACGACAAAACAAATAACAGAATTTCATGTAATGATTAATACTACAGAGAGTTTCCACCACAATTAACTTATTTAAATTATTAAACCTCGCTAATCACATATGTAGAAATACATTTTACTTGAATTAAGATAAATAAATTTCATATTTGTATATACCTAAAGTCATCTCTAACTAAAAATCAATAGAGGAAAATAAAAGCAAAAGAAGTCATAAAGGACTTATGTCTTCCTCATACATATATAAAAATGTGCATATTTTATGAATTCACAACACTTTACTTCTTTCCATGACCTTTTGTAGAATGTTAGGAAGCCTTCAGGTACTGAAAGTTGTTATTCAAGGAAAAATGCTGAAACAAATAAATTTGAAATGCTGGCATTTGTGTCCCAATCTAAGATAATGAATTACAGTTTCTGACAGTTTCCCTTTTTATTGTAATTGAAACCACTCCACAAAGAAGGGACTACTTATAAAAACAAGTTGTATTAAAATATCTGTTTCCAAGATATAGGGGATCTCAGTGTACAATGGTTCTCTGCGGTAATGACCCAGAAAAAAAAAGTGATTTGTGTTTGCTTTTCATTCCCTGTAACAAGAAATGCATCAAAGGAGAGGAAAATAGAACCAGTAGGACAGATCAAGGCAGAGAGATTGTGTAGGGACTTCCTATGAATTATTTACTTCCAGATACTGATCTGATTTTGCTGGAAGAGGGAAGACTGGAAGCAGTGCTCAGATTATAAGACCAATAGACTGGATGCAAACTGAAGACTGTACTGAGTATTAGGTTGATGCAAAAATAATCGTGGTTTTTGCTATTAAATAACTAAGAACAAATTTAGCTCCCAGGCTGTTGGCTTTCCTACCGGACACGGCTATCTTCTGATGGTGTTAGAGAATTGTTAACAACAGACATACCTAAGTGTTAATATCAGTTTCATAAAAGCATATTCTTCAGAGCACAGATCTGCATCTCTTGGAAATGATGATCCTTGGTCCTCAGGCTGCGATCTGCATCTGTCTCCACTGGAGATACTGGCATTCGTTGACCAGCGTTTAGACTCAGGGTTTGTTACACTAGACGAAAATGCGGTTGAGCTCTGCAGGACTACCCTAGGTTGCAGAGAGCTAAGTAATGCCCTCATGATTGTTAGCTGTAAGTATTTTTTTAACTTCAAGTTATACATGCTATCAGTTAGGAATGCTTTAGGCTACAAGTAACAGATCGCTGAGTCTCAGCAGCTTAAACACATTGGGGTTTATTTTTCTCACATACAAAAAGTTTGGAGGTGGACAGTCCAAGGCTGCCATGGCTCCTCATTCGTATTGTCCAGGAAAATAGGGGTCTCCCAGTTTTCTGCTCTGGCATCCTCAGCAAGTTACCTTTCATCTTCATGCTTGCTGCCTCCTGCCTACAGCAGGCTGTTGCACGTCTAGCATCGCATCCATGCTCCAGTTGAAAAAAAAAAAGCAAAACTACAGGGAAGAGCAAAAGGAAAACAGGGCAGGGCATCTAAGTGTATCTTTCATATGTGTGTGTGTGAGATGGAGTCTGGCTCTGTCCAGGCTGGAGTGCAGTGGCATGATCTCGGCTCACTGCAACCTCCACCTCCCAGGTTCAAGCAATTCTCCTGCCTCAGCCGCCTCCCAAGCAGCTGGGATGACAGGTACACACCACCATGCCTGGCTAATTTTTGTATTTTTAGTAGAGACAGGGTTTCGGCATGTTGGCCAGGTTGGTCTCAAACTCCTGAGCTCAGGTGATCCGCCCACCTCAGCATCCCAAAGTGCTGGGATTACAGGCATGAGCCACCATGCCTGGCCTCAAACCTATCCTTTTTTATCCAGAAAACAAAGTCATCCCTGGTAACCAGGCTACCGACTTCCATTTACATCTCATTGTCAGATTAGGACTGCTGGCTGCCCCTAGACCAATTACTAGCCTAGAGATGAACTACCAGCAAAGGGTTAGATCAATCAGGACTTAAAACCTGAGACTGAGATCAGCATTAACTGTGCCTGAGATCTAGAGACTGCCACCCAGATCTGGACAAACTGGCATTCTGTTAACAAAGAAAGGGGAAGAATGGAGAAGTGGGTATTGGTGGGATGACGGGGTGGGGGTGGGGGCGGGTGTTGGGTGGGGGGGCAAGGGGACCACAGCCTCTACCTCTGTTTTCTCCTTAGCCACCTGAATGTTTTTGTTCTATTAAAATAACTCTGCAAAGGTGTTGAAAAGGGAGTCCTTCCCCTCCAAGGAGAAGGACTCTGACATGTTATCAATGGTATGAAAACTTACTTAACTTTACAGAAAGGTAGAAAAATCATACTAGCCAAATGCATCTCAAGAAGGGAACTGATTTGTAGGAAGAAGGCTTAGGATGGAAAGTGAGACCAGGATGTGAGAGTTTGGAGCTCCTGGAGCCAGAGGGAGGGTGACAGAAGGATGGAAGGCTGGTTTGTTGTGGAGGGAGCTCCAAGCCCTCTTCCTGCACTAACTCATTTAATCTTCAGGACAGCCCTGCAGCGCTGGGCTTCCCACCTCAACAAAGGGAACTTGATGCTCAGGAGGCTACTGGGCTTTTCAGAGGCCTTTTGGCTAGAGGTGCCCATCCTGAGCCCAGGTCTCTGTGTTCCGCACTCCCAGGGATGGAGAAGTCAGCAGGCGGGTGGGACAGCCCATCCTGGACAGCCAGGGCCTCTCCCACCCACTCTGTGTGCTTTCCCTAGAGACACTCAGCAAACAAAACGCCTGAGCAGAAACTGGAAGGAATAGGCGGTGCAGTGATTCTCTCCCGACCTGGCAAAGGCGGAGGAAGGCCAGTGATAACACTGTCGGCAACCGTCTGCATGGCTCTGGGGTTAAAGCCATCGGCTTAGGGTTTCCATCAGGTTTGGCCAGCTCCATGAAGGACAGAGCCCTCAGCTGACCTCTGAGCTAGGCCCAGCTGGGTCGAGGCAAAGGATAGAAGGATGTGGCCAAGGCCAGTGGACAAAAGAGTTGGGCTAAAGGATGGCTGGGATGACAGGAGGTGGAACGAGAATGTCGCTGGCCCCAGAGGAGGTGGGCTTGACCAACGTGAATGGGAGTGGAATTCGCAAAGGTTTGAGCCTTGTACTTCACTCATGGCTGTGAAACTTATTTCTAAAAGGTGTTGCTGGTGCCATAAAATTTGAGCCTGTAATTCTTTACTCACCAACTCCCTTGGACTCCAAAGTGAAAAGACGTCAGTACTGCCTGGGGTCCAGGACAGGCCATGATCCAAAGCTCTGAGTCAGCGCCCAGGAAGCAGGGACCCCACCTCCCCCAATGCCCAGTGCAGGGGCAGCTGAAGGGCAGGCCGGGAGAGCGTTGGCTTGGTGTGGGTGGCCCCGTGGCATCAGCTGTGCCCAGCAGCGGTCATCTATGAGGACTAGAGCTTCCGCACCCTGACCCCAGGCTTCCGTGTCTCAGAAAAGGATTACTCCTACTCGGGCCAGCAGGGGCTTCCCAACACTTGGCAGAAAGACTCACACAATTGCTATTCTGCACGCCTCCCTTCAAACCTCCAGTGATTACTCTGGATGTCCCCGAGTAAATGTCCAGAGAACACTGTGTTTCTTCCTTTGGATGCCATGTTTTGGGGACATGATGCTAGCACAGTGGCTGGCTACTTACAGGAAAAGCAGCCAAACACAAGAGACCAAGAGGAACGAGAGTGGGCTACAATCTTTTCAACATTTTGGCTGCCAGTCAATCTTTCTCTGATGCCGAAACAGGCTGTCCTGGGCACGCCACTGGAGGGCCGTGGGCGATGATGGTTGCTTCTCTCTCCCTCCTCCTCTCCTTTCTTTCTTTCTCTGTCTGTCTCCCTCCTCCCCCACCCCATAAAAAGTACAATCGCTTACTTCTTTTTCTTACTTCTTCCTCTCAGTGCCCTCCAAATTCTTCTGAGCTCTTTTGTTTTGGGATATTTTTTGGTAAAGGGAGCTTCAGTCTCGCATGAACCCCCATGCGATGGGGGAGAGTGAGGGGTGTATGGGTGTACACACACACACACACACACACACATATAAATATAAATGCAGTGGATATTCTATAAAATTCTCATGTTAATTAACATATAAATCTGTGTTCTCAAAGCGATTTTTCTCTGTCCATTCCCTAAAATTACCTGTTTCATATAAATATTTTCTCTCTCTGAACCTAAGTGTCACAGATAATGTTTCTTGGTGCCATTCATTTTTTTATTTAAACACCTAGAAAAAGTCATTTGTGATCTGGCTCACCCCATGCCCTTTGTTGGGTCCCCAGCCCTCGCTGCCCTGGGGTTCCTCCGCAGCCCTCTCCCTGGACCTGGTCCAGTGCACGGGGCACTTGGCAGCTGTGGCTCCTTCTCACAGTGGAGGCAGTGGGCTCCCTGAACACACAGTCTGCACGGGGGAGCCCTTGGTGTCCAGGCAGGAAGGCTGAGGTTGGGGGGTGGGGGTGTGAGGCTGATGGAATGATAAAACCACCCTCACCTGGGCCCTAGATGGACCCCAGGTATGGAGCCCTCTGGCCCACCTCGGAGGGGTGCTGAGCCTCTGAGCTGCTCTAGTTCTGATTCCATGCCCTCATGAGGCCACCCCTGGAGGTTCAGGGAAGATGCTTGCTCTCTGGAGCTCCCGCGCAGCTGGGGCCAGACCATCGTGGAAGCACAGGTGGCTGCAGCCAAGGTGCTTTGGTGAGTCCTCAGGTGGAAACCAGCAGGGGCTGTCACAGAGAAAAGCAAGCGCCAGGGAGGGCCTCCAGGGGAGCTGGCAGTGGGGCCGAGCCCTCAGGGATGCTGAGGACCCAAGCAGGCCAAGACTGGCAGGGCCGCCCCACCCTCATGTGGAGAGCTCATCTCACCAGCACAGGGGCCTGGGTTTAGCAGGGGGACCAGGTACCAGGTACCAATTAAACTGGGAACCTGGCTTCCATCTTTTCCACAGCATACATCCAGGCTGTCTCAGTCTGCACAGGCTGCCATGGCAAAGCACCACAGACTGGGGAGCTTAAGCAACACACATTTATGTGTCATAGTTCTGGGGGCTGGAAAGTCCTAGATTCAGTTGCTGGCAGATGCAGTGCCTGGCGAGGGCTGCTTCCCAGTTCACAGACGGCACCCTCGTGGGGCAAGAGAGCTCACTGGGGTCCCTTTCATAAGGGTGCTAATCCCATTTGTGACAGCTCCATCCTGTGGCCTGATCCCTAAAGACCCCACCTCCTAAGACCATTATCTTGGGGGTTAGGATTTCAACATACACATTCTGGAGGGACGCAAAGACTCGATCCATTGCACATTTGTATAACAGTTGTCATTGGTGTGTACATCTCTAGACACACTCATACTGACCCTCTCTACCTGTTTCAGAATATTTTCCTCTCTCCTTTTTCTTGACTTACATTCTGTGTTTGTTATTTTCAAGAGTGACACGCTTCTCAAAATCCTAAGAGCATTTTTCATGGATGACTTTTTTCTGCTTTGCTTGGTTCCTGCATTGCTCATGTTCTTGTTGCCTGAGACTGACAGCATGAAGGCCAATGCAACAGATGCAGTCACCGTGGATAAAACTCAAGTTGTCCATCGAGTTCATCTATTTGTGTGTGCGGTAAAGATAGCTTGGCAAAAATCACATTTCTAACTTCCCAATTATATTTTGAGTAGTTCGCCAGAAAACCTCTACTGGAAAAAAAAAAAAAAAAAACTTCAATATTGAAAAGCATCTCTGGCAAATAAAATCCATTGTTTTTTTTTTTTTTTCGAGATGGAGTCTTGCTCTGTCGCCCAGGCTGGAATGCAATGGCACGATCTTGGCTCACTGCAAGCTCCGCCTCCTGGGTTCATGCCATTCTCCTGCCTCAGCCGCCCAAGTAGCTGGGATTACAGGCGCCCGTCACCACACCCAGCTAATTTTTTGTATTTTTAGTAGAGATGGGGTTTAACCATGTTAGCCAGCATGGTCTCGATCTCCTGACCTCGTGATCCGCCCACCTCGGCCTCCCAAACTGCTGAGATTACAGGCGTGAGCCACCGCGCCCGGCCAACAAAATCCATTGTTAATACAAACAATGAATCTCTGACTTTGTTAAGAGTCTGCATTTTCCTCTGCTCTTTGGGCTGGGTGCGGAGTCTACCTGGTCAGATTCAGCGTTACACCCCCAGGGCCACGTTTTCCATCCCTGGCAACCACAGAAGGTGGCTTGGTGCATGGGGAAAGCCCTATGTGGACAGATTGAAGATCCCCCTGACCTGCCACTTCCTGGTCACGTGAGTTTGGGCAGCTGCCCAGAGTCTCTGAGTGGTCAACTTTCCTCTTGGAAAACAGGAATCAGGGAGATACTTAGGGTTGTGGCAAAGAATCAATATGAGCCATGAGTGAAATGCCAAGCATGGAGCCCGGCAAAGAGCAGATGCTCCTGTGAGTGTAAGTCCCCTTCCTGCTCCTCCTGCTTCACTTAAGCCACTCAGAGCAAAAGATGAGACTCTTAATGAAGCAATAATAGAGCATCCATGAGAAGATTTTCTAGCTTATCCATTTCAGGGTGACCGTCCTCCTTGAAAAATTCAGCAATCTTCTCCCTATCCTCCCTCTTAACTGGTCCATCCAAATTAGGTTGGCATTAAGAGATAAAGCAGGAGACCAGATCAGAAGCCCCAGCCCCAAAACTCCATCTAAGTGGGAGCAGGAGCCCTGTGGAGTGGCCATGAGGGGCACAGAGAATCAGAAGTGCTGCCCAGGCTGGAATCCTGAAGATCTGAATTGCTGAAGACCACTCGGCTTCCAGGTCACCTTGGCTGCCGGGTAGCCCGACACCCTCCCTGGAGCAAGATTCCAGTTCTGTTTGCAACGGATGCAGCCTAGGTCATGCGCCCAGACACCAGCCTCTGTGCCAGCCCTGTACTTCCCACGTCCTCCCAGACCTTGAATGCACCGCTGCCTGGGCCCGTGTTTCAGCCACACCTGCCCCCTATAACCTAGCTCCAACCTTCATCCCTTGGTGAGCCTTCCCTGGCAAGTCATAGAAACCCAGAGGGAGTTCCTTATTTCCTGGTCACCTGGCACAGCTGTTTGCAATCTTCACTGTCCATTAGGCACCTCAAGGGGCTTTTAAAAATATTCATTCCTGGGCCCCACCCCCAGAGGTTTATTAAGTGTGTGAACTACCGGGATGGGTGTTGGGGAGAGAGACTAAGACATCATCTAAACCACAGATGTTTTCAATCTGAGGGGGAAATAACATATGCATGCAACTACCCCTTCTGTGAGACGGGAGCTGTGGGGTGTTGTGAGAGAAGAAGGTTATGTTCCCAAAGAAGTCCAAGAAAAAAGATTTCTTAGGGTTGGGGAATACAGAAGGCTTTGTGAGACACAAGGCCTTTAAACCTGCCTGTATACATGAGGAGCATAGAGATGGGTGGTATATTTACATACTGTGCCTTCCCAACAATCTTGTCAACTCTGTGGGGCATGGGCACACAAAATCTAAGTGTTTTTTAATTATCTTGAGCATCTTGAGTTTGGAAAATGCTGAAATAAGTTTTGTTTTTGTTTTTTTTGTTGTTGTTGTTGTTGTTGTTGTTTTGAGAAGGAGTCTTGCTCTGTTGCCCAGGCTGGAGTGCAGTGGTGTGATCTCAGCTCACTGCAACCTCCGCCTCCCGGGTTCAAGCAATTCTCCTGTCTCAGCCTCCCAAGTAGCTGGGACTACAGGCACCCACCCGCCACCCACAAGCCTGGCTAATTTTTGTTTTTATTTATTTATTTATTTTTTGAGACGGAGTCTCACTCTGTTGCCCAGGCTGGAGTGCAGTGGTGCGATCTCGGCTTACTGCGAGCTCTGCCTCCCATGTTCATGCCATTCTCCTGCCTCAGCCTCCCGAGTAGCTGGGACTACAGGCACGTGCCACCACGCCTGGCTAATTTTTTTTATTTTTATTTTTAGTAAAGACGGGGTTTCACTATATTCGTCAGGCTGGTCTCGAACTCCTGACCTCAGGTGATCCGCCACCTTGGCCTCCCAAAGTTCTGGGATTATAGGCATGAATCACCAGGCCCAGACTGTTTTTTTCTTTTTTCTTTTCTTTCTTTCTTTTTTTTTTTTTTTTTTTTTTTGAGACAGGATCTTGCTGCATCACCCAGGCTGGGCTGGAGTTCAGTGGCGCAAACATGTCTCACTGCAGCCTTTGCCTCCTGGGCTAAGGCGGTCCTCCTGCCTCAGCCTCCTGAGTAGCTGAGACCACAGGCATGTGCCACTGCACTTGGCTAATGTTTTTATTTTTTAGAGACACCATCTTGCTCAGGCTGGTCTCAAACTCCTGGGCTAACACCATCCTCCCGCCTCTGCCTCCAAAAGTGCTGGGATTACAGGTGAGAGCCACTGTGCCTGGCCTGAAATAAGTTCTTATTGATTGAGGAGAGATCTTCAAAACCTTCATCCACAAGACCACAGGGCAGCCTAGCCAGCATGACTAACCTCCTCAGAAGGCTAAGAAACACCAGCATCTACCAAGGGCATTTATTTAAGAAATAATGCTGTGAAAACAGAAATTACCTACAGAAGGGAGAGGCAAATCCTGTCAAATGTCTTCCCAGACCGGTGCTGGATTCTTCCAGTGCCAGGTGCACAGGTGGGGGCTTTGCCTGGTGAGAGCCTTGGGCTGCATCTACACAGGGCCACCAGTTCCCCTCTCACCAATGCGGTGTTTCCTCCCAGTGAATCAACTCACTTGTGTGTCATTGACCCAACCCCCCGTCATCCCGGCATTCTCAGGAGGCCGGTGCTGAGACTTGACTTCATGTTGGACATTTGCACCTCCCTGACTTTCCAAATGGCCCATTCGCAGTTCGAGCGCTGACATTAATCCAGCCACATCTTTGTTTTCCTTCCTTTCAGATCTACAGATAGAACCTCGTAAAGCGCCATGACAGTTGGCTTGCATTTATAAGCAGTAATTAGCTATCAAATCCTTTGTGAATCTGTTTCGAGAAGAAAAGAATTCAAAAAAGCCAAGGTTCCTTCTGGGAGCAGGAGCCTTTGTCTTCTCCTCTGCCCCCGCGTTTTGGAGAGCGCTCCCATCCCGACTGTGCTCTGTAGGAACGAGTTATTATCAACATGGCACACACTGGGTAGGACCTTCAAGAGCAACGGACAAAAACACAGTCTTTCAGGGTAAGAGAGAGGATTTATAGGCAAAATGCAGCTATTCTGAGAGTCTTCAATAAAGATATACAACCTGAACAAAAGGTAAGTATTTCACTCCGTCTATGAAAGCCTGTGAAATTTATTTCTTGCAAGCTTTTACAGTCCATGGCCTTCCCATTCAATCTTGAATAATAGCACTGAATTGAGCTGTAAAAGCTTCCGAAGTTTGAAGCCTTTTGACAAGTTAATTTAGCAGTATGGTAAAAAGTTTTTCCCCAAGATAGAATAAAGCCATCATATCATGAATGTAGCAGTCATCCCAAGGAAAGAAAACACCATTAGGATTCGAAATGATGTGCTTTATGGAGATAGTTTGTGGTTTTGTGTAATCTACTATCAATATTTCAGGAGAAAGATGTTCCACTCATCAGTCAGCCAGAAGTCAATATCTCCACTTAAAACCAACACCCAGGGGCCAGATCACATATATCTCTTATTGGAAAAATAACATTTGCTATGTAGTCTCGCTTTCTTCAGTTCTTCAGATTCTAATTGAGGGGTGCGTGCGTGCGTGTGTGTGTGTGTGTGTGTGTGTGTATAACAAAGAAGTCTTTCTTTTTCTAGAAAAAAAAAAACAAGGAAAAGAAAGAGGCAATATTTTCTTTGTCTCCCCTATACACCCATATCGGCCACCCACCCTTTCCTCAGCGGCTGGTATGCTTTTCCGTGTCCATTCTAAGTGAAATAGAATGAGCTCGGCCACTTTCTTTACACACAATGAAAGCCCAGTTGAGGGTTGTTTGTTTGCTTGTTTTAAAAAATTAAAGTAACTCAAAGTGCCTGGTTCCTATTTGGCCATAGGAGGACAAGAAAGGAAACAGAATTACCATCTCCCCTCCAGCATCTCTGTGGTTATTGCAGAGAATCTTTGGGGAAGGAAAAGAGTCACCTATAAACAGGATGAATGGTACAGATCCAGCTTTGTCATGATGGGGGAAAAAAGCCAAGAAAAATTAATTATATTTAACAAAGAAATGCTTCAGATGCCATTTGGTCTTGTGCCCTGAATATAAATCTCCAAATGTTTCTCGCTTGAATATTTTAGTGGGAAAAAATAAAATTAAAATTAAAAAACAGATGCCCTATTATTGTGTTTATATAGTAATTGCATGGGTTGCTTTGAAGTACCCTGTGTAGTTAGGAGAGTTCAGCACTGGTTTTTGGAACTAAGCCCTGGGGTTTTGGGGTAGAGGATGTCTTGTATAATGAAACACCTCCAGTGCTAAACACTCAACGTGACTCTCCCAAGGACAGATTCAAAGTCTTGCACAACAAGGTGTGGAAATTGTTTCTCAATGGTTCTTACCTTTGGTGTTACAGAGCAGAGAGTGGTTTTCATTTTATTAAAGGAGTTATTAAATTAGTCCTATCTAGTAATTATTTAATTAGTCCTATCCTACTAAATCATTTTAGAAGGGAAATGTCCAATGGGGGTTGGGACTAAAGAAAGGAATAACAAAATTTATGGTACTAATTAAAAGCACACACTTTTGGCTCAGCTAGACCTGGGTCCAGACTCTCTAGCTCTGCTCTACATAGATGTTCCTGGAATAATTCACCCAGCAGCTACTCACTAAATGCCCACTACTTGCTGGGCAGCATGCTAAGTGCAAGGGCTTCCGCAGTGAATTGAAGATAGATAGAAGTTCTTTCTTATTTCCCCAAGTCTTCTTGTGCTTGTACGATGTGATACCAGGAGCACCTGCCTCTCAGGGGGCTGCAAGGGTTGCCATGGGCTTGCCTCAGTGCCCGTACACGCAGTCACTGCTCAGATGTTTAAATTATGATCATGCGGGGCTTTTAATCATCTAACGCTAAAAAAAAGTCAAGGAATAACAAATAATATTTCCACTTAAAAGTGAAATCCTGATGAAACATGATTTCTCATATTAAGTGCCTTCTTTCTCAACAAAATGAATTTAGAGCATCGTGGGCACTTGAAAAGTAACGTTAACTATTTGCCCACACTTATACACATTTATTCCAATTTTCATTATGACAGTTTGGAATTTCTTTTATGTCCTAGAAACTACTTGTTAGTGAAAAATGTAATTTGATTTTCATACAAAAATAATTGACTTCAATAGTCTCCACAGAATTTAATTCTTAAGACTGATACCAATGAAATTTTATGAGTTTCAATTGTGCAACTGGCAATGCTTCTAAACACGATTAAGAAATAACATAGAATTTGGCCGGGCGCCGTGGCTCACGCCTGTAATCCCAGCACTTTGGGAGACCAAGGCGGGTGGATCACGTGAGGTCAGGAGTTCAAGATCAGCCTGGCCAACACGGTGAAACCCCGTCTCTACCAAAAATACAAAAATTAGCCAGGTGTAGTGGTGCACGCCTGTAATTCCAGCTACTTGGGAGGCTGAGGCAGGAGAATTGCTTGAACTTGGGAGGTGGAGTTTGCAGTGAACCGATATTGCACCCCTGCACTCCAGGCTGGGTGACAGAGCGAGACTCTGTCTCAAAAAAAAAAAAAAAAGGAAAGAAAAAAAAAAGAAATAACATAGAATTTTTGTCTTTTCCAGATCACAGAAGTGAAGTTGTCCTTTCGACATAATTTGTTGAGGGTCATGAACTGTGTGAGGTAAGAAAGTTCATCAATGGAAAAGAGAGGAGGCGTCAGAGTCACTTGACCACTGTGGAAGGTGGGCACTGGGTAAACCACTGGCTGTTTGAATACTAACAAAATCTTGAAAGAGAAAGATTCTGATCTTTGAACTGTCCTCCACATTTATTATGTATGTATGTGTGTATTTTATTTTGGATACCAATGTTAAATATTCCAAGCTTAGAGAGAAGTAGAAGAGTTAATGACCACATGTGTCCGTGCTTGTTATCATATGTATCCAAAATCGTTTATTCCTCTTTGTTGTGTAGTGTTCCGTTGCATGGATGGACCACTCTGTTTATCCACTCAGTCACTGAAAGACCTTAGGGTTGTTTCCAGTTTGTGGCTATTATGAATAAAACTATGATAGTCATTTTCATATAGATTTTTGTGGAGCACATGTTTTCATTTCTCTAGGGTAAATACAGAGGAACAGGATTGCTGGGTGTATTAGTCCTATCCAAGACTGGGTAATTTATAAGGAAAAAGAGGTTTAATGGACTCACAGTTGCATGTGGCTGGGGAGGCCTCACAGTCATCTCGGAAGGTGAAAGGCATGTGTTACATGGCAGCAGACAAAAGAAGAGCGCTTGTGCAGGGAAACTCCCCTTTATAAAACCATCAGGTCGGCCGGGTGTGGTGGCTCATGCCTGTAATCCCAAAACTTTGGGAGGCCGAGGTGGGCAGATCACCTGAGGTTGGGAGTTTGAGACCAGCCTGACCAACATGGAGAAACCCCATCTCTACTAAAAATGCAAAATTACCTGGGCATGGTGGCGCATGCCTGTAATCCTAGCTACTCAGGAGGCTGAGAGAATCGCTTGAACCCGGGAGGCAGAAGTTGTGGTGAGCCAAGATCGTGCCATTGCACTCCAGCCTGGGCAACAAGAGCAAAACTCTGTCACACACACATATACGGAAAAAAACACCAAAAAACAAAAAAACAAAACCATCAGATCTCATGACACTTACTCACTATCACAAAAACAGCATGGGAAAGATCCACCCCCATGATTCAATTACCTCCCACGGGTCCCTCCCACAACACATGGAAATTGTGGGCGGTATAATTCAAGATGAGATTTGGGTGGGGACACAGCCAAACCATATCACTGGATCATATATATGGTAGGTGGATGTTTACCAATGGGAAAAAACTGCAACGCAACAAGACGCCTTTTTTTTTGGATTGGCTGCACCACTTTGCATTCCCATCAGCCAGGCGTGAGAGCTGCAGTTGTTCTGCATCCCCATCAGCCTCATAGTCTCCACTGCGTTTTCTTTCAGCCCAGCAGATAGATGTGAAGTGGCAGCGCATTGTGGTTTGAATTTGCATTTCCCCAATGGCTAATGATATTGAACAGTGATGTCAAATTTATTAATATTTTCCTTTATGGCTTCTGGCTTCTGTGTGCTATGAAAGAAATCTTTTCACGGGACATAAAACTATTCCTACCCCATTTCCTTCTAAGACTCTGAAGTTTTACTTTTTCGTATATAGATTATTTTTCTGCCAAGTTTATGTGTTTGATGTGAAATGTAATTTTATTTTTCTTTTGTTTAATATGGAGAACCCATTGTCCAAGTATCAATGCTTTAGTCATCTTTCTCCTCTGCTCCGTAATGCAATCTCTGTCATAGATCCAGTTTCCATACATACATGTGCTGCTGCCTGGACCCTGTTCTGTTATGCCGCTGTATTTGTCTATTCCTGTGCCAAGGCCATGTGGCACAATTCCTAAAGCTTAGAATAGATCTTGACATTTGGTTAAAACACCTCCCCTCCACCACTATGTTATTTATCAAAATTGCCTTGCCTATTCTCAGCTCTTTGCTATTTAATGATTTTCAGAAGTGATTTGCCAAAAATTGCATTGAGGTTTTAAAATGCATTGAAGAGAATCATCATTTTTTACAATTTTCAGCTTTTCCATCCATGGATATGGTATTCATTTAATTGAATCCGAGATGCCATCAAGTAAAAGATGCACCATTATTTTATGTGCTATGAGGAAACAGAAAGTGCTGCCAATTGATCTATGACATGAAACTATGACACAGTTAATTTTAAGACATATTTGATTTCTGAGATGTTAAAAATGTGAAAAAATGCATGTTTCAGAATTGATGAAATTTGGTGTATACCATCAGTTATTTGGTTCCATTTAAAATATATTTCAATAAGTTTCACAACTGTTTCCACGAATATCTTTTACAAGTTTTGTTAGGTCTATCCCTAGGCATCATGAAGTTTTTGCACTGTAAATGGTGTCTTTAGAATTCTAAGTGTTTCTGTGTATAGAAATACGATGAATTTTGATGTATGGATCTTATGTCTGGAAAACTTCCTGAGCTTCCCTATCAGTTCAAATAGTTTGCCTATAGATTCTCTTGATGTCATCTTTTTGCCATTGATTTCTAGCCCTATCACAGTTTGGTAAGAGAATATATTCTGTATGATATCAATTCTTTGAAATGTGTTGAGATTTGCCTTCTGGCCTAGTGTGTAGCCTTAGCCAGTGTTTATATGTTCCATGAATGCCTGAAAAAAAAATGTGCTTCCTCATTTAGGAGTGTAGGATTCTTTTGATATGGGGACTTTAGTATAACCACGTTAATTAATTCAAATCTTGTATATATCAGTTATCAAATGAGTAGTATTCTACAATATTATGGATTTATAAATTTCTCGTTAGAATTTTTAAAATTTTTTCTTTATATTATTTTGGGGCTAAATCACTAAATGCAAAAAGTTTAAATTGATTTATCTTCCTGGTGAATTGTCCCTCTTACCCTTATGCAGTGGCCACCTTTATCTCCAAAAATGTTTTCTTTCCTCTGGGTCAATTTTGACTGACATTATAACAACAGATACTTCTTGTGATTTGTGTTGGCTAAGAACATCATTTTTTTGCCCCGCTCAGACTATTAGCTTTGCAGAATTTTCATGTTCCATGCTATTGCTTGTAAAAAAAAAAAAAAAATAGGGAGATGGCTTTTATTTTTAAGCCCAACCTGGCAATCTGTCTTTAATGGGCAAATTTAGTCCATTTACATTCATTGTGAATACTGATATATTTGGACATATTTCCCAGTTTCACTTTTGGTTTTACCCTACTCTTTCTATGCCTCTTTTGTTTTCCCCCATTTGGATTGATTGATCTTCCCACCTCTTTTTCTCCCTTCTTTTTTTCTGTCCCCTCTGCTGCTTTGGAAGTTATATATTTTATTTCAAGTGGTTCAGTGTTTTCTTTAAAAATTTGAACAAACATTTTTTGCTTAACAAAATATAAATGTATACTTCCTACCAATACTAGGAATGCAGAGAGCTTCAACTCCAACGTCCCCTTATGCCTTATAAGCTATATTATTGTATGCCAGACACCACCCATCACCTTATCTTATATCATGTGTGCTATAGCTCATGCCTGCTTAGATTTACTCACACAATGTCTTTGCACTCCATTTTCTTGCAACTAATTTACTGTCTTGGCCAGGGCAGGGCTCCAGAGAGCAGGGAGGCCAATTCAAGGGCTTACACCGGGCCTTTCCTGTCATGATACCTGTTGCGCAAGAGGTGAAGGCTCTGCAATCTCCTAAATACATCCATCCTAAGCTTAAACTAATGTTTATATATCAAAATAATTTTGGCCGGATGTGGTGGCTCATGCCTGTAATCCCAGCACTTTGGGAGGCCGAGGCAGGCGGATCATGCGAGGTCAGGAGTTTGAGAACAGCCTGGCCAACATGGTGAAATCTTGTCTCTACTAAAAGTTACAAAAATTAGCTGTGCGTGGTGGTGTGTGCCTGTAGTCCCAGCTACTTGGGAGGCTGAGTCAGGAGAATCTCTTGAACCCAGGAAGCGGAGGTTGCAGTGAGCAGAGATTGTGCCACTGCACTCCAGCCTGGGTGAAAGAGCGAGACTCTGTCTCGAAAAATAATAATAATAATAATAATTTTGCACTCCTAAATTAGGAAACACGTTCTTTTCAGGCATACATGAAACATTGACAAACACCGGCTGTGACCACACATCAGGTCACAAAACAAATATTAACATATACCAGTGAATCAGTACCACATATAGTCAAGGGCTGGAGAAGTGAGCACAGGGAGGTCTGCAAATCCCTTAGACCCACTGTGACAGACGTGGTGTGGGAAGGAGAATTCTTTGAGGGCACCAAGATTCTGGCGCATAGTGGCGGATGGCAGGATTTGCAAATATGACGGGATATCCCTCCCGCAATTATGCAACCATAGGAGAGGCAACACTCTACTTCTACCTCTTAGGGTTCCCAGATAGGCCTGAGAATTCACTTGGCATAAGACAGATTAACAGCAGAAAAGCATACCGATTTATTTAATCTAAATTTTATGTAACACAGGAAACCTCATTAGGAAATGAACAGAAAGAACCGGCAAAACCACAATGTTTCTATACTTGCTTGAGCAAAGAGAGGCAATTGCAGGAAAGTAACTAAATTATGTGGGATGCCAAAAGAAGATAAGAATTATTTTAACAAGATCCATTTGTACAGCATTTTCTCAGCTCTGACTTCCACTGAAGAACATTTCTTTTTCTGCTGGGACAGGGAGGGCATCTTTCACACAGGTTTTATCTCCTGTTTTCAGGAATCAATGGAGAGGTCAGAGCACCCTTCTTGTGTCTGCTGTTCTAAGGTGCCTTTAGCTCGAAATGATCCTTTACCAAAGTGACGTATTTTGGGGTGGCATGGTCTGCAACCCTTCATTACATTGTATGTCAGAAAGGATTCTGCAGGTGTCATTAACATCCCTAATCAGTGGGCTTTGAGACAGTCAAAGGGAGATTGTCCTGGGTGACACTGAACTAATCAGGTGAACTCAAAAGACATCAGAGGGATGCTGAGCTGGAGGGAGCCTCCTCCTGGCCAGGCAGAAGCAGACTGCTTGGTCGTGGAGGGGACAGGTGGCAAAGAATTGCAAGTGGCCTGTAAGAGCTCAGAAAAGGCCCTGGCTGACAACCAGCAAGAAAGCAGGAACTTCAGTCCTGCAACCACAGGAATCGAATTCTACCATCATGAGTGAACTCGGAAGAGGACCCCGAACCTCAGATGAGAACTCAGTCCTGACCGACGCCTTGATTTCAGCCTGGTGAGACTGCACAAAGGACCCAGACTCCTGGCCCACGGACACAAAAGAAATCATTCATCAGGCTTATTTTAAGCTGTTGAGTTTGTTATGCAGCCATAGATAACTCACACAGCAAGACCCAGGTACCACCTGCACTGTGTGTGCCCTTCTCAAACAAGGATTGTAGGGGCACCTCTGATTTCAGTGTCAGCTCAATCCTGTATGCAGCAGTTCTCCTGAGGCCTGGATCTTCCCTGCTCCACAGGGGGCAGTTACTCTGAATGGCTGGAGGTCCTGTGGGGAAGCACAGGGAAAAGAGCTAGTCTATTAACTGGCTGTGGTGCCTCAGGACCTCCATCGCTGGACTGGTGCCTGAGAACTGACTCAGGTCTGGCCATCGGGTGAGGGGTTGTGATTTTCCTTGTGGCAGCTGACACCAGCCTCTGTCCACCCACCTCTAGCCTTTATTGATTCTATGTTAGAAAGTAGTGCCCCCATTG
The DNA here is from genome assembly GCF_028858775.2 of Pan troglodytes. Taxonomy (NCBI): domain Eukaryota; kingdom Metazoa; phylum Chordata; class Mammalia; order Primates; family Hominidae; genus Pan; species Pan troglodytes. Next base: position 141,606,963 of record NC_072411.2, on the reverse strand, counting down.
GCTGCTGTCTCTTGGCCCCCCAGGACCTCCCTGGTCTGTTGGCATCACCACCAACACCTGTGAATTGAGCACCTTATCTGCTGTCCTGGCTTGCTGCCCATCATGGAAATTACGTGCACCTTGCCCCAGATGGTGAACTGCCACTGCCCCTGCTATTCAGGATCCTGCCACTCCCAAGAACACGCGAGGACTCAGGTTCATCAAGGCCCTCCCTCTTCTGCCCTGTCCTACTGAAGACAGACACCTCCAGCTTTCTCAGTGATGCTCACACCTCTTCTAAAAGTTCTTTTCTTGCCACCTGAATGCAGAGAGAGTCCTGTGTTCCTTGTGGGAACTTCATGTGATCAATCTCTCTCAGTGCGCCCACCTCTTGGACTTCCTGACCCCTTCCTTACTGACCCCCAAGGCAGGCCTGGCGGCTCCCCTCCGCCACTGTTGGCCATTGTCTCCATGCTTCAGGGAACATTCTGGCAACCCATCAGTTCCAGTTCTCCATGTCCTCACTGGGGTGTGAAATCCTGAGTCACAGAGGGGGACCTACGTGACTACGTCTTCTCTCTCTTGGGTCTGTGCTGCTCCCATCGGCACCCTCGGGATCTATGCTCCTGTTCTTGCCCGTGTTATATTCGTTAGCTCCCAAGTTTCTGTTAAATAATCCCTTTTTTCCTGTAGCTGGGGCTGTAAGCCTCCTGCCTGATCCAGGGAGGAGCTGACAGTCACCCTAGAAGCAATGAGGGAAGGTAGGGAAGGTGGCTCCTCACCTTGGGAGAAACTGCCTGAGCCAAGGCTTTGCAAACCCTATAGGTGCTGAGCGAGTCTCTACTCTGGCATGGGGAAGGCCACTCGTGCTGGCCTGGGGCCCGTAGGAGAGTCTGGAGGTTCCAAGACCTCACACGCATCCTCTGAAACGTTCCTCTCCTACATCTAGGATCCCACTCTTTCCCCACCAAGGACCCTACCCTTGACTTTAACACCAGAAGCTTGCTGGAGTATGAACTTAGCCTCTATCACTTTGTAATCCAAGCTTGGGCCTGATTTTCAGCACAGTTTGCTCTCCAACTGCAGAAGCTGCTAAAACTAAGAATTAAAAAATTAGCCAAGCACGGTGGTGTGTGCCTGTAGTCCCAGCTATTTGGGAGGGTGATGAAGTGGGAGGATCACTTGAGCCCAAGAGTTCAAGGCTGCAGTGAGCCATGATTAGGCCATTGTACTTCAGCCTGGGTGCCAGAGTGAGATTATGTCTCAGAAAACAAACAAACAAACAAAAAAAACAAAACCCAAAAAACAAATAGTCTGCCATCAGTCCAATGATCATTCCTCAGGAGGCCACCTGCCATTTCTTTGTGGCTGCTTTTAGGAAAGCTTTCTTTGCATTGGCATTGGGCGGTGTTGCTACCATAGGTCCAGTGTATCATTATGTTACTTACCATCCTCAGGGCTCGCAGGACTTCCTGAGCCTAAGGATCCCCCTTCTTCCGTAATGCTAAGAACTTCTCAGCCATTATCTTGCTCCTCCTCCATTCTCTCCTCCTGCAATGCCTTGTTCTAGATCAGATACCCAAGAGGCTGAGGGTGAGGTTAGGGCTGCTGTACAAATGCTTTCTCGAGGATTACTCGCAGGGAGGACCCTGCCAGGAAGTGAAGGGAGGATGGCAGGGCAGGGAGTAGGGCCAGAGGAAGGACAGTGCACAGCAGGCGTGGGGGGAAGTTAGGAAAGGTCGTGATTTAGGCTCAAGCCAGCCAAGGCTCAGCCTGAGCCCATGGGGAGCTCAGGAGCATGACTTGCTGCACAGGGATCTGGGCTTCCTATCCCTGGGGGTCAGACACTGGCCATCTGGGAGCGGAGACAGGTAACCTCCCAAGCATTTCCAGGTGAGGTGACTCCCCTTTGACCAACGACAGCTCTCTGGAGAATGACACAGCTGTAAGCCATTCGCAGGCCACACTTCCAGGTAATGGAGATCTGTCCCAAGCACCCACATGGCCACCACTCTCCTAGTAAAAAAGAGATGCTTCCATATCTTTTATCCTGTGGTCTGCATTTGGATAAATTCCTTGGGTCCATTTAACAAGTTGCTAATAAGGTTTTCTAAGATGCTTTTTATTTTCCCCACCGAATTTTTAATTTTAATGACTACATTTCTCATATCCAGATGTTTTACTTGGTTCCTTGAAAAATTCCACTCTTCTTTTTCTTAGTGTCTTATTCTTTGGTTCATAGTCAATGTAACTTCCTTGATGCCTTTAGCAATTTCTAACATTTATTTTTAAGCTCTCTTATAATCCCAGTGCCTTGGCTGGAGGCATCATCCTGTTCTTCATCTGCTGACTCTTGCTCATGGTGAATTGTTTCCTTTGGGTTTTATAAACTTACATAACATTTTACATATTTATATAAAACCTTTACATCCTGTCATTTTTGGTTGTGAGCTCATTTTGCGTGAGGCTCTATTCCTGGGAATCCCGTGTAACCTAGGTTGAGGGTGTTACCCTCATTGCCACTGTTTGCTTCTGCCAGAAGTTCTGACAGTATCCTACACCTGGACTACTTTTCATGTTACTTTTGGGGCCTGAGAGTTCCTGGATTGTGCGGGTAGCATGTGTCAAACCCAAGTGAGGGTGGGCCCTGCTACAAAGTTGCAAGAAGCCTTTTCCCCACCCAGAACCAAGGTGGAAACAGATGCCCTTCCTCATTGTCTCTGTGTTCCACTGGGCAGATTTTTTTCTAGTCTGTCCTTTCACTAAGGATATAGAATTCAAACGCCTCAGCCCCTGAGTTAGAGGTATCAGGAAGGGCTTTTTCCTAAGTCATCAGTTTAGGAGATTTCTCGTCTTTACGGAGTTCCCTTACTTGCTTGTATATACTCAGCCATGTGTTCTTCAAAACGCAGCCTTTTAGGCAGCACTCCTAGGTCCTTTGTAATGAGAATGTTTCCAGGTAAGCGAGTCAGCCCCCTTGCCAGGATCCTGAGCTTTGCCCTCTCCCCTACCGCTGAAATCTTAAGCTGAAAATAATAATGTCTTTCCACAAGTCTCTGGGCTACAGCTACTCAGCCCGGGCACTGAGCTCACTGGAACCTCCAGGTCCTTACCCCTGCCCTTTTCTCATCCAACTCTGCCCTTTTGCCCTTCCTGTCCTCTGCGGCCTGGACCTCACAGTGAGTCATGCCCACCACCATAACTAGTACCTCTAGGGCTTTGCTCCTTTGTCCTTCAGCCCTACCACCAACCTTGCATCTATCCAACAATACAAGAATTTTGCAGCTGGCTTTCTCAGTGCTACCAGAAAAGATAAATGACCCTGGTGCCATTACAAACACTGCATTTGACTGGGTGGGCCCTCAGCACCACTCAGCAATGCTTTTTTTTTTTTTTTTTTTTGAGACCGAGTCTCACTCTGTCGCCCAGGATAGAGTGCAGTGGCGCGATCTCGGCTCAGTACAAGCTCCGCCTCTCGGGTTCACACAATTCTTCTGCCTCAGTCTCCCGAGTAGCTGGGACTACAGGCACCCACCACCATGCCTGGCTAATTTTTTGTATTTTTAGTAGAGACAGGGTTTCACCGTGTTAGCCAGGATGGTCTTGATCTCCTGACCTCGTGATCCGCCCACCTCGGCCTCCCAAAGTGCTGGGATTACAGGCGTGAGCCACAGCACCTGGCTAGCAATGCTTTCTAATTGCCTGCTCAGCTCTCTCTTCAATACCCTGCCAATGCCACTCCCGCAGCACCTGGCTCATAGCAAGCACATCACGTGTTGATTATTGTTGTCATCACCCTGTCTTTACTCCTGGGTCTCAGCTCAGGACCATGTCTATTATAAACATAAGGCTGCCATCCTCAGCCTCCTGCCCTCACCTGTAGACTCATCTTTGCCCATTCTCACCCCCTCCCCTTTCTTTCAGAGGCCCCCTCCTGTTTGAGGATCTTCCTGCTTGGGGTTTTCAGAGCCCGTCTGAGACCTGAGCACAAGGGTCCTGACCTGGCCTCCTGTTCCAGGACCCGTGCTATTGAAGCAGGCTATCTGGCCCCTCCAGGGTATCTTTCTCTCTAGCTGAGAAGTCGCTGCGACCATCGTGGGTGTTGCTCAGGGACCCATGCTCCAGGTGACAGGGGCCCAGGATTCCACATCCAGATGACCCGAAGCCATTTCCAAACAGGCACGGGCCTATTGTGAGATCCATGGCCCAAAGGCAGACTGTGGCACGGGGCTGCCACACTCAGGTCTGCAGGGAGGCCAAGGGGTGGCTGTCTGGGAGTGTGGGTAGAGCTTGAATCAGGCTGGGCATGGGAGACAGGCTCCTTGAAGTGCAAGACAAGGCCAGTGGCAAAAGGAGAAAGGAACAAGGCAGAGGCAGACTGCAGCTCCCTCTGAGGCAGAATCCTGAGGCCCCTGAGGATTTTAAATTCCAGACAGTTACAGCGGGACGAGTGTGGCAGGAGGAGGATGGGCACTTTCCTTGTCACAGTCTATTGGCTGAATTTGCCCTTTTATTTATAGTATTTAGACACGAGATGTGTGAGCCTCTGCCTGATGCTTGCCACGTGCCACACACGCTCGGGACGGGCCTGGCACTCCCACGGCATCCTCCACATTCCTGCCTGGGACTCTCTCAGGGGCACTTCCCCCACGCCTCTGCCCTGGCCACAGACCTACCCCGGTCTCCTGTACTAAGAGGAAAATACAGACAGTCCCGACTCAGGAGGGTCTGACTTGGCCTGTTGCAGTTTTGACCTAATTTACAGTGTTCAATGAGTGACGTGAGGTGCTCAACCCTTTATTATAAAACAGGCTTCTGTAAGATGATTTTGTCCCACTGTAGGCTAATGCATGGGTTCTGAACCCACTGGAGGCAGGCGAGGCTGAGCCATGACGCTTGGCAGTTTCGGTGTATTCGAAGCATTTTCCACTTAGGATGGACTTATGGGGGTGCTGCCTGCGGCAAGTGGAGGAGCCGCACATGAAACTTTTTGCCTTGGGTCTCCCCCACCAGCTCCTCAGACGCTCCTCACTTCATGTTTGCTTGGTGACCGTGGTAGCTACCCAGCCGATGCCTCTGAGCCTTCCAGGGTCCGTAGCACCTCCTGGAACAGCAGGAGACCTGGCCTCTGGCCTCGCCTCAGCGCCCCTTCTAGCAGCTGGAGCTCCCTCTCATCCCAGCCATGCTTCCATGGCCAGTGCTCCCTGGGCCCCGCAGATGCGCCCTGGTGGCTCCTCCCCTTGGCCTGTGGTGCCTCTCTTGTCTCCTTTCCCAGAGATTCTCTGATGCTCAGAGTGGGGTGTTTGGGGGGCTCTCTCAGAACTCCTGCTTGCCCAGCCTGGAAGCATGGGGGGCCTTACTTAACCCCTGTGGGGCAGCGCTTGACCACTGGTGTTTGGGAGCTGATGGAAAAATGCTTCCTCCTCCTTCTCAAAGATGAACAGTCTGGCCAACTGCACATCACAGCCCAGGACTGGCTGTCCTTCCTTTCCTGTCCCATCTCCAACCCCCAGGTCTGTCACTCCTGCCTCCTGGGGCCTCCTCCCAAACCCCTGCTGCACCTGTGTCCTTGTATCAGGCTCTGCTTTTGGACCTGAGCTAAGGTAGTTGGCACTTAAATTCCTCAGATAGCAGTCACGTGCAAACTTACTCCCCTGAACAGCAAAGGCCTCATCTGGAGGACTTTTTCCCAGTCCCCCAGCCTCCAGCCTCTCAGCTCTCGGCCTCTTCTCTCTTCTCTTCCTGGACTCCACTGCTCCTGCCATTTCTAGCCACTCCCTACCTGGCCTCACCCTCTGTAGTGACTTCAGCTCCTCCTTACATGCTAATGACCCCGATATTTTACCTCAAAAAACATAAACTAAAGCAAAAATCTCAAGCCAACTTTGGTAGCTTTTGACTGGGTCTGCTTGGTCAAGTTCACTTCCATTGAATCAGTCACCCAAGGCTGAAAGCTGGGCAAGGGGAGCCAGGGGAGCGTCCATCACCAGCTGTTTTGTTGGTCTCTTGCTACTTATTTCAATGACCTGGTTGTGTCATCCCTATCTGGAGCAGGTCTTGGGTTAAAGTGTTGGAGGGCAGAAGGTCCGCTGAAAGATATGGAAGAATTGAAAGTCTTAGGGCTGTAATTTTCTGTCCTTGTGATAGTTTGCTCAGAATGATGGTTTCCAGCTTCATCCATGTCCCTACAAAGGCATGAACTCATCCTTTTTTATGGTTGCATAGTATTCCATGGTGTATCCATGCCACGTTTTCATAATCCAGTCTATCATTGATGGACATTCGGGTTGGTTCCAAGTGTTTGCTATTGTGAATAGTGCACATCACTCATAGGGGGGAATTGAGCGATGAGAACACTTGGACACAGGCTGGGGAACATCACACGTCGGGGCCTGTCGTGGGGTGGGGAGGGGGGGGAGGGACAGCATTACATATCTAATGTAAATGACGAGTTAATGGGTGCAGCACACCAACATGGCACATGTATACGTATGTAGCAAACCTGCACATTGTGCACATGTATCCTTGAACTTAAAGTACAATAATAATAAAAAAAAAGAAAGTTTTAGGGCTGTGAGAAGAGCCCTGAACTACCCCACCCCTGCTCCCTCTACTGCAGCCCAGGCTGCACCTCCCACATCTGTCCTACAGCCCCCGGCTCGTGCCCGCTTGACAGAGGCTCTCAGAGCTTGCTGTCTCCTTAGTGAACTTCATGTCCTTCTTGAATTTTTTTAAATAATTATTTTTTACAAAAGGAAAACATGTTCACTGAAGAATTAAGAAAACAAGTGAGCAAAAGAAAACAAGAATCTCTCATTTTCCACTTAGAAGAGGACACATTTTTCCTCATTGTTTTTGTGTCTATAAATGCTTTCATTTGTAAAAATTACATCACATTGTAATGAGGTCTTCTTGTCTTTCTTTTCCCTTGAAACTATAAAGTGAATTTCTTTCCATGATACAAAACCCCTTATTTTTGGTGATATATGCATACATATTCATCCCAACCAACCATTGTTTCTGTAGACCTTTTAGCTAAATGTTTATCAGCATCCATGTTTGTCTCTTTGAATGAGGTTCTAAAATTGCAATCACTAGGTGAAAGAAGGTACAAATTTTGCAGGTTTTATTTATGAGTGTGGTTAAGTAGCTGTCTGAAAGTTTCTATCAGTTGACACTCAGTTGCTGTATAATAGCGTTTATTTCCACACATTTGCTTTTATCAAACAAAGCATTGCACTTCTCTTATTAGAGAACATCCTGCCATGTTTATGGGCGTTTCTTCTTTTGTCTTTGCCTCTCCTTGTCCCTGCCTGCTTTATGTATGGGCTGCTCCGCTCTGAAAACCCTCCTGCCTGTGAAGATCAGCCTCTACGAATCCCACGCAAACGCTTTCCCCACTCACTTGTCTTAATTTTATTGTGTTCTGAAGCACCAGAAGTCCCCCCTTCCCCTCCAAACTGGGGCAGCCACTGCCTTCAAAAAATTTTTTTTCTTCTGAATTAAAATCTTCCTGAGAAAGGCACAGCTCTTAAATTCAACGAGTTTTGATCGGTACGTACCCCTATGCGATCTACACCCCAGACAGAAAGTGTATTATCTCCATTGCCCAGGAAGGTTCTCGTGTCCTTCCCAGTCCACCCTCTGTAGGCCCCCAATCTGGAGAGAACTGTTCTGATCTCTACCCCATATTTGGCTGAATTTCATATTAACAGTCATACAGTGTAAACCCTTTTGTATCTGACATCTTTTATGATGTTCTTGACGTTCAACCGTCTATAACAGTTCATTCTTTTTTATTGCTAATATTCCCTTGTATTTTGCAGTTGGGGTTTATCCATTTTCCCACTGATTGCACACTAAATTTTAATTACAACATACCTAAATTCTCAATTATTTCCCTTTATGACTGTTGACAATATTCTTTATATTCCACAACCCTATAGAGATGTCCAGAGTTTTTCCTTAGTACTTTTTTTAAAAACTTAAGTCTTTACTCCATTTGATGAATAAAGATTTCAACTTTAATCTCTTCTCTTCAAATGATTAGCAGGTACCCTACCATATTGCTTTCTCACTGATTTGAAAAGCCACTTTCATTATATTTTAAATCCCTACAGGGGTGGTATTAAAACTAGTCAAGAGTTGGTGAGGCACAGGCACTGACCAGCCTACAAAGCTGCCCATTAAGAACAGCTGGAGCACACTGATCATACACATATCGGCTGGGTATCAGCCTGGAGTCAGTACATTTGCTTGGGGCCATTCCTTTACTTTCTATTATTTTGCATTGATCTGGGCCAATATCACGTTGTTTTCATTTCGGAGCCCACATAACATGTTTTTATTTTCTGGGAGCACAGTTTCTCCCTCATTACTCTTCTTTTTGACTGCTCTCAAATCTTCATTCTTCCAGATGAACTATTTAACGATTTTCACAATTCTCAGGAAGTTCTGTTGGAACTTAGTGTTACATTTAGGTACTTAAAATGTTTTTGCTAATTGAGAATGTTTCATATTTTCTAACACATATGTAAGTGCTTAGCACAAAGCTCACCACATACTGAATATGCAACAATTATTTAATTACCGATTGAATGTTGTCAGTTATCTGAAAGTTACTGTTATTTGTATATAATTGGCCAGCTTGCCGATCGTAGCCAGTCTAGGAGTTCTACCATTTTATTGGATCTACCAACCCTAGATTTTAAAATTTGAGTCTTTGATGCTGGTTTCTTTCAACTGTGAGAACACGGAGATTCCTTTGAGTGTGATTCATTTGACTCTGTCAAATACCTGCATGTGAAGTCCCAAGCGAATGCTCCCAGGCATTGGGGTTGTCACCCCACCTTTCTCCTTATACACAGCTCACAGGATAGCGTGTTTGCTTTCACTGCACACTATCGTACTGAATTGCTCTGCACTGGCTGTGCACCGGTCTCCTTCAGACAGCCCCTCTGACACATAATGGCAGACACAGCCACCCAGGCCAAGTTTCTCTTTTCCAGACATGGCGAGTGAGGTTCTTGCACCATCCACCCAACGTCTGCGTGGTGCCTCACTCTGCTGGAGTGCCTCTCAGGACTCCTGTGAGGTCTAAATGGCACGCAGCAATGGGGCTACCCATTCCTTCTAATGGAAATCTACTTTTTAAAAATTACCTCTGCAAGCATTAGATCCCAGAGCTCGTTTCACGTGACTTTTTGCGCAGGCACTTCTCTTTGTACGTGAAAAACTAACTTTGGTAGACTTACAGGCAGGTTTTAATATTTTCTCGTGATTGTATGTTTTTGAGAATCCTGTCAAATGATATTGAATCTTATCTAGATGTTAGCTAGCTACAGACCCTGTTTCATTCTACATGAAAATTAGATAGTGCACCGTTTCCATCAGCAGCCAAGTCTCCAAAACCCCGTAATTGCTCTCCTTTTCTTCAGCTGTATCTTGTTTTAAAGTTCTCTAATTCACCATTCCTCTCCTTCAAAGTTCAGCCTAAGCATTTCTTGCAATGACCAAAGTTTTCTAATTATTAACGAGATATTTAAGGAAATGTAAAATTGGCATTTTTATTTTGCTAACTGTATTTTTATCCACATAACTAGTTTCCCCCACCAAGAATCACAGGTCGAGAATGCTGTAAAAACGGATCCTTTCTCAGCTCCTAAAAGGAATGGCCTACAATCGAAGCGAACGCGCATCTCCGCCAGGTCCGCAACCACGGGCCCACGCCGTCGGGCCCCACGAACCGGCGCGCGCTGTCAAAGGCGCTTCCTCCCTGGAACGCGGGATTCCGAGGACAGTGTGTGCACTCAAGTTGAAAAGTTGTCATACTCCTGTTGGAAAGAAACGGAAACATCACCACCAGGAGGGTGGCCACTAAAGACCCTCGCCGACACCTGCTGGCAACCAAAGGCGCTTCCGGGGATCTACGGGCCGACCTTTAACTCAACACAAGCCTCCCAAGCCCTGCGGCCTTAAAACAACGCCCACCCGGGCGGTGCGCCGTTCCCGCCACCTCCACGCCTGCCTGGACCCGGACTCGAGACCCTGGCGGCGGGCCGGGCTCCCTCCGCCTGAGCAGGGACGCGGCGAGCGCATCCCACGACCCTCGGCAGCCGTTGCAGGCCTGGCGGACCTACACCCCACACCCTCACGGCTGCGTTCCCGCCGCGGGGCAGGGCGAGGCCCACGGCGCCTGCGCACTCAGTGACCGGGCCGCCCTGCGCCTCAGTGCGCACGCAGCACCACGTGACCCACTACCAGTATCCAAGATGGACGCCGCGGCGAGGCCTGGCCGGCTCCCCGCCTTAGCCTGCACCCCATTGTGTGCCCTCTAAGCGCGAATTAGGCTCGCAGACACGCGGTGCTGACCGCTAGGCAGCCATGCGGGCTACCGAGTGCGACTGGACACGGCCGGGGCCCGTGTTTACGGTCACTACTGGCCCCCGGTCCCTGCGCCTCCTCAACCGCGAAGCACCCAGCGGCTGGCGCCTGGAGCGTCTTTTGGTACGCCCCACCCTCTAGAATTGGCAGCTCCAGCAGCCAATGAGGTCCAGGACGCGTGCGGGGAGGCGGGCAGGGGTGGAGCCTCTCTGCCGCTCATAGGGCATCCGGCCCCGCGGTTGGGCAGCCGCTGGGCGAGGGGTGGGAGCAGACGGGCTGTGCGCAGGTTTCAGCGGGCCAATGGAAGGCCGGCCAGGCGCCCGGGGCGGGCGGGCGGGAGGCGGGGCCGAGCCGTAATTGACGAGCTCTTCATTAGAAACCAGGCGGGAGGGCGGGGCCCGCAAGGGGAGGTGACGCAAGACTGCCGCAGCCAATGGTTGGCGAGCCGCCGGCTGGCTGGGCGGGGCCGGGCCGGCTGACGGGCGTGCGGGGTGGCCTATCGCCGCCTGGCTCGACGCTGGAGGGGGGAGAAGCATCATGGTTCAACGTGGGTCAATTTTTTGTGAATGAGGAGGGGAGGTTGTGGGGCCGCCGCCGCGGAGCACCGTCCCCGCCGCCGCCCGAGCCCGAGCCCGAGCCCGCGCACCCGCCCGCGCCGCCGCCGCCGCCGCCCGAACAGCCTCCCAGCCTGGGCCCCCGGCGGCGCCGTGGCCGCGTCCCGGCTGTCGCCGCCCGAGCCCGAGCCCGCGCGCCGGCGGGTGGCGGCGCAGGCTGAGGAGATGCGGCGCGGAGCGCCGGAGCAGGGCTAGAGCCGGCCGCCGCCGCCCGCCGCGGTAAGCGCAGCCCCGGCCCGGCGCCCGCGGGCCATTGTCCGCCGCCCGCCCCGCGCCCCGCGCAGCCTGCAGGCCTTGGAGCCCGCGGCAGGTGGACGCCGCCGGTCCACACCCGCCCCGCGCGCGGCCGTGGGAGGCGGGGGCCAGCGCTGGCCGCGCGCCGTGGGACCCGCCGGTCCCCAGGGCCGCCCGGCCCCTTCTGGACCTTTCCACCCGCGCCGCGAGGCGGCTTCGCCCGCCGGGGCGGGGGCGCGGGGGTGGGCACGGCAGGCAGCGGCGCCGTCTCCCGGTGCGGGGCCCGCGCCCCCCGAGCAGGTGGGCTCCGGGCCGCCGGGAGTGAGGGCGGGGGCGGGCGGGCGCCGGGGCCGGCCGGGCGCCGTTTATGTAACTTTGTCAAATGCTGTGAGTTTGCAGAAAAACGTCCCTGCCGGGGGTCCGCGGCCCCGCGCTTGTCGTCGCCGCTGCGAGCGCCCGGGGGGTCGCGGGAGGGCGGGGGGCTGCCCGGGACCCGCTCGGCTCAGCCCGCAGGGCGCCAGCAGGCCGAGACGGGGCCCTGTCCCGCTCGGGGGTGGGATCCGCGTTTGCCGGCGTTGCGAAAACACACCACGGAATCATAAGCAAATTATCTCGTATTTACATTGAGCGTTGAATTATTTGACACTGTTATAGCAGGAGACCGTGCGTATCAGTTGGAAAGGCCGGGGGTGGAACCCAGTGTACTCATTTAATGCACATCAAAAATTTGTAATAACTTGAGGCAGCTGATATGAGTGTTTTCTTTATTGCATGTTGTAAATTGACCTGCTGTGACACAATTTTCAAATAAAGCGTTGCAGAAATTAAACTTAAGTTATTTTAAAACTAATGACTTTCTTAACTAAATCCTAATTGCATGACTGTAGAGACCTACCTAATTACTTGCTGAGAGCAGTTCTGCTTGCTCTCCGTGAGGGAGGAAAGGGCCTGTGCAGTCACTTTGCCGCCCCGTTTTTCTCTGTTCAGGCTTTTCTGTTTATTCCCACAAATCACCGAAGCAGTTAAGGCCTGGGAGTAAGCCTGTAAACAGTCCTGGCCCAGCGCCAGCCCAGCAGGACTAGGGGGATACTGGCAGGTTTGCACCTTGACCTGGTTTCACTTTTTCTTTTGTAATATGATCGTAGTTGCCTGGAGTTTTAATTGCTTCTGATAATTCTGTGCATTATTTTCGGGACTGTCCAAGGAAGGCTGGTGTGGTGGTTTCAGGACCTAGCCAGGAAAGGTGGTGGTGGTGGCTGGGGAGAGGGAGGGTGGAAGGGAGGGAGATCGAATTAAGAAAACTCAGCTGCTTGTACACAAATATACACTACAGCAGTTACAAAGCAACAAAAGTTATTGCAGAATTTTGCAGTAACTATGGCAACACAATTACTCTATTATAATTGGAAATGCAAAATGCCACCCAGTTAGAAGTTTCATCAGAATGGAGTTTTGGATATCAAAAATATGTGAAATTTAATTTTTTTTCAGGTAGCTCCTGTGAATTCTAAAATCTGTGTTCAATTACCTATTTTTAAGACTGATCGGGCTTTCCCAGATATTCTACTCTCTGGGATCTGTGGCATCTTTCCCCAGAAGAACTCACATTTGTGTGGGAGGGAAGTATTTTCATGCCTTAAAAACACACACCCCAACACATTGTAAGACTTCTATAGCTTTCTGTGTTCTGGGCTTTTATTTTAGAGATCAAATCCCATCCTAAAGAGAGCAGTAATCAATTAGAAAAGAAGCCGGCTGTAGTCAGCAGGCAGATGTAACGCTGCCCTCTTTAGGGTTCTTTCTCCTGCAAGGGGAGCTGGCAGCAGGCATGCCCCCGGGGGAGCCCTGGGCTAAGGGGCGGGGCGGAGGGAAGATGACTGGACTGCACATAGGCCTGGAAGGCCTAGGGACGAAGGACAGATGTGGCCTCGGAGCCCTGCACCAGAGAGAATGTTCTGTGTTCAGCAGCTTCCTAGCCATGCAAAATAAAAATCTCCAAATGCCATATTCTCGGAGGCCTTGGGGGCTGTTGCTGTAGCAAGATGGACAGGACAACCTGGCACGCTGGCCACGTGCGGCTCAGGCAGCCCATCTGGACTCTGTGGCCAGAGACCTCGTTGAGAAGAATGCCCTATGGATGTTTACCAGGAGGACTCTAGTGCTGGAAGTTTCCACACATTGTGGGGTTGCTGCAGTTTAATTTTGTTATAACTCTTTCCTTTTAACTACTGCATATTTATGCCCAGTAATCGACTTCCATTCTCCAGCTTCATTGTGAGGTTTCAATGCAGCATGAATGGCTTTGAATTCCAATCCTTTGATGTTGGGGGTGGCACCAAAGGAAAGGCGACTTTATGCTGTCTTAATTGCCGGAGCAGAAGAAACATTTCATCACTCCTGTAGAATTCATCCATACCATTCTCTATTGAAAACGTCTGGGCTTTCATAGCTCAGAAGCTGCCATGAGTAATATATTAATACCTGATGTAGGGCGCGAAGGAGCCGCAGAGGCCTAGAGAACTGCCGTTGCTGAGAGGCAGCGGGGCGACAGGCTGTGGCCGGGCTTTCCTCCGAGGCTCAGAATTGATGACTGTAGCTGGGGATGGGGGAAATGAAGGGCGAAGGGGCCCGGTCTCCACCTAAGCTTGGGGCTGTGGAACCGGGACTGAGCCCCTGCCCTGTTGTTTGCAGCCCCCAGTCTGTCCTGGGGTAAGGAGTCGGAAAGGATGGATTTGGAGGGAGTGTTTGTTTTGATTTACCCCAGTCTGTCCTGGGGTAAGGAGTCGGAAAGGATGGATTTGGAGGGAGTGTTTGTTTTGATTTCAGGTGGTCAGCATATGCCCTGCCGTGTGGTGGGCTCTGGGTTTTTGGCCTTGACGTTAGAGGCGGGTACTGCACCTTCTGGTTCAGGTCAGATGAGGGGTGCCGTGTCAAAAGTGATGCTACCTTTGAACACACCTTAACTCATTCTTAAGCGTTTCTGTGGGAACAAGTGTCACTGAGGTCAGTAAGTTCTCTTCATACGGTCAGTTTTCTTCTCTTGGGCTTCTGTGCGTGGGAAGAGTGGGACCTGTTTTGGGGTGGCATGAGGGCCATGGTGCCTGCAGCATTAAATGGCCATGTCCCCTTGCTGCAGCCTCACTGAGACACCTCCTACTCACTTCCTAGAAGGAGGGTCAGGGTCCTACATGTCCCCTTGCTGTGGCCTTGCTGACACACCTCCTACTCACTTCCTAGAAGGGGTCAGGGTCCTACATGTCCCCTTGCTGTGGCCTTGCTGACACACCTCCTACTCACTTCGTGGAAGGAAGGTCGGGGTCCTACATAGATTGTCCCCACTGTGACTTCCTGTATCACTGTCGGGGGATGAGGATGTATCCTGGAGCAAGGAGATGATGCCACGAGCAGCTGTCACATGCTCCCGTAGCTGACGCCAGATGAGCACCTGCTTGGGGCTCGTGCTGTTTCATGCACTCACCATGTAGGTGTCAGCACAGTCCTGCAGGTGGGCTCTACCTCTGGAGGAACTGGGGGTAGAATGCGATGGACCATCTGCCACCCCCTGCATCTCCAGTCCCAAAGGCCAGTTCCTCTCCGTGCCTCTGCTTCTGGGCTGGTGGTGACCTTGAAGCTGAAGTTCAGCTTGTCGAGGTGCTTGGGCGAACACAGCCTCTTAGAGAAGAGGACGATTTGGAATACCTTTCTAGTTCAGTGTCGTTAGACTTTCTAGTGCTGTGTTGACTGTTCTTGGAGCTGTTACAGGCGGGTTTCATAGGTCTGGGCAGTACTTCTGGCTTTCTCATGCTGTCTTATGTCACGTGTGGGGCTGCAGAACTAGAAGACATCATGTTCTTCTGCAAAGTCCCCAGGACGCCTGGAAGCAGGTGGGGGTGACGGAAGGGAGCTAATGCTCCAAGTCCACTTCAGCCGGAGCAGCTTTTAGTGTTTGTTGTTCGGTCTGTTGATTACCTTGGAAGATTTTATTGGAAGAAAGCATTTGAGGACCAAGTTAATCTACTCTTTCAATACCAACCCGGAAACCTTAAAGAAAATCTTGACAGATTTAATAGGATAAGAGTTTTTTTAAAAATCTCTTTGGCAAAAGACTCCGTCAGCCGGGCTAAGAGACAACGAGAGAGAAAATACATAACACATTATGCCTGTGTAAGCTTAATAGTCAATATATAAAGAGCTTTTACAGACCAATAAGGAGAGCATGAGATCACCATTGCAAGATGAGCAGAGCGTATGAACATTGAATCATTGTGCCAGTGATGAAAGGTTAGCATTACTAATCAATTCAGTGTGAAGGAGATTCCCTTTATGCCTATCATATTGGCGAGTTTGATGATACCTGTTGCTGGTCATAATAATAATTTCTATTTTGTAAGGTTTTTGCAAAGTTTAAATAAGTTAATGTATGGAAATTTCCTTGAATAGCGCCTGGCATGTAGTAAGCATGATATAAATGTTGGCTGTTATTTATTATCATTTGCTCTCTGGAGAGACCCATATGTATTATTATATAAAATATAATAGGGCTGGGCGAGGTACCTTATGCCTGTAATCCCAGAACTTTGGGAGGCCAAGGTGAGAGGATCACTTGAGCCCAGGAGTTCAAGACCAGCCTGGGCAACATAGTGAGACCCTCATCTCTACAAAAAAAAAAAAAAAAAAAAAAAAATCAGGCATGGCGTCGTGTGCCTGTAGTCCCCATTACTTGGGAGGCTGTGGCAGGAGAATCACGTGAACCTGGAAAGTCAAGGTTGCAGTGAGGTGTGATTTTGCCACTGCACTTCAGCCTGAGTGACACAGCGAGACCATGTGCTGTCCCCCCCAAAAAGTTTATATATGTAATGTATAAACATAAAATAGTGATTACCGAATTGCTCTCTAGAAAAGTCTTAAGTGTCAAAATCTTAAATGCCATTCCCCTTGTCCCCACAGTTCTACATTTTGAAATCTATTCTAAGGAAAGAAGATAAGTGTGTAGATATCCAGACGTGTGTGGAGGTCGGGGCTGCATTATTTATAAAAGCAGTACTTGTTAAACATGCTGGCATTTCTGCACTGTGGCATCCTCCATGTGTAGACAGGCAGAAGTGTGCAGTGTAAGAGGGAAAGGCGGGGTCTGGAGCAGTCCCCGGGCCACTCCTGGTTTTAAGTACATGGGTCTCTAAGGTAACCATCAGAGGTGAGGAAATGGGGTACACTTTTCTTTTATACATGGTGGTATTGTAGAGATTCTTTTGGTAAGCGTGTATTACTTTTTTACAGTAGTAATTTGAAAACATTTAGATATCTTCATTGGAAAGAAAAGTACTCTTTAAGTCCTTGGCAAGTTGATAAATATGCTTCGCAATAGAAGAATTTAGGGGCATTTGTTTTTCTAACTCACATGTAAGCTCTTCAAGGTGGGGACTGACCCTCGGGGTCTGAGCGGGCTCTGCTACAGCCCATCCTACAAACAGTCTCCCAGGTTTCCACCAGAAGCAGGTTTGTACCTCTCATTCCCTTGCTTGAAACCCTGGCATGACTTTCCTATATTCTTAGGATCCTAAGGTCTCGGGGCCCTGGAAGGCCTGCCTGATCCTGGCCTCTGTTTTACCAGCCTCATCTGATAGCACTTGCTGTGTTTGTGGAGTTTCAGCTGCCACCTGCTTTACTTTCTAGCTCTCTCTAAGTCCCCTTTGACCTCGGGGCCTTTGCACACACTGTTCCCCTTCCTTGGAATGGCCTCCCTTTACCTTCCTCTTCTCCAGCCCCTCAGTTCATGCTCATCCTCTCATCCTTTGATCCCCTGTTAAACTTAGCCTAACAGCTTTTTTCCTCCTTTCTAACAGCATCCCGTTGTGCAATTTCAGGAGCTCATTGTGACCTTAGTTGTTTAATGCCCCCTTTTCTACTAGCTGGGGCTCTGTAGGATTGAGGGGCCCTGAGGGCCTCATGCCTGCTCTGTACCCTGTGCTTGGCAGTGTAGGTGCTCGAAGAATGAAAGAAAATGAATGAGTGAATGAATGAATGAATGAATGGATGAGTAAGTAGCCCAGTGAATGGCACAATGTGGGCCTTGGGTGGGAGAGCTGGGGTGAGGCCCCACCTCTGGCCTGGCCCCTCTGCGGGGTTCTTGCCAGTGCTCTGGAATTGCCTGTTTCCTGATACCCCCTGCCCCCATCTGGGAACTTCCTGGTCCTGATTTTGGAGATTACATGCTCCTAAGGAGATGTCATAAATGCAAGTGGAGGGAATTCTGTGATGCAGAAAGGAATGGGAGGGAGAACGGCCTTCAACACAGCTGTCGAGTGGCAAATGCGACTGTTGTGCCAAGGCCAAGGCAGGTGTGTGCGGCTTGTTCTCCAGCCACTTTGCCCAGGGCCCCGGCTTGTGAGGAGGCGAGTGGTGCTTTTATGAAGAAGTTTTTCTCTGCTTGTTTTAAATTAGAATTAATGACATTATTTAATCACTTCTTATTTAGCGTCATAATTTTAATATGATATGTTAATATGTTTGTGTACATAAACATTTTGGAGTCTGCTCTGTTTAAAAATGTGAGTGTTGGGCTTTGTGAGTTTACTGTTGTTTATGAAGTACTCCGTCTGTGTGAGTCAAGTGCTTTTGCTGGATTGATGTTTAAGCTTGAAACAATAAATCAGTTCTTAGGACCTGAAAGTCTGAACCAGCATTCCAAGTGGGAGTATTGTTCAAGCGGTGAGGGAATTGCATTTTCCCTTGGGAATGGCCCGTCATCTGGTTTATGTGTTGCTATTTGCTGGAGCGGTTCTTTTTTAAACTGAGGAAGAGAAGTTTCTGTGGTATCTCCACTGGCCTCCCTGGTGGTGGGGTTGGGGGTGGAGGGGGGGTGGTCCTTGGGGGCCATGTTCCCTAAATATTTCTAATTGATTAGTTATTATTTTGCAAATACTCATTTTACACCCCAGCCCAAGTACTAGGTTTTACATGAGATGAGACTCAGTTGAACACATTCTCTGTGCCAGACGCAGTGGCCAGCCCCATGACCCCAGGCTTGATCAGGAAAACTGGCCTCTGCCCACAAGAGGCTTTGGTGTTGGTAGGGACAGAGGAGAAAAAGGAGCTAAACAGGCAGGTGCACACGGGTCACCATCCTGAGAACCAGGGCTGTGGCTGGAGGGCTTGCTTGGTAGGGAGAGCCGTGGTGCAGGAGCCAGGCCCAGATGAGGAGGAGGAAGGGGAGGCTGGGTGGGTGGGAATGGGGTGTGGTCCTTTTTAGCCAGAGCCAGAGTTTCGGGGCTGCAGTAGGGTGAAAAGGGCATTGTGGCCAGACGGTGGCCTGGTGACTGAGGTCTCTGAGGCCAGAGTGCGTGAGCCAGTGATGAGCCGGGCCAACTGGCAGGCTGCCTGGGTGGGGCGGAGGTGTGGTCTGCACAAAGGACTTCCTTGCGTTTTCATGTACGTGTAGTCTTCTTGCATTTAATGGAGAGTTTGCTTCTGTCCTTTCTGTTTTGTGCATTGGTGCCTGGCTCCAGCTGGGTGATGGACCTGATCTCTCTTGTTCTAACTTGGTGGAGGCAGGCCCATTCAGATGCATCCCAAGGAGGCCTCCAGGTGGTCCATGGAGTGGCTAGGCCCTCCCTGGGGCACATGCTTGGTGGTGCTGTTGTGGGGACCTCTGCATGAAAAGCAAGGGCAGCTTCCAAAACAAGGGCAAGGTGAAGAAGGTGGCTCACACGCCGGGGGTCCCAGCCCTGTGGCTCTGAGACGGGCCGCATCCAGAAGGGAGGGAGTTCCTTCCTTCCAGCAGTGCTGGCGAGAGCTTCCTCTGTGCCTAGGTCCAGGATTCTGTAGAGTAGCTGTCAGGACTGAAGCCTGCCAGGAGTCTGTGTAGAAACCGTGCTGGAGGGGACCCGCTGGGGGACCCGAGCTGGCACCCCCAGTGCCACCGGTTTACACACCAGAATTCCGGGTCTGAGGCTGAGCCCAGCCTGGCCCATCTGCAGGGGCCTTGCTGGCTGGCACCGTGCCATGTAAGTCAAGTGGCAGAAAGTGGGCCCCCAGCAGGTCAGCAGAGCGTGGCCAAGGGCCCCTGAGCCTCAGTCCTCCCTGTGGCCTGGGGCTCATCCCAGCTGGCTATTGAGGACTTACCCACCCCCAGGACTCATGTCCGAGCCCCGTAAGCTCAGGGGTTAGAGTGTTCTAAGGAGGCTGACCCCCATTCCACCTCTGGGGGCTGTGGACAAGGAGGGGAAGATGGCCTGTGGGTCCACACAAGCGGGGTGTGTCTTAATTAGTGATGCCAACTGTGCCTCCTTGCTTGCAGGATGTGGGTGGCCCTCTGACCTTTTGGACCTTTAAAGGGAGCCATAAAACCATTGGGAGGTTCTGGCATATTAAAACCCCCTCTACTATAAAATTTACGTCAGATTTTGCACTGAAAAAATCCTCATAGGTGGTCACAGTCCCCATTCTTTGGAGAACACTTGTTTGCCAGATCAAGGGCTCTGTGTTGGAATCCGCCCCTTGGCTCTCCAGGTCAGAAGGATGCATCAAAGGAGATGTCACTGGGGTGCCTGTGTCTTCTCGCCTTTCGAGTGCCTGCCCTGAAGCAGCTTGCTTTCCTTTGCCCCTGAGTGTGCAGCACAGCCCAGCGTAGCTCGGTTGCCGGCTGGGGCAGCAGCTGACCTGCAGAGCCGTTACGCGCATGCCCGCTGCCATCCGAGGGTAGCAGCCGGGCTGGGCCATCCCACCCCTGCCTGGCATGGTGGCCCAGGCAGGATGGGGCCTGGTGTGGGAGCATCCAGCTCACCTCCCAAGCTGGTGGGGATGTTGACCTTTTGGGCTTCGGAGTTCACAACCAACCATGTGCAATGCTTCCCGCGGTCCCTCCCTGAAGAAGAGTGTCTTTCCATGTCAGCGTGCCAGCTTCAGCACACGCGGGCTGCGTTCTGACGAAGTTCTGTTTTCGGAATTCTCCTGGTTAAGCGGAGGCCAGAGCTGAGGCACGTGGGGGCTGCGGAGGGCCTCTTCTCTTGTTTCACGTATCCTTCTCCTGGTTCCTTGGTGCTCTCGTGGGTGTGGGGTGAAGGGTCTGATTGGTGGATGTGCTCACTTCTGCTCGTCACACTGCCAATGTGCCGCAGTGGACAAGAGTGATTTGCAGTGATGTCCTGTGTTCCATGGCTCTGGGGTGTTGAGTGAGCATCGGTTGAGATCCCAGCTTCACTGTTATGACCCCATCACCTCAGTGAGTCCTTTGTCGTCTGCTGAGTGAGTGTCTCTCCCGCAGAGACTCAGCTTTCCTCTTCCTCCTCCCCCGCTGGCTCTGAGGACACGCAGCCCTCTCTGCTGGCAGGTCTTGGGAGGAATGAGGAGTAGGGTATGTCCCCTGCCCGGGGCCTGCGGCTGACCGGGCCTTGGATGCACCTGCAGGACTTTCTGAGGCTCCTGCACCTGCTCAGGGTGTCTCTGCAGCAGGTCGTGGTGTGGTGGACGTCTCCCCGAAGGACCTTAGTACCGTTTGAGAACAAGCTCTCGTCTGCCTTTGTCCTTGCAGGGACTGTGTCATAGTTTACAGAGATTAGACTCTTGAAAGCTCAGAAGCACCGTGATGCTTCCCACGGACACTGTCAGCCCCCAGGGCATGCTGCGCTTGTTAGGGACCTGAAGGGCCAGTGTCCCTACCCGGTATGCAGAGCCCGGCTCGTGATGGTGGCTCAGCTGCTATGGCATGTCCAGATTGCGCCTTGGCCACAGTGTGATTCGTATCGAGGCCGAGCCGAGGCCCCTGGCCCTGAGGATGACCCGAGCGGTCTGATGGACACTGTGCCACGGCTTTGCCGTCTGTCATGCTTCCCAGTGTGCTGGGAGAGGGAGCTGCCCTGAGACTGTGGCTGTGCGTAAATCCAGGCTGCCCCGCTTTCCCTCCCCTTGGTTCTTTCTGTCCCGTCTTCACTGCTTCTGATTTGCATGAGCAGGGACCCTGAAGGACTGTGTGCATTTTGCCCACTGCCTTGGTCAGAGGGCTACCGGGTGTGGCTGCAGTGTCTCAAGGGAGGCTGCGTGGCTGGGTGCTCAGGTCCAGGCTCGGGGCTCCAGGCATGTGGCGGCTCCTGGTAGCAAAGTGAGGGGTAGTGCCGCTGTGGAGGGCAGTGAAGGACAGGGAGATGGGAGAGGTCAGGGCTGGGGCTGCGGCCGCGTGGTGCCCCTGTGGGCACAGCTCCTCCACAGGTGGAGGGTGGGAAAGGCACTCTAAGGGGATTTTGGGGGGTGGCTTCCAATATATATATATATCTTTTGAGACAGAGTCCTGCTTTGTTGCCCAGGCTGGAGTGTACTGGTACAATCACCACTCACTACAGTACAATCACCACTCACTGCAACCTTGATCTCCCAGCTTAAGCAGTTCTCGCCTCAGCCGCCTGATTAGCTGGAACCAAAGACGCATGCCACCATGGCTGGCTAATTTTTTGTATATTTTGTAGAGATGAGGTTTCGCCATGTTGCCCATGGCTGGTCTCAAACTCCTGGGCTCAAACAGTCTGCCCACCTCGGCCTACCAAAGTGCTGGGATTACAAGCGTGAGGTACTGTACCTGGCTGGCTTCGAGGGAGGTATTGAGCAGGGAGGTATTTCTGGTAGCTCCCCATCAGATAGGCTCTCGCTAGGTACTGTGGCCTCAGGGAATTGTTTGGCTTGTTTTCCTAGAAAGTGCCGGAGGAGGAAGTATTCAGGCACTGTTTGATCCAGCTCCTCCACAGTGTCATCTGGGGCTTGTTTCTTTTCCCTACCTGGGGAGAGTCAGCTTCATGGGATACACAGGCCCTGCCCGCTGCTCCCAGGGTTATATACACTGGCTGGTTCACACCCGTCAGGAAGGACAGCATCTTTGTCTTAGCAAGTCTTGGATTCACTCTCCTTCGGTCTGGCTCCAGCCACGTATTGAACTCTGAACCAGTCACTGTGACCGGGGTGCAGAGCGCACCGAGTGGCTCAGCCTGGGTGCTGGACATGCCTCTTCCAGAAGCCGGCTGGGGAACTGGCCTCCCTGGTATGGAATTCACTGATGTCAGGAAGGAAGGGGGAAGGGGACAGATGCTGAGGAGGAAAGCCGCCAGTAGCGTCCTCAGTGAATTTAGCTCCTCGTGCCTCATGAATCCCAGCAGCAGTTCCAGAATAGTCTTGGTGTGGGCTCAGTGTGCATGGGTGCCACACTGAACGCTCTGCGGACCTCGCCTCAGAATCCCTTAGCAGGCCTCTAGGAGGGCAGGGTGGGCCCCATCCTGTGTCCGGAGTTGGTTCCTTCCAGTGGGTTCTTGGTCTCACTGGCTTCAAGAATGAAGCTGCAGACCTTTGCGGTGAGTGTTACAGCTCTTAAAGATGGTGTGTCCGGAGTTTGTTCCTTCAGATGTGTCCGGGGTTTCTTCTGTCCAGCAGGTTCGTGGTCTTGCTGACTTCAAGAATGAAGCTGCAGACCTTCGCGGCAAGTGTTACAACTCTTAAAGGTAGTGCGGACCCAAAGAGTGAACAGCAACAAGATTTATTGTGGAGATCGAAAGAACAAAGCTTCCACAGCATGGAAGGGGACCCAAATGGGTTGCCGCTGCTGGCTGGGGTGGCCAGCTATTATTCCGTTATTTGTCCCCACCCGCGTCCTACTGATTGGTCCATTTTACAGAGTGCTGATTGGTGCATTTACAATCCTTTAGCTAGACACAGAGTGCTGATTGGTGCATTTTTACAGAGTGCTGATTGGTGCATTTACAATCCTCTAGCTAGACAGAAAAGTTCTCCAAGTCCCCACCCGACCCAGAAGTCCAGCTGGCTTCACCTCTCAATCCCAGAGGCAGAATGCGGGCTCCTAGGGCCTGCGGGAGAAGCCCTCGGCAGGGTTTTCTGGCAGTGGAGACTAACACACAGTGGCCTCCCTGTGTCTCTGCTGCTTCCTGGGAAAACCCGGGGCCCTGGAAGTCAGAGCCCAAGTGCGCCAAAATGGCCAGTGGGAAAGGTGGATAGAAGTAATGGCAGCTCAGCAGGGAGATCCCTCCACACACTCCCTCCACTGATGACTGGCTGGATGCAGAGAAGCCTGGGGCCCTTAGAGTGGGGAGTGGGGGCCAGGAAGGGAGGAGCCTGTGTGGCAGAGTCCCTGCGGCTGCAGCCCAGTGACCCCAAGGGGCGGGGTGGGGGCTCCAACCCACAGGATGGTGGAGGACGGATCAGGGCCATGGCTGCCAAAGGGGGGCCCAGAGGGTGGTCCTTCCAGCCGTGCGGTCCAGCTGCCCTCTGGGGCCAGGCACCCAGGTCACCCAGAGGACCAAGGCTCTGCTGGTCATCTGAGGATGCTCTGGAGAAGGGTTGAGCCATGTTGGCTCATCTGTCCCATGCAGAGGTGGGCAGGTGCCTGAGAAGGCCGATGCAAACGTGGCCCGGGCCCCGATAGTCCTGGAAGCCGCACTGACCGCATCTGCCTCCCTGCGGGCAAGTGGTGTGTTAGAAGGAATGTGCTTTGGGATTAGGCGGATGAGCTTCAAAGTCCAGGCTTGCGGCCCTCCAGCGAGCGGAGAGCCACAGTGGTCAGTTTGCCACTTCCCTCATCCGGGTCCACCCATCTGCAAAGCAGACTTCAGGGTTTCCTCCTTGAAGAATTGTTGTCAGGATAAGTAACACAGGAGGTCAATGGCCCAGCCTTTCCCCAACCCCAGGTGCCATGAGGTGAATGAACTCGCTGCCTCCCTCGGCTTCAGGGAGGACCTGCCCAGCCGCGTCCTGCCATGTTTCTGCAGTGGGTGTCTTCTGTGTGCTGGGCCCCATGTTATGACATGTGGTCCGTTAGTCCCTGCACACCTGTGGCGTGGATACCCTTCCTCCCGTCTGATACCTGTGGCCACTGCGGCCCCAAGCGAGAGCGGTGGGGTGGGGGTGTGGATCTGAGCTGGCCGCTGCTCCTGAGCCCACGCCTTCCACTCTCCTTAGTGCCCATTGCAATGCGCGGTGGAACCATGTGCCCCAGCCAGGAGGCGCGGCTCCTCCAGGGGTGCACTCTTGTTGGAAAGTAGAGTGAGGAGGAGCTTGGCTTTTTAGGCTTTTTAGGGCCCAGGTGCATCTTGGTGGAGCCACGTTCCAGCTGCTCTGGTGCCATTGACCCAACCGCTCTAAGCCTTGGTTTTCTTCTCCACACGATCAGAATTGCAGTATCCCTGCCCTGGCTGAATTGTTTTGGGTATAAAGCGTATTGTCCCTGTCAGCTGGGGCACAAGGCTGGCACAGATGCTGCCTGAAGAAAGGCTGGAGCTTTCTCTGGTCACAGAGTGCTGTGCCTCGTCCTGTCTCTAGGCTGGAGGGAGAGGCAGAGAACCTCAAACCTGCACACCTCTAAGAGGAGGTTTCTTCCAGGCGAGGGTGGGGGTTTTGTAAAGTAAGGGGTGGGAGGCTCTCCTGGGCATTGCGTTGGTGGCGGCCGGCCCTGTGGTCCTGGCCAGGCACGCAGCGGCAGGACTGAGGCTGGAAGTGGCCTCCTGGCCTGGGTGCACCGGGGGATCTTCTGGCCACTCTCCAGCCCCTGCTGCAGCCATTCTGGTGCTTGTGGGCCCGCGGCTGCTTCAGTGGGTGACCCCATCCAGGCCACTTGTGAGCAGTCCCCTCTTCTCTGTCTTTAGCTCCCACTGAAGTTCTAGGACTGCAGCCCTAGTGAGTGTTATTCCTCCTCAACACACATGTACGTACATGTGCACGTGCCGCACACAGCAAGCATTCCCACCCACACACTCGTGCTCCCCGGACACGCACACACCCTCATACAGACAGATGCACGGACAGACATCTGCACACACGTGCTCACTCACTGGAGTCGTGCAGTCTGGCTCGTCTGGCGTGATTCCTGGTGAACCCAGAACAGTCACTCACCTCTGGTCGCTGCCACCTAATGAGGAAGGGTGGAGTTTCTCTAAAATGGGTACATCTGATGGTGGCGAGGGTGGCGAAATCCTCCCTCATGCGCAGTTCTCACCCAGCTTCTCTTCTCTCCAGGGAGACCACTGTGTTTTCACTGTTAGAACTGGGCTGTCTCTGGACAAGGGCCAGCCTTGTTACGAGCAGAAGTTCTCGGTATTGTGTCTGGGATGTGGCTCTTGCTCCTCTAGGTCGTGACTACGTTGTTTATGAAAGTCAAGCTCTTACACCTAAAGCCGGTGCTCATGGGATTTCCTTACGGTGCATTACATTGTTAAATTTCAGGCCCAGACGTGGTCTGGCGGCTTGTCTGGAACACACAGTGGTGCTCCAAGCATGCCTCTGCGTGGACGCCTTACCCGCCAACATCCGTGGGCTCCAGAGGCCTCGCACCCTCCCCTGGCCGGCCACCCCGGGATGCCCCCAGGACCTGCACCCTCAGCTGACGCTCCTCTTGGGGAGGTGGTTTTGAACCTCTGTCATGTGGTTCCTCCCGTGGTTGGGACACACTGTAATCTGCCTCTGGTGTGACCCATCTCTCTTTGGTCTTTCCTCGTCCCTCCAGTGCCACCCATTTTCGTACAGAAACTGAGGATGCCTCTAATTCCGTTTGAGCATTTGAGTCTCAGTGTCTGTGACCTTGACTCCCCCTGTGCGGCCGCCCCAGCCCCAGCGGCACAGTCAGGACTGGGACCTGATAGTCGCTCTGAACCTCTGAGACACAGGCCCCAGCCTCTCTTCCCTGTGCTCCGACTCTCAGCCTTCCTTCTCTGCCCTGGTCCTGGCATCCTGCGGCTCATCATTGTCTAGAGTAAAACGCAGGCCCCTCTGCCGTGCCTGCCGGGTCTTCCAGGGTTTGGCCCAGCCTCCCCGACCCAGATTCCTTCTCCCTCATCCTTGGGTCTGGCCACATTGTTTAGCCCTTGTTTAGGGCACACCTGAGCTTTCCTGTCCCTGGGCCTCTGTTTACCGTGCCTCCGGGGCTTGTTTGGGGCTCCCGGAGCAGAGCTGTAGGAGACTGTCTTGGACCGCTTTCCGGGGCCCAGTGGCCTCTTTTTGATTCTGTACCAGCAGGAAGGGTCATCACAGCCTCCGTGGCTTCCTCGGCACTCACCGTGGCTTGCCTGGCCTCCTGTCCCCTTTGTGAGTTGTAGTGAGTAATGGATGAGGCTGCAGTCAGGCTCCCTGTGTCCTGTTGTATCACATGGTCCTTCTGGGGCTCCTGGGGTGGCGTCTGTAGAATCAGGGACAGGCGTGTGCGTGTTCCTTATCACAGGCCAGCTTTGCCCGCTGGTGGGCTGTGCTGTGCACCTGAAGCTGCGAGGGCTCCAGGCACAGGCAGGCAGGGGGCTTGAGGCTGAGACTTCAGAGGGAACAGGGGCCCCTGTGGCCACTCATTTCCATGCTCTAGCTCTGCCTTCCTGCTCTGGCCACCCACAGGGAGCCGGGTGGAGGCAGAGCTTCCCCGCTGCTGACCTGGGCAGAGTCGTGGGCCAGGAGCCTCCTTTTCTTCAGTCCTCGGAGGTGGCCCGGAGGCCCCCGGAACCTCCTGACACTGCCAGCCAGTGCTTCCTCCTGCTGAGAGCAGCCAGCCCGCTGTGTGCCCCCATGTACTGAGCTCCAAGAGTGTCGCCTCTGGCTAAGGGAAGCTGAGGGCAAGGCTTCTTCCTGAGGCTTGGAGGAGACCTTTCAGCTGAGGTGCTGGGGATGCTGGGGAGAGGGCCTCCACGCAAAGCAGTCAGGGGCTATGGGCCTCCGATTGTGCCAGTCCTGTGGAGGCGGCCGGGAAGCAAGGTGCCCTTCTCAGGAGAGAGAGCCAAGATGGAAGGGAAGGGATGGGAAGGGCTCTTCCATGGAAGCTTTGTCCCTGTCCCTGTTCACAAAATGTCCGCAGTTCTGTTCTCCTGCATCCTGGCTCGCTGGAGCCCTTGGGTGTGCACCTCCCCATCAGTTTCTGGGCCCGGGGGGGTGCAGAGAGGAGCCCTGAGCCCCTCCTCAGGTCCTGCCTGTGTCTCATCTTCTGGTGCTTGGTCCGAGGGCTGATGTATTTGGAAGTTTTATTTAAGCTGTTGTATTGTTAAAGTGTCATCTTTGTATGTGTTTGAATACAAATCAGCATTTTAGGGGTCAGAAGCAGGGGACAGAGCCGTAGGGTATATGGTGCTGGGGCCATGTCCACTGAAACAAACCAGACTCATCGTTGCCGCCTAGGACCCATTCCTTTGGATGCAGGGCAGTTTTCCTTTCTCTTTCTTTTCTTCCGTTTCCTTTGCCTTTTTCTGAGATAGAGCCTTGCTCTGTTGCGCAGGCCGGAGTGCAGTGGGACAATCATGGCTCACGGCCGCCTTGACCTCTTGGGCTCTCTCCATCTGCCTGCCTCAGCCTCCTGAGTAGCTGGGACTACAGGCGTGCACCACCACATCTGGCTTTTTTTTTTTTTTGTAGAGACAGGGGTCTCACTATGTTATCCAGGCTGGTCTTGAGCTCCTGGTCTCAAGGGATCCTCCCACTTAGGCCACCTAAAGTTCTGGGATTACAGGTGTAAGCCACCATGCCTAGCCTCAGTTTTCTTTTTCATTAAACATTTCCATATGATAGAGAGAAGTACTAAAATATGTCATTTCGAATGTGGCTTTAGGGAGATCATGGATCTTTTCAGCCCACGCAGGTATCCCAGATTACGAACACCTGATACAGAGGACCTGGGATCTGGGCATCCCCTAATATTAGCCTGGGCGTCTTTCCCATCGACGTGGTGTGCAGCCAGGTCCCCCTGGGTTTTCTGCCTTTGCAGAGCACGATGGAGGGTTGCCCACGAGCTGCTTCTCTGTCTGTGTCCGGGCTGTTCGTGGCTTCCCATTAGAGGCGAGAGTGGACTGCGCCTCGTTACTCACGTCAGTAGGCCTCTCGCATGGTGCCCAGGTGCCAGCGATGGCAGCTCTTCCAGCCGCCCTGCCCTCCAGTGGCTCTTACGTCTGTCCTTGTCTGGCCTTGTTGGTGGGGCTGATGCCGTCTGGGGGACTCTGTGGGACTGTGTGGATGAGCTTCATCCTGTCTGCATCCTGTTTCCACTTTGTATCATTTTTCTCACTTTCCAGTCTCTGTTGTCCATTCCTGCCCCGGCCATCGTTGAGGGAGGGGCCATCAGCTGGCCCGAGGCACTGCTCTACCCTGCCCCCCACCCCACGCCCTCGAGTGAGAGCTGCTGAGGCGGTGTCGTTGCCGCGCTTTCTCCCACCAGGTACAGAGAGGGAATAAATGGTAATGGATTGATCGGGCGCTCTTTGAGCGTATTGGGTTGGCAAAACTAACTGCTTCCTTGTTGCTTCATTGTGGCCCAGACTGCGCTTGCCGTGGGTTTCTCTGTGGCGCTCAGAGGAGCCAGGTGAGGAGGCACCTGTTCCGGCCGAGTGCTTAAGAAGCCGACCTCTGCCACCCCTGCCCCTGCCTGCCCACATGTCATCAGATCTGTTTCCAAGCCCTGCTCCATCTCCCGAGAGGCAGCTTTATCCTTCTTTCAGATTCTGAACTCACAGACACTGACGTTTGTCCAGCCTCCAAGCAAGGGTCTGCTCAGTGGTTATGCACTTTACGGGAAGGTGCAGGGCTCAGAGCAGTGCCAGGGCCTCCTGCTTGTGAGGGGCATCATGATGGAGGATTCCCCCTGTGGGCTGGAGCCAGGGTGGGGGTGGCCACGGGAAACAAGCGCATCTTCCTCGACAACGGAAGCCTTTGGGTGAGCGGGGTGAGATCCGTGAACTGGACTGTGAGACCGTGATGGAGAACACTGGGTATTAAGCCAACCATGCCTGTAACGTGGGCAGTTACACAGTGAAATGAACACTTCACTTGAGTTGTTAGAAAGTGTAAGCTGTTGCTCACGCCTGTAATCCCAGTACTTTGGGAGGCCGAGGTGGGTGGATCACCTGAGGTCAGGAGTTCACGACCAGCGTGGTCAACATGGTGAAACCCCATCTCTACTAAAAAAAATACAAAAAAGTTAGCCAGTCGTGGTGGCTCATGCCTGTAACTCCAGCTACTCAGGAGGCTGAGGCAGGAGAATTGCTTGAACCTGGATGGCTGAGGTTGCAGTGAGCCGAGACCGCAACATTGCACTCCAGCCTGGGCAACAAGAACCAAACTGCGTCTGAAAAAATAAAAGAAAAAGAAAGTGTAAGCTGTTAGAGAAAGCTCCCATCACGGTGGGCTGGCTTTTCCTGGCCTGGCCCCACCCACAGGACCCCTGGGCTGTTTCTCCCCTTTGTGGGGAGGAGTCAGGGAAGCCCTGTTTGGGGGCCCATGTAGAGGGCAGAGCACTGTGGCTCCGGGGTTCAGTCTCTGAGACGTGGCCCATCTGGGTCACTCTGGGTGGTCCTACCCATTACATGATCAGAAAGGCACAAAGTAGAAAATGTGTATCTTGTATTGCCTGAGAGTTTTATTAAAGCATTTCCAGTATCATTAATATTAGAGGAACTAAATTGGTAGAATAGATCAGCAATACAAATAAGCAGTTACTGTAATTGGGAAAAATACTAATGATTTAATTTGCATATGTGGCAGAAGCGATGTTTTATGATTGCTTTGATAATAAAAGACAGGCTGAGTATCACCAATGCACGCAAATAAAGAATCCATTAATTCTATTCATTTAAAAAGATGGTATTCCCAGCTTCTGCAGCGACAGTTTAATAATTAGCGTGCCTAATTTTAATCTGTTACGTGGGTGCAGGTCCTGACTAACTTGGGAAGGCAGCTCCTGCTGGTGTGAGTCTGTGCTGTCGCTGATTGTGCTGAGGAATATGGAGATCCCAGCCCTTGGGGAAGCAGAGCCCTTGGCCCTAGGGAGCCGTATGTGATCTGTATCACTGTTGGCTTTGGGGGCCTGAGCAATTGGGACTGTGTTGCCCTGGCTTCCAAAGCCCAGTGAGCAGTCTCAGCTGATGGAGTGTGTGTGTGTGTGTGACGTGGAACTAGGGGGCGGTGACTTCAGTCACTCTGGCTTGAGTCTATTTTAGGGAATCCCTCGCCTAGGAGGTTTTGCACCCTCCTCCCCCAGGGGACATTTGGCAGTGTCGGGAGACAGTTTTGGTTGTCACATCTGGGGGCGTGGTACTGGCCTGTAGTAGTTTGAAGCCAGGGTTGCCACTGAACATTCTACAGCACATGGGACAATGAATTGTCCGTCGCAAATGTCATTGGTACCTAGGGTGAGAAGCTCTCTTGTCGTTAAGTCCAGAACATGAGCATTTATTTAGCATTAGAAGTAAATGGCACTGCATTTGCCCAGTATGGATTTTGTTCCACTGTACAGTCATAGAACTTAAATAGTAATTTTGAAAACTCTTGGGACAAGTTACATACATCATTTACCAGCTTGGGGGTGAGGAAATGAAACCAGCTTTCATTTACATTTTTTTGCATGTGAATAAAATGTACCTTTCTCCTCTCCTTTTCGTTTCTTTTCATTTCTCCATCTCTTTCAGATTTGAAAAATGGGTTTCGATTCCCCAGAACTTACATTTTCCCAGCCAGAGCGTGTTTTGCATGCAGATGTAGTTGGAGATAACAAAGAGGCATGTTTGTGTTGTAGTGACTACATAAAAAGAAAGGATATTGCTGAATTGTAAATTGCATTTTTAGAATATGCTAAAACGAAGCACTGAGAGTCATTTGTCTTCACTGCAGCTCAGCTCACTGCGTGTTTTCATTGTAGTGATTGAGGAAGGCGGTCGCGGGAGGCAGCTCCGTGACTCTTGGTTCCTAGACGGTTTCCTTCCTCAGAGCATCGCGTGTACGTCACGTGTTCAGGTGACAGCTCAGTCACCATAAATATACTTTAAACATCCTGATGTGTGTGTTGTGTGTGGGATGCTGTTGTTTCAGTCACTGCCAGTCATTTTCTCAGCTATCAGGACATGAACCCGTGTTTGCTCCTCGCATCCGGGAGGCGCTGCTGAGGGGTGACCTCGATCCACAGGAAGTGTGCGCTGTGTACGGGAACGTTTAAACCGGGCGTCCCTCGTTTTCTGAGATGGGGCGTGAAGGCCGAGTGGAGATCGGTAGGCAGCAGTGCCTCTGAAGTTGGGGACAAAGCGGGAAAGAATCCATGTGAACAAGCAGTTTGGGCAATTTATTTGATTGTGTGTGTGTTTCCGGCTTTTAAATATAAAAAAAATTTTCAATTGTGGTAAGAAACACCTAACAAAATTAACCATCGTAACCATTTGTTAGTGTACAGTTCAGTAGTGTTAATTATATTCACGTGGTTGTGCACCCAATTTCTAGAATTTTTTCATCTTGCAAAACTGAAGCTATTAACATACACCCATTAAATAGCTATTCAGTTAGAGTTTTTAAAGGCAGGTGGTTCTTCTGAAACACAAGGTTACTGTCAGCCCTGTGGTGAACTCAAATGTTTGCTAACTATAGAGAGAAAGATGGGAAAAAACAAATGTTTATACATACAATAACTATAGATACACATATATAAAATATGTCTATATTATCAATATAGAATACATAGTAAATGTGTATTTATAACATATGTATAATTTAATGTAAATGTACATTAAATACATTAATTATATAATAAGTTAAATGTGTGCATGGACGTGTGTGTGCATGTGCACATCCTTGATTTACCCAAAGACGCAGGCCATTGCAGAGCTCGCGCATTCTGCAGTGGGATTTCTTCTTATTCCTCTGGTCCAGATCTCCAGAACTGATTGTGCTGTTTTCTTTCTCTGAATGAATCGAGCCTCATGAGGGCCCTCTTGGCTCTGGCACCCATGGGCCCACGCCGCGTCCCCAACCCCAGGTCTCATCCCCTTTTTGGTGCACGCCCTCCCAGCCCAGTGGAGTCTTGGCGCCCCCAGCTGGATGGCAGGCTGGCCACGCTCCACCACGGGCCAGATGGAGCCTGCAGTCTGCATCCGCTTCTCCCCGAGTCACCCCGCAGCCAGGTCTGGAGCATTCCACTGTCTCCCTACCCCACTGTCAGCGTCTGGGTGCAGGTGCTGAGCCTGGCTTGGTGTTCTTCTGTCCTTTGTTTCCTGTGACCCTGTGGTGAGTGTGACCCTGTGGTGAGGCAGGGGCTGCTCTCTGGCCTTCCCAGTGGAGAGGATGAGCAAGGGGCCCCGGCAGCCGATGGGGGGCTTGGAGAAAGGGCGCTTACCCCACCCTGGGGCTCCTTGGGGCTGCCAGGGGGATGGTGCCCAGGCTGGCTCTGAAGTTAGGGTAAGATGACTGGGCCACCAAGGTGGGGGCTGTGGGGAGCGCTAGGGAGGCCCTGCCAGGAGCCGGTGCCCTGAGAGCAGGGCGGGCAGTGGGCCAGCTCAGGCCGAGGGGACCTGCCAGACCCCTCCTGGGAGCTTGGACCTCCTTGGGTAAGAAGGAGCAGACCTTGACGGGGCTGGGCTGGGGCTGTGCTTGAGGGACTGGAGGGTGACAGGCAGAAGAGGGCAGTGGCTCCACAACGGGTGGACGGGGTGAGTCTTGGTGTCTGTCAGTGACTGCCAGCGTGCCCAGCATCATCACACGCTCTGCTTTCTCCTGGCACCGGCCTGGTGCGTCTCCTCGGGGCTCGCCCACCTGCACGGGAGCCAGCACTTGCAGGGGCCCACCTTCCTGGGTTGGTCACCTGGCTTCCTTCCTCTCCACCCCCAGCGCCCACTCCCCCTGGCTGGACTCTCCCTCTGTCCTCCGAGGAACAGCTTTTCTTGGCGGCCTCCACCCCCAGCTCCTGCCTTCCTGGAGTGACTTGCCCCTGGGCTCCCTGTCACTTCTGAATCACTTAGCCCGAGAAGCATTTCTTCCCTTTGTGTCTCCTTCCCTAGGGCGCTTCCTCTTTACCTTCCCGTCCCGCCCCTGCAGCTGACACTGAAGATTCTGCTGTGTGCCAGTGAGTGAGCGGGCCCAGCATGGGACACTTTTCCTTGGAAATGAGGGGAAAGAGGGCTGCTTCCTGGGGAACTAGACAGAGCTTGGCAGTCTTCGAGGAGGCCTGGTTGTGTCCTCTTTGTTCGAAAGATTGTTTTGCCTCAGGCCAAATTGTCCGACTCTGTCAAGGCAGGAAGGAGAGTAGGAGATACATGGATCCCTCAAGTGAACAAGAGAAGAGCCCAGGACATGCCGGGGTTATTGGTTCCCGGGGTTATTGGTTCCCGGGTTCATTGGTTCCCGGGGTCATTGGTTCCTGGGGTCATTGGTTCCCGGGGTTCTTGGTTCCTGGGGTTCTTGGTTCCCGGGGCCGTTTCAGGCCACCTCCGGCTCCTGAGAGCGAGGGGAGCCCATGGAGGCCTGCAGAGGAGAGTGGGAGGTGAGGACAGGGACCTCTGGATATGGCCCTCAACAGTACAATGGTCCTTGTGATGCTGCCATCTGGGTGGTGCACATTCAGTGTGGGTGCCAGCCTGGGCGCAGTGTCAGAACAGCCGTGGTCACGAGCATGTGACTTAGCTCTTCGTTCCCCGGGGCCCACGCCTTCCCTCTTCCAGGCCATCATCGTGTGGACCCCAGCTGCCAACTCCGTCTCCATCCTGGACTCTGCTTTAGTGCCCTCCCCACCCTGGTCACCACTGGACTTCATGTGCCTGGGTGCTCGTCTCCCCCAGGAAGGAAGGAAGTCCCCAAGCTGTCACGGATGCCCACTGGGCTGCTCTTCGACAGACGCCTCAGGGTCCAAGGGGTGTCTCCCGGGCCAGATCTATGTGCACAGGGCATGTCCCCAGGCTGAGAGGGGCACCCACCTGCCGCTGGCATTCCCCGGATGTTGGCTGAGTGGAGGGGCACCGCGTTTGCTGGACAGAGGGGCTGCCTCAGGACGCGACGTCTCCCCTGGAGGACAATGGCCATAATTCTTTTTGAAAACCAGGCATTTTGATGTCCATAGAACTCCTATTTCAGGGAAAATTAGAGGTCCTTGAGGTGGGTGTAAAACCAAGCAGGTGGGGCGCTCCCCCTGTTGCATTTGGAGACAGTCCCAGCAGAAGGTGGCGGCAGCTGAGCTCAGCGCGGCGATCAGTCTTGGGCCTGGGCTTGTCTGCCTGGCCGTGCCCAGTTGTGTCTGAGATGTCCATCTTGCATCCTGGCAGGTGCTCTAGGGTCCTGGGGGTCTTTTCACCGCGTTGGGTCTCTGCACATAATACTGGTCCCAGCCGGATGAGCTGTCAGCCCTGCCCCTTGTGAGAAGCCAGTGGTGAGACTGTGGCCCTGGGGCCTCCTGCCCGCACCTCGGCTGCTCCAGGTTGGTGGTCTGGGTGAAGTGAGGCAGGATACATCATAGGTCCCTTTGGGGAAGGAGAGTCTCGTGCTCCCTCCATTGTGGTGATGCACTGAGAGGTGTGGAGATCTGCATAGAAGACAGGGCTTCCAGCAGGGTCCAGAGAGGCCCATTGGTGGCAGAGAGGATGCAGGTGTCAGGGCAGCCCTCGCAACAGGTGCTGTGTTGCAGCCTGGAGCAGGCCTCTCATGCTGGCAACACGCAGACTCACGGAGTCAGAGGCCCTGGACATTTTGGGGCCTCCAGAGGCACACGTGGCCTGTGAGCCAGCACCTGTGAGGACAGCGCCCTGGCAGTGGCTTCGGTTAGTGGATGGCCTCGTAACCTGTGGTGGCGACGCCTCCTGAGCTGGGGCAGCTGACGCCTGGGGAACTGCTTTTGGTTTCAAGTTCAGAGTCAGAGTGAGCAGAGGTAGCCTTTGGGCTGCCATAGAGGAGCGCAGCCCACCCTGGCTTTGGGAGGACAGCATCTGGGCACCGAAGGCAGAGGCCCCGCAGGCTGGGGATGTCTCTGAAGCATGCTCACGGGTGAGGTGTTGGTTCCAAGTGACCGTGTCTGGCAGGGCAGTGGTGTGAGTAAGGAAATGGTCTATGTCCAGGAGGGACGGGCGTGGAATAGCTCCCCTTCCAATAAGGACCTGCACTCAGAGCCACTTATTATTGAAACTTGCTATCATCGTGCAACCCCAGTTTGTGCTGTAGTTGTCATCAGTGTGTCAGAAACATTTTGTGCTGTGCTTACTCAGAGAGTCTGGTTCCACCGAGACCCTGCCACCCAGCCGTATGCCTGCATTATGAGGATTTGTGTCATAGCAGTGGCGTGTTCTGTTGAGCACTGTGGCTTTTTAATCGTTACTCAAGTGTGGCCACTCAGGCTGTATTCAGGAACACACGGTCTGAACTAACAAGAAAAAACTAGGCGTCCCGGGCAATCTGTGGCTGGATGGCGTTCATCACCTCCCCCTGGGGTGGGTGTTGTGCTCCCGGCAGGTGGTGTGTGTGATGTGGCCAGGAGGCCATGTTACTGATGGTAGTAGACACGTGCCTTTGGGCCAGGGCGGTCGACAGAGTCTGTGTCCCACCTCTGATGGCGCGGTGGTGACATCTGGGGCACCATCAGGAGGGTTGTGAGCACACAGCACCTTCCTCACATCTGGGCACCATCAGGAGGGTTGTGAGCACACAGCACCTTCCTCACATCTGGGCACCATCAGGAGGGTTGTGAGCACACAGCACCTTCCTTGGTGTTTGGATGGTGGAGGGTTGTGAGCACACAGCACCTTCCTTGGTGTTCGGATGGTGGAGGGTTGTGAGCACACAGCACCTGCCTTGGTGTTTGGATGGTGGAGGGTTGTGAGCACACAGCACCTTCCTTGGTGTTCGGATGGTGGAGGGTTGTGAGCACACAGCACCTGCCTTGGTGTTTGGATGGTGGAGGGTTGTGAGCACACAGCACCTGCCTTGTTTGGATGGTGGAGGGTTGTGAGCACACAGCACCTGCCTTGGTGTTTGGATGGTGGAGGGTTGTGAGCACACAGCACCTGTCTTGCTGTTTGGATGGTGAAACATCATTGCCCAGAACCTGCCAGCCCTGCTTTAGGGACCATCGAAGGACACACTGAAGCAGAGTCAGACGAGGCTGGCCCCAGGGCGTCCAGCAGGCTGTGGACAGGACATGACGTGGTCCAGGTGACACTCGCAGTCGGGTGGGGTGACTGCCAGGCACCCCCCTCTTCTCCAGCACCCTCCCTCATGAGGGCCGGCAAGAGGCCTGGGCTGGGCAAGATTGCCTGCAGTCAGGGGCACTCACTGGTTGAGGGAGCCCAGACTCCCCAGGCCTCCTGGGGGGCCACGGAGGAAACGCCCGTCCAGAGCACCTGGCAGTGGGTGCTCCATGGCAAGCAGTGTCCCCATGCGATCTTCCACCCCAGACTGCCCTTCTGCTGCGCCACTGGAGCCTGTGCGTGACCGAGTTGGCAGGACCCTCTCCTGCAGTCATGCTGGGAGGCTGTGATGGCCTGTAGCGTCCGTGGTGTCTGTGTGCCAGGTAGGCGTGAGTGCCATCCTGTGGATGCTGTAAGGCCTCACCACTCGCTGAGGTCAGTGGCGTTGCCCTGGCAGGGCTGAATCTGCATGGAGGATGCTCAGGCCTGAGGCAGGGGCTTCGCTTCACACATCCTCACGGTGGGGTCGGGCTAGCCGTGGGCCACCAGGCATCCTCGCTGGCCCGGTGAGGACAAGTGAGTGGACGGTCCATGGCCTGGCAGGTGTTCAGGGAACATTTAGGGACATGCGTGGATGGGAGGGTGGGTGGGCGGAGTCCACAGGCCTGCAGGACAGCAGAGAGACCAAGCTGGCTCTGGCACCTCCTGGGGCACCCTCTGCTCCTCTGATTCCCAGGCCCCTGGCTATGCTGACTTCTTCCTACGTGGCTGCCCTGCCCCAGGCACATCTGGGCGTTCCTGCTGCCTGGTTCCCAATGTCAGTGTTCTTCACAGCTCTGTGGACCCTGCCTGGCTCTGCGTGTTCTCCCAGCTGACCCATCAGACCCCTGCGGCTGCCCTTCCTGCCCGCAGCAGGCAACTCCTGAGTCTGTCTAGCTCACACCCACCCGTCCAGGTGCCCTGGCAGCGTCATCCCTCACCTGGGTCTTCAGGCCGTGAGCCTTAGGGACCGTCCCTCTCTTTAGATCGGGTCTCTGACTTACACAGGGTGCCCGATTTGCACGCTGCCCTTCACGTACCACCAGGGTGGGCCTGTGCAGCTGACAGGACCTGTGGCCAGCTTGGCTCTCATCCAGTTTTAGGTGTCTTATTTTCATTTTATCTGAAATTTGAAATCTGATTATCTTTGATATTCTGAAATTTAAAATTTATCCCATTTAGCACACATGAGTTAACTTAATTTTTAAAGCCTTGTTTTCTGTTCATCTGGGGAGGTTTCCTCCTCTCCTGGTCACCCTCGTCATCATTGTCGGCATCATTGTCATTTCCCTGCAGCGCCTCTGACCTGTGTTTTCCTTTGGTGGGATTCCTGTGAATGCCATTTTGGCTACTGGTTTATTTCTCTGATATTTACTCAGTGTGATCTCCCAGGTCCTCTGTGCAGTTTTGTTCTGCTGTTCACCGGCTGAAGTTCCAGGCGCTCTTCCCTGCTGCCTGATCGCCTCTGCTTTGCATCCGTTGGTGCCTGTTCTGCGGACGCCATAGCATCACTGTTCTCAATGTCCCTCCTTAGAGGGGCTTGAATTACCTCTGTGTCTTCCGGGCTCAGTTTTTCTGTGTACCTTGGTCATTCTTTTTCTTGCTTCAACTTTTTCAGTGGCTGGTCAATTGTTCATATCTAAGTATGAGGAGAAGATACATTTCAGATGGATTCAAGGCTTAACTGTAAAAAGTAAAGCAAGAGAAATCTCCAAAGACAATTGGGGTATCAGGGACCCGTCCTCATTGACCCAGGATCTCTAGAAGTGGACAAAGATGCAATTGACAGAATAAAAACGGCAACTTTTGAGTGGATAAAGATATTAGCAACAAAGTCAATGAAGAAATGAGAGTTTTGGAAAAATATGTGTAACATTTGACAAAACTGAGGCAGGCGGATCACCTGAGGTCGGGAGTTCAAGATCAGCCTGACCTGCATGGTGAAACCCCATCTCTACCAAAAATACAAAAATTAGCTGGGCGTGGTGGTGCACGCCTGTAATCCCAGCTACTTGGGAGGCTGAGGTGAGAGAATCGCTTGAACCTGGGAGGTGGAGGTTGAGCCGAGATCACACCACTGCACTCCAGCCTGGGTGACAGAGTGAGACTCTGTCTCAAAACAAACAAACAACAACAACAACAAGTTTACTATGGAGAGGTCTCTTACAAACTGGAGAGAAAGACCAACATTAGAAAATGAACGCTCAGTGTGACCAGGCAGCCCAGGGAAGAGGGGTCGTTGCAGACGTGCCCAAACTCTCCCAGGGAGATGCCCAGAAAAGTCAGCAGAGATCGTGCTTTTTACCCAGCTTGGCAGAAGATGGCAAGAGAGATGGTGTCCATTGCAAGGGAGGATGTAGAGGCCGCAGCAGTGTCGGGCATGGCTGGAGGAGGTGCGCGGCTGCAGCCTCTTTAGAGGTTGTTCTGCTCACATGTCCTGACGTGAGAAATACGCAGATACTTCACTCAGCCCCCACTCCCAGGGCTGTGCTCCACAGGGGCACAGACCCCAGACGTGAGGCTGTTTGCACCCGGCAGTCTCTTGCAGTGTTGTGGTGAGAGTCAAACGCTTGGAGGAAAGTCTGTGCCCATGAGTGGGAGAATGCTTGGCTAAATGTTGGCACAGCCACGTGACGGACTCCCCCGAGACATGATATTGAATGAGAAAAGGAAGATGCTGAGAAGTCTGTAGGATACAATTTCATTTTTGGAGGCAGTGACCACCTGGTGTGTGCATGTGTACATATGTGCACATGTGTGCATTGTGAGCGTGTGTGTGTGTGTGTGTGTGTATGTGTATGGAATGGAGGGAAGTGTGGACAGCAACCACGCAAAGGTTTCCTGTTGGGTGTTTGATGGTGGAGAGAGCAGGAAAGAGAGAAAGAAGCTATTGCTCTGAACATGAAGCAGTGTGTCTGTTCTGTCGCTGTGTATAAACTGCTTGCTTGTGCGTGTTGCCACATACACTCTGTAGAGAGAGGGGACCAGAGCTCCTGGTGTACCGGGAGGCCGGGATGTGGGAGTGGGAGCTGCAGAGCAGCGTGTGGAGTGCAAGTCTTTGGGCACTCACAGAAGCGAAGCCTGTCTGTGTGTGTGTGCGCGTGTGTGCGCGGGAGCCCAGCCCAAGGAAGGACCCTGGTGGCCTTGCAAGGGAGCCAGGGACAGAGGTCACCTGTGTGTGTCTTTGTGTGGTGGTGTTACTCTTGTGGCAACAACGACTTTCGTAAATGAGAGTGCATGGCTGAGGCGTTGCTTCTTAAAGGCAGGAGTAAGGAGGAGGGCCCGGGGATGGGGAGCGGTGGGGTGAGTGGCTGGGCCCTTCCAGTGCTGGCTTGAGGGCCTTTTCTCTGGATCACAGACTCCCCGCCTGCTGCCTCGGGCAGCGGGTTCTGTTCTGGTTCTGCAGAGGAGAGTCCTGGGGCCCACTGTCCAGGAGTTCCTGAGACAGAGACCCTCAGGGAGGCTCCCCATCAGGTTCCTATGGGTTCCTGCTTCACCCTGCTGCCCTCGTTGGAGAGACCCCCAGCAGTCTGGGGCCTTGAGGATGCCTCTGGCCGAGCAGCCACCCACGCGCCCTGCCCTGGTCTGCTTTGCAGCTCTGCGGGTGCAGCTGCTCCTGTCCGCCAGCTGCTGGATGTTTGTGGGGCATTGTTGAAATCTCTGATGGATGCTGCCCCCTGCCCCTCCACGGGCTCCTCACTGTTTTGGGTCCATGCCTGTGCTATCACTTGATTCCGATTTAACAAGACAGGTGAATGAGGCAGGGCCGGATGCGCAGGCCCGGATCCTCATCTTTGTGCAAAAGCTTTGAGGAACCACAGGTAAAGGCCCGGGCCACGCCGACAGAGGCTCCAGTCTCCATCCTGCTTGTGCGGCCATGCCTGAGCCAGGTCCCCTGTGCTGTTGCCACACACGTGTGTGTGTGAGTGAGTCCGTGCGTATGTGTATTTGAGGTTATATGAGTGTATTTGTGAGTGTG
This sequence comes from Pan troglodytes, assembly GCF_028858775.2. NCBI lineage: Eukaryota > Metazoa > Chordata > Mammalia > Primates > Hominidae > Pan > Pan troglodytes. The sequence goes on along the minus strand of NC_072411.2, from coordinate 141,566,866 downwards.
AATGTGTGAGCATGAGTGTGAATGTCTGTGGGTGTGTTAAACTGAGCATGAGTGCATGTTTGCATGAATGTGATCGGGTGTGTTTAAGGTTATGTGTGTGAGCATGCATGTTTGTGTGTTTGTGTTAGTGTGTAAGTGTGAGTGCCTGGGTGTGAGTGTGCAAGTGTGATTGAATGTGTGAGTTTGAGGTTGTGTAAGTGCATGCTTGTGTTTGTATTAGTGTATAAGTGTGTTAGTATATGAGCGCATGGGTTTGAGTGTGCATGTTTGAGTGTGTTCATGATTGTGAGTTTGTGGTTATGTGAGAGTGTGTGTGAGTGTATAAGGATGTGTGTATGTGATTGTGTGAGTTTGAGGTCATGTGTCAGTGACACACGTGTTTATATGTTGGACTCCTTGTTGGAGCCTGGCCTGAGTGGACGGGGCCGTGGTGCAGGCTGGAACAGGTGTCTGCACAGACAAGGTGGCCTGAGGCGCAGGGTTCCTGCCTGGACAAAGGTGGACTCTGTCCTGGGTGATTCCCTGTCCCAGCTGGGGCCTGCCCTGTGGCTGCCAGGAGCTGAGGAGTGACTGACTCTGGGGGCGACAGGCTGTGGGAAGCCCTGTGGTGTGGACAGCAGCTGCACGTCACTTTATTGGTGGCTCCAAAGGGCAGAGGGTTAGAGCAATTGCCCTAGATGGCGGCTGTCATCGACCATCAAACTAGGAGATGAGGGGCATGTTGGTCCTTCACCTTTATGACTTATTTAGCTGCCTGTAATTCATCCCAGGAACGTTCTTAAAGTAATCATAACCATTTTGAAAAGACCCAGCATGATGCGGGGATGAGCTGTGAAGACAGGATTTCAAGCCCAAGTCCAGCGGGTGCTCAACCAGCTCCTCTGCTCGGCTCCTCCAGGCGCCGCAAGGCTGCAGGTGCACCAGCCTTTCCACCAGGTGCCTGGCCAGCACAAGAGTCCTGCTCTCCGGAGGCCGCTGTGCAGGATCAGCTCTGCACTATCTGTTGCCGTTAACCATGCAGTGCATGACCTCCTGAAAAACACCAGACATGCTTCACAGGCCCCAGGGCTGGCGAGGCAGGGGGCAGGGAGGCCTGGATTCAGGGGGGTGCTGCGGGGAGTCCAGAGTGCCCGTGCTGACTGGGTTTGGTCTGTCTCTGGGCAAATCCAGTTTTACAAGTCTGCTAAGTAGCAGTCTTTAAAACTGCATCTTGATTGGTGTGTCACCTGTCTCCTGCCTGCGAGGACCATACCTGCTTTTACTCTACCCTTTAACAGGAGAGCCCCGAGCCATGTCTTTCAGTGGGATCGAGGGAGTTGGAACATTTCAGAGCTGCGGGGTGCCTCCCTCAGCGCAGCACGTTGGACCTCTAGCACCACTCTCTGACGGTTGTTGGTGGCCCACGGCTAAGGGCTGCGTGGTTGTCTTTGCATTTTTAAACTCTGTTTTGACCCCGCAGAGTCCCTTGGGAAAGGTCGGGATGCTCCCCTCACTGACCTGCCAGTCCCGGGACACAGGCCTGCCGTCCTGTACAGGGCCCCGTGCATCTGGGCGTGCTTTTCTCTGCCTCATGAAGTGTGTCGCCAGCCACGCTGCAATCATCTGTTCTTTAAGAGAAAGAAAAGTGGAGATGACAGGATATGGCGGTCCTATGATTCTCTCCGCCCACCAGGGAGGAATGGGAAGTTCCCATCAGGGCATGGCGCCACTTTCAGTACAAGCCTTCAGGCATCTGTGCCACTTCCTTTCACACACCCTGCACTGTCCTCAGCTCCTTTAAGCTCTTCATTTCCGTTGTTTTCTATGAAAGGTGGCTACGATTCTGTGTGTTCTGCTTGAGAGAAGGTGGCCCAGGCCTGCTGAGACGTCATGGGCCGTGTCATCCAGCAACCTGGCTTCCGAGGCGCTGTGTTGAACACTTCTTGACTTCATGAGTTTATAAGTACTTCATGCCCAGCTACACCGTGTACGCGGAAATGAGAGCAGGGCTTGACCCGTCTCTTGATTATCTGCAGCAGTTTTAATTTATTTTAAAATAGAAATAGCTTTGCTTTTTACATTAAAATAAAAACGCTTTTTGTAAACAATTGCAACAATAAATAAACTTAGAAAGTAGGAGTTTAACGAACCTCTGAGTTTCGCTCACATGCCTGGGAAACCAACCGGGTTAGCAGTGGGACTGTAGCTTGGAGACATTGCAGCCCACGGGGCTGTCTCTGGGGAGCCCTGTGGCTCCCGGGCTGCCCACCCCGCCCCGGGCAGTCGGCTTGCTGCCACCAGCAGGTGTGAGCTCCAACCGTAGACATGCTCTTGGTCCAGACGTCCATTTATTGGGACCCAAAACTCAGAACTGTGGGCAGTTCAGACCTGGAAAGATGAAAGGGGACCGTCGGGGAACGGGCTGTGCTGCTGTCTTCCTTCCCACTTGTTGGCATCTGTCCAAGCCTTCCCTCCTTTCTTGGAGACTGTCACCAGATTGGGCCTGTCTGTGTCTTGTCAAACAGAGAGGATTCCTCCCTGCCGGCGAGCCTGTCCACTGCCTGTGTGTGCAGGTCCTTTGTCACCTTCCAGCAGCTTCCCTGGGGTCACCAGGGGAGTGGTGTGCCACCCGTGGGGTTGGCATTCACGTCTCCCCAGGTGAGGGCTCTCTGACAGCTGTGAATAATCACAGCAGCAGGTACCAGGATTGTCTGCGGGTTCCCATCTGCAGGGCAGCCTCAGCTGCCGATGCCGACCTTGATGGTTTTGAGTAGAGTTGGGGAGGAACTTGGGCTATCACCTGGAATCAAAGCACCTTTATTTACTGCTTTGATCCGAAAGAACTCAACACTTAGGAGGGTCCACTCCAGCAGTGATAAGCACCTCACCTGCAGAACAGGGAGGGCTGCCTGCCCAGGTCTCCCACCTCACCTGGGCAGGAGAGGCACCTGCAGCTTGAGACAGGCACGGAGAGGACGGTCCTGACCACTGGGGAGTGTCTGTGTCTGGAGGAAACAGCCTGTGCCCCTCTCCTCAGGACGGAGGCCCTTCACTTGTACCCCCCTGTTATCCCCCAATGGAGAAGGAAGTGGGTGGGCGGCTGGGACACGTCAGTTTCCAGTTTTTCTTGCTTGGCACCCTGTCAATCTTGAGTTTGTTTCAAGAAGCTGTTCTGCTTCCTTGATGAGACCCCCTCCACGTGAAGAAAGGTGAAGTGCAGCAGCGCCAGCCACACAAGATGGTACTGTGCTTTGGACGGTGCATTTCAGGGTCTTCTCATCGCCCCCTTTGCTAGTCCCCGAATTCCTCACAGCCAAGTTCTTGTGTCTCTGCGGGCCCCACATCCCTCACATCTGACATTCAGGGCCCTCCTGTGTCTCCGAAGGAAGAGGGTTGGAACACACCTGCAGAGCCACAGTTCTCAAACTCAGGAGCCCTTCACACTCCTGCAAATTAGCATGGACTCCAAAGAGCTTTAGCTTCAATGATTGAGATGCACAGGCTGACTGTCGTTCTGACATGCTTGGGACCAGAAGTGTTCAGGCTCTCAGAGTTTTTGGATTTTGAAGTATTTGCGTATACATAATGAGATATCTTGGGGATTGGACCTGAGTCTAAACATGAAATTTATTTATTTATTTATTTATTTATTTATTTATTTATTTTGAGATGGAGTCTTACTCTGTCGCCCAGGCTGGAGTGCAGTGGCATGGTCTCGGCTCACTGCCACCTCCGCCTCCCAGGTTTAAGCGATTCTACTGCCTCAGCCTCCCTCCCGAGTAGCTGGAATTACAGACATACACCACCATGACTGGCTAGTTTTTGTATTTTTAGTAGAGATGGGGTGTCACCATGTTGGCCAGGCTTACCTCAGGTGATCCACCGGCCTCAGCCTGCCGAAGTGCTGGGATTAGTGTGAGCCACCACACCCAGCCTAAACATGAAATTTATTTTTCATGTTCACCTTATACATATAACGTGAAGGTAATTTCATATAGTATTTTTAATAATTTTGTTCGCCAAACAGTTTTGACTGTGACCCATCACGTGAGGTCAGGTATGGAATTTTCCACTTGGGTTTTCATGTTGGTGCTCAGAAAATTTCAGATTTTGGAGCATTTTGGTTTGTGGATTCTTAAATTAGGGATGCTCAACCTGTATTGGTATTTATTGTATTAGAAACTAACACGCATCTAAAAAATGTGCTTACTCATTTGAAACTAAATAAACCCATTACATGTTAAATAGATAGGTAACATTTTTAATGAAAAATAACCGTTCGGTAAAACAAAGCGTCGTGAGAAGAGAGGCATCATTTTACCCTTTGCCAGTCTATGGAAGGTCTGGCTTAACGGCGACAGTATTTCTGCTTCTCACACTGGCTCTCGTTCAGTCCATATCCACTGTACCCCTGTGAGAGAAGGGCACATGACATTTTTCTATTATGAACAAAAATTTGACTTCACACACCCCTTGTAAAGGTCTCGGGGACCCTCTGGGACCCCAGATGGCATTATGAGGACCGCTGTTTTAGAAACGGGTTTCTGTGTGGCTGGGGGCCTGGGGGCTGATCACTTATTTGGCCGATAGGGTCTTTTGTCAAAGGGTTGTTTTCCATCCGCAAGTGCCTGTCAGTGACGGAGGCTTTCAGGCATGTTGTTGGTGAAGCTCAATTCAGGCCCGTTGTTGGTGAAGCTACGCGTGCTTGGGTGCATGGTGGTTATGGTGGAAGAGATCTTTCCTTACTTAGTCTGGTACTGACATAAGGTTCTGGGGCTGTTTGTCACCTGCCCCGGGGGTGCCCTGCGTAGGGCAGGGATAAGTCATGTTTTCCTTCGTGGGGTTGCAGCCATCTGCCTGGGACCCCACTGGCCTTTTGCTCTCTCAGAGGGTTCATGGCAGTTGGTGTTAAATGATCCATTGAGCCCAGCGTTTCACACCGTAAGTCAAATCCCTGGGCCTCCTGTGTGTCTGTCTGAATCTTTTTCTCTGAAATTCTTTTATTTCACAGCGAACGGAAACAAGTCTTGTTTTATCTGGATGCCTTCTGCATTTGGACTCTTCATCTCCAGAGTTTATTTTACCAATAAGTTTGTACATGCTAGAGATCATAGGCCAGAATGTGGATCTTTATCCACTCTTACGCCTATGCAGACTGGCAATAAACACACCTAGGCATCTGCAAAAGGGCCTCAGTGCTGACATCTCTTTTCCTCCATGGAGAAAGTTCAGTGCTGACGTCTGTTTTCCTCCATGGAGAAAGCTGATGCTCTGTTGCTGCTAACGGACAATTATTCTTGTGTGTTCATCTGTGTGTCTGTGTCCGCCAGTGCCACACGCGTGACCCTGACGACCCTGCTCTGTGCATGCATGTTTGTGTGTGTCCACCAGTGCCACACGTGTGACCCTGATGACCCTGCTCTGTGCATGCATGTTTTTGTGTGTCCGCCAGTGCCACACGCGTGACCCTGACGACCCTGTTCTGTGCATGCGTGTTTGTGTGTGTCCGCCAGTGCCACACGCGTGACCCTGACGACCCTGCTCTGTGCATGCGTGTTTGTGTGTGTCCGCCAGTGCCACATGCATGACCCTGACAACCCTGCTGTGTGCATGCATGTCTGTGTGTGTCACATAGTGCCACGCCAGTGACCCTGACGACCCTGGTCTGTGCCTGCGTGTCTGCGTGTGTCCCCCAGTGCCACGTGCGTGACCCTGACGACCTTGGTCTGTGCATGCGTGTCTGTGTGTCCCCTGGTGCCACACACATGACCCTGACAACCCTGGCTTGTGTGTGCATGTCTGTGCATGTCCCTCGGTGCCACATGCATGACCCTGATGACCCTGGCCTGTGCAAGTGTGTCTGTGTGTGTCCCCTGGTGCCCCATGCATGGCTCTGAAGACCTAGCCTTGCTGGCTCCCATGGCCCTTCCTCTTTATCCTCTTGGTATCTGATCTTCCGAACGTTCCAGAATGAGAGGGTGGGGGAATCAGAGCCTCAGATGGAATGGTGGCCTCAGCTCAGCAGAGCCTGTTTTGGCCTTGTTCAGCATAAGCCTGTGGATTGTGTGAAATGCTTCCTATTTTATTCCCGTTACAGCACAGTGAAATGGAATTTTATTACTTTCAAGTGTAGAGTCCATTATGAAGCTAAAGTATAAATCTGTCCCAACAAATTATGGAGGAAAAATATCTGAAGTCTTGCGCCATGTGGCCACGTATCATAAAATGACACTCTTATAAAACACAATAGCCAGACCTTACACTCCACATTTCACTAAGGAAAACAGTGCTTATTAAACTCACTGTATAGACAGGAGTCAGAAATGTCATATAGCAACAGTTTGCTTTCTAAAGCTTAAAATTTATTTCAATTTTAATTACCCTAAATTCAAATTAAGTTAATCATTTAATTACACAAATTAAAAAATGATTTCATATATATTTTGTCTGACAAACCTGACTTAGTACCTCTTTGGGAATTCCCTGTTTTTTCTCCATTTAAAATCTGCACCCTGTGTTTGCACCCTCGTGGGTTCTGAAAGAATTCTTTTCCGTTTCTGTGAGGTTTCTTTTAAGAGGAGTAGTATGGTGACGATTTCTCCTACATGTACTGATTGTAAGAAATGGTGGCAAGAACTATAAAATACTTCCTCACTGTCCGGAAAGTCCAGGTAAGATCGTGCAAGCTGCATGGACCAGTCAGATCGGTATTATTTGGATCTTTCTTGGTGCAAGATGGCTTTGAGTCATTGGTCTGCACCAGTTTTTTATTGAATTATAAAATATATGAGAAAAGTACACAAGCCAGGAGGGATATGCGGGTGCTGACTTTCTGCAAGTGAAGGCTCTGCCTCCTCTTCCACGGATCAAGGAGCAGGTGTTCCCCCCGCCACCGCTCCCTTGTTCTTCCTTCAGTGGCCGTCCCCCACCCCTCCCAGGGGAACCTGTCTGGACGTCTCCCACCTCGGATTAGTGTTGCCTGTTTTCACATTTTATGCACATGGAGCCCTACAGTAGGCGCTGCTGTGTGTGTCTGCTTTTTCTCAGCATGATGTTTCTGTGATTTATCTGTGTCACTGCATATAGGTGTAGTTTGTTTATTTTTACTGCTGTATGGTGTTCTGTGGTATGATGACATCACAAGGTATTTATTCGTGCAGCTGTTGGCACGTTTGGGAGGTTTCTGGTTTTTGACTGTTACAGATAATGCTGCTGTGTCTTCGTAGATGTCTTTCTGTTGGGTAGATGCCTCGGGCTGGCATTGCTGGGGCATGGCACTTGTGTGGCTGTAGTACCTGCCACCGAGGGGTTTCCCACAGGGTGTGTGCCGTTCACTGTTTCGTGACCTCGTGTGTGAGTGCCGGCCAGCCACATCCTTACCAACACATGGTATCCTTTCGTTTACAGATTTTAGCCATTTTGGTGGGTATGGAGGGTTCCGTTGTAGCTTTATCGCGTTTCCCTGCAGTCACACATGCGCGGGACCTTGTGTGTGTTGATTGACCACTTGGAATCCTGTCTTGTAAAGTACCTGTTGATGTGTTTTGCTTATTTTTCATTCAGGTTGTCTGCCTTTTTCTTAGTGATTTGTAAGAATTATTTATACATTTTGAATATCCGTCCCTTGCTGGGTGTATGTGTGGCAGGGTCTCTTCTATTTTGTGGCTTGCCTTTTCCCTCTTCTGCATCTTTTCATAAATGAATGTTCTTAATTTGAGTGCAGCACAATTTATCATTTTCTTTCCTTCATGGTCAGTACCTTTTTAACATCTGTCTATCTTTGCCCACCTGAAGATATTTTTTGTTGTTGTCTTTTAGACCAGGCCTCATTGCTTACCTTTAATATTTAGGTCTGTGATCCAGCTCATACTAATTTCCATCATGGCGGGCTGTATGGGCTGCGGTTCATTTAGCATCAAAGAGCAGTTGACACAAGCACTGCATATTGAAAAGACCCTGTTTTCCCTATGGATTTGGGGTGGAATCCTCACAATAATCAGATGACTCTGTGTTGGTCTCATTCTAGCATATTCTCCTTGGTTTACTTTAATTACACAAGTTTAGAAGAAGTCTTGATATTTGGTAGTGTGAGTCCCCCAAGCTTGTTTCTCTTCCAGATTGCTATTTCAGGTTCTTTGTGCTTCCATTTAAAATGTAAAATTGTCAGTTTTCAAAAAAATTCCGCTGGGATTTTGATTGCGATTGCATTGACTGCCGATTACTTTGCAAAACATTGACATCTGAATCTCATTGGGGTTTCCGGTCCATGCACATGGTATATTCCTCCTTGTATTGAGATCTCTAATTTCACTTATGTTTTATAGTTTTCTATGTAGAATTCTTCTACGTCTCTTGATAGATTTAGTCCTGTATATTTGCCAATATTGTATGCTATTATAAATGTTATCTTATTTTCAAAGCTTATTTTGTATTTGTTTATTGCCACTGTATAGAAATACAATAGCTTTTGATTTTGGTACATTATTGACCTTTTACTCAGCAATCCTGTAAAATTCACTTAGTTATTTTAATAATTATTGGTAGATTGTTTTGAGTTTTCTGTGTATACACTATATCATCTGTGAATAGTGACATTTTCCTTTCTAATCTTTTTGCTTTCTTTTCTTTTCTTGCCTTACTGCCCTGGCTAGGATCTCTGCCAGGGTGTTGAGTGGAAATGATGAGAGTGGGCATCCTGGCCTCACTCCCTGTTTGGGGAAGGCTCTCTGTTGCCCAGGAGATGATGTGTATTTGGCGTTCTGGACTGGGTTCTGCAGGCTGCTCTCCTTCGTGTGACTCTGGGTTCTCCTTTTGGTTCACTAGCACTGGCTGTTCCGTCACCAGCATGGCAGGCTGAGGCCGTGGTGGGCACTTTGAGCCATAGTCACTGCCCATGAAATGGGGTGGGGAGGGTGTGTGGTAAGGGACAAAACTGGCCCTCTCCACACTGTCACATTTCTTTGTGGTAGCTTGGTAAGATTTTTTAGAAGAATGTTCTCTGATGGATTTATAGCTTCTAAGACTTTTGCTCTTTGGAAGGTTTATGGCTTATTCCATGAAATTAAGTCAACCAAAATTTCAAAATTTCCAAGCTGCGGGAGGAGGAACCATAGGTAACCTTAGATTCCAAGTGTTTGGTGAAGGAAATACACCCACACTTAAGCGTTAGTGATGCATTTGCTTTCATTGATTCTGTGTGGAGCAGAAATGAAAAGAGAGAGATGTCTTTATGTAAACAGATGCCCAGTGTCGGAAACTGCCCACTTGGCAGAGTGACCATGGCTGTCTTGCTAAAGGTGCTTGTAAATTAAAATCACAGGCTCTGTGGCTCAATGTGGACTTCTAGTGCATCTGCTAAGTTAGGGGAAAATACATCATAAAAGGCATTGTGTTTGAAAGTTGTAATATGTCCACATTCGTCTATTATTTATTAGAATGTATTTTAGTTAGGGATGTACAGATACACATTTCAAACGTCCTTCAGAAACAAATGGATCCTTGAGATCTTAGTAGCATGTGCTTTCCATGTGTTTTCTTAGAAAAGTGATCATCCTAGTTCTCTAATCTGGTTAGTGAAGTATCATTAGACACATACATCAAGATAAAAAGAACTAGATCATGCTTAAGTCTTATTAAACCATTTAATTTCTAGTACGTTTTTATGTTGTGAGTGTTGTGTTGGGTTGTTCAAAGACACACCACCTAAGGGGAAGGTGACGGAATGGGCAGAAAGAAGAGAGGTGTATCAGGCAGAGAGCTGACTGATGGGTTCTCATCCCATATCCAATAGAAAAGACTCTGCTTTCCTCGTGGGCTCCAGATAGCGCTGCTTTCTTTATGAGGGGTTCCATTTAGTTTGCAGCTGTAGAATCGTTTGTTCTTAACTCCATAATTTTTCTCTTCTCTGCCTGTGATCTTCATGAGGGAATGTGAAGTTTTTCTTTTAACCCAGATATTCTGAGGGCCAACAGCAGTTCCCTGCATTGTGTGTGACTCTGGCTTTCTCATGGCAGCCCTCTGCAGGCTCTCTGAGGCGTTGGGAGTCCTGAGGCTTAAAGTACCACAAACTTGTGAATTTCTGGAATCTTTGATATCAGATCCTTAAAACTTAACTCTAGCCCCCAGAAGGCAGAAAACGGTTTCTTTTGCAATTTGCTTTCAGCTTCAGCCCCCTGTGAGGTAGTTTCTGAGGGGAATCCAGGAAGACCTTAAAAACGTTCATTCAGTTCACAGTTTTGTTGTGTGCCTACTGTGTGCCTTGGGCCAGGGGTGCAGCAGGAGGTCACATTCCAGCCAGGGGCAGGCAGAGGGGCCGACAGATAATGAGAAAACAAACAACTACTTAATGTCAACATAGAATGAAATATCAGAAAAAGGAAAGAACTTGGAAGGGCAAGAAAGTAGGGTGACAGGAATGAGCGTCTGGGGTGGGGCGATCAGGAGCAGTTTCTGGGAGGTGGGACGTGGGTGTGGAGGTGGAGAGAGAGGTGCCTTTCCTGCGCTTACCTGCAGCCTCTAAGCCGTCTGGAGAACTTCCATTTCCCAGACAGCGTTGGCCCCAGAACCTTTTTCCTACAGCACACCAGGGATGCCGATGAACTCCAACACAGTACTTCTATGGGGAGAAAAGAATCAGGCTCAGGGGTGATAAGGAACTGGTCCAGGGTGAGAGAACACACTGGGGTAGTGCTGGGGCCAGGTGGAGCTCGGGTGTCCCCGCTCCCTGTCTAGTACTCTTTCCCAAGGGACCAGGTGGAGCTCGGGCGTCCCCGCTCCCTGTCTAGTGCTCTTTCCCAAGGGACCAGGTGGAGCTCAGGTGTCCCCGCTCCCTGTCTAGTACTCTTTCCCAAGGGACCAGGTGGAGCTCGGGTGCCCCCGCTTCCTATCTAGTACTTTTTTCCAAGCCAGAGTCCGGGGGTGCGAAGAGATACATGTCCCCGTTTGCTCTCAGTAGAACTTGCAGCCAGGCACGGGGCAGGTGCTCATCAGATAAGCCAGCACATGGGTCACAACAGACCCAGCCAGAGCCAGAACAGCATGGGGTCCTGCTGCAGGAAGGCAGGGTGCCTGGGCAGACCCTGAAGGTCCTGTCTGTGGCTGTTGGAGCTACTTTTTTAGCCCAACTGAGCATCATGGCTGCTGACTCAGTCTCCCCAGCTGTGACACGGGGGCTGGGGTCTCCGGGTCCCCTTGCGGCTGTCTGTGGCATCTGTCTGCCTTGTCCTATTTCCCCCTCTGGTAATGATTCTTTAGTTTTCCTTCGAGGAATGACCCTCATTCCCATTGGTCTCACCTTGGCGGCGCTGCCTGTCAGGGTGTCCTGGCCTCCCTGGTCAAGGGGTGTGGCTCAGCGCAGGCCATCAGGTGTGGTTGGACAGTGTTCTGGAGGGACTCGCCGTTAATTCCTGCCTCTGGGTCCCTCCACCTGCTTTGCCAGCTACCCCGTTCACTACCAGGAGCTTCCTCTGTTTGCCTAGATTATCCAAAGTCAGTTTTCTATTGCTTGCAACCATGAACTCCTAACAGGTGTACCTTGAGTCTAGCATGCCTGCTCTGTGAAACCTGAATTCTCACTTCCTTTGGCTCAAGCACTCTGTGTTCTCGCCGGTTTCCAGAAAGAAGGGTTCATAGACTGTGGGCATTGATATTCTGTCCAGCAGGTTCTGGAGCTGGCTTCTTAGCCTCCTCATGTCAGAGCCACTCGTCTACAGATTCCCGAGTCTTCTGCTTCCTCTCTAAATCGCAGCTCCCACTGGCTTCCTCCCAGGAGGCTGTGGCCAGTCTTCTGCTTCTCTAAATCACAGCTCCCACTGGCTTCCTCCCAGGAGGCTGTGGGTGGGCCCTGGTGACCTGGCTCTCAGTGAGCCTTCACCAGAGGCACCAGGGAACGACCATTTCTGGCTGAAAAGGTGACCCGAAGGCTGAGTATGTGACCGAGTGGAGGGGCATGTTCTCCATGCACTCCCCAGTAGCTGGAGCCCCCACCCCCCAGCTCTGGGAAGGGGTCCCCACCCAAGCTGCTTCTGTCATCTCGGCCTGTCCTAGACCCGACCCCAGGTCCTCTGTCCTGCTCAGAAGCCTTCAGTGGCTTCTGCTTCCCTCAGCGCAGAGGACACAAGATTCTGAGAAGCCCTCTTGTTCATGACACAGCCGGATTCTGGCCACATCATGTGAAACATGTTTCCCATTAGCTTGGCTGTGCATGTAAAAGTGAGGAGGAACTCACATGGTAATAGGGTTACATGGGTATATGCATTTTCAAAATGGTGCCATTACCTTTCGGACGTTTCAGTGTAGGTGGAAGGAGGTACCGATGCAGCGTGAATGCCAGGGTGTTGGCCGGCGTTGAAGCTAGATGCTGTGGGCTGTCACACAGTTCTCTTTACTTTGTATATGTTTGAAGTTTTCATAATATAAAAGCTTTGTTTTTAAAGAGAAATTCATGTTAAAACCTGTGAAATCTTAAATTGCAAATATCAATATGAAAACACCTTTTTTTTACTTAAAATATTTGTACTTTTTACATATCCAAAAAATAAACAAATGACTAAAACCAACCAGTATGTGGGGAACCCAACATGAAATACATATGCTAACCAAGGAATTTAACTCTCTTACAAATGCACTCACCTGATAACTTTGGAAACGAGCATCTTACCTGGATACAGTAAGGCTGAGAACAAGGAGAATCGTGTATAAATGGTGGTCTTGTGAATGTGTTTCTCATGGGTAGAGGTTAGCGATTCTGAAATGACTTTGTGTGTGTACCGGAATTAAACAAATGAGAAAAGATACTGTAGATAATAGGAACCAGGTTTCCCACTGTTAGAAAGATATTTAATAAAAACAAGGAAAGAGGAAGACTAAAATACACCTTGTGATGTTGGGATCTGAGGTCTCAGTATAGACTCATGATTGTTCAAGTGTAAACTCATACAGAGATACTGAGGTGTGAGTGAGTCCCTACGCGCGCTGCCTGCTGAGAGGGCCCTGCACGCTCTGTCGCCCAGCAGCAGTGAGCACACCTAGCACTAGATTGGGTCTGAACACAGTTCTCCCAAACATGGATCCAGGGTTCCCTGGAGAAGCCGTTGATTCCGGGACTGTGACAGGGACATCTTGTAAAATCAGAAAGTAAGCAAATGCTCAAAAACAAACAAACGAAAGACTGGATTGGAGGCTTGCCAGAAAAACCTAAGAGCTGGTTTGCAGGAGCTCCCGACGGCCGGCGCTTTAGCGCCAACACCAATGGTGGCGATATGGGACTAATAACACAGCGGATAACGTAACTATCTGTGAGTCCACACGAACGGAAGTAGATTACTGAGTCACTGGAAAGATGGAGCAGTGAAAGCTCATCCTTGCCTTGGAATTCTAAGTAATAAGTGCAGCAAAAAGGAGGCGATTTGGATGTCACCACTAGGCAAACATCATGACAGTGAGTGTCACAGCCCGGCTGCCCTGATGGATCCAGGCCCACGAAGACGTGTGTTGATATGTGTCTCTCTCGAGTGAGCTTCGGTAGCTTGGGCTTTTCAAGGCACTTGTTTATTTCATCTAAGTTGTCAAATTTATTGGCATAAAGTTTTTCATAATATTCCCCATTGTCCTTTTAATATTTGTGCAATCTGTAGTTAATTCCACTCTGATTTTTTTTTTTTTTTTTTTTTTTTGGAACAGAGGCTTGCTCTGTCACCCAGGCTGGGGTACAGTGGCGTGATTTTGGCTCACTGCAGCCTTGACCTCCCGGGTTCAAGTGATCCTCCCACCTCAGCCTCCCGAGTAGCTGGGACTACAGGCATGCACCACCATGCCCAGCTTATTTTTTTTTTTATTTTTTTGTCGAGACAGGGTTTCACAATGTTGCCCAGGCTGCTCTCGAACTCCTGAGCTCAAGCAATCCCCCCACCTCGGTCTCCCAAAGTGCTACGATTACAGGTGTGAGCCACCACACCTGGCCCCCTCTCATTCTCGATATTGTTAATCTTTGTCTTTTCTCTTTATCAGCTCTGCTAGAAGTTTTATAGTCTCAAAGAATCAGCTTTTAGTTTCATTGATTTTTCTCTGTTCTGTTGTCTTCTGTTACTGTTTTTTTTTTTTCTTCTTATTTTGAGTTTAATTTGTTCTTTTTCTAATTTTTTAAGGTGAAACCTAAGGTCATTGAATTGAGGCCTTCTTTTCTAATACAGGCATTTGGTACTTATGTTTCCTCCTAAGCACTGCAGATTTTTATGTTGTATTTTCATTCGTTTCAAAATGCTTTCTAACTTCTTTTAAATTTTTTCTTTGATTCATGATGTGTTAGTTTGCAAATACTTAGGATTTTCAAATATCTTTGTTATTGACTTCTAATTTAATTTCAGTTTTGTCAGTGAACATACTTTGTATGACTTGACTTGTCCTTTTGAATTCGAGACTGGTTTTATGGCCCAGAAGATGTTCTATCTTGGTAAATGTTCTGTGTGTGTTTTTAAAAAAGAACGTGAATAACGTGTATTCAGCCGTTGTTTATGGAGTGTTCCATGAATGTCATTTTGGTCAAGTTGGGTGGTAGTGGTCAGGTCTTCTCTGTTCTTATTTTCTGTCTACTTGTTCTAACAGTTACTAAGAGCAGGGTGTGAAAATTCCCAGTTATAATTGTAGATTTGTCCATTTCTTCTTATGCTTTTATTATTTTATATTATTATTTTATTTTATACCTTGTGATGTTGGGATCTGAGGTCTCGGTATAGACTCATGATTGTTGAAATGTAAACTCATATGGAAATATCGTGGTGTGAATGAATACCTATGCACACTGCTTGCATCAAGTATGAAGCCCTGCCAACAGGTGCATAAATGTTTAGGACTGTGTGCCCACTTGATGAACCAACCCCTTTATCATTATGAAGTGGTCTTCTGTATTGCTGGTAGTATTCTTTCTTTAAATTTTACTTCGATATACATATAACCATTACAGCTTTCTTTTGATTAGTTATGTGATATACATTTGTCCATCTTTTAATCTATTTCTATATTTTAAATATAACAAGATAGATTTCTTGTAGGCAGCACATAGCTGGGTGTATAGTGCTTGGGGAAGATTGACTGTACGTTATAAAACACAGAGCCTCCTCTCTCCAAAAGCTTTTTAGTCCCTCCTCACACTATTCCTCTTTATACTCTGAGAAAGTAGGGTCTCGCTTTTTTATCCAGTCTGACAACCCCTGCCCTTTAAATGGGGTGTTGAGACAGTTTGATATGCTCACTGATATAGTTGGGCTTGGCTGTCTCCAATTCTGTAACTTAGATGCTTTAATTCTTCCTTTTACTGTTCCATCAAACTGCTTTCACCTTTTTAAAAGGTAAATTTCTATGTTTACTGGACTTTTCATTGATCAGGACTATTATATATATATATTTAAAACTATGTGATGTTTTTCTTCATGTAATGTAATGTTCTCTGTGTAATGTTTTTGTAATGCCTTGGTGATGAAATAGCATAGTTTTGAATAGTCTACTGCAACTTTTCTTTTTTCTAAGATAAGCCCTTGTGTTTTTAGTATACAGTTTTGCAAGAGCGTGAGGTTCTTCCAGAACATTTCTATTATAGTGAAAATGCCTGTGCTCTATTGAATCTGCAGTTGGGAGAAGAATCCGTTTCTAGCTGTCAGCACTATGTTAGGTGAAACCTTGCTAGACACTGGACATTTGGCTAGGAACCGTGCATGTCAGCTTGCCAGAATTATAGCTTTGAGAAGCATAATTGACCAGTATTAAAGTGAACACAGAACAGGGTAGGAGTGAGCACACATAGCCTCTTGGCAGTCCTCAGGTCTGGACTAGAGCTTATTCCTATTTGAAGATAAATAAACAGAAACAAACCTCACCTTTGGACCTGTCAAAAAAAGGGTATCCCAGAATGTATGGAAGAGGGAAATACCCTGAAGTGCAGAAGAATATGCCTCTGAAAATGAAATTAAATCAGGAAAAAATATTTTCAAAAGGCTTTGGCTAGAAGAATACCTGGCTCAACAAAGAGAAGCAGAAGGTGATGTATGAGGAGGGACTAGGCCGAGTGAGAAGATGATGAGATGAGTTTAAAGGGAAGTGGTTGAGAACAAAGAGTTCATGGCTTAGTTAAAATCTGTATTTGAAGCCATAAGGAATAAAATGGATATTGTGGAAAATAGCAGCAGTGAAGTGAAGAACATACTTGAGAGGCTGCCTGGGAATGCAGAATAAACAACAGATGTGTCACCGGTGAAAGAGGCCAGATCTGATGGGGAGACTTCAGCCAAATAGCATAGGAACTCTGAAGAAGCCAGAACAAGTTTAACAAAAATAATAATCAATGACATAATTGAAGAACATTTTCCTGAGCAGAAAGAAGACCTATATTTGTTGAAAGAGTCATGTTTTGAACAAAATAAAAGACTCTTACTTATGTATCTTCTGACAACGTTTTTGAATTTTAAGATTCAAGAAAAAAATGCCAGTAGATTCCAGGCAGAAGAAAATGGTAACAACCACAACATCAAGACTCGGCCCCCAAAGTTTTACCTGGAAAGAAGCTGTAATTGAGCTGGACTTAAACTTCCCTACAATGTTGAGGGGGGAATGACATCCAAAGATTTTGAGGGGGGCATATTTGTGATCTAAGATTTTTATACCCAGCTGAGATGTGTTTTTTTGTGTGAAGGATACTGTCATCTGAGATTTGTGAGGGTTTGAAAAATATGCCATCTACATTCCCTTCAAGAAAATGTCTCTTTCTGACCAAGAGATGAATAAACATTCTGACCCTGAAGACAAATAAGTCATTGTCATTCCTAAGGAGATAACCAGATACAGAACAACAGTCATGAAGATATTAATCAGAGTTGTAGATACAATGAACATAAAATTGGAAAGCATCTAGATAGCCAGCCTTGGGGGCGGGGGTGATTCTTTACATGATGAACTGGTTAGAGTTCTTTGGTTATAAGCAATTGGCAAAAAAAAAAAAAAAAAAAAAAAAAAAATTTCTAGACTAATTAAATCAAGAAAAGGAATTGGTCACACTTTTAAAGAAAGATGAACACAGAAGCCTCTGAAAGCACTTGAGCTGGGATCAGCCAGGGACTCTCAGTGGTAGGAGTACTGAGACTTGTCTCTTTTGGGTTCATCTAGTGACTGATCTATTGAAGAGGCAGGCCTTGGAAAGAGAACTTGATGAGCTCAGCTGGTGCCACATGCCACTCTTTGGCCCGACACTTCCCTGGGAGCAGCAGGCTCATCCGAAGCTCCTGAAGTGGGGCGGGGCAGCTGTCTATCCACACATGGAATAGGAAACAGCCCTTCAAAACGAAGCTTACCAGGTATTGTTAATGCCATTGGAAAATGCCTGGCTGTAATATCAGCACAGAGAACGTGATAGACAGCTGTATCACTAGAGGTTCGTATGGGCAAAAGGCAAAGAAAAACAACGGCAAGGAAGCATGTCAGAATGTTACCAAGGGCTTGTCTCTGTGTGATGGCATCATGGATGACTTTTTAAATACTTAACCTGTGATGCGCATGTATTGCTTTTATAAGCAGAAAATGAAAACCTGAGAAAATGGTCATTACGAAGACAGAAACATGAGAGAACTATTTTAGGTTATCATGTTACGTGAGGAATGCGGACTTTAGAATTAAATTCTGTGATTACACAGACATTGTGACTACGAATGTCTATGGATCCAGGGTGATGCAAGCGTGCAGTAATGACATTTTGTGGTGGGAATGTGCTGAAAGTGATTTTTCTTTTAAAACATTTTATTTCATATTTATTTTGTAAGCTAATATGACAGAATAAATTTATATTAGTTGGAAGATACTCTGCTTCCTTTCAAAAGCCTAATGTTGGGGAAACTTCTGGAAGGGGTAAGGAAGGTGTCTCTAGATCAGATATTTTGAACCAGGGGATGATATTGTCCCCCAGAGGACCTTTGGCACTCCCTGGAGACATTCTTGGTTGTCATGACCTGGAAGATGCTGCTGGCGTCTGGTGTGTGGAGGCCCAGGATCCTGCTAAATATCTTATAATGTGTATGGCAGCCCTACACCCCAACACCTAAATACGCAAACCAAAATCCCAGTGGTCCTGAGGCTGAGAAACCCTGCTCTCTGGAGACATTTTTACATGTCTGTGATTTACTAACAAAAATCCCGCTGCTCGTATTTGTAGAAATGATTCCGTCGAACTGTTCTATCTGTCCTTGGTCAGAACAAGGATAAAGAAGGAAGTTGGTGGGGCGTGGTGGCTCAAGCCTGTAATCCCAGCACTTTGGGAGGCTGAGGTGGGTGGATCACTTGAGGTCAGGAGTTTGAGACCAGCCTGGCCAACATGGCAAAACCCCGTTTCTACTAAAAATACAAAAATTAGCTGTGCCTGGTGGCATGCACCTGTGTTCCCAGCTACTCGGGAGGCTGAGGCAGGAGAACTGCTTGAACCCAGGGTAGCAGGGGTGGTGGAGGTTGCAGTGAGCCCAGGTCGTGCCACCACACTCCAGCCTGGGCGATAGAGCAAGATTCTGTCTCCAAAAAAAAAAAGGAAGTCATCATTTCCCTAGTTGGATGTTGTTTTCCAGATCGGAACTTCCATGTTGTAACTCCAGTCTCTTTTCTCCTTCTGACCTTGCAGGTTCATCTGCAGAAGCCAGCGGACGCCTCTGTTCTCCTTGTGGGTTACCTGGCTCATGAGACCTTGCCGGCGAGGCTCGGCGCTTGAACGTCTGTGACCCAGCCCTCACCGTCCCGGTACTTGTATGTGTTGGTGGGAGTTTGGAGCTCGTTGGAGCTATCGTTTCCGTGGAAATTTTGAGCCATTTCGAATCACTTAAAGGAGTGGACATTGCTAGCAATGAGCTCCCAAAGCCATCCAGGTAAGGCCGGGTCCTTTCTTCTCTGGGCACACAGCGGGGCTTTCTTTGCCCAAAGTAGAAGTTCTTGTGACTGCAGCTTGCTTTCTGGATTCGAGACTTTTGTTTTTCTTGATAGTGGTCACTGTTGGTTTTTGACAGCACAAAGTGCAAAATGGATGGTTTATTCTTCCTCTTGGTGAAAGAAGAATGATAAAACCTGTGAGGATGTGGAGTCAAGTCTGCGACCCCGGTTTGCAGGCGGACTTGAGAGGCACACAGGTTTCCTCGATGCTCTTTGACAAGGGTGATGTTGAAAGGTCAGGTTGTGATGTGGAGAGCTGGTTTCTTGCCCAGTGTCTTTGTTGTTTCATGAGGGGTTGTGTGAGGGGTGGGAGTGCTCCTCCAACTGGGCGTCTGGGCTGTCTGGGAAGAAGCTCATGTTCCCACTGAGGTCGTGGCCACAGTTGCTCCTGGTGTTTGAGTGCCTCTGTGAGGGGCTGCACTAAGCATTTTACAAGCATTTAGTACAGCCCCAGATCATCTCAGGCCTGGAGGGAAGAAGTAATTTGCCTGAGGTCACAGAGCTGGTACGTGGGGGACCCACATGATTGGGAAGCAAGCTTGTCCTGCTCTGAGCTTCAGAAGCATGTCATGGGCCCATCCATTTACGACTTCACACTTTCTGTCCTTGGAAAGTCACCGAGAGCGTGCGCCATAATGAAACCTCAAGGCCTGCCGCCGACCTGCCTGAGTGTGGGGCTCCTGCAGAGCCAGTCCTGTGCTGCCCAGCTTCCTGCCACTTCCAGCGCACCGTGGCCTTCAAGGGCACTTAGCCATCGACTTCTGTCTTGCATCCACATGAGAGAGAAGACGGTGGCCACTGGACAGACGCTTGGACAGGCACCTGAGGCTCTGTTAGCCTTGGCTCTGGGTCCTGCTCCTTAGAGCAGAGGCAGAGAGGCTCAGGGTCTGTCTCGGTCACTCTCTTTGAGATTGCCTGGAACGCTTACACACATCTTTCCCTGGGTGGAATCGTCTTTGTCTGAAAATTCCAGAGGGCAAGATTCCAGGTTTTTTTAGATATGAAAGTTTTATTGAGTTAAATTGTTTATGTATTGACTGATGTAAAGAAATGGTTTATGATCATTCCAAGACAAAATTAAGCGCTATGGCTCAAAGTGTCTAAATAGACATTGAATGGAGCTGGCTCTCTCCCTCCTACACTGGGCTGCTGTTGGGTGAGAGTGTATCTTTTTTCTGTGTCTAAACATAGTGTGATGTGTGTGAGCATTTTCATAGAGTATAATTCTATAGGCAGGGCCCTGTGTTTTACATTCTGTCCATTTTAATGTGTTATAAGCATCTTTTGGTATCAGTATGTGTGCAAATATAACTTGCTCTTTTGATACCTTGCGAATGGATATTTATGTGGTTGTAGCAGTGTTTATACCAATTCCAAATTGGCATCAAACAATTATTATACATATATTTTGTAAACTTCTAAGTATCACTACTAGACAAATTCCAGGAAGTGGAAGCTGGGTCAGTGAGCCCGTGCACTTAAAACATCATTAGGTTGACTGTCAAATTGCTCCAGAAGCCTCGTTCCAACTGATCTTCCTAATTCCAGTGTAAGAGGATGCATATTTTTAATTTGTGCTGTACCAGCACTGGGTAGGTTCAGTCTCTTTCATTTTTGTCAGTGTGCTAGGGGAAAATTATTGTTTGAGTTCACTTGATTATTTTAATGGGGGTGCATATTTTTGTATGACTTGGTGTACACATAATCATAATTTGTACATGCTCTGCAGGCATTTGAAGAGAAAGTATGCTCTTAGGATTTTGTTTCAGTCTAAAGACGTCTGTATGTATGTATCAATATTGTATTTAAAGTTCTCGGCCGGGCGCGGAGGCCCACAGCTGTAATCCCAGCACTTTGGAAGGTCAGGGTGGGCAGATCACAAGGTCAAGAGATCGAGACCATTCTGACCAACATAGTGAAACCCCATCTCTACTAAAAATACAAAAATTAGCTGGGCGTGGTGGCGTGTGCCTGTAGTCCCAGCTACCCGGGAGGCTCAGGCAGGATAATCGCTTGAACCTGGGAGGCAGAGGTTGCAGTGAGCTGAGATTGCGCCACTGTACTTCAGCCTGGCGACAGAGCAAGACTCCGTCTCAAAAAAAAAAGTTCTCTCATTTATATATATTTTATTTATATATAGGAGGATATGTATCCTTTCTTTATATGTTATTTTAATTATATATTAACTCAGTTGAGTTATTTAAATCAGTATAGCTTTACTTATTTTTTTCTGTCTGCTCGATTTCTTGGAAAAGTGTATTTTTCTACTGTGATTATAGTCTTATAATATTCTTTTTACATTAATAACCATTTTTTGCTTTATATAGTTCAGTGTTTTTTTTTAAAGCTTAAAAATTAATGACTGTTCTTTTGGTAGATCAGGTCTCTTATCAAAATATAATATATTTCTCTTTGTTTAATGTTTCTTTGACCAAGAGCTTATAGTGTTTCATGAGGTATTTCTACCCTTGGTTTCTTTTGGCTAACAAATATTTCTCCATCCACTTGTCTCTAACCTTTTCAGGCCAGGTTCTTTGAGGCTCAGCTCTGGAAACCGCGGGGTGCTGGGTTTGTTTGGCCTTTTCTGTGGGAATTTCAGCCGCTGCGGTTCAGTTTGATCACCGGCCTGCCCGGGCCTGTCCTGCCCATGTGAGTTGGGTTGTGTGCGCCTTATTGCCACCCACGACCTCTCCATTCTCTCTCTCAGTGGGTTGGAGGCTGAAGACAGGCCGCACTGGTGAGGGCAGGGCTGCCCCTTGGCCCAGCCCATTCTCTGCTCTCCATCTGTGGAGGGGGTGCAGCTGAGGTGGTTTGCCTGGGGCCTGAAGTCTGCTGGCTGCCTCCTCTGCCCTGTCCACTGTCATCTTTCCCTGCCGTGTCTGCCCTTCCGCCCAGAGGTCCCTTGGGAGGCAGGACCCCTTGTGCCCAACACGTGCGTACCACCACCTGCACACACTGGCTGGTGGCCCAGCGGCCTCTGCCCACATCTCAGGCGGGGGATGGGGCTTGCCCAGAACCGTGCCCTCCCTCCTGGGCGAGGCCCACTGGCTTGTGTGCCTTCCCAAGCAGCTCCATCCCCAGAGATCTCTAGTTTCGGGAAGTTCCTCTGTGTTTCTTGTCAGCTGATGCACCTGTCCGTCCGCTCCCAGGCATTGCTGGAAGTGCTTTCCAATCCTGCTTTTCATCATTTTAGTGGGTTTTGGGAGGAAGAGAAATCATTAATACTAAAGGATTCAGTTTGCTCTCTTGAGCGGGTAATTTCTAGGTGTGTCAGAGCACAGCCACGGAACCGCTGTCCCTTTTCCTTGAGCCAAGGAGCCGGGTCCTGGGCTGCCTTGCCATCACTAGGCAACGTGGTGTTCGGGGCCTACCTGGCTGCACCTCCCCTCCCTCTGTGTGTCTCTCATGCCGTCCTCTGCTAGCTGGCCCTGTCCTTCGCCCTGCCCACCCGGCTCACTCTTGCCTGCCTGGCTCACCCTTGCCTGCCCATCTGGCATGGGGGCCCTGCTCCTGTGTGGCCTGGTGTGGGTGCCCGTGCCACCCTCACTTCCTGGGCAGGCCGGGCTGGGGGAGTCCAGCCGCCCATGGGCCCCCTCTCACATTTGTCGTGTGATTTGGCTTTGCCCTGCTGATGAAGTGCCCTTCTAGTGCAGTGTGTGTGGCTTTCCTCTCCTGTGTTCTGTGAAAGTCCTCTGCTGCTGGGTGAGTTTTGTGTTATGGTTTTATTGCTGTTCCCGCTGAACTTTGCCAGAGCCAGGCCCTGGTTCTCTGACGTCAAAGCTGCTTAACTGTTGGGATTTTATTGCTCTAAATAACGATTTCTAATGATGTGAGCGGCCTGAGGGAAGAACCTGGATTGACTTAGCCTGGAAGAGCTCTCCTTTGAAAGGAGGCCCTGGAGCCTTACGCCCCTTGCCCGGCCAGCCCTCCACACCCTCCCTGAGGGGATGCGCTGTGGCAGGGCAGGATGCGTTTGTCAGGACACAGAGCCTCTGCCTTGAAGCCAGAGTCCCTGGCATGAAACCAGGAGTGTGGATGGGAAGCCCACAGGGGCCTGCTGGCAGGACAAGCCATGCCTCCTTTTTTCTCCCATTCCCTTGTTTTCCTCCGAGGACAGTTCTCCAAGTAACTGTCCTTGTCTTTCCTTGTGGTTAAGGGCTTAGGATACTGGTGACTTGACTGGCCAGCAGGAAAGGCAGACGTTGTTACTTGGCCACCCACTTAACACTACCCCATCCCTCCAGTGTCATTTACTTTCCCTTCCGGAATGTTCGTGCCTAGAGAAAGTCTTGCCCAGAAAAGTTCTCAGTGTCAAGGAGCCCCGCAGTGGATTTGCTGGGACGTGTCTGTGGTTACCGGGATGATGCTCTCGATAGGAAGCTGGTTGAGCAGGCAGTGGCCGGTAACTTGAGCATCGTCTCGCTCCTGGAATCTTGGTGCGAGGTACGGATAATGTTTAGTTCAAAACAAAATAAGTGGCCGGGTGCGGTGGCTCAAACCTGTAATCCTCGTGCTTTGAGAGGCCGAGGTGGGCAGATCATTTGAGGTCAGGAGTTCGCGACCAGCCTGGTCAGCATGGTGAAACCCCGTCTCTACTAAAAACACAAAAATTAGCCAGGCGTGGTGGCACGCGCCTGTAGTCCCAGCTACTCGGGAGGCTGAGGCAGGAGAATCGCTTGAATCCGGGAGGTGAGGTTGCAGTGAGCCGAGATTGTGCCACTGCACTGTAGCCTGGCCGACAGAGCAAGACTGTTGTCTCAAAACAAAAAAAAGGATTTTGTGGGAAACGTGTGTAACTTAAGATCAGTGTGTTAATTTGGGCCATTCTATGATTTCTTAATATTCTGTTCAGTCTGAGCTACCCCCATCCACATAAAAGCAGCTAAAAAGTCTCTGTCCACAATGACTTGGTGATGAGTGAGTTCATGGTAATACAGTTGCTTCAGACCACTGTTGAGTGTTAACCCTGTGAGTCCAGGGAGAGGGCTGTCCTCTGGGATTGCTTCCAGTCCTCATGTTCTGCTCTAACTTTATTTGATCTTGAATCTGTTTATTTTAACCATCGTGGCCGCCAAGATTATTATATTTTAATATAGAAATGATCTCATAAAGATGCATTTTTATGGCATTTAAATAATGCTCTGCAGTGGTTGAATGTCTCAGGAATACCACAAAGTGTCTGTGTGTATGTGCGTGAGTGTGTGTTAGGGTGTGTGTTTTAGACAGGTTGTATGTGTGTGAATCAGGGTGTATGTGTGTTAGTGTGATGGGGTGTGTGTTTTAGACAGGGTGTGTGTGTTAGGGTGCATGTGTGTGTTTTAGACACAATGTGTATGTGTTAGGGTGTGTGTGTGTTTTAGACAGGGTGTGTGTGTTTTAGATAGGGTGTGTGTGAGACAGGGTGTGTGTGTGTTTTAGACAGGGTGTGTGTGTTAGGGTGTGTGTGTTTTAGATAGGGTGTGTGTGAGATGGTGTGTGTGTGAGGTGGTGTGGGTGTGTTTTAGACAGGGTGTGTGTGTGTGAGACAGGGTGTATGTGTTAGGGTGTGTGTTTAGACAGGGTGTGTGTGTCAGGATGTGTGTGTTTTAGAGCGTGTGTGTTAGGGTATGTGTGTGTTAGGGTGCGTGTTTTAGACAGTGTGTGTGTTTTAGACTGTATTAAGATATGGGTATGTGTTTTAGACGGTGTGTGTGTGTTAAGGTGTGTGTATGTGTGTTTTAGACAGGGTGTGTGTGTCCTAGACTATGTGTTAAAAGTATGGGTGTGTGTTCTAGACAGGATGTGTGTTAAGGTGTGTGTGTGTGTTTTAGACGGGTGTGTTATGGTCTGTGTGCATGTGTGTTAGGGTGTGTTTGTGTGTTTTAGGGTGTGGTATGTGTGTTAGGGTGTGTGTCTCTTTGTGTATTAAAATATGGGTGTGTGTTTTAGACAGGATATGTGTGTGTTAAGGTATGTATGTGTGTTTTAGACAGGGTGTGTGTGTTTTAGACAGTGTGTGTTGGGTGAGTGCATGTGTGAGACGGGGGTGTGTGTTTCAGATGGTGTGTATGTGTGTTAGGGTGTGTGTGTGTTGGGTGAGTGCATGTGTGAGATGGGGTGTGTGTGTTTCAGATGGTGTGTATGTGTGTTAGGATGTGTGTGTGAGAGTGAGTGCAAGTGTGTGAGACGGCGGTGTGTGTGTGTTTCAGACGGTGTGTATGTGTGTTAGGATGTGTGTGTTTCAGACGGTGTGTATGTGTGTTAGGATGTGTGTGTTTGTTAGAGTGAGTGCAAGTGTGTGACACGGGGGGTGTGTGTGTGTTTAGACGGTGTGTATGTGTGTTAGGGTGTGTGTTAGAGTGAGTGCATGTGTGTGAGACGGGGTGTGTGTATTTTAGACGATGTGTATGTGTGTTAGAGTGAGTGCATGTGTGTGAGACGGGGGTGTGTGTGTTTTAGACGGTGTGTATGTGTGTTAGAGTGAGTGCATGTGTGTGAGACGGGGTGTGTGTATTTTAGACGATGTGTATGTGTGTTAGAGTGAGTGCATGTGTGTGAGACGGGGGTGTGTGTGTTTTAGACGGTGTGTATGTGTGTTAGGGTGTGTGTGTGTGTGTGTTAGGGTGAGTGCATGTGTGTGAGACGGTGTGTGTGTTTTAGGGAGTGTGTGTTTTTTAGACAGGGTTGAGAGTGTTGTTTTACACAGGGTGTATGTTAGGGTGTGTGTTTGTGTGTGTTAGGGTGTCCGTGTGTGTGTTGGGTGTGTGTGTGTGTGTTAGACAGGGTCTTGCTGTCGCCCAGGCTGGAGTGTGGTGGTATGCACCGCAGCCTCAGCTTCCTGGGCTTCAGCGATCCTCCCACCTCAGGCTCCCGAGTAGCTGGGACCACCTCTGGCATGCACCTCTGCATGCCACCACGCCCAGCTAATTTTTAAAATTTTTTGTGGAGACCGAATCTCACCATGTTGTCCAGGCTGGTCTCCAACTCCTGGACTCAAGCAATCCTGCCCTCTCGGCCTCCCAAAGTGCTGGATTACAGGTATGAGCCATTGTATCCGGCCAGGAGTACTACAAAGTTTTAAGGGGCAGAAAAGGAATTTTGAAGACCTGCAATTAACCCAAGACCTTGATTCTGAGCTTCTGGTGACAGGTGGGTTGCAGATTCTGAGCATGGCCCTTGCTCAGAAACAAGGTGGCGGGAGGTAATGAGAAAGCCTGGGAGCTGAGAGTGGCTTTGCAGGAGGCCCAAGAGGGCTCCCAGGAGGACGGGGTGTGTAGGCAGCAGGTGCAGCCAGATGGCAGGAGTCCAGGGGAGCTTGGACAAGGTGGCAGGGCCTAAGAGCATGCTTGGTGCCAGCTGGAGAAGAGCTTGTTCATGGCCCCTGCAGTGGGCAGCCCTACATCAACTGGAGGTTTTAGAGAAGGACAACAGAAATGCCTGGATAGTTCCGGCTGATGTTGGGGTGGGAGATGCTTTTGATCCCCATGTACTGCTTGCTTCCGCTTTCTAAAGGCAGGGTTTCAAAAATACTTGTGTACGTTTTCTGACGCACAGCACCGCCTGTCTGAATGTGCATCCTCCCAGCCACCCGGCACGGGGCGTCTGCAGCTCTCAGATTGTCACTAGCCTGGATTCTCCATGCCATCATTATCTGGGATCTTAATCAGTCAAGGTTTGTTCTGGAAATCATGTAGACATAAGGACTTATTTTTCAACCTACTTTTTTTTTTGATCCTCATATTGTGTTTTGTCTTTTAAAAATCACGAGTACTCAGTCATTATGAAGAGCTCAGAAAATTCACTGTCAATGGAGCATTGATGGTTTGTTTTGGCAATTCTCTGAAAATTCTTACACAGTTTGTGGAACATTTGCATTTGTGTCCCTTTTTCAAAGCCACTATTGTAGAAATGCAAATTTCTGAGTTCTGAGATGCTGAATGTTGGATGATTAATGATATTGAAATTTAAGAATGAACTCCCGGTATGTATTTGACATAGAAAACACGGTGTGAGAATCATTAGAAACCATTGAGCACAGCTTGGCGGGGAACAGAAAGGCTGTGATTGAGGCACCCGGCAGTGGGGGCAGGTCGCACGTGGACAGGTGTGCAGGTGCGTGGCTGCCTCCGGGTGCCGGGCTGTGTGAGGCGGGAGCTACTGCCATCAAAGGTCTGGCTCTACTGGACCATAGGTGTTCAAAACTCATCATAATAATACATCAGCCTTGATGACTTGCTTGCTCAGTCAACCCCACTGCGCGTTTAAGAGAACGAAATGAACAGCAGGTTTGTTCTGAGTTTTGCTTGCTGCCACTTCATTTGTGCTTGCATATAGCCTGTGACGTGAGCTGGACACGTTATTTCTGTTTTGTAGATGAGGAAACCAGTGTTACTACTATCGAGTGCTTAGGTAGGCTGAGGCTGGGCAGCGCATCAGAGGCCAATCTGGCACCGCTAGAATCGGTCACCTTCTCTCAAGGAGCGTGCGCCTCTCTGCGGCACAACCCTGGGCGCCTGGGACCTGAGAGGCATTGAGCCTGTCTGCTTGTGTGAGCTCCCTGGCCAGGGCAGGCAGGGCAGGCAGGGCAGCAGGCACTCTGGTCCAGTGTGGTTCATGCCATGAGAGGGATGGGCTGGGCATGGAAGCCCCCTGAGGGATGTGGAGGCCAAGGGAGGCTGTCCCCTAGAAAGGACCTGAGGCTGAAACAGCCTTGCGAGGACGGTTGGTGGGCCTCCCACAGGTCCTGCCCCGCCGGCTGGGGCCCTGTCCTGCAACGTAGGCTTTTTTGTGTCCCAGTTGGTTTCAACGAGCATGGGTTTTGCCATCAGGGAACTTTATCTGTCCTTCCTCTGTCTTTTTGTGAACTTTCTCTGAGCTCTCTTTGCCAGTCCTTAGAATGTTGGGACTGAAGGAGTGACTGGGTGATTGGCATAACCAAGCGAACTCTGAGATTTGGGCTGAAACTGTCACGTTGTGGCCACTTAGCATCCTTCTCTTTGTTTATTTCATGAGAACATGGCAAAAAATGGGCACTTTGGGGAAAATTATAATGAAAATTACAGTTAATTTTAAGAAATTAAAATTAAGACAAAAATCAACTGAGGCATATACCTAAACTTTTTTGAATTATATCTGGCCTTGAGCTTTTAAACTGGTTTGCTTTCAGCCACCTAATCAGTAAGAGACTGGGAGTGCTGGCCCTTCAGGAGTGATATGCATTGGTGGGGATGGAGGCCTTGGGGCGTTATTTTCATGTTTGCTTCTCTCTCCTTCCCCCTTTTTAGGAAAACAAATACAAATAGAAAAGATAAAGTCTGCCTCTCAGGGAGCTAGGCACAGCTGATTTGGAGACCGAAGCCCATAGCCAGGCCTTTGGGAGCCCCCTTGACAGTGTAGGCGGCTGTTTCCCTCCAAGACGACGCTGGGCCTGCGGGCTCTTGGTTGTCTGTGAGGATCCTGAGCCCGGCTGGCTCATGGTGGCTTTGTTCTCACTGGACCCCAGGCTCCCTCGTCTCCCTCAGCCCTCACTGTGCTCTCCTCCATCTCTGCCCAGTGTCCCCTTGCTGCCTTTCCTTCAGTGCTACAACCCGGACTCAGGACCCAGTGTGGTTCCGTGCTGACGGGCAGCTGTAGAGCTGTTGGGATATTACCCTGAAACACAGTGTTCAGGATGACTATCATTTCCTAGCTTTCACCAAGACTCTGTACTTTCAAAAGGAGTAGTAAAACTTATTGTAACGTATTTGTTTTTTACAAAATACAGAAATGACCTAAATGTACTTATTTTTGTTCCATTTGAAATAGCATTTATAAAGAATTAGGACAAGTTGGTCTGTGTGTCTTAGTGTTCATTATTTAGTGATGGTCATTAACTGGGGGAGTTTTTTCTTTTCTGTATACAACTACATTCTCAAAGGTTCAAATTAGCTCTTTGAGTTTGTATTCACTTGAGATGTCAGAATTTGTTATTATGAAGCCACTGTCTTCAGAGCCTTTCCCTAAAAGAAGTTTTGTGATTGGAGCCAGTTTTTTTTTTTTTTTTTTTAATTTTAAAATGCTTAGACCATTTTCTTAGAAGATTGCTTCCATAATCTGGTTGTTTAGGTGATGCCTTCGTTCGTTCAGCCTGCTATCATAAAATACCTTAGGGTGGATGATATGTAAATAACAGAAATTTCTTGCTCACTGTTCTGGGGGCTGGGAAGTCCAAGATCAAGGTGCCAGCAGACTTGGTGTCTGGTGAGGGCTGCTCTCTGCTTCACAGATGGTGCCTTCTTGCTGTGTCCTCACCTGTTGGAAGGGGTGAGGGGTCTCACTTGAACCTCTTTAATAAGGGCACTAATCCTATTCCTGAGAGTCCATAACTTAATCACTCCCCAGAGGCCCCACTTCTTAATACTGTCACATTGGGTATTAGATTTTAACACATGAATTTTGGGGGGGATGCCAACATTCAGACCACAGCAGCTGCTAAAGCCAAGAGAATACCTTTCATTATAAGAGCTAATGGTTTTCTTTCAATTAGTTTGCATTCGTAGCCAAGGGTATTCCTTTTTAAATACCTATGAGTTTTCCTAGGAAATATGTAGAAATTGGATGCTTATTAACACTGTGTTTCTCAGTGACTTGTTGATTGAGTAGGGTTTGTGAAATGCTGTTGGAGTTTCAGGCAAGGATGTGGAGTCTGTTCTGAGCGCACTCAGGGTTTCCATGTGTTGTCCTGAAAGCCTTTCTCACCTCTTCACATCTAGGGTAAGGCCGTATTGAGGGGACGTTCCTCCCTCCCTGTTAGATAGTGTGATGCAGAATTCTTGACACTCTTTGTTTTCACATGGACTGAATCCAAATCAGGTGGGGCTGATTCTTCCAGCCCTGTCTCCTCATCCCGGTCTGACACTGCACAACACAAACCTTCCTGCTGCAGGCTCACCGAGGTTCTGTCTGGCCCTGTCTTTGCCTGAACACCTGCAGTCTCAATGTGGCTGTGCGGGAGCAACGGCGGCCTTCGCCCCACGTCTCTCTCATGTGCTTCCATAGCACTGCCTTGTTTTTGTGAAAGGATTGGGGAGGGAGGAAGGCAAGGTTAATTTTTTCTTTCTGATGTACTAGTGGATAAAAAGAGTTCTAGAACATTTGAGGAGGCCCTAGGGGAAACTGGAGACATGGAAAGCAGAGGTTTTCCTTGGTAAACCAGAGAGATGAGGAGTTTTAGTTTTTGTAGTGCCTGCTGCATTGTATGTGTTGAAAGCCGAGTCCTTGATGGTAATGGGGGCTCTGATGATGGCGGAGATGGGAGGTTAGGATCCCCTTAGAGATGTTTAGTGGGTGCTGCAGTGAGCCCAGTTTTCTGAGTGACAGGGACTAGGGTGTGACTGCTGAAGAGGGGGCCAGATCTTCAGTGCCCTTTATCTCTGGTGGGCTTCTCATCCTTGGTCTTGCAGCATCAGGATGGGGCCAGGGTGCCTGGCCTGGGGGGGTGGACTTGGGCCGAGGACTGCAGGGCACAGATGTCCTCTCAGTGTGGCCCTCAGCACGGGGAGCCCTGTGGCTTTGAAGCAGATGCTTCATTCAAGGCAGGTGGTTCTTTTCTGAATACAAACATACACTTGAGCATCCCCAAAGGCTGTTTTTGAGAGATGGTGTCTGTCTCCATGTCCAGGCTGTTGCAACAGGATGATAAGGTGCAGAGGCCATCTGACAGCTGGAAGGGTACAGAGGCATCTCTAAGCAGCAGCACCGATGGAGTACCCAGCCTGGAAGTGCTGACACCCCACCATGGTCCTCCTCTGTCCCATGCAGCCCAGCCTTTAGGAGATGCACCAACAGGCATTTGGGTGGCAGACTGGAGCTCAGTGGGGCTGCCCCCACTGGGGCCCCTCTGTAGCTTCTGAGAACAGTTGAATTGTCTATCTGCCTTCACATCTATCTGTGATTTGGTTCCCGTTTGTTCTTCGCCAGTCCTCAGTAGGATTTGGTAAGACGTAATTTCTCGATGGTTCAGGAAGACGGGTGGGGCTGTGTCCATGCTTGCACAGCCTACTGTGAACAGCTGAGCTCACTGCCCTGTGACTGGCTTGGTGCAGCTGAGGCTCAGGGAAGAGCTGGGGTGTCCTGGGGTGAGGGAGCAGCAGCACCAGCAGGACCCCATGCCCCAGCTGCTGCAGGGACCATCCTGGCCCGAATGTGTTAGAAACTAGGAGGGTATCTGGGGTGGGGACACATCCCACTCTTCTTGCTTTGTGTTCAGGCCCCCAGCCTCTTTCTGTCATGATGTCTTGATGTCTCCCTACTCAGCTGCTAGCACTTCTGCTGAGGGAAGCAGTCACAAAGCCCGGTGGCCCTGGCCTGAGCATGGATGTGGCTTTCTTGGTTCTTGGCTGTGGTTTCCTTGAACTCTCTGTGGTCTGCAGGACCTGATGCATGAGAATCACATGTAGGGAGGGTGTTTCTTGTGTTTATCAGTGTTTCCATTTCTTTGGAAGTTACATGGATGCTGTTATGAGTGGATTTGGTGGACTGATTTGCATGGGTGTGGCCTCAAGGACTGCATTTTCTAAGGAGATGGTGTTTTTAATGCCTTAGCCAGGAGATTGCAGGGGGCCGCGGGCCACGTGTGTGGTTCTCTGGGATGATTCTGCTCTGGAGCTCTGCTGAGGGATGTTATTTCAAACTTCAGTACTATCTTCATGAACAAAAGAACAACGTAGGTCTCCGTTGAGTTGCTCACATCACCCGAGAGAGCATGGCTTTGGTGCTCCTCACCCATGTCCAGATCAGAACATTTAGGCTTCACCTGGGGAATGGACAGGGGCAGGAGCTGGGAGATCACTGCCCAGGGGTGGCTCTGTGTCCAGGGGTGACCTGGACTGGGCCCATTGCTTCCTGGGGCTGAGGTTGCTTCCTTTCATCAGGCCCTGTTTCTTTAGAAAGATACTGGGCTTTGACTTTTGCCTTCTGGCGGCACCTGGCCCTGCAGCTGATGGAAACTGGCAGAGCAGAGGACTTCACTGGGACAGTGAGCAGTGGGGCAGCCCTGTGTTTACAGGCAACCCCAGACCCTCTTATGACAGAAGGGTAGGGCAGGGCAGCCGGCCTTCACCTGGACAGGAACAGCAGGTGGCTGATGTATCTGAGTTGGTATATTCATTCAGAGACATTGGTTAAAATGACTTGTCAATATAACATCTTTACCATTGTTTTCTTCAAAGCCAGATTCTGTATTTTCTGATTTTATGTAAACTAAATACATAGTTTTCTTAAATACAGATGACCTGTGCCTTCACAGTTTCTTTGGATACCTTTCAAGTCAGTTTTACACACATGCTCTCTGGAAACAAAACTCAGCCACTGGGGAATCGAACCTATGCTTTTGGTAGAATCTCAGCCTTGGGGGGAGCCTGGAGGCCCTGAGCCCTGGATGACACCTGCTCTGGAATCCTCCACCAGTGGCTTTTGAAATGTGGTTAGTGGCTGAATCTCACTTCTGCCTTGAATGCTTATGGAATCTTCTGGATGGACTGAGCTCAGAATCTCATTGAATACTGTGGTCGTCTCAGTCTGAACTCTGTACCTAAAAATCCATGGGAATCTCATAGCAGCTGCTGAGGATTTGGAGAACTCCCTTAGAAAAATAAAAGGAATTTATTTTTTCCTATTTTACCTAGTGGCTATTTAAATTTTGAACATCAAATGGTAGTTTTGGATTTTAAAAGCTCAGTGTGAATAAACTTTGAGCTCAGATGCAGCCGTTCTTTTAGTGTGTCAATTTTAATAGGTGTCATTTGATGTTTGCACCAGGGGTTGGACGAAGGTCGGTGTGAGAATCTCAGGGATAACTGGGCTGCGGCAGGGGTCAGACAAGGCCTCCTGTAATAGGGATTTTGGGGCACTGATGGAATGAAGGGAAGCGGGAGGAGAAGGTAACGAGTAGAGGCTGCCGCTGCCCCAGTTGTATTAGAGGGTGGTGAGGGAGGTGGTGGAGAGGAAGCTGCGTGGGCCTCCAGGAACTCACTGCACTGGCTTTGAGTCGCGAGAGAGGTGCCATGGGAGGTCTAGAAACCGTGCATTTTGGGACTGAGATAAAACACGTCCAGCTGGTGGCACGGACCAAGCCAGCTGGGAGCGGAGTTGTCTCTCTGCTTGTCTGGAGTACCTGCCTGTGCTCTCTGAGCAGCCTCTGCACCTGGCTGGTGGGCGGGGCTGAGCCTCACCTTCCAGGCTGCAGATTCCCTGGCTCTCGGTGTGCTGGGGGATGCCTTCTGCATGGCCTGGCTTTCCTGGGATTTCCAGACCAGATCCACCTCTTTCTCCCCTTTTTCTTTGTCTTTCTGCCCCCGAAGAGATAGCAGTGTACAAAAACAAGCCAGCATTTCTTGTTCTCTTGCTATTTGTAATTGTCCCGAGCCTGGACTGGGTCCAGTCCGCTCATTTATTCTGCCAGGGCCCAGTCTGCAGATCTCAGCCGAAGCCGGTTGTCCTGCCTGGCTCGCTCTGTTCCTGGAAAGCTTTGTCACGCACAGCCAGGGGCCACTTTGGGTGCATCCTGTCTCCCCCGTCGCCGTATGTTTGGGAGCAGAAGTTGGCTCTGGTCAGATATGTGGATGTTAATTTATCCTCATTCTTGGAAGCAAGTTGGGAGCTCAGAGGAAAGAAGAGCCACAAAATGTCAAACCCAGCAGCGGCCATCTGACTCGGTTGCTCATCGCTATAATATGTGATTAAGATGGAAGTGTTTGATTTCCTCACTTGCCAGATTTAGGCCTCATTTTGCTTACTCCCGTGAGTCCTGATTTCTTCCTGTTAGAGAGAGGAAGTTTGCAGCGATAACCGGCTTGCAGTGGGGTTTTCTGTGAATGGAGCTTGTATTGGTGCGATGTGTGGCGTGGGAGTCCCCACCGGTTAGTGGCTTATGCAGGGTGTGAGTTTCTCTCAAAGTGGACGTTTTCTGCCTTCCCGGAGCCAAAACGTTTATTTCACCGGTGAGTACAGCTGAGTCTCACGTGCATCTGACAGCAGTGTCTCCGAGCCTTGCCATTTCCTCCACTCCCTCCCTTGGAGCCGTTTGTGTGACAACCTGCTGTTCAGTAAAACCAGTTTAGTGGAGTGGGTGTGTGTTAATTCTAGTTCATGTGTTTAAAAATCAATTCATATGATGAGAATGGCACTTTCCCCCGTGGTCTTCCTCTCAGTAACCCATAGCCCCAGTCCAACCATGGGAAAAACATCAGACAGATTCCAGTAGACACCCTTCCTACAGTCTGCTCTTGCCAGGCCCACTCGATATACCAAGGTCATCAGAAATAAGCATCCTTTGAGAAACTGTCACCACCAGGAGGGGTCTCAGGAAATGCGACACCTAAATGTGATGTGGAATTCCTGGATGGGATCCTGGATGGATCTTGGAATACAGTGAAAGACATTAGTGGGAAACTTCAGGAAATCCTAAACTCTAGAATTTTAGTTAATGACAGTAATGTCAGTATTGGTTCCCAATTGTGACTAACATACCGTAGTAAGGTAGGATGCTAATAATCGCGGGGAATGTGCAGGTGGTATTGGTAGGGTATATGGCAGCTCTCTCTACTGTCTACTCAAGTTTTAATAAAATATGTCAAGAATTTTGAGTTCACAAAATGAAGTACATTTATAGATACTCTCTTTTGCTTAATGTTTGTTCATGAATGGCTGTATACTGTAGTTACTTTAGCACCTAGCTTTTACAGTTTTTCCTTTGGGGACTCTTTTTTTATGGTTGTGCATAGATGTGGTAGAGTAACTTAACAAGTCATTATTGGTGGACAGGGAGTTTGTGTTCAGCCTTTCCATTGTTGTTATTATAAACATGTAGCCTTGAAGACTGCCAGTGTCTAAGTGAACTTTTTAACTGAAGTATCACAGGCATCCAGGAAAGTGCAAGAATCATGACTGCTTAGCTTGATGAACTCTCCCAAAAGGAAGATGCCTGTAACTGCTACCCAGATTGTGAAATGGGACATCCCAGCACCCAGAAGCCCCGTATGTGTCCTCTCTCAGTTACTGTACCCTCACTCTCACACCCTCTAGATACCACTTCTCTAGCTTCTAACATGAGTTTCTCCTGGTTTTGAACGTCATATAAATCATGCAATACTTATTCTTATTGTCTGGATTATTTCACTTGACAATATGTTAGATTTATTGATATTGTGGCTTATAGTAGTAGTTTCTTCATTTAATGGGTATATAATATTTCATTGTATGAACATATCACAAATTATTTGTTGGTTCAATTGCTGATGACATTTTGGTGGTTTCCAGTTTGGAATTATGTATAATGCTACTGTAACATTCTTGTATATTTCAATTGGTTCATATAAGTATGCAATTCTTTTGATAAGGTGTATGTGTGCCAAACAGTTCTTCAAATTGATTGTACCAATTTACACTCTGACCTATAGAATGTTGCTCTGTCCTTGCCAATACATGGTACTGTAATTCTTTTTCATTTTAACTATTGTAGTTTCATTTGTATTTCCCAGATTACTAAAAATGTTGAATACCTTTTCATACGTGTATTGACCAACTAGATGTCATCTTTGGTGGAGAAGTTTCTATTCATTTAAGAAATTGGTTTGTCTTTATTTTTCTTACTGAGTTGTAGGAGCTATTTCTGTACACTGGCTATGAATGAGCTTTTTGTTGTTTGTTGCTATTTTCTATGTGTGTGCTGCGTTTTCCCTTTCTTAATGGTGGTTTTTTTTTTTTGCTGAACAGATGCTCTTAATTTTAATAGTCCAATTTAATAGTTTTATCTATGCCTATTTGAAGATATTCTATATTACTTTTGATAAACTTCATTGTTCTATCACTGATTTAGATCTGTGATCCACTGGGAATTTTTTTTTTTTATGTGTGAGGTAGGGATTGAGAGTTACTTTTCCATTTGGAAATTCAGTTGGCCTAACAGTATTTATTTAAAAGAGTCATCCTTTCTTCTCTGCTATCCAATGCAACTTTGTCATAAGTGAAATAAATTATATAAATGGATCTGTTTTTGCACTTTATTCTAGTTCATTGGTCTGTTTGCATATCTGTGTACCAGTGCAACACTGTCTTAACTAATAGATTTGCAGTTAACCATAGTATCTAATAATGTAGGTCTTTCAACTTTTTAAAACTTTTCAGAGCTTGTTTTGGTTCTTTTTAGCCCTTTGCATTTCCATATGGATTTTTTTTTTTTTTATTTTTTATTTTTTTATTTTTTTTTTGAGATGGAGTCTTGCTCTGTCTTCCAGGCTGGAGTGCAGTGGCACGATCTTGGCTCACTGCAAGCTCCGCCTCCCGGGTTCACGCCATTCTCCTGCCTCAGCCTCCCCAGTAGCTGGGACTACAGGTGCACGCCACCATGCCCAGCTAATTTTTTTGTATTTTTTAGTAGAGGGGGGTGTTTCACCGTGTTAGCCAGGATGGTCTTGATCTCCTGACCTTGTGATCCACCTGCCTCGGCCTCCCAAAGTGCTGGGATTACAGGCATGAGCCACCACGCCCGGCCTCCATATGAATTTTAAAATCAGCTTTTCAATTTCAACAGAATACCTGCTGTGGTCTCAATTGGGATCCACTGATTTGCATATGAAATCAGTTTATTAGGAGTCTTCTAATCTACGAATATGCTACGTCTCTCTATTTTTTTCGAGCATCTGTAATTTCTTTCGATCATATTTTGTAATTTTCAGTATAGAGGTCTTAGTTTTTTTTTATTTGTTTGTTTGTTTTGAGATGGAGTCTTGCTCTACTGCCCAGGCTGGAGTGCAGTGGCACAATCTCAACTCACTGCAACCTCCGCCTCCCAGGCTCAAGCAGTTCTTGTGCCTTAGCCTCCTGAGTACCTGGGATTACAGGCACATGCCACCATGCCTGGCTAATTTTTTCTATTTTTTGTAGAGATGGGGCGTCACCATGTTGATCAGGCTGGTCTCGAACTCCTGACCTCAAGCAATCCGTCCACCTCGGCCTCCCAAAGTTCTGGGATTACAAGCATGAGCCACCGTGCCTGGCCTAGAGGTCTTTTATTTCTTTTGTTAGATTTACTTCTAGGTTTTTGGTGAGTTGGGGGGTTATGCTGTTTTGTTTTTGAAATTTTATTTTTGTAATGTTTAGAAGCACAATTAATTTTTGTATATTTATCATGTCTCCAGATACCTTGCACCGTGTTTATTATTATACTAGTTATCTATATATTCTTTTGGGTTTTTAATGCATATTGTCTATGGATGGTGAATGTTTCATTTCTTCTTTGCTAATTTTGAAAACTTTTATGTCTTTCTTGCTTTGCTGCACTGCCTAGGACCTTCAGTCAAATGGTAATAGTAGGCATCTATATCAGTCATTGGTAGTAGTAGGCATCTATGTCTTATTCTAATATCAAGAGAAAAATTTTTAGTATTTCATCATTATAGATAAAATTTGCTATAAGTTCTGTGTAGTCTATCAGATGAATGCAGTTTACTTTTGTTCTTAGTTTGCTGAGTTTTTCTGATAAGCAGGTGTTAAAATATTAGATGGAGTCATGTGAAATTGCAGATATTTGATCTTTTTCCGTCTACAAAAAATGGTATTTTCATTTGGTTCAACTTAATGTATTAGACTTTTTCTGCATCTGTTAATAGTCTTATGCTTTTTTTGTTTATTTTATTGTGTTGAATTTTCTGATTGACTTGAATGTTAAGTCAACCTTACACTTCTGTAATAAGTATTATTATGTGTTATTCTTTTTATATACTGTTGAATTTACATTGCTTATAGTCAGTTTAATTTTTATCATCTAAAGATATTAATGAGATTGACGTGTTATTTTTTCTTGAAATGCTTTGTCACATTTTAATATTAAAGTTATACTAATCTCTTAAAATATGAAGTTGCTTTCTTCTTCTATTCCTAGGATTGCCAAAATTTTTCTGTAGAGAGTCAGTAAAGACTTCATGCTTTGTGGACCACATATGGTCTCTATTGCACATTCTTTTCCCTTTTTTCTTTTCTTTCTTCTTTTTTTTTTTAACAACCACTTAATGTAAAATCCCATCTTATTTTTCAGGTTATATAAAATCAAGCCACAGATTGTACTTGGCCCATGGGCCATAGTTTGCTGACTCCTGTTTGATTTTCTTGAAGAGTTTATGTAGGAAAGATGCGATTTCTTTCTTAAGTTGGGATGGATTTGCTTATGAACCTATCTTGGAGCTTTCTTTGTGGGAAGATTTGTAAATTACACCCTCAACTGATATAGGACTGTTTAGATTTTTAAGATTTTCTTGTGTCAGTTTTTATGTGTTTAGTTTTTCTGGGAATTTTTTACATTCCATCTGCATCTTCAAATGTATTGAAATAAAGTTGTTTAAATACCTTCTCATTATCTTTGTAATGACTGTAGGATTTGTAGTGTCATCCCCTTTTAAATTCCTGATATTGTTTATCCTCTCATTTTTCCTTCATTGGACTTTGCTAGGAGCTTATTTATTATATTAATATTTTTTAAGAACTGTGTTTGGTTTTCTTGATTTTTTAAAATTGAATTAAAAAAATAAATTTCTGTTCTTATTGCTATTATTTTTGTTTTTGGGATTTAATTTGCTGGGGTTGTTGTTTTTACTGATTAAGGTAAATATTTAGATCACTGATTTTTTTTTTCAGACTTTCTTCTGTAATCCACATGCTTAAAACTATAAATTTCCACCTATGTATGGCTTTTGCTAGATTATGTGAGCTTTTTAATGTCATTTTAATTATAATTTGGTTTAGAATATTATCTAGTTTCTTTTTTTGACTTGTGTTAATTAGAAATACATTTCTAAATTTCAGTGCTTTATGAATTTGCTAGTATTTTGCTTTCATTTTGTTATTGATTTCTAGTTTAATTTCACTGTGGTCACTCATTTTATGTAATTTCAGTTTTTAGAAATTCTTTGAATTTTGCTTTATTGATTATATGGTCAGTTTTGTCAACATTTTATGTATACTTGAAGAGAAGAAGTCAGCCGTGGAGATTTGCCAGTTCTAAATGTCCATTTAATCAAATTAATCATTGTGCTCAGATCTCCTGTTATCTTTACTATTTTATTGTCTGCTTTTCTGTCAGATAGTGGGAATGGAATATTAAAATCCCCCTGATGTAACTGTGGAATGGCATTGTTTCTCTTTTTAGCTCTGTCAGGTTTAGCCTTTGTTTATTTTGAAGCTATTTTAAGCCTAGGCAGATTTAGAATTTTATGCATAAAATTATTCCATAAAATTGAAATAACTGCCTTTTTGTTACTGTGAAATGTCCACCTTTCCCTCTTGTATCCCTTCTTATGCTCAAGCTGCAGATTCTGTGAGGACTGGTCAGGTCCGTGTTGCCCTCGCTCCTGGCACGGGGCTCTCCTCACCCCCACGCTCAATCTGGCGTTCGTTTCCCAGGGTCCGAGCCGTCCGGTGCTGCTCCGCTCCTCAGCCTCTGGAGGACACGCGGGCCGAGTGTGCCCTCTTTCCACCTCCCTTCTCTCCCAGGCCTGGGCTCCTCGTGCATCGCCGTGTTTTAGATTGCATCCTGTCCTCCGTGTTCCTGGCTGGAGGGTTAGTATGGCCTGCTGTAGCCCAGAGTGGAAGCTGAGGTTTACCTGTCAGTCCCCGCACGGTGGGTCCAGTGCAGCCCTGGCGACGTGTCATTGCAGTTCGCTCACCTGGCCCGTGTGTGCTTCCTGAAGGCTTCGCCCGTAGAACTCACTATCTGGGCGGCTTAGTTCACGAGTCCCAGCTTGCTTTCCAGGCTTGCATTCATCTTTATGTTGCAGTAAAATAACTGCTGGGCATATTTTAAAGTGGACTGAAATATATCTGCAGCCTTGAGCAGCTCTTATAGCACTTTTATTCAGATATTTTATGAGGTGATTTATGTCGCACCTTATAAATGCTCTAAAATCTCCCTGACCAGAAATGCAGTGGGCAGGGCCACCCCACCCCTTCCTGCTTGTCTTCCCTCCCCCATCCTGCCTCCTTCTCGTGGCTTTTACCGTTTTCCCCTCGAATATGAAGGAAGAATTCATTCCAGATTTAGCTTTAGGAAGCATGTGCAGGACGTTGAGTTTCGTGCCATCAATGTCACGACAGTGCTGGCCGCGCTTTGCTCCGATGGCCCATCAGCCCCGCTTCCTCCTGGGCAGGCTGAGAGCTTCACTTGTCCGCTCTCTCAGTATGTCCTCTGGGCTGTATTCAGGCATATCTGCCTTCCTCCCCACTCCGAATTTCGGGCAGCCAAGGCCAGGCAGGTTGGGAATGCGCACGCACAGGGCAGCAGGTCTGTGTCAGCAGCGTGGCATGTGGGGCTGGGGTGGCAGCACAGCCTGTCATCTTCAGTGGCCTTTTTGGGATGGAGAAGGCTGAGGGCGAGATCTCTTTTGCCACATTAAACCAAAGTGGTTGGGTTACAAATACCATGTTTAGTATACTACGTTTAAAAGTATATTTTATTCAGTATAATTGCTCACTTAAAACATTTAAAGATAAATATACTTGTATTGACACATTGAATTACAGATAGTCTAGTAAGGAAGCCAGCGATTTTTCTCCCTGTAGAAGGCCAGGCCTCATGACCAGGGGATGTTAGCATCATGGGGAAGCAGCCATTTTGTTTGTCAGAATCAGCATCCTCCTCTGAGATAAGAAAACAGAGTGTGAAGGTTGGCTGACCTGTGCCACTTCTGCCACGTGGCTGCCTTCAACCACTGTGCGCGGTCACTGGCAGCCTGTTCAGTGTTGGTGGAGAAGAGCTTCTTGGAGCGGAAGTCCAGGCCAGTGTTCGGTGGGGCCAGAGTTCAGGTGTCCGTGGTGAGCCACACTCCTTCCTGTTGCCCTCTTGCAGTCCTGATTGCCAGGTTGCTGGCTGCAGGCCCCAGTGGCCCTCGCTCAGGCCTTTGGAACCAGGCAGGGTTAGCAGCTGCCACTCCCTCGCGGGGTCTCCTGTGAGGTATCTCTTCCTTTGGCACAGGGTCCCCCTGGGGCCTGGTTGGACCTCCCCTTCCCGATGCTCCTATGGAAAGCTGGCAGTTGGGCCACTTGGCACCACTCCCAGTGTCCCTCTGGCTCTCCTGTGGCTCTCCCATGGCTCTCCAGGCAGCTGTACCTGGCCTGCATGCGGCCTCCGGCCATCGGCTCTGTGGCCGCTGATCCAGGCCCCTCCGTGTGACCGTGGCCGCCTCCCACTAGGCTTCTGCTCCCTTCTCTGAGACATGGGGCTCCTAAGAGACTTCACCTTATAGGGTTGTTGTGAAGATCAAGTGAGGCAGGCATGGAGCCCAGCGCCTGTTCCTGCCCAGGGATGTCAGCTGCTGTCCTCCTGTTGGGATCCAGAACCCTCTGTAGCCCAGCCCAGGCCCTGAGTGTCTGGCAAGGTTTAGTTTAGTCAGCCTTGTCAGACTCATGCCCTTTTTGATAAATATAAATAACCTGTGTCCTTCAGTGTTTGAAATTTCAGAATAACTTGGACATCAGATCACAAAACAAATGGGAGCACGGGTGTCTGTGTGATGCCAGCTTCCCTCCCCCAGCCGGAGCAGGAATGGGGGAGCAAGGAGGAGGGGTGTCCCGGTGGGAGGAGGGGTGTGCAGAAAGCTGGAGAGGAGCTGCTGGCCCGCCGCGGCCCCTGCCCTCCCAGCCCAAGCTGCTGCTGCAGAGGCTGTGCCTGTCTCACTGAGATGACAGGGCAGAATCAAACTTGTATGTTTTACCTTTTTTTCTCTTTTGGTGATGAGTGATGGTAAACCATAAAACTCAACTCCTGAGAAAGGAATTTTACTAGCAGATAATGGAGGGTTCCTGTCATTCCAATAGGAGAACCCGCCTTTGGGGTCTGCACAGCTGGTGGGGTCCCCGTGGACCCCTTCTGAGTCCTTCTGGGAGTGGGCTGGCCCAGGATCAGCTGGCCCAGGATCAGCTGGTGGGGAGGTAGCTGCACTGGGGGGGATGTGGGGGGTTGGCATTGCAGGATCTTCCATGCCGCCTGCCTCCATCTGGGGCCAGGAGTTGGCCCTGGGCTCTGCCTGTGGGTCCTGGGTGTGCTGCTGCTGCCTGGTGGCCTGGGCCTGGAGGAAGGAGCTCAGCTTACACTCCCAGCCTTTCAGGCAGGTTCGCAGCAGCCAAGTGGTTTCTTAAAAAGAATTCCTCCTCTCTTGATTAATTTCTGGCATGCGGCTTCGGGGAGCTCTTGCGTCAGTAAATCGTCATAAACCCCCAGTTGTCTGGATCAGACATAAACACCAAGCCCAGCTCCACCGCTCCTGACTCTCGGCCAAGGCTGGCCTGCCCTCTGAGCTCCGGGCTGGGCTGCTGGAGATAAAGAGGGCCAGCGGGCGCCCGAGAGGTCAGGCGTGTGGCTGCACCCGACAAAGTCCTTTTCTCAGAGGTGCCGAGCCTGGCAGGTCGGATGTGTGCTGTGCTCGCTGGGGGAGGATGCCGGGCACAGATGTGATTTATTTCCTGAAATGTTTGGTGTTTCTTTTTCCTCCCCCACCAGCTCCCCACTCTCATGGATAGGATGTTTTCCTCGTTGGGAGTATTTGCCTCCTTCCAGTGGGCATTCTGTAGGGGTTAAGAAAGATCCCTGTGTGTGAGGCTGGCACAGTGTTACATTCAGGTCTGGGAAACTCGGGGGCTGGACAGCAAGTACCTCACTGTCCAGATCTCAAGGACAGAATGCCTTACAGAATGCTTCCTGTTGCTCACAGCAAACCTCGTCTTAAGGCCTTTTCAGCAGCGTTTGAGATCGTCAGGAGGTCCCGGACTACATTCATCTTGCCCTTGTTTTTGTAGAACATTTTTCATCTGGGGTACCCGTGAAGAGGCCAGAAGCCTGGGAGCTGGGTTCCCCACAGTCCTGGGTTACCGGGGAGCACACTTGGGCCAGCGCCAGGGCTCCTCCAGGGTGGCTAGAAGAAAGAACTTGGGCCTCCAGTCGTTTCAGGGCTGATTCAGGCATTTGGCAAGTATTGATTGAGCCCCTGCTATAGGTGGATGGTGGGAATGTGTGGCTTTCAGCGTGTCATCCAGCTTACATTGCTCAGGGCGGGGACCAGTCACTGGCAGATGTGGAGGGATGTGCAGTGAGGGGCCTTGTGGACAGGGCCAGGCATGGGCCTGTACAGACATTCAGAAGAAATGGCAGCCACCCCAGGACCCTGGATGGTGTGTATGCGGGGAGAGCATGGG
The DNA here is from genome assembly GCF_028858775.2 of Pan troglodytes. Classification (NCBI taxonomy): domain Eukaryota; kingdom Metazoa; phylum Chordata; class Mammalia; order Primates; family Hominidae; genus Pan; species Pan troglodytes. The sequence goes on along the minus strand of NC_072411.2, from coordinate 141,523,744 downwards.
AAGGAAGACTGTCCAGAGACTGTCCAGGGGCCTCTGCTGGATGTTAGCTTGCAGGGAGCAGTGTGGGCCAGGAACCAGGCAGGGCTTGGCCATGCCCATGAACTTGGCCAGGGTGTCTCTAGGCTTGCTCTGGGTTTCCGAGGGCCTGCAGGGCACAGGCACGCTTTGGGGAGGCTGTCAGGCCCTGGTTCTAAGTCCCATCCTTTGAGCCAGGCAGTCTCTCTGGGAAAGCCCTGTAGGCAGAAGGGCAGTCCCGGGCCAAGTCTGGGCTGGCTGGCTGGGGGCTAGCGTCTGATTTCGAGATTGCAGTTTCGACTTGTTTTCTGCCTATGCACATAAACTGTGGTATGAACCAAATTTAAGGGAGTTTCATGAATGAAAAAAAGTCCAGGCTGTCTACGATAATTAACTTTGTGTGTAAAATTGAGAAAAGACTTCCGTATTGTAGCTGAGGGGCAGAACAGCTGAGTTTCACTCACTGGACACCTGGGCTCTGCAGAGCAGGTTCTGAGGGCAGGGGACCTGGGCCCCAGTTTCTGAGCTGCATGGGGGTGCCCCCCAACCCCTGGGGATGGGGAGGAACGTTCATCGGGCCCCGGCTTGCCTTATTCATGCCATTGGCTCAGCTGAGCCCTGGGCCACCCCGTGGGAAAGGCACACCCTCCCTCACAGGTGGGTACGGCTAGGAACCCAGGGCAAAGCCAGGTGCCCCAGGAAACCCAGCTGCCAGCAGAACCAGGCGAGGCTGCCGCCTTCTGACCCCAGGCTCTTGCGGCTTCCTTGGGGCTCTGCTTCTCAGATTCTGAAACATTTGTTCAGCAAAGGCAGTTGGTGAATCATCCTAGTCAGGGTTTTTTTCCAGAAACAGGTGCACCGCCAGTGAGTGATGTGGTCTCGTTCAGACTGTGCTTCTCGTGCCTGTACTCATGGCCTGGGAAGGTCATACCCCTGGGGCCTGTTTTGCACTTCTTTTTAGCAGTATGACAGGGGTGACCTCTGTGTGCTTGGGGGTGGCATGTGAACTGCCCCACAGGCTCCCATCAGCATTCAGAGAGGCCTCAGGTGCGGTGGATGTGGGGGTCTCGGACCAGAGAAGCAGCCAGCTGCTGGCTCGCTGGGATGCCCATGGCCCCAGAAGTATCTAGCAAATCATAGAGAGTTTAAAACATACTGCCATCTGTTGTTTTCTTCCAGCTCCTTGCTTTGCCATTTATTCTGTCTTGAAGATTGTTTCATATCAGTTAATAAAGCAATCCCTGATTCTTTTAATAAATAACATATTTCTTTTTAATTCTTGAAATAACACTTGGGTGTTGTTTCTGTCTGTCTACCAACATGTGTATTAATTTCTTTGTTCATCATGCTTTTTTATTGTAAAATATACAGAACATAAATTTATAATTCTAAGCATTTTGAAGCGCACAGTTCAGTGGCAGTAAATATTTTCCCATTGTTGGGCAACCATCACCACCATCCATTCCCAGAACGTTTTCATCTTCCCGAACAGAAACTCCATACCTAGTAAACAATCCTGTTTCCCTCCCTCTGGCTGCGGCACCCACCATTCACCATTCTGCTTTCTCAGCGAATCTGACTCCTCTAGGGCCCTTCTGTGAATCGACTTGTATCGTATTTGTCCTTTTGTGCGTGGCTTCTTTCACTTGGCATAATGTGTCAGGGTTCACTCGTATTGTGGCATGGTCAGAATTTGGTTCCTAAAACTTTTAAGGATGAGCAATCCATTGTGTGCATACATCACATCTTATTTATTCCATCGTTTGGTGGACCTTTGGGTTGTCCTAAGTTTTTGGCCATTGTGACTAATGCTGCTGTGAACATATGTGTACACACGTCTCTGAGTCCCTGCTTTCACATCTTTTGGGTATATACCTTGGAGCAGAATTGTTGAATCCTATGATAATTTAGTGCTTAATTTATTATTATTATTTTTTTTCATCCCACTCTGTCGCCCAGCCTGGAGTACAGTGGTACAATCTCAGCTTACTGCAGCCTCCGTCCCCCGGGGTTCAAGTGACTCTCGTGCTTCAGCCTCCCGAGTAGCTGGGACTACAGACACCCGCCACCACGCCCGGTTAATTTTTGTATTTTTAGTAGAGATGGGGTTTTGCCATGTTGACCAGGCTGGTCTTGAACTCCTGACCACAGGTGATCCACCTGTCTCGGCCTCCCAAAGTGCTGGGATTACAGGCGTGAGCCACCGCGCCCAGCCCTGTGTTTAAGTTTTTAGAAACCACCAAAGTGTTTTCCACAACACTGCACCATTTTATGTTCCTGCCCACCACGTATGAGGGTTCCAATTTCTTCACATCCGCACCAATATTTTTTATTTTCCAATTTTGAAATAATAGTCATCCTAGTGAGTGTGAATGGTATCTTATTGTGGTTGTGATTTGTATTTGCCTAATAATTAGTGATGTTGAACATCTTTTCATGTACCTATTGGCCGTTGGCATATTTTCTTTGGATAAATGTCTCTTCACGTCTTTTGCCCATATTTGAATTGGGTTGTTTGTTTTTTTGTTGTTGTGTTGTAGGGGTACTTCATATGTTATAGATATATAATCTGCAAATATCTCCTTCTATTCTGTAGGTTGTCATTTCACTCTCTGGATGGTGTCCTGTGGTGCACAGAAGTTTTTCATTTTGATGAAGTGCAGTTAATCTGTTTTTTGTTGCTTGGCCTTTGATGTCATATCTAAGAAGCCACTGCCAAATCCAAGGTCATGAAGATTTACCCCGTGTTTTCTTCTATGAGTTTTATGGTTTTAGTTCTTATATTTAGATCATTGGTGTATTCTGCCTTAAGTTTTGCATATGGTATGAGGTAGGGGTTCAACTTCATTCCTTTGCCTGTGGCGATTTGATGGTTCAGCACCATTTGTTGAAGAGGATGTTGCTTGCCTTTAGCTGCTGTAAGACAGCACGTGTCTTAGAGGAAAGATCTTGCTCATTTCTGAAGTTGTGCTTTGGAAGTGTCTGAGCTGCAGTTGTTCTTCCTTCCCAGGTCGATGTAGACTCTGCTCTTCCTAAGCCAGGGCGCTGCAGCCATATTCAGTCTCTTGTTCTTTGGCTCCCGTCCCCGCCGCTGCGTCCCTACAGCAGCACCTCGCCCACGCCCCCTTCTGTTATGGCCTCTCCAAGGGATGGCGAGTTTAACAACAACTGACCAGGGTTTCCACAGGAGACAGAGAACAGGCTTTCTGCAGCGTGGGTTCCCAGTTGTGCTGACTGTGAGCTGTGGTGCCTCGTGAGTGGGGCTCTTCCGACCACCCTGTCACCACTTGCATCAGAGTCCTGCGTGCTATCTGCCTGGGGGTCCTGAGCGAGCTGGCTGCTGCAGTGAAGCGGGTGGGCTGCTGAGCAGGAAGCCACAGCATGCCACGCAGGCACTTTGGCTTTGCTTGGCCCCTGGAGAGCAAACACATAATGGCAATAGGCTTTACAGGGAGTAGGATTTATTTACTTTATCTGAAGGAGTTTAAAAATTGCTATTGTTCTCTTGGCTGTTAATTTTCACTCTCACCAGCCTTTCTGTTCAGGATACTGTGCGGTGAGGACCTCTTTCTCCATGTGAAGTTCGCACTGGTGAGTTGTGGCAGGATTGGTTTTCTCGTAGGATGGTTCAGGGCTGTGTTTCTTTCAGCTAATTGTGGCTACATTTTTGCCTTTGCATGTCCAATTTGGGTTTCAAATTCAGGATTGTCCAAGTACTCTATGTTTGAAAATATTTTCCAGAGACCCCAGATTTCTTATTTATGTGCATTAGTTACTTTTTAATTTTTTCAGCTGCCTTCTAGTTTCACACCTTCAATTGTGCTAATCCTCCGCATTTTAAAAGTTACACCAGCCTTTGTCAGTGTTTCATCAGTGCAAACCGTAGTGCATGTGGCCCCGTTCAGATGCACTTTCTGTGGCCTGGATTCTAGGGGAAGCAATAGAGGATATATTTCATTCTGAAATTTGCACTGTTTCTTTTTTAAGTTAAATATTTCAACAGCAATGGATGTTCTTGTCTTTTTTTAGAAAAAATAAAAATGAATGTTTTTGTGGCGCTTCTGCCTGCTTGAGTGGCGGTGTTTTTTCCCTGTGCAGGCCCCCAGGTGTGTGTGACTGGCTGCCCCGGGGCCCCGTGACAGGGGATGCTTTTTGAGCTGTCACTGGCATCTTCCTCCTTAAATCCAGATTGGGCGGAGACATGAATTCAGCATTACCTCTCCCATGTCCACACGTGAAGAAGCACTTTCCAGGCGCACACACCTAAGTCGTTGGCCGCGGGTTCTTGGAGGGCATGGCCTGAGCTCCCAGACGCCTCCTCTCTCGCCTAGCACTGCACAGTGCCTTCCACACACAGGCTCTCCGAGGATCTGCCCCATTGATTGCTTTGATTTTGTTGGATGAAAGCAGTTTATTAAATAAATGGGAAAATACTCCCCTTCCCCAGTTTCAAAAGTTAAGATGTAGTCTTTTCTTTACTTAACATCCAACAATGCTGAAAGATGAAAGAAAGGAAAATGCCCTCTTTACCCCGCCAGACCACAGTTAGCTGGGAGGCACACAGTTCAGAGAAAGTCACAGGTGACATTTTGTAGATTCTCAAGCAGGAGCTCTCTCTCTTTTTCTCTGTTTCCCTCTTTGTCTCCCCATGTCCATACCTGTACCTATTACATACACGATAGAACAGCAATGGGATTTTTTTGTAGCTCCGTAATATTTCAGTATTTAAAAATCCTCTGTTAATGGGACTTAAATTTTTTGTATAGTAAATAACACCTCAGCGAGCATTGTTGCACACGTGTCTTTATGTTTGGGGCTGGTTGTTCTTATCATGATTGTTTTGTTAGGATAAAGTCCAAGAAACAGAACTGTGGGGACAAGGGGCATGCGTGAGTCACCCTCATCATCAAGAGTGAGCCGTTTGTGGCACGTGCACCCCACCCACTATGGCAAGATGCCTCCACACACCCCGCAGCAGCGCTGGGTTTGTCTCAGTCACTGCAGTTCTTTCTGGGCTTCCCAAGAAGGAAGGGCCACAAGAGTCTGTCCAGGTGCTGGGGCAGACATTGGTGACGTCGCTTATCGAAGCCAGGAGTGGGGCCCTGGGTGTGGGGCCGAGTGACAGACCCAGGCTACCCACACCCGGGCAGGATGAAGAGTCTCAAGAGTGCTTTCCTTAGGCTGGTTCCCGTCCACACACCAGCACTCAGCCAGTCAAGACACCTCTTGTGAGCATCTGCTACATGCCAGGCTGCTGTAAGCACTGGGGTCTACTGGTGAACCACACAGGAAAAGCCCCCACCCATTGCCACACCCAGTGCCAGTGGGAAAGTCAAACAGTAGATGGGTAAATAAACAACTACATAATGGTAAATATGGCTGGCAGTGATGGAGTCTGCCCTGCACAGGCACTTTGCTAAGTGTTTTCTACATATTTACAGCTGTGATCCCCACAACAGCCTACGGATGGGTCCTACTAACCTTACATCATCTGTATTTTACAGATGAGAAAACAGAGGCATTGAGAAAGGAAGTCACTGGCCCAAGGGGCTGTGCCAAGCAACCGACTCTTAACCAGTGAGCTTGCGCTCTGAAGTGTAAGGCTTTACTCCCCTAAACTTGTCATTGCAAGGCAGTAGAATAGGATCTGGAGACAGGGGGCCTTCACTTCAGCATCCGATTGGTTGCAGGCTGAGCTTTCACTTCAGCCCCTGATTGGTTGCAGGCCAAGTCTTCATTCGCATAGGGTGTAACTTCACTTTGGCCTCTGATTGGTCACGAGCCAAGTCTTCATTTACATAGGGTGTAACCAGTAGGAAACCTCTAAAGGGTACTTAACCCCCAGAAGATTTTGCAAGTGGGACTCTTGAGCAGCTTGCTCTGGAGCTTGCGCCTACTCTGTGGAGTGTACTTTCGCTTAAACAAATCTGTACTTTCGTTGCTTCATTCTTTCATTGCTTTGTTTGTGTGTTTTGTCCAATTCTTTGTTCAACGTGTCAAGAACCTGGACGACTCGCAGTGAAGACCCTCCCCCGTAACAACCGGATGTGCCATCAGGGATAGATGCTGCCCTGAGAATGATGAAGCCAGTGTCTAGGGGAAGTCCTGGTGTGGGCGGGAGCTGTGATGTTCTGTGCTCTATGGCAGGGCTTTAGAGGGCTTTGACTGGGCCAGAGCAAGTAACTATAAAATGTCAGACCTTAGAAGAAAAGCATCCTGTACTCTGACAGGAAGCAGCATGAGTTGGTTGTCACTAAAAGGAAGAACTTCTGAGAACCCCACAAAGGACCCAGTTAGGTAATTGTTGAAAGCTGCTACTCCTTCAGGGATAATGTAATATTTTTCCAACATTTACACACGTTCACCTTATTTAAGATTGGCTCAAAACAGAAAAATGTAAGCTAATCTTTTTTTTTTTTTTTGAGATGGAGTCTTGCTCTTTCGCCCAGGCCAGAGTGCAGTGGCACTATCTCGACTCACTGCAAGCTCCGTCTCCCAGGTTCACACCATTCTCCTGCCTCAGCCTCCCAAGTAGCTGGGACTACAGGTGCCCGCCACCACCACGCCCGGCTAATTGTTTGTATTTTTAGTAGAGACGGGGTTTCACCGTGTGAGCCAGGATGGTCTCGATCTCCTGACCTCGTGATCCGCCCACCTTCACCTTCCAAAGTGCCGGGATTACAGGCGTGAGCCACTGCGCCTGGCCGCAAGCTAATCTTATGAAGCTTAGAGTATCTTGATTTTAGAACCTGTAAGAGACAATAATAAAGCAAACGTTATAAGCACATTTTGTTTGTAAACATAGGTTTAAAACCCTGAATAGAATATTGGGGAAAAGAAAATAACAGTACATTATGTAGTTATTCGTTATCAAAGGTTTTATTACAGGACAGTTGTTATACAAGGAAAGCGGTATAAATCATGTAAATATGAGAGAATGTTTGGAAAAATAAGATTAGATAAAATAATTATTTCGGTTTTCATAATTGATTTTAAAATACCCAAGTTGGAGAGAATATGTAGTTCTTACAAGTTGGGGATCATTTGAAAGCAAAAATGAATCTTTTTCATGGTTGGAAAACTCTAGAGGCCTTGTCTTAACAAGAGCTGTGTTCTGAGGTTGACCTTACGGTAGCACATGTGTTCAGTATGGCTTGAGATGTCAGCAGTTTCATTAAGATGGGAAGAACCAAAATAAATTGACATAAAAAGACTCAAAAAGATTTAGAAAATTTTATAGATTATCAGAAACCCACTAGAATCATGGATTTTGTATTTGCCAATAATTAATAGCTAGAAAAGTTCAACAGCAAAATAGTTTTGATTAAAATACATATTTTTACATAACAGAAGAGTCCTACCAATTTCCTTATTTCCATATTTGGCAAATTTAGATTTACCTATGTTATTTGTCACAGGCTGATGGAGATCAGCATTCCATTCTCTATAATTCCTTCTAAATTTTTTTGTTTGTTTGTTTATCACTTTTTTTTTTTTTTGAGATGAAGTCTCACTCTTGTTCCCCAGGCTGGAGTGCAGTGGTGCGATCTCGACTCACTGCACCCTCTGCCTCCCAGGTTCAAGCAATTCTCCTGCCTCAGCCTCCCGAGTAGCTGGGATTACAGGCTCCTCCCACCACGCCAGCTAACTTTTGTATTTTAAGTAGAGACGGGGTTTCACCATGTTGGCCAGGCTGGTCTTGAACTTCTGACCTCAGGTGATCCGCCTGCTTCGGCCTCCCAAAGTGTTGAAATTACAGATGATTTATCACTTTCTCAGCCCGCTTAGTCATTCTCTTTTTATCCCCTCCACGCGCATTTATTTTAAATTTTAATTATAAATCTCTAATTAAGGAATTAAACAATACATAGACATTATCTGCATCATTTAAAGAAATACCATAGCAGTGACCGTGTGCTCTGTGAGACAGAGACCACTACAAGGACATTTACATGTTTGCTTTTCGTTCTGCTGTTTCCAAAAAAAAGTTTTATCATACATGCACATGTTCCTAAACAGTATGATTTTAGTTTTATGTTTTTGAACTTTATGTAAATAGAATTATACTATACGTTTTCTATTTTGTGGGTTCTTTTTCAGGCAGGACTGTTTTTGAGAACCATGTTTCTGCCTGCAGCTGTCAATGACTGGTGTTCATTAGTGTCTTGCATTCAATTTTGTGAATTTTCACAACTTTGATTCATGTTCAGATGTGGCTGCTCAAACATGATGTTGTGGACATTCTTTTGTGTGTTTTCTGGCATACGCAAACTTGGGCCTTTGCCAGGTCCCTGCCTGGGAATGGGAGTGCTGGGTCACGGGTAAGCTACTTTTAACTCTGCGTGACCTCCAGCACGGCCACACCGTCTTACACCTAGTGCCAGTGTCTTCAGGCTGACCAGGGCGCCTTGCTCGGTCCCGGGAGGTGGCCCTCGCCTGGCCTGTGCCTGACCGCCAGCCTGCTGTGGCTGTCAGTGTCTTCTGACATGGGGCACCCATTTTTATGTTTGTTGTTGGTTTCGTTTTCTTAATCATTTGCAGAATTGAAATATCTGGGTGTGTGTGGCTTCCTTCCAGCAGCTAACGGGAGGCTGCGGCCGTGTGCTGCCTTCATTGTCACAGCTTCCTATGGCCACTGCTCCTTAAAGTTTCCTATATGTGGATATTACTTGTTTGCTGTTTCTTGTTGAATATCAGATATTCTGGTTTTTTGCTCTTACTTTTCTTCTGGAAGTAATATCCTTTAGAAATTCCTGCAGAAGTTCCGTTTTTTGTTCGTCTGAGAGTTGCCTCCTTTTCCTTCATTGTTGAATGATCCCTCACAGAAGACAGTGCTGGGGAGGCAGCTGCTCTTCCCCAGGGCTCTGAGGATGTGATTGGTTCACTCATTTCCACTGGGGCTGTTCCGTTCCTTGGCAGGAATCTGTTGTGTCTCTCTAGGTGTTTTGTAGTCTTAGTGTTCTACATTTTTGTAAGCGTTTTCACTTACCCCTGTTGATATTTTTTTGGACTTCCTGAATCTGAAGATTAGTGTCTTCCAATAATAATGGGGAATTTTATTTCTTAACTTTTTTCTTTTTAACTTTTAATTTTGCTGTAATTTCAAACTTACAGAAAATCAGCAAAAAATAGTCCAAAGAATTACTGTTTATTGATATGCATCCTTTATTTTTTTCAGAATCATTTGAAAGTTAGTGTTAGATGTGATGCCTTCCCCCAACTAATAATCCAGGCCATGTTGCCTCAGATAAGCGTGGTCACTCTTCAACTACGGACAGTGAGTAGAGTTGGAAAATAACAGCGAGCCGGCGTTGTTCTCTCATCTGTAGGCCTTGTTTATGTTTTGCTGATGGTCTAGTGATGTCTCGTTATCAACAGCAGATGACAGGCCCTGCAGGGCCTTCGATTCTCACTTCCTCCCCAGTCCCCTTTGCTCTGGGACAGTCTCCTCGTCATTTTTATGTTTCGTGACATTCACATTTTGGAAGCGTAGGGGCAGCTATTTTGTAAAATGTTTTTCAGCTTGGGATTTCGGCATGTTTCCTCGTGATTGGATTCCAGTGATGCCGCTGGGCTTGGAGGCCACCGCAGTATTTCGTTGCTGCTGCTGCTGCCTGGAAGCTCTCAGTGAAGGTGATGCTGGCGGGTGTTTCCACTGTGAAGTTACATTGTTTCCTGCGTAATTAGCAGGTAGCTGGTAGGGAGATAATCTGGGACTGTGCAGACAGCCTGCTACTCCCCGAGCACTGACCTGCAAGTCTCAGCATCATTGACGGTTCTTTGTCGGAGTCTGTTGTTGTCGTGGTGGTGGCTGCTGGTTATCGAGTGCCACCGTTCTTGCTACATTCAGGACGGGAAGCACTCATTAACCTCAGGAGGTTCTTGGAAACTGACTTTTAAGTGAAATAATACAGAACAAAACCAAGGTTATTTTTCTCACCAGTGCACCAGTGTTATAATCAAACGACTGTTGAAGGACTGGCATTGCTTGAGGACCCTCTGTCGTTGGCTTAAAGTTGCGGTTTCCAAGAACCTATGGACAACGTGAAATGTGGACTCCTGTAGTTAACTTTCTACTGTAAAGAGCTTTCCTTTCCTCCTTATTTATGTGTTTCCTTATTGTTTACTTATATTAGTTTGAACTCACAGATTCCTAATTTATTAACTGGGTTATAACCTTTTATTATCAATATCTATTCTGCTGCCCAAATTGTTCCAGTTTGGCCAATGAGAGCCCCTTCATGCTGGCGTTTCTGGCAGGTCCCTCCCGTCTTGGGACACTTCTTTACTCTCTTGAATACACAAAATGTCCTAATCTCTCCTGTACTTACCCTGCCCTGGCCTGGAATCAGTTTTTTCTCAAGGCGGCCTGGTTCCTTTCTCGGGGAATGCTATTTAGAAACCAGCTCTCGGCAGCCAGAGCTGTGAATAGATGTGCATAGATCGGCCCCTGCACCCACACACGCCGGCCCCACCCACACACACGGCAGTTCACTTCCAGCCCAGCCTCACAAAGGCCACCGGCTGGCCTTCTCCTTTCACATTTGTTACTCCCTCCGCTGACAAGGAGACGTGGAGCTCTCAGAATCCATCATGTACTTACTTATTTGTTCAGTCTCAATCCCAGAATACTCAGAGATTATTAACCTATGCCTCTGTGAAAAAGAAACCCCCAACTAGAGTCCAGCAGTCTCTGAAGGCATATGGTCCAGATACCGGGTCTAAAAGCCACTTTGGCAAGCTCTTATGCACACCCCACCCTGCCCCAGCGTGGTTGTTACTCATCTGAAATGGGGTTTGGTTATTTGTTTCTGTTTGTATTTCAGTTTAGAATTTTTCCCCCTTTGTACTTTTTGATTGTATTAATTTTCACTGTTTGATGATGTGAAACCCAATTGCAGTTTCAAAAGTCAGAACTGTGTAGCAGTCAGACTCAGAGAAGCGGGTCCCCTACCCCTGCTGTTCCCCTGTCCTTTCCACCCTGTCCCCATGAGCTACCCTTTCTTTCCTGGGTGGCCTTGTGTGCTTTCATTTGCCCACTTTCTTGCACAGAAAGAATGTCCTATAGGGAACTCCTCTTCCCTAGCAGCATGTCCTGGAAACCACGCCACGTCTGTCCACAGGCTTCTGCTCATTCCTGTGGACAGCCACATACACTCTGCAATTCATCCAGCCACTCTCTTACATAGGGCCCATTGGTATACTGTACAGGGTAGTGGTAGAATCACAGCTCACTACAGCCTCTACCTCGTGGGCTCAAGCAATTCTCCTGCCTCAGCCTCCCAAGTAGCTGGGACTACAGGCCCGTGCCACCATGCCTAGGTAATTTTTTTATCTTTAATTTTTTTGTAGAGATGGGGTCTTGCTGTGTTGCTCAGGCTGGTCTCAAACTCCTGGGCTCAAGTGATCTTCCCACCTTGGCCCCCCAGAGTGCTGGGATTTACAGGTGAGAGTCACCGGGCCTGCCATCTAAATTGTATCTTCAGAGTTGGTTTATGGAGTGATTTCTATCAAAAGATAAGTAGATTATATCATTTTGTTAGATTTTTCTCAAGATTTCCTGTAGGAAACTTATATCAGTTTGCATTTCCGCCAGTAGTGTCTGAGCGAGCCTATTCCCACAGGGCTTTGGAGTGGAGTGTATTACCTACTTGCTGATTTGGTAGATGAAGGATATTTCAGTTTGTAAGGGCCGTTTTTCTGTCTTTGCTTTTGGCTTTTCTGTTAGGCTTTTGGTCTCTGTTCACACAGTTTGTAAGAATTCTACTGATGGAAGAGATTTTGGCCTTTATCTTTCATGTGTATTGCAAGTAACTGCTCACAGTTTGTCCACTGTATTTTGACATTCTTTCTCATGCTGCTTTCACCCCGTAAAAGGTTTTTCCTCCATGTATCAAACTTACTGTTTTTTTAAAATTGCATCTGGATTTTCAGTCCTGGTTAGAAAGGCTTCCTTGACTTCCAGAAGATGTTTTCTTTGAGTGCTTGTACAGTTTCGTTTTTTACATTTGCATCCCCAATTCGTTTGGAGTTTACCCTTGTGTATGGTGTTAGGTTTGGATTTAATGTTATCTTTTCCCAGACGGCGACCCAATTGTCTCCAGCACTGTTTATTAAAACATCCCTGTTTGTCCCAGTGGTTGAGATGGGCACCTTTATCCTGCCCTGGAGTTCCGTCTGTACTTCTGTTTCTGGACTTTCTCACTGTCACCTGGTCTGCTGGGTTGATGGTGTCTGTCGTGCTCTCTGAAGCGTAGGGGCTTTGAGGCGTGTTTTAGCATGTGGTTGGGCATGCTGGGTTTCATTTTGAATGTTTCTCTAGCGCTCGTGCATCGGCATTGCCCGTCGCTCTCCCATCATCTCTCTTCTTTCTTTCTGGGACTCTGATTACAGGTGTGTAAACCAAAAGTATCTGAGACAGGTCTCACTCAATTTAAAAAGTTTGTTTAGCCAAGCTTAAGGACGTGCCTGTGACACAGCCTCAAGAGGTGCTGACAACATGTGCCCAAGGTGGTCGGGGAACAGCTTGGTTTTATACATTTTTAGGGAGACATGAAGCATCAGTCAGTATGTGGAAGATGAACATTGGTCCAGTCCAGAAAGGCGGGACAACTCGAAGTGTGAGGCTTTCAGATTATAGGTAGATTTTAAAATGTTCTGATTGGCAGTTGGTTGAAAGAGTTATTATCAACACAAAGGAATGTCTGGATTATGATAAGGGGTTGTGGAGACCAAGGATTTACCATGCAGACGAAGCCTCCGGGTAGCAGGCTTCAGAGAGAATAGACTGAAATGTTTCTCATCAGACTTAAAGAGTCTGTTCTATCAGCAATTCCAAAAGGGAGGAGGGTATCATGAGGCACATCTGGCTGCCCATCCCCATCACGACCTGAACTAGCTTTTCAGGTTAATGTCGGAATGCCCTTGGCTGAGAGGAAGGGTCCATTCAGATGGTTGGGAGCTTAGAATTTTATTTTTGGTTTACAGATGTGTGTTAGCATATCTTCCTCTGTCCTTCCACTCCTCTAACGTCTCCAGCTTTCTATCTCTTTACCTTTATGTGTTGCATCCTGGTTTATTTCTTCCGTGCTATTTTACTGTTCACTAATTCTCTCTTCAGCTCTATCTATTAATACTTGATTAGTTAACTCACTCATTTAGTTTTAAATTTTAATGATGACAGTTTTGTTTCTACAAGTTCCATTTGGATCATTCAGATCCATGTGACACTTCTGATAGTTATTAATAATAACAGCTGAGACATCTGTCTCCTTTCTTCCTTAGCCTTGCTCCAGGGAGAGTGTGGGCTCTTCTAATCCCCCTTTTTGGCAAATGGGAAGCTAAGGCACAGGGAGGTTGAGGAAGCCACCAGGTTTGTACAGTCACTAAGTGACAGTATATCTGGTGGCCTCTAGCTCCAGCCTGACCCTGGATGACCTCTCTTGTTTTGTCGAGTGTCCTTCGTATGTGTTTTGGGTCAGTGCCTGATTTTCCTACAATTGAGGTCTTTCCGGGACTTACTCCCGCTACCCATGGTTCTTGATTGTGACTTTATGTCCGTCCTTCTTGGATGTTTTTTTGAGGTTCATAGCGTGTTCCTCTAGAGAAGGTTTCTGCCTGGTGCTGGGAGGTGCCACCTGGGACATGCCTGTGTTTGCAGGTGCCAGGGATGCTCATCAGGCCTCATGGGTTGTCTGAATTCTCCCCAAACCATTGCGAGGGGTCTGGGATTATGAGTTCTGAGGGGAGTCCTCTCTCGATTTGACCCCTTCTAGCCAGCACCAAGCCCAGGCCCGGATGTGTCCCTTGCAGGCCTGTCTTCTGGCTTCCCCTGCCAAGGGAATTACAGCCCCTCCCCACGCACACTCACAGGGACAGTGCAGTGGTAAGAGGCAGTGCAGGTGGCTGCCCCAGGACAGGCCCTGGGCTCCAGGCTGGCTTTCATGTTCTATTCGCCCTGCCTTGAATTCCTGTCTTTGGAGTATATTCCTCACTCTTCAGCCAACTCAGCCCTGAGTATAATTAGACGTCTCTAAAAGTGCATGTGCCATATTGCCAGGCGTGAAGGCTTTTCTGAATCTTCCTTTCTGTCACCAGTGCTGTACGTTGGCTTTCTTTTGAGGCGCTTATTTTCATAAGAAACTTTCTCTGTGTCCTTAACTTCCAGCAGAGAGTCTGGGAGATGGAGGGGTCCGGAGGTGCTAAGGGCCTGACCAGCTGTGTTTGCGAAGTGCAGTGGAAAACTGGGATGATTCTGGTCATCACCTCTCGTGAGGTTAGGAAGAGTCCAGCCTGCGGTATCAGTGCTCGGTGGGATGGCCAGCCCCCAATTGGAGGAGCGGGCTCCTGGGCAGCCTGGGGATACTTGGTTCTAATCCAGATCCTCACACTCTTTGGGGAGGAGGCCGTTTCCAGCAAGTGAGTGTCCCTTGGGTTTCTCCTCAAAGCCCCTTCTAAAATTAGTCCCTGGCTGCTGCAGGGACATTTACATCAGCGCATTTTGTCAAGTACTTTTCTTGCTTTCCATTAAGAGCATATTTAAAAATATGAAATGAATTCAGGCAGAAGCCAGGCTCTGCCGCTGAGAACATCTGTGTGCTGGTGAGAGGGAGAGACTGGGCGGTGGATAACGGGCTGCAGCTTCCTCCTCCGCCACCTCGGAACGCCCCCGGGGAGGCGCGGGACAGAGCCCAAGCCTGAGTGAAGCTCCCCGGCTGGGGGAACACCCTGCCCCAGGCTGGCCACCTTGACTCCTTGCTCTGCAGGCTGCCCCCGGCACCTCGTCTGCCTCCCGTCGGCAGCCAGTGAGAGGATCGTGGGGCCTGAGAGCATTGCCTGCCTGCTGGCCGGCCGCCCCCACGGTGCAGAGCTGGAGCGGTCTTCAGAGGCTCCGGGTCTCCCTCTGCAGATGAAGACACTGGGGGAACGTGGCCTACCCACAGTCAGCAGGCTCCCCTCTCCGTGTACCAGGCTAGTCTGCTGGCGCCATGGCAGCTGGGCCACCACCACATTCTGCCCTCAGTGCTGCGGTGCCGTCGAGGGGTGTGCCCTGGAGGACTCATAGGAAGACCAACTTCATGTCCATGGGACACGCTGGCAGAAACGCCACAGACCTTGTTCCAGGTGCAGTTTTCCGTTTTTATGAAGACAAGTGTGGATGTTTTCGTTTCGTTGGACGCATAGAGGAAAGGTGACTTGGCTTCTCCTGAAGCCCAGCAGCCCATTCTTAGCATTTGCTTTAGAATGGAGGACAGTCGGGGACATTTTCCTCGTGAATTTCACCATCATCTGGCTTTGGCCTTCTTTCCAACAATTGAGGAAGAAAGGGCCTAACGTGGAACTACGTGCGTGCGTGCCCTGCGTGTGGGCTCCTGGGCCACCATGGATGGTGGTGCTGGCAGCACCACCACCGTGCAGTTGGGGGTGGGCAGCAGGCCCCTTGGCGGCAGCCAGTGTCCTTCTCATCTTCCCTGTCAGGTGCTAGGAGCCCTGGCACCAAGGCTGTGGTGATGGTACCGGGGTTCTCTTAGTTGGGAGGGGCTGCATTTCCTCTGTAGCGTGGGTGGCTGGCTGGCCTGGTGTCCTGCCCTGCCCAGGGGTGCCCCCGCCCGCCCCTCCTTCCAGGTTGCAGTGTGGTAGGTGGCACCTTGGTGTCCAGTGTTTTGTGATGGTGACAGTGATGTCAGCGCCGAGGTTCCTCAAGTCTAAACTGAGATGATCTGGTGTGATTTTTCTTGGCTTTCAATTTTTGGGTAAGGCTTTTAGCGGGCATTCTTCTCTGTTTCCCCTTCCTCATGTTAGTCTAGGGCCCCAGGGAACCACAGAACCCCTGCTCTGGGAGGAACCTTTAGAGGAACCCGTTCTGAGCTCTTCCTTTCACAGGAGAGTGCTCAGAGCTGCCCCGTGGGCTGCCCAAGGCCTCTTAGGTTAAGGACCCTGCTGGCTCCGGTCCAGACTTCTCCCTGCCATGTCACCGTGAGGAAGCACCGCCCCATCACTGTTCCATGATCATTGTAACACCTGCCATTAAAAAGCATGGGAGCTTCATGTCAGAATGTAGTTTAAAATGTTTTGTAATGTTTGCTTAGAACAGAAACTTGAAGTTCTGTGAGAAACGGAGTCCCCTGTGTGTGGTTTTGGAGGGGCTGAGCTGTCCTTTCCTGTCATGGGTCACAGTGTCCCTCTCCCCCTCACCCATGAAATAATGACAGTGG
The DNA here is from genome assembly GCF_028858775.2 of Pan troglodytes. Lineage (NCBI taxonomy): Eukaryota > Metazoa > Chordata > Mammalia > Primates > Hominidae > Pan > Pan troglodytes. The sequence continues at coordinate 141,507,515 of NC_072411.2, read as the reverse complement.
CCTCCATTCCTACAAAGTCCTCAGTCGTGGGTGCCGTTTTATATCGTAAATCTGTCATCTTCAACTGGATGGTGTAACACTTGGATTCTACATTTCCCGGATGCTCGGAAAGGAGTGCCAGGAGTTATGTGTTCTGCGGATCAGAACAGCTGACGCCGGCTGAGGACACTTCATCCACTGTTTGCTCGGCGCTTGACAAATGCTACCCAGTCTAACGGTGAGCGTCGGGTGTCTCCGGGCTTGGTGCCTGCTTGTGCCACACATCTCAGTGCCATGCAAGACCAGCATGCCAGTGACACAGCAGGGGACACGCGGAGTTCAGGCTGCTGAGAGCTCGGAAGGGGCCAGGCCGTCCCCCTGGCCCTAAGGCTGCAAGGCTCTGCCCTGGAGCTGCAGAGCTGACACCTCACTCTGCGGGGTTGTAAAGTGGAGCTGATGCTGCTTGACCCCACAAAAGCTCACAGGCCTTTTAGGTGCCTGTTAATGCTGGAATGAAACCACAGGTAGCCAAGAAGACCTGCCTGTCAGACCGTGACCGCGCAGATCTCAGCAGAATGTTTAAAAGGTGCTCTTTGCAGTTTTGGAATCGTGGCGCTGCTCTTGCTTAGTATTACGGCTCAAGCAGGTTAACGTCAGGGTTCGTTTTCTTAAATGGCCGGTGGCCGTGGTGGTGTTGGACGTGGCTAACCTGGCACAGGGCAGCAGAGATCCAGGTGTCAGGCCAGTGGAAGGGTTGAAGCCTCTCACCAGCATGTCTGTTTTGGAGGGAAGTGTTGGACATTGAGTGAGGCCCCTCTGCACTCAGCGACCCTTCCCTGTGCTCCCAGACCCAGTTTTGGGTCTGCTTGGTTGGCATCAGGGTCCTGGCCCTTTCTGTGTTTTGGGACCTCTGTTTGCTTATCATATTTGCATCATTGCCTTTACTCCCTGGGGGGCAGAGGGGGGAGCTCCTGAAGCCATTTAGCCCTGCCAGCCTGGGGCTGCCCTTGTGCCTGTGCTGTGTTCTTTCTGCCTGGCAGTCCTGCCCTACGCAGTCTCATGGAGGCAGGGCTCATGGGAGGGGCCTTCCCTCGGCCCCAGCCATCCCCCCGGGAACATCACACTCTCTCACACACTGTGGCCATTTTCTGTTGAACCTACTCTGTGAAACATTCTCTCTACTTGTTTCGGGAGGAGCAAAATCCAGAATCTGCTAAACACCAATGCTGTCACTCAGAGTTTGTGTATCTGCTGTCTGTGGAGCTCTGGACCAGGCTTGAGGGACGCCTGGGGTTTCCACCCACATCTGGGGCAAACCAGACCCCCAAGTCACTGACATGTTGGGTTTTCTACTAATCACGTTGGCTTTGGCAATTCTGTATATAATAAGAAGTATTGTGTTCTCACTTGCACTTGGGCAGAACGGTTCACTCCAAGGCTGAATGACTGCCATGGACCATTCCCCCAGCAGGGGGTCCTGGGGTTTAGTGGTTTGATTCTGAGCACCTCTACGCACAGAGCCCCTTAGTGGGTTCCCTAACTGGACGGCTAACCCTGCTGTGGAATCTGACTTTTTCTGGACCGAAGAGGACAGGCTGCTCTGGAGAAATTCCTTGGGCCTTGTGCCTGATGCTGGCTCGGGCCGCCCTGGCCACCCTCCCTTCATGCCCCATGGGACCAGGCAGCAGCATGGGAGGGGGCAGCTTCCAGAACACCCTTCTGCTAGGGGCTGCTGGCCTCCGTGCTGGCACAGCCACATCCATGGTCTGAGTGTGTGGTTGGAATGTTTTATCAACACCAGTCCTCACAGCTTCCCCAGATGAGCGAAGGGGAAGGGGATGGTGTGTGGGGGGATTGCCTCCCTTGAGGCCCCCCAGCTCCCAGGATGCTTGCTGGCGGAGCTCTGCCTGCGGTGGAGGCCCTATGACTTGACCTCCATCTTCTCCCTGGGCCCCTCGCTGGCCCTGGCTGTCAGGGGCTCCTGCACGCCTGCAAGGCCAGAGCCTCCCGCCAGGTGCAGGAGAAGTAAATGCAGGCCAGAGATAACTTGTATTTCCCTCTAACTCGGATGTGCAGTGAGAGGAAGGAAGCAGGAGTGGAGCTGAGTGTTAGTGAGAGGTGGCTGAGAAGGCGGGGTCCCGCTTCTTGCTTCCTTGGGCATTTGCTGTAGGTGCTGGGTTTCAGCCTGGAAGGGTGCAGCCTCCGCACTAAGTCTGGTTTGGTGAACGTTCATGGCCCCCAATATAAACAGTGTTCTGGGCGTTCTTTGTGACTCTTGAGCCGAAACACTGTGGTGATCTCTCGTATCATCTGCTTGTTATGTAATGTGACAACATGGATATGAAATAGAAACCAGATGTCAGGGTGGAGCGGCTGAATTCTTCCCCAGCGAGGCCGCCGGGAGAGCAGGACTTGGGTTTCTCCTGAGTTACGGCGCCGAACGCCCTCAGAAAAACGCCTTTGGAGCAGTTTCTGGGATTAAGCGAAAGTCTGGGCTGAAGGTAAAGTACCAAGTCAGTAGGATTAACTCTTTTTTTAAGAAACTTGTAAGGGATTTTCTGTGCTGTTATGTAACTGCTCAGTGTCTTCCAGTGAGCCGGCAACTTGTTATCAAGAATCCGTTTAGAATGTTTGAACTCAGCCTCTGGGGGAGCTGGGAGCATTGTGCCACCTCCAGGGGCCTGCAGCGTGCTTCCGAGGGCTTGGGTGTAGAGGAAGGAGAACCCGTCTTTCGCCTGTGACAGCCTTGCCCTTGGGTCTGGGAGCAATGAGGACTCGGAACGTGAGCCCCCTGCTACAGGTACAGGCCCTGGGGGAGTGAGGGCGCTGGCGGACAGCAGTCTTGGCACTTCACGTTAGCAGATTCGGAGTTTCTGCAGCGGCTGAACCCCTGCACTGGGCTGGAAGGGGGGACACCCGGAGGCCTGTTAACCACACTCTGCCTGGACTACACCATGAACATAGATCTTTGTGCTTTTGAAATAGAAAAAACGAGCTCACCTGGATACGAAGTGTGGTTCCGGAAGCAGTATCTGGCTGTGAATGGAGGTTATGTATTCCACCAACGATATCTTCATTATTGTTATTTTCCTTTGGTAGCCGATCTTTCAGAGAGATCTGCAGATTCCTCACTTTGCTAAGAATACTCTCTGGAAACAGGAAGCTAAGGAACTCCTCACTCCCAAGTTGATTACAGCCTCATGGAAGTGTGGAATTCTTATTAGGAAAGCCTGTTGCTGAGTACCAAGCAGGTTATCCTCTTGCCCCGTGTCACCAGGGGGCCAGCTTGATGAGGAAGAAAGTGACCCTGGCTCCCTCGCGTCCCCAAGGCAGTGGACTCCCCCCGTGTCTCTAGCTCTCTTGTCCCTAAGCTGATAGCTCATCGTCAAGGAGGGCTTCCTGCACGCTGACCACCCCCATCTCACAGATGAGGAAGCTGGGGCCCAGGGAGGGTGAGTGATGGGGTGTAGGAAGGGCGAGTGACAAGGCCCAGAGAGGGCGTGTGATGGGCCTGGCTCTCACCGTTGGGGGTGGGATGGCCCATCCTTGGCTCCTCGCAGCTCATTGCTGTGTGGCCGCTCACTTTGAGGGGGATGGGGACACTTTGCTGGCTGTTGCTGCCGGGCCTTGTGTTCCGTTTTCAGGTGGAGATCAGGAATTCTGAGATAGCGGCAAAACGTGATGTGGCTCGGGGTGCGTGGAGACGTGTGTGACAGTCCCCAAATCCACAGTGGCTGTGGGGTGGCGTTTCAGGCTGGGAACCCCTCTGGAAAGAAAGCACGAAACACTCCGACATCCTCATTCCGTTTTGCTTGTTCTAAAAGAGAACTTGAAGAAAATCATCCCAGCAGCGTTTGCTTAGACCAAGTGCGGTCATGAGAACGTCGTCTGAGTGAGGAGGGCTTCTCTTGCACGCGTTTTCTTGAGCAGAAGTTGTCGTTTGGCTATTTGGAAAACCAAGTTTAGGGTCCCTGGTGAGTCTGCGAGGTCCAGGAAGCAGAGACACTCACTTTATCTAGGTGAGAGGACGGAGCTGCAGAGATGGGCCTTAGTGACCACTGGGCCCTCGTATCTCTGGCAGGTCCCTGATTAGTGGTGGGAGGGGGGTTCCCTTTTGTAGCCACTTGGTCTTTTGACAGCTTGGGGTACCCATCCTTCAAGCCCCTCTCTCCTGGGGCCCAGTGGCCGCCTCTGGGCATCACGGGGAGCCGCTCTTGTGTCGGGGCCTCCGGCTTCTCGGCTCTCTGCTTCTAAACAGAACACCCTCTTGTTTCTGAAAGTAGCCCATGGTCCCCTGAGGGTCCTGAGCACAGCCCCCACTCATCTGAGGATGACCATTGGGGCACGGAGCCTGCCCCAGGCCCTGGGCTTTGTGCCCAGGGCTCTCTTCTCCCTCCCTGTCAGGGTTTCCAGACCCCTCGTGGGCACCCAGGATGGACAGCAGGCACAGAGCTGGAGGATGTGGCCTGAGATGGGCCATCCGGACGACTCGGGCCTCTGGGCTCACCAGAGTGCTGAATGAAGGCCGGAGGGCGAGAGTGGGAAGGATGGCATCACCTACCCTGCCGGTGGCCCCTATGGTCCTGCGGCTCCTGCTGCTTCTGGGTTACCCTGGGCCCAGGGTGCAGGCGCCCTTGGGGAGGTGCACACGGGAGGCTCAGGCCCTCCTTGGACACTCCTGAACGCCCCCGTGCATCCCTGCAGCTCCTTCCAGAAGGTTCTCTCGATCCTGTCTGGCTCCTCGGGGGTGTGTGGGAAACCAGGCCAGGGTCTCCCGGTTGTTGGCTGGGGTGGGGTCCTGCCTTCGCCCCTTAGCATTCACCCCCTACCCCTTTTCACCACGTAAAACCCTGTGGGCCCTGGGCCCTGGATGCTCTGCGCCCGAGGACCTGGGTTCTGCCATCACCTGGGCAGTGTGGGGGGCATATAGGGGGCACATGGGGTGCCTGATGTAGTGCCTGTGTTTGACCTTGTTTAGGTGAAGAGCACCCTTTCCAGCTTACATTTTGTATCATGACCGGGAAAGGTACGAAACGAGTGTGTCGGGGCCCGGATGATTTGATGGCTCTACGGGCCGAGTATGGGACACAGGATAGCTTGGCCCTGGGTCAGGTATTAGTCAGTCCTTGCTGGCACCTGGGCAGGGACACATCCGTGGATGGGGCCTGGCCAGGTGGCCTCTGAGGTCCTCGTGTCCACTGGAAGGCTGTGTCCTCTGTTGTAGTCACTGACTTGCTGGACCTGGGTGGGAGCTCACCCACCCGTGGATGGGCCAGGGAGCTCCTGGAATCACTAGAAAGATGAACTTTTTTTGCCTTCTAAATGTATGAAAAGATGGGAAATGATAGGAAAATAAGTGGAAGTCAGATCTATTCAGGAAAATGACTTCCCAGGGAAGAGCTAGGGTGCCTCCAAACCCAGAATCCTCGGTTTCTAGAAGCAAGGCTGACCGAGGTGGGCAGCATTCTTTGGGACCTTGAGTGATGAAGTAGTTACTTAAGCAGAGTGTTGCTCATGTGAAGCCAGGCAGTCATGTGAAGCAGGACACTAGGAATCATTTCAGCGTGGGGGAGACGCAGACACTGTGCTTGCCCAGGGTGCTGCATTCATCCGAAATGCCGGTGGCTACCAGCTCTTTGTCGCGGTTCCTGCGTGGTCTCCTTGAATGCTGTCAGATTCAGGGCCCGTGTGGGCAGCGGCAGCCTCGTTCCCAGTCGTGTTTAGGGAATGGGGTCAGAGGAGTACTTGCTAAAGCTTCCTGTGTGCACGTGTAATTGTGTGTGCATGTGTGCTAAATAAATGTATTTCAACTCGAAATACATGTTTCGTGGCCATCAGTCTAGGGATGGCTAGAATTTAGTCACTAGATGAAACTAAGCCGCACCGTCACCAACAATGTGAACATGATTAAAAACCACACTCGGTTCTTATTCATTTACCTACAAGTCTAGAAACTTTTAGAACTTATTTCACCATTAAAATAAATAGTTTTTTAAAAAATATACAACAATAAGGAAAAATTTGAAAGCTCTTGCCCCTCCGTCCCAGGCCTGACAGAGTGGCTTCCACAAAGAAAGAGGCAGAAGCCAGGGCCGTCTGTGCCTGCAGGACGCTGTTGGGCTCACAGATGACCCAGCCTCCCCCGTAATGGAGCCGCAGACCCACAGCGAGCCACTCGCACCAGGCTTAGCCAAGGTGACAGGCCAGCGGAGTAAGGAATGTTCCCTGCCATTGTCCAGAAAATGTAACGAGGGTGAAGGTGTGCCAAGCAGACTCCTCATGTCAGCCCCGAGGCGCCTGCCATCGCTTTCAGAAACCTGACTACCAACCTGGATGAAAACCGACTGCTTGGTCATGGCCATGCAGTTAGAAAACACAGCAGCAATCCTCAGATGAGTGTGGCCGTATTTGTGTTACTCAAGCTGCTTTGTCATCTGCATTTGAAGAAACGTGGTGAGCCTCCTGTGTGTGCCCATGTGGCAGTGGGCACCTCTGCCCCCTGCAAAGGCTGTCTAAGAACACAGAGCCTGCAGTACAGGCCCTGCCTCCTGACATGCCCCAGGCCGGCTGGAAGAAAGCGCGGGACTGTCCTATTGACGTGGGGAGGGGACGGCTGGACTCTGTGATGCTCACTGTGTTCTCTGCTGGGCCATTGGCTCCCCACAGAGACCCTGGGTGCCCAGTCATTCGCGTTCTCCTATGTGTGTGTATATATATTATATATACATGTATTTACTAACTTTAGAAAGCCCCCAAGGGGGCCTTGTTTCTGCTTGGACAGTCAGCGTCCATAGCGTGTCATTCCTAAGCTCCATTAAGGAGATTCAGAAGCAAGCAGTTACCCCCGGAGTCTGCACGCTGGGCACAAGGGCCACAGCTTCGTTGAGAGCTCCTGACCCCAGGAGCCGAGGGCAGGACACGGTAGTGTTTACAGGACCTGGCAAAGGGGCACTGCCTTGTGTGTGAGGTTTTTTCGCCAGTCAGTCCCTTTTAAAAACAGCATATCTTTTGAAGAACAAGAAGTTTACGCAGGCATAAGCAACTCACTTTGCACGTGGAGCTTTCAGGACGTTTCATGTCTGTTACGTTACAGCCTCTATCCTCATGGGGGCTCTGAGTTCAGCAGGGCCTGAGCTGTTAATCTGCTTTTTCAAATTATTAATAATGAAAGTAACACCATGCCACCACCTGGTATCATTTCATGCTTTCTATGTGCCTGGTGTTTACACGGTTTATCTCATTTAATCATCCCAGCATGTAATAAAAATATTGCAACAGGTACTGCTCCTGTGTGGACTCCTTCCCCGAGCTCACACTGCTTGAGGCCTTCCCAGCTCTGGGCTTTGTGTCCTGTGTGGACTTCTTCCCCGAGCTCACACTGCTTGAGGCATTCTAGCTCTGGGCTCTGTGAGTATCCTGCTTTTATCCTCATTTATAGGTAAGAAAGCTGACTCAGAGAGGTTAAGCAGCTGGTCTGAGGTCAACTGCTTACGGGTGGGGGAGCTGGGCCTGCACACAGGGGTCTGATGCAGAGCTGGTCCTATCTCTGCTTTATAAGCTGTGGCTCACAGGGCACTCCAGGGGCTCGAGAGGACCTGGTGGGCTGAGATGAAGACTGGTGAGGCCTGGGAGGCAGGTGCTTGACTGAGGCAGGAAGTGGGACCTTGGTGCCAAGCGTTCCCAGGGCCACGGGGCAGGCCTGTAGGGTCTGGTGGGTATCTGGGGTCCCGGAGAAGCCCTTGGCACGGGGCTTCATGAGAGCATAGGCGAGCGCCGCGCCCTGCAGTTGAGCACAGGGGATGCAGCTGTCGCAGTCGCTTTTGAAGAGTGAGGGGTGAGGCCTGCAGTTGCTGCCCGATGTTGTTTACAAGTGAGCAAGTTTTACAAAAAACATGGACAGCATCAGGGCTGACTTGAATTTTTTACTTGAGGCAGCAGCTCAACCTGTTGGTTTCCTCAATTGTGAGTTAAAAAAAAAAAAGAAAGAAAAAAAACAGAGAAAGCTGACAACATAACATTGATGAGAGGATTCTTAAGGGAGAACAAGCCACAGGCTGTCCCGAGAAAGGAGCGGGGAGATCGAGGAAGCACGCTGCCGTGTCTTGTTTGTGGGGTGCTTGTGACGCTCTCACAGGATGCCCTGTGGGCCACACCATGGGTGCTCGGTGGCGACTGCAGAAGGGTGAGGGATGTTTCCCCTCACACCAGACGGCGGGTCTTGATGGCAGAGGAACCAGGCATCAGAGGAGGACAAGTCAATCCGGGAGCGTAGATAAAAAGGAAGCGAAACTTATTTCACATTGTCAAGCTGTCGGGGATTCCAGGGACCTTGTCCTCCAGGCCTGTCCCTGTGCCCTCCTGTCCCCAGGCCTGAGCAGCCGGGTGTGGGATGGGAACAGGCCAGGGCCAGGTGCCTCACGCCCTGAGGCTGGAGTCAGGCTCTGTTGCCACTTTGAATCCAGGGGCCCACCCTGAACCCTGAGTTCAGTACGCGGAGGTGATGGCCTCTCCCACCCGGGGGGATTTGAGGACTCCCGAGGTGGCAGGGGTGACGCCCAGCCCAGCATGCAGAGTGCCCAGGCAGTGCCCACACCTTTCCTCTCCCTGCCAAGGTGCTCTGGGCCTGAGCCTGTGTGGCCCCCTGCTTGGGGCTGTCACCACAATGCCATTCCCCGCACGCCCAGCAAGTCCCTCCTATGGGTGAGAGCCTAACTTGAGAGACTCTTTTGGGGAGGAGTAAGATGACCTGCCCTTCTCAAGAGTGAGCAGTTCTTAGATGACTGCCTTGAGCAGCGATGGTTCTTCCTGCAGGGGTGCGCCCACGAAACGCTCTGCGTGAAGCACATTGGTGCCATGCTCAGGCCCACGGAGAGTGGAGGGTGCTGCGCTCTTGGACTGGGTCCTGGCTCGAGGGTTGAGGGGCTGGGCCACGTCCACAAAAAGTCACTGGATGGCTGGGCTGCTCCCGCTGTGTCGCTGGAAGAGGGGCAGCGCCCGCTGCAGTGTTTGGAGTGCTTGGTCATGGCCCCACGTGGATTCTCCTTCCTGGGGGAAGCTGTTCTGTCCCCAGGTTTTCAGCTAACTTATCTGAGTTTTGATGAAGAGAGCAAGGGGTTTTGCTAATCTGGATTCCTGTGGAAGGGCCTCCTCTCTCTGCTCGTGTTTTATAGCTTGGCAACTCTAGTGCTAGTTTTGCAATATTCGAATTTGAGTAGCCAGAAGAATTTGCTGCCAGGGTGGCCTTGCCCTTGACTTTGAAATGAACTCACCCGAGACTTCAGCTTGACGCCTCCTTTGGCTGATGCTGGGTTCTGGGCTTTGGCCGCCGCCTGCCTGTCCATCACAAGGGGCCATGTTCTCCAGTCAGGACGGAGTTCTAAGCATTTCACAGTAAAGCCTGCAGGAGTTAGGTTTTCTGTTCTTGACAGACTGAGAATGATACTAAGAATGTTTTCTGATTGATTTGGTGAGCTGTCTGTTTATAGCATCATTAGAGATTATTTTCCATGGCTAGGAATTATTCTTGACCTCACAGTAAAGGACTCTGAATCCCCCACCCCCTGCCTGCTTTTTTTGTTGTTGTTGTGTTTTTTTGTTTGTTTGTTTGTTTTAAAGAAAAGACTTGTACCATCAGTCTTAGGCGTAATCTCCTTGGCAGTAGTGAGGAGCAAGGCATCTGATGGAGAAACAAAGCATGGTGAGGTTTTTACCATTCAGGAATCACACCGCAGTAGCATTGTAGTATTTGATCACAATTTACTCTTACTTTTTTTCATAAAGAAAGAAATAGGCCTACAGTGGCTCTCACTTGTAATCCCAGCACTTTGGGAGGCTGAGGCAGGAGGATTGCTTGAGGCCAGAAGTTTGAGACCAATCTGGACAACATAGGAACACCTCCTCTCTACAAAAAAGATTAAAAACATTAGCTGGGCATGGTGGTATGCGTCTGTAGTCCCAGCCGTTCAGGAAGCTGAGGTGGCAGGATCCTTCGAGCTAGGAGGTCGAGGCTGCAGTGAGCCATGTCATACCGCTGCACTCCAGCCTGGGTGACAGAGGGGAGACCCTGTTTCAAGAGAGAAAAATAAAAAAAAAAAAAAGAAGAAAAAGAAAGCACCAGCAGAATTTAGAAATGTGGGCCAGTGTGGGAGCCTCGCCTGGCATCACTGGCCTCGCCTGGCATCACTGGCCGTGGGCTGCTGCTCTCGCCCTGGAGCTGTTACTTTGAGAGCAGATCGAGGACTCAGCAGGCAGGAGGAATGTTCACGGCAGGATCAGTTCCCACGCTGCATACGCACACCACGGCCCCACCATCGCCCCTCCTCGTGGCTGGGATGGGAGACAGACTTTAGAACCAGAGCCTGGGAAGACGGAGATACCCCCTTCCAGAAGGGGCCTTCTGCTGCTGAGTAAGGGGGTGGTGCCCGGCTGGCTCCATGAGGGGCATGAGGGGTGCTGGCTATGCTTGGCCTGAGGGGTTCCTGCAGGAAGGCCTTGCTCCCCGCCGGGGCTGAGGGGACCCGGCTGAGCAGCAGCAGCAGGAGGAATGGGCTGTGCTCTTGGAGCCCGGAGGAGGGGGCAGGGCTTGTCCTTCTGGACGGGCAGCCCCAGGAAAAGAGAAGCCCAGAGCTAAGGGCCCTTGCCCCAGGGAGGGGTCCCACATGGACCCCGAAGACGCTCCTCTCTGCAGCCCTTCCTGGCACTGCGTGGACACGATGTACGGAATGAGGAAAACGAGCTTCTTTCCCTTCTCTTTCACTTCTCCCTCCCATCACGCAGCGTGCAATTATGGAAGAGGATAAAGAAGGAAAGAGCAGTCCGAAAAACTCCTTAAGAACCGGAGAGGGGAGTTCGGGTGTTTTTACAGCTCCTGGGGTTCTCTGGGAAACAAAGGTGTGCTATTTCCACTTCTGTGTCTTCATTCCTGTTCTGCAGGGAAGCTCAGCCTGGCTTCATCCACATGGGTGGAGCAGAGTCAAGTTCAGTTGGGAATTTTTTTTTTTTTTCCTGCTTATTTGGAAAAAGAGGAAAAGACACTGGGATACAAAGAGGGCTTTATAAAGAAGAGGCCTCCTTGGTCCTCCACTCCAGGACTTTCTGCGATGGCGGAAATGGTCCATAGCAGCAATGCCCATCGGGGCAGCCACTGGTCATGCCTGACTGTTGAGCTTGTCAGCAGCCACATCAACACATGGATGGTGTGGCCGAGGAACTGGATTTCAAATTAAATTAAATTAAATTTCAATTTAAGTAACCACATGTGGCCAGTAGCTACCTACGGCACACTCTCAGGAAGGCTCTAGACTGAGAGTTTGAGGATCATCCTTTATCAGTGATTTGAATGGATGAGGCTTCATCTGTTTGAATTTCCCAGTTGGGGTAAAAAGAGGGGATGCTTATACTGGAATGGGAGTAGGTTCACAGCGCACGGCCTGGGCCAGCATCAGTGTGTTGCTGAATTTATGCTCCTTCCCAAGGTTGTTCAGGAGACTGGAAGAGAAGTTCCGTGTTAGAGAGAGGGACGCCCTGACTGTGCTAGAGGAGTTCACTTAGTCACAAGGAGCAGAAATGCCCTCGGTGGCATGGATTGAAAGGCACTTACGGATGGAATTCAGGAGAAATTCATGGAGCACTGCAGGGAGTCCTCTGATGGGACCCCTCTTCCTTCTCTGTCTCCCCTGTCTCCCGAGCCCCAGGACTGCCGGTCTCCCATCTGCTTCGTCCCCAGCTGCGTCCCTGCAGGCTCTCCGCTCTGTTGCTGGTTTGGTTCGTCTGGTGTGTGCCTCCCCTGTGACATGCTGGGAGCAGAGCGGAACAGCTGTGCCAGTCCCTGGGCCCCAGCTGGACTGTGCTGGGTCCAGGGTCTATGAGAGCTGCTGGGAGGCCACCAGTGCAGGTGGGCGGGACCTTGCTCCGTGATTCTACCCATGACGCTTCTCACTCAAGGAATTGGCTTTTGTTTCCGTGCATCCTATTGAAAATCACTTAACCAGTAAGCAAATGTTGGCCCTTAGTCTGTTAAACATTAATACAAATAAGCACGTGTCGCTGCCCTCCCGTTGTACAGCTGTAATAAACACCACTCGCCCTGCCTCGTGTGCATGTCTCTTCTGGTTTCGGCACCCCAGTGCCGTGGTTGTGCAAGGGGATCAGAATATCTGCTTGAGATTAGCCCATGTCAGCATTTTATTGGGATTGTTAGGCACCTCCGTCCTGATCATTGCACCACGCTCTGTCCCTGTACTTAAATATCTCTACTTGGCATTTGAAACAAAACAAATAAACCTATTGTACAGGATGGACCAATCATGAGGCATTTTCACTCTGATGTTGGCAGTGGATGTGTTGACATTGAGAGGATATTCATGGTGGCAGGCTGCCCCGAGTTCCAGGTTTTGGATATTTGGAATAAGGTAGGCTATGACAGGCAGGGTGCGATAGCTTATGCCTGTAATCCCAGCACTTTGGGAGGCCAAGGCAGGCGGATCACGAGGTCAGTAAATCGAGACCATCCTGGCTAACATGAAACCCCGTCTCTACTAAAAATACAAAAAATTAGCTGGGCGTGGTGGCAGGCACCTGTAGTCCCAGCTACTCGGGAGGCTGAGGCAGGAGAATGGTGTGAACCCGGGAGGCGGAGCTTGCAGTGAGCCAAGATTGCACCACTGCACTCCAGGCTGGGCAACAGAGTGACTGCATCTCAAAAAAAAAAAAAAAAAAAAAAAAAATAGGCTATGGCGATGAAGGGTTGCTTCCGGATTCAGTACATTTCGGAGGAAATACTGTTGTTCATCATATGACACAGTTAAGTCTCCGAGAGATAATTAAATGAAAATCATTCTAAAATGTTTGATTAAATGCCTTTCTAGCCTAGCCCCTGTAGGTGGAGTGTCATGATTTCCACGTTGTTGGGTGCTGGATAAATGATTTAGCCACAGTCTCACGGCTCTGTAAAGAGTAGCAGGCTGCTCCTATCACTGCTGATCCTGTGTGTGCTGTGCACCGGATGTGGGTGGAATGAGGCTGCAGGGGCACCTGCGTCCCCAGTGGCTATGATGACTAAATGAGGAGGCCCCTGTAGAGTGCACAGCGTTCACCCAGTGACAGTGTGATTGTAATAGCTGGGGTTGCTGGGACCCTAGAGTATCCACGGTGTGCATGCACTTGAACTTCAGGATACCCTGTTTCCCTCTGAGGTGCAAGAGCTCTGGCGATTCCGGATCCCTACTGTGTGTCAGGTTCTGGAAGCATCTTCTCTCATCTCCACGTGATGCCCAGGGGCTCCCCCAGCTTCTAGAAGCCACCGCTTGTCCAGGGCACCAGCTCAGTCTGTCGTCAAGCCTGGATTTGATCTTAGGTCTAGCTGCTTCCGGAATACCGAGACGGGCCTTTGCTGTTCCCTGAGCTTGCTGTCAGCAAACGTTTGGTGAGGAGAATTATTTGGTTTGGAATTTCTTGTTTATGTTTTAGTCCATTAATTTTTTTTATCATGTGAAATATTTTATTTTAGCAACGCTAAAGACCCATGACACACAGGTATCTCTTCCATATTGTGCTAATTCCTGCCTTTTTTTTGGTGTCTTCTCATCTCAGCATCAGTAGTGGTGGCCATGTAGGGACAGAGGCACTTAGCAGCCGTGGTGCCGGGAATAATGATTGGACTTGGGGGCCCTGTGGAAGAGGCACATGTTGCCGCTTGAATTCCAAGAACACTATTTACCTTTCTGTTTTGAAAGTTCACTTTCACTTTCAAGGTCTCAATTTTCTCGAAAGTTCTAAAGTGATAAACATAGTCTTTCTAAGATTTTCTTTTTGCATTTGTGGCCTTTGTTGTGGCACAGCCCTGTCAGGTGGGGCTGAGCCCAGAGGGTGCTGAGGGGATGGGGCTCATGGTGACAGCGTGGCGCAATCCCGAGGCAAGTCCTTGGCACTGTGATGGGCGCTGCCATTGGGGCCTGGCATCCCCAGGCCTCGTTAGCCAGCAGTGACCACAGGTGATGCACAGGCATTCTCATGTCCTGCTTCGGCTTCCCTCCGTTAAGGAAACCGCAGCACAGCACCGCTCCACAGTAGCTCATAGCCGGGCAGCCAGGGAGCCGCAGAGTCTGGACTTGACCTCTGCAACCCTGTCTCAACCCTATGCTGTCACACCAGTGTCTGAGTTAAATGGCAATGCAAAGCTCTGGGTCCCATCTTCTAGCGGGGACCCTTGTGGCTTGCCCACAGGTTGGTGGCACGGAGCGCTGCTCTCTGGGACAGCATGGGACCCTTTCTGGAGCGAAGTCCACTTCAGAGACCCTGGGTTGCTGTCTGACAGAGCTGTGGGCCTGCCTCATCCTCCGGCCAAGGTTTGGGTGAGCGCTGGCTGCTCGTGGGAAGGTTGGGGGCTCAGGCACCTTTGTGATTGCCTTGTCTTCAGTCTCCACTTCTGTCAGAGCTTACAAAGAGCAGCACATGGGGTCCAGAGGCTTCTGGGGAGCCACCCGTGCCCCTGACCCAAGGATGCATAGGCCAGCCTTGTAGGAAGCAGCATAAGACTTAATTCCTTTTTTTTTTTTTTTTTTTTACATGAAAACAAACAGAAATGGGAGTTTTATTTGTTCCCTGCAGCCCCGCGAACATCTTTTGGAGCCATCTGGAGAGCTGATCACTTCTTTGGCGGGGACAATCAAATATTGAATATTGAGGGAAATTAGGGCAAATGGCTCCAGGACTGTCCACTTTTGACAGACCTGGTGAGTGAGTTTAATCATTAATCATTAATCCACGCTTTCTAAATATATCTGCCCCGAAGAATCTCCCGGGCGGAGGTGAAAGTCCTGCTTCCCATGCTCCCTTGACCTGACTGAAGCACAGCTCCGGGGCCCGGCAGTGGACAGGCACCCCATTTCATCCCTGTCTGGGGACACATTTAAGCAGTGCTGCCTCGGTTTGTTATTTAGTGACTTATTTTCAAGGAAAAAGATCCAGAAATGATTAGATAAATGCGAAGTCCTAAAAAAGAAAACAGCGCAGTTTCTCTTAAATGCCGGCCAGCATTGTGACCCTGATCTGCTGAGGCCTTGGAAGGTAGTTGAGGCTGCAGGAAATGTCACGGGGTGACCTTTAGAATTAGAGTGTCAGCACTCAGCTGGCTGCCTGCATCTGAAAAAGGAGCCATTGTAGCCAGTGAAATGGGGAAAAACCAGAAAACCAGCTGGGCCAGGGTGCTGCAGGACTGGCCATGACCGCCCTGTGCCACTGTCTGCAGAGACCCTGGTCCAGGCGGGTATTGGCCTCCTTCTGGGCAGAGTGCTGGTGTCCACGCCCAGGGCACACATACGGCTAAGCACATCCTCTGTGTGCGTGCATGTGTGCATACCTGCATATGTGCGTGTGTGTGTGCTTTGAGAGTGGTGGCTTTCTGATTGAACAAGCAGAGCGCTGAAGGACACGGCTCCAGGTCAGCCTGTGCAGGCTCCAGTTTGGTGCTCCCCTTTTCTTGCTGGATTAACTTTGGACCGTCCCTGAGCCTCTTTGTGCCTCAGTGTCCTCATGTAAAATGGGCGTGATAGCATCCTCAGCTCTCTTCTGCTTCTGTGAAGATGAAGAGTCCCTCTGTAGATGCGCCCATTGCCTGGTAGCTCTAATTACTGGCTCTTCCTCCAGCACCCTGTAAGAAGCTGTTGCAAATGAAGTGCGAGTTGGTGACAGAGCAGTGAAGAGGCTGAGAAAGACAATGAAGGGCTCTGGGGGCACCTGTGATGTGGTTTGGAGAGACAGCTGCCCTAGAACTCACACAGGTGGCCCACTTCTTTGGTCTGTTTGTGCAAAAGTCATTGGTAGTGATTTTGTTGTTGGTGGTGGTTTTGGTGAGGATGTCCATTTAAGAAATAAAATGAAACTGAACGGGAATGGTAAACGAGACACAAAACAGAATGAAAAGCCTCCCAGAGGCTGAGCTTGAAAGGAAACAGCAAATTACAAAGTGAGAATGCCAAGAGCTTTCTCCTTTAACAAACCAGGGTGCATTGTTCTCCTTTCTAATGATAAGGGAGGACCTTTTTGCTCTGGGAAGTTTTAGAAAGGACAAAGGCGTATGAAGGAGAGAGTCTCTGACTCCTAGTCCTGTCACCCTGGGTTCAACTGTGAACATTTTCATGCGTTTCCTTCCGGCTCCCATCTTGTCTCGTTCTCGTTGGTTTTTATGTAACCAGCTTTTGGATGAATAAAAATCTGCTCTTTTGCTTTTCACCCTTGCCAGTTTACTATAATCATCTTTTCACATTATTAAAAAACCCTTAGCAGCTGTTCCCTAGCACTAAAAGTCTTATCAGACGGGCGTTGTCCCGAAGCCGTTGGACAGTCTCTCCCGGGCCTCCCTGGCCTCCACACACCCACCCCCTTAGTCAGAGCAGAGGCCTAGCTTCTGTGGCCCTCTGTCCTGTCCTGAGAGCGCACAGTCCTGACCTGGATGATGCTCACATGACCCTGAGGGAGGAGTGGCATGGCCCCATTTTACAGATGAGGAAGCTGAGACGCTGAGCTCCTGGCCTGGGTGGGCTGTGCTGCCTCCGAGGCCTCCGAGGCAGGCCCACCTGCTCCCCTTCCTTCCAACTCCCTGTTCTGGAGCCAGCTCTGCTTGCTATCCTGAGCCTCAGCCATGAGGAATTCTGGGGTGCCCACAAATACATCTGTGTGTGCCCCAGCTGTTCCCACTACTGTTGTCCCTTCCCAGAAAGAGAGAGCCCCACCCACTCAGAAGCCTAGGTCTGACACAGCTCTTCCCTCCTTTCCACCTTCAACGGGGACTTAGTTTCTGAAACACAGTGGCGCGACCTCCTTGCAGTCTCTTTACTCTCTCTTTTTTTTCTCTCTGCCCTGGGAGCCAGGTAGGCTCCAGACTCCCTGTCAGCCTATCCACAGCTTTCAGAACCTTTCCAAAGTGCAGATCTGATCAGTCAGGCCTCTGCCAAGGCCCATCAGGAGCTCCCAGTGTCCACGTCCTCACGGCGAAGGGACAGCTTCCCTGAGTGCTCTGTGCCCAGGTTCAGAAGGGGCTGCCCCTGCCTGGTGATTGCGGTCCTTGTCTGAGTCACTGGGAGGTGATAGAGGTGGATCATGGGGCACTTCTGTTTTAGCGTAAATGTGACACCTCAGCGACCCTGCACTGCATGGAGCATCCACGAGCTTTCTGCCCGACTTGTGAGAATGAGCTGCTCTTCCTCCCATAGGCAGCAGAGGGTGGGCTGGGAGACGATGGGCGGGTATTTGCGTGGCCCAGTTCTCTCTAGAAATGTCTCTGTTAAATTAACAAATGGCAGTCAGTAAATTGCAAGTGGATGATTTAAAGTCCTCCTGTTACTTTTAGAGTTCTAGGGCCCTAACAGGTGCTTAGCAAATACTTGTTAAATGTTTTCCCACTAGAAAGGTTTTGTAAGGAGGAAGGAGGCTGGTGTTCTCGCCGTCAGGTTTTTATGCCATCCGCTGAGTGCAGGTATTTTGGGAGCACGTAAACTGTATGTCCAGGTGATACAGGTTAGCTTCCCAGTATAGGGTGCAGTGGACCCAAAACAGGAAAACCACGTGGCCAGGCACAGCAGCTAGAAGCACATCAGCTGGAGGGAGCCCAGAGATGCCCTGTGCGTAGCCACTGCAGGAAGCCTGGAGGTGCCCTGTGCGTTGGTCTGGGGATCCCTGTGTCCATAAGCAGGTGGGCCTCAGGCTCCTGCTCTCAGCTTCTGCCTGGCTCTTGACCCCTTAACCACCTCATGGTAGCAAGAATGTGACCTTTCTCCCACGCTCCTTTGCTGCTCTCCACCCTTGTTAATGTTCTGCCCCTGCTGGGGTAGATTTTATCCCCCTTTGATTGTGGAGAGTAGGGCCCTTCTCAAATAGGGTTTTCTGGGACCCTGCAGTTTTGCAAGGTGTTTGCAGTTATTCACCATAAAAACCGAGGGCAGGGGACAGGCCCTGGTCAAACCCCTTTGGGGGAAGCTCAGAGAAATTCAGAAGGCAACTGCTACATTCAAGCTCTGGGAAGCTCCCGAGTAGAGAAGCCACCTGGGATCTGTCGAGAAGAGACTTGTCCGGTTTATTATTTCAGGGAATTTGTATCCCATGGACACAAATTCCTCACGGGATGCCCTTTGGGAAATGCCTTGTGAGGACTGACCCAGCTGGAGCAGGTACCTGGGAAGGAAAGTCATTTCCAAGGGATTCTGGGCTACCTGGGAGCTGGCCGCTGGCCTCACACCTGAACCTGAAGGCCAGGTGGGTGGTCTCATTTCATGTCTATAGGGACATTCAGCTGTTATTTTTTTAAGTAAAACTGTATCTAATGGAGCTTGCTATTTATTGAGTGATAACTTCAAATCGGAAATGTTCTTTTTCCCACTGAAAGGCCTGAGCAAGGTTTTGCTCTTAGTGTTGTTGGGTACCTGTTTCCACCCAGCTTTTAGTCCCTTGTAATTTCTATTTGGGTATTAAAAGGACGGTCTAGGTCCACGTGAGAGACCTGGTGAAAGAGAGCCTCCTTGGCTTCTGGTAATGAACTTCCATCACCCCCCTTCCAGACAAAGAAACAAAAAAGAAACAGTATCCTCTCGACCCAGCCTCCCGCCTTAGTCTGCTAGTTCATGACACTGGATCATGCCTTGTTTGACCTAACCCATTACTTGGCTCGAGGTCCCAGATAGGATATATTAACTTGCTTTTCTGGAAGTAAAGAGATGCATTTTAGATGTGGGTTGGTGGCTCTGTATTTTCTGGGCCCTGCCAAGTATGCCCACAGGGGTACTGGTTTCTCGCTGGAGTGGTGGGGTCACTGCCAGCCCTTCAGATTTGTTTGGCTCTGCGCTCCAGATGGACAGCGGGGCTCAGCCTCCACTGCCCATCTCAGTGCAGAAGCTCTCCAGGGTCTTTTTGTCACACATCTAACAAACAGCCCGTGCTGGAAAGGGGTGTATGCTCGAACGCAGAGAGCAGTGAGCGAGGGCATCTTGGCTTCTGCCGTACCAGGTGAAGGTGACCTCAGGGTCCCCTGGGACTGCTTCTGCAGGTGCTCTGGGAGCCAGCGCGTTGCAGCACCCGCCCGGCTGGGAGTCCCCAGCCACACTGACAAAACACCGGAACACCTGGGGCCCCACCTACCATCCTGGCCGTCCCCTTGCCTGCCCTGCCACGATGGGCAAGCACAGCCCCTGGCGTGGCCGTCTTGAGCTGGGCTGTGTGCGCAGCCCCTGGTATGGCTATCCTGAGCTGGGCCGTGTGTGCAGCCCCTGATGTGGCCGTGCTGAGCTGGGCCGTGTGCGCAGCCCCTGGCGTGGCCGTCCTGAGCTGGGCTGAGCTGGGCCGAGCTGGGCTGAGCTGGGCTGTGCGCGCAGCCCCTGGCATGGCTGTCCTGAGCTGGGCTGTGTGCACACACCAGCATCCTGCCCCATCAGTTGCTGTGCTGCAGACAAAGGAGGGATCCACTGGAGCGGGAACTCTTGCGAACAAAGGTTCTATTTTCATGCAAATGTAATCGGCGGCTCCCGGGGAGAAGGCCCAGCTAGCTGGGACTCTTGAGCTTAGGCCCCTTTTCTAGAAGGCGATGGTGGACACTGGAAATCTTTATGATATCTGTGTGGACTTAGAAGAACCAAATAAGAAGCTCTTAAATAGATATTGCCCTTCCCCCGACCTGCCAGCTAGGGCTGTAAGTAGAAATTAACCTAAATTAGGAAGATAATTGTCCCTGTGTTAATTGTAGGTTGTCTTTTAAAGCTGTTTTCATTCTCCAGGCCTGAGCAGCAGGCTGGCTTCGGGCCCTACCATGGGTTGCTGCGCATTGACACCCATGAAAACCAAAGTTCCAGAGGGGCGACCTAGCGGCCTTCCTGCTTTCCAGAGCTCCAGGGTCTCTAGATGATGACGTTTCTTTGAAAATCCCACTGCAGCTCTTCCTGTGTGCCCTCAGGCCCCCCGCCACCCGGGGGACCCCTCTTTGAGGGCGATCAGGCTCTCAGCCCAGGCCACGTAAACAAACACCGGCTATTTTCAGCAAGCCCTTGGTGTCGCAGCTGGCCTGGCTTGTGCGCAGTGGCTGGCAAGGCCCATCCCCAGTGTGCACTTGGCCCTGGCCAGCCCGGGCCAGCCCTGGCAGGCGAGCCATGCCTTGGAACGTTCTTACCCGCCATGCTTTTCAGTTTTCTCATAACGCCCCCTGGCACTCGACGGCAGCGTCCCAGTTAAAAGGGGGCTGAACAAGTACCCCAGGGACTATTGTATTTGGGGTTTTCTTTGTTGGGAACTTGGATTTCTGTTTGAAAGTGCTTGGTAAAACCTGCCGTCCTCCCTGTCCCAGGCGCGCACCAGCAGGTGGAGGCAGGCGCTGCCTTCTGAACGGCTCTTTCCTTTTGTCCTCGGTTGTCTTGAGGCCTGGCTCACTTATTCCATTAGTCATGATTGGATAAAGCTTTTAAAGAAAAATCCACACCCCTTGCCTTACTGTGCCACGAAAAATTCCTGAGTGAATGAGCGAAGCCACCCACTTCATAGGAGCCCTGGAGGCTGCCTTTCACGTGGACTTTGAGGTGGGCCAGGCCCTGTATAGAACCCCGGCCCTCCCCATAGTGCCCTAGAAACACACTAAACACGGGAGCGTGTGTGGTGTGTGTGTGAGTGCGTGCGCGTGTGTGCGTACGTGAGTGCGTATGTGAGTGTGTGCGTGCATGCGCGTGTGTGCGTACGTGAGTGCGTGAGTGTGTACGTGCGTGTGTGTGCATGCGCGTGCATACTGAATGCATGCGTGCGCGCATGTGTGCTTGTGTGTGCGTACATGTGTGTACGTGACTGCTTGTGCGCACGTGCCTGTGTGTGTGTGTGTGTGTGTGCCTACTCCCATTTCAGGAGCTTGCCCTGCCTGTTTGATTTTTCTAAAGATCGACACTCTAAATCCCCTTTCTCTCCAAAACTCTCTTGGGGTGATATGGAG
Organism: Pan troglodytes; assembly: GCF_028858775.2. NCBI lineage: Eukaryota > Metazoa > Chordata > Mammalia > Primates > Hominidae > Pan > Pan troglodytes. The sequence goes on along the minus strand of NC_072411.2, from coordinate 141,486,583 downwards.
GACTCCTAGGGTCTCCAGTTTTACCACATTCTCTCCAGTCCACACAGAAGGTGTCCTTCAGCCACATAAAATGGGCCACTCATTGGTGCTGGACGTCCTCACGCCATTGGTGCTGGTGTCCCCATGTCGCTGGTGCTTCATGTCACGTGCCGTTGGTTCTGGGTGTCCCCACAGCCTGGCCTTAGGGTGCTCTGTTTCTTTATAGTTAAGGAATTAGCTCAGCCGACAGGGAACTAGGTAAGAGTAAAGTCTGACAACATGGAAAATGTTAGTGCACATTTGAAAAAAAATAATGAATTAAATTTAGTAAAAATGTTGATATATTTTAAGTTTGAATGACAAGACTTGAGTGAATTTTTCCTGGTTAATGTTGTGTCTGTTGATTAAGCCATTTCAATGGAGTGTACATTTATATTAACTCTTGATGCCTTTTTTATTTGCCATAATTGGATTAGAAAATAAGATCTTTTCTGTAGTTGATAGAACTTTGTTAATTTTATTCTCTCATTTGTTTTCCTTAACTCAAAAATGGTGAGTAAAGATCACGATGCTTTTTTAAAATTTAGGAAGTGGTGAACCATCAAGAGGATAAGGTTAGGTGTAATTTGAAGGATGATTATGAAGTGAGGGTTTATGCAGATTTGTGCACCAGTGTGTACAGTAGGGAAACTGAGGGTTATAACCAGGGGCATTCTCAGAGTTTGGGCAGGATCAGGCAGTGGGCAGAGCCCTGGTGCCCCATCAGGCGGGGACTTTGGGGGGTGCTCTCTGCTCTCCGTGGGCTCCCACATCAGATGAGCCAGGTGGCTGGGAGGGGCCCTGCGTGCCCAACACAGTGGCTGAGGGGCTGCTGCTCCTGCCCTGTGATGTGTGCTCTCTCCCCAGCCTGGATTTCCAGGGTCCAGAAGAAAAGACCTCTGCTCCTCCTGTCTTTTTATTCTTTATTGGCCTGGTGCTGGGCACTTAGTTGGAGTTCAGTAAAGGTTTAGTGAGTGAAGAAGGAAAAAATGTTACTTAGAAGTGTTTTACTTGACTTCCTTGATCTGGAAACACACACACACATATTGTAACATAAGAAAAGTTATATGCAAAAACAGTTCTTAAATGACACCTCGACTAAGACAAAACACAGACCTTTTCTTTTGTGGTTAGTGCTTTTTCGTATTTCATTTAAAAACAAAACAACCACCAAAAAACCTTCCCTACCTCAAGGCCATAAAGATAACCTTGTATATTTTCTCTTAAGGCCTTTGACGTTTTGTCTTTCATACTTAAGCCTTTGGTTTTTGTGTGGGGTGCAGGGTAGGGATCAGTTTCATTTTCTTTTCTCATTTTGAGAACCATAATGTTTGACACTTTACACCCTTTCTCTGGGATAGCTGTGCGGCCAGCTCATCCTCCAAGTTCAATCTGTTTTGGACCCTCCCTGTGCTCAGCTGCTCCAGAGCCTGTCCTGGGGCCAGCAGGGCACTGTCTCCTTGACAGGCGCTGCAGCCGCACTCAGCCCCCTCCCTGCAATTGTCCCAGCTCCTCCTAAGCTGTGACTTGTCTAGAGACAAGTTCCTTTAAAAAGCCTAGCCTGAAACTTGATTGGAATTGCATTGACTCTATGGATGAATTTGAAGGCAGGGTTGGCATCCTGACAGTATATTTGTGTGTGTGGCTTCTCTTTCCCTCCATCAGGTCTTCTTTACTGTCTTTTTTCAATAGATTTTTATAATTTTCTCTATAAAGGTCTTGTACGTGTCAAGTTAGATTTATTCTTTATTCTTTGGTAGATTGTAGTTGTTTTGTTTTTCTGTTGCAGACAATACTTTTTTTTTTAATGAAGTTTTCCCTTGCTAGTTTTTGGAATTGCAGTTGATTTTTATATTTTATTTTTATATCCAATCATCTTATTAAAATCTTATAATTTCTAAAAATTTTTTTCTGTAAATTCTTCAGCGTTTCTAAGACAAAGACTGTTAATGTAACGATGCTAGTTTAGTGTCTTCCTCTCCAGTTCCTCTGTTTATTGTTTATTTTCCTTGTCTTACTGTGCTAGCTGGGAATTCCAGTTCAGTTTTGAGTAAGAGCAGAAATACTGGACTTCTTCTGTCATCCTTGACATTAAAGAGAAGATTTTTAACATTTTTCCCAATTTAAGCATGATGTTTGACATAGGTTATTTTAGATTCCCTTTTTCAAGTTAAGTTCATGGATAGCTGTGTTCCATTAGCCAAATGCTTTTACTCCGTCTGTTGTAATGATCATATAGTTTTCTGTTCTAATTTTCTGTTAAACTTCCCTTATCTCTTCCAGTGGATTCAGCTTGTTTGTGATAAATCTTGTCATTTTCATACTTTGCTAGCGCTTCAGGATTCTTCATCTCTGTTCTTGAATTGGAGTGGACGGTAATTTTCCTTTTTTAATGTCTTTTTTTTTTTTAACTTACAGGGATAGTTTATTTAAGATTAGAATTAATTATTCCTTGAAAGTTTGTAAAAATTAACCTCAGACTATTTGGGGTTCATATTTCCTTGGTGGTTTGATGTTTTAACTACTGATTCAACATCTTTAATGGTTACTAATAACCTGACCTTTTAACTCCTGTCGTATGGATTTAAAAGAAAGTTTTTAGGAGTCCTACTTAATCTACGTTTTCAATTTTATTGTCATAGATTTGCTTCTGGTGTTTACATCTTTGCTGGATTTGTCTCTGTGTACCCGTTTTCATTTACAACATGACTTAGTCTTCTTCTTGATTAATCTCTATTAATCGTTTTGAGTCACTCTGGCTTTGTGGATTCCCTTAGTTGTAAGTCAGCTTTCTGTGTTTTAAATGCCTGCTCTTATCTTCCTGGTACTTTCTGTGGCTGGCTGCACCCAGTGTTCTCTCTCTCCCGAGGTTGGATGTGCAGCTCCCATTAGTTCTTAGCCTTCCTTCTGTTATAAGCTACACAGTTCCCTTGAAGTAGGCATTGGGTGCCTACAACAGGTTTTGACACTTAGCATTTTCATTTCCATCCCAAGTTTTTAAAAGGTCGTGTCAACAGTACACCTTTGAGATGATGTAAGGAGGTGCCACTTGGTCTCTGTGACCTTCCTCCCAAAAACATACAACCCCATCTGGTCGTGACATCAAACAAATTCTAATTAAGGGACATTCTAGCAAACACCCAATCAAGTACCTTAAACTGTCAAGGTCATTAAAAACAAGGCAAGTCTGAGAAACCGTCGCAGCCGAAGGAGCCTCAGGAGTCAGGAGGATAAAGGAGGGACAGTGGGGTCCTGGGTGGGGTCTCAGAACAGGAGGACCACAGGGAAAACAGGAAATCCAGGCACTGCTGCAGTTCATGCTGATGGATCACTGTGGGCTCACGAAGTGTGACACATGCCCCATCCTGGTATAGACGTGATCAAATGCCTCGTATTGTCCGAGAGGTCCCCAGGACATTCCCTGCCCTGGCCAGTGTCCAACTCCCTGTGCACTTGTCCTTCCTGCTTGCATCAGACACTCTCCTGCTGGGGTCACTTTCTCTTTTCTTGATGAACACATACCCCTTAGGAGTAGCTTTAGTAGACCTGTTGGTGATACAGTCCTTGCGTGTGTATGTGTGTCTGATCTGAAAATGTCTCTATTTCACCAACATGCCTGAGTGACTGTTAGGCAAAACTTGGAGGTGAGTTTTCTTTTTCTCCTTTCATCACGTTTAGTGTATTCTTCTCATCCTTGGCCGGCCTACCTCAGCATAGCAGCTGCTCCTTCCTTGTCTGTCTGTGTCTTACTGGCTGCTCGTCACATCTTCTTTTGTCCTTGATGCTCCCAGTTTTGTCAGGGTGTGTTCGGGTGTGGAGCACCCTGTTGTCTTGGCATATGTTTGCCTCTGTGTCTGTGAGTTTGTGTGTTTTATCAGTCCTGGAAATCTGCAGCTAGTGCCCCTTTAAATATTGCTCCATAGTCTTCCTTCCTTCCCTTCCTTCCCAGTCCTGCAGGGTCAGCTGTCACACCTCCTCAGGTGGCTCTTATGGGTTTTCAACTCTCCTTGGACTTTTACTTTCAGAATACAAAATACAGGATTTGGGCTCTCCTTCATTTTTGTATTTTGATTCCCTCTGCTCAGCTGATTTCTTCGTCAGGATCTTCTCACTCACTGAATCTCCTTTTTATTTTTGCATGGCATTTATTGCTTAAATCATTCATTGAGGGTTTTCTTTTTTTTCAAATGCATCAATTACACTTATTATTTTTGAAAGTCTACTTTGTTCTTTTCCTAAAATGATTAATTTTGACAATTCTGTTGCTTCCTCTGATTCATTACTTAAAATTTTTCAAGTATTTTCATAAACTTTTTATTTAATCAAAACATACATGGGGAAAATGATAGTGAATAAAGCATTAAGAGATTCTTTGAAAGTTTCAGAAACAGTAATCGTACCATTTCTAATGATATGAGTAACTGAAGAACTTGACTGTCTCTTGATGTGTTTGCTGCCTTTTTTCACTTCTTTCTGTGTTGGCTTGTGTTTGCTTGGGAGCGTATGTCTCGCTGGTCTTACTGTTTGGAAATAGAGGGATGGGAGTGAGGAGGCCGTTCTTCTGATAGGCATGCCACGTGCATTTCCTGGGAGCTGCCCTGGACTCCAGCCCCTGCATCCTGAACGCTGCAGCTCTGGGCTCACCTTGGTCCTGACCCCCATGCAGTCCTCCACCCGCTGCCCTCAACTCTCCTGTCAGCTCGAGTTGCTTTTGTTTCCCTTAATTATATATTTCTGGCTTGTTGGAGGGTTTCCTTACTGCTGGTGAGCCCAGCAGTGTGACAGAAGGTATGTCTTATGCAGAACCTGGGGTTTCCACAGCACAAGAGCCTGTAAGATGACTTGTCTGCCACCTCCCCAGAAGAGGAAGTTTCTAGTACTTCAAAAGCCCAACCTTTGGCCAGCTTTCTCTCAGCCCCTTTTACCCAGCTTCGTTTTCTCCCCACCAGCTGGGATGACAGGTCCCGCGGCGGAGACACTTGCTGGCAGCCGGCACTGCTCCTCTGCCTCCCCGCACACTAGCGAAGCCCCAGCCTCGGTGGAACCCCTTGCTGTCAGGCTTCTCCTTCCTTACCCAGGAAGTGCAGGATGCCAGGGAAGAGCACCGGCTCAGCGTTCTGGCCGCGCTGCACAGCCGCGAACCTGGGGGCCCAGCCGCGGCGCGTTCTCCACTCCCAGCAGGGATGTGCCCCTCCCACCCCCAGCGTGGCTGTGTTCCTCCTTAGCGTGGCTCTGTCCCCCTCCACCGTGGCTCTGTGCTCATCCAGCTGCCTGTTTTCTCACTGTGTAACGCTTTCTCTGTACCATCTGCAGTCTTTGAACTTTGAACTTTGAACCTGGCCTTCCAGGTTGCCATGAAGGTAGATTGTAGATTGTCTAGGTGTGGGGGTGGGATGTATTTTATTTGATGGCTTGGTAGACTGATGGATGCATTTAGACGACTTGTCTCTGGGCTTCCTTCATGCTTTTGATCCCATCTCTCCTTTCATCGTGAATATCCTCTCATTTTCCTTGTAAGTTTTGTCACTTGTCTCTGGCTTCCTTTCTGAGCCTCTAAATATACCCTAATTACTTACATTAAAAAACACAATGAAACAAAAGTTTCCTGATCCCGGGTCTCCCCAGTCTGCAGCCCAGACTCTCCTCAGCTTCCTGTGGGAGGGCTGCTTGTGTATTTACTTTTGAACCGGGACACTGGTCTCCAGGACACTGGAGAGTGGAAGGGCCTCTGGCTCTGGGGTGTGGGCGCTCACCGTCTGGTGCCTTTCCCCCTGCAGATCCTGGAGGCCCCACCTCCCACCCAGTCCCTACCGTGGTGGCCTGCTCTGTGTGTGCTGGGACCATCTTCATGCAGGGGCATCTTGCCTTTCACCTGCCTCTGCCTCTGTTGGCACCGGATGCCCAGTGGCACCTGATGGGCTTTCATGCATGTCACCTGGCGTGTGTGGAAGCTGCTCTCAGGGTCACCCCTGACTACGAGGGCCACAATGCACCTGCCCCCATTCCTCAGGGAGGCAGCTCTGCGATGCTCCCCGAGGCCCCGCGGAGGGTCCCCGTGATGGAGCATGCTGTTGGCCATCACTGGGTCAGCACAGTGGCTCAGGGCTGCCCCCATGCGTTGGCTCACTCTGCCCACTCCCTGGCCCGCTCCCTCTGTCCCTCACCCGGCATCCCAAACCACATTCATCAGAAGCGCAGCCAGTCCTGCCATCAGTGTCCTCGGCTCCCCTGTGGTCGGCTCCCTGTAGCTGGGCTCAGGACCCGCACTCTCCTGGCGGAGAGTCCTGCTTCAGACACCACTTGGGCTCCTCTCCGTGTGTCTGCAGCCTGTGATGGGCAGCAGGTGAGTGTCATGTGGAGAGACGTGGAAAGCCACTGGGCGTGGAGACCGCGGCATGGACTTCACAGTTTTCAGAGGCCCTGGGGTGCAGAAGCGGGAACTGTGACTGGCTGGGGGCCCCTGCGCCGACGCCCTCAGCGCCTTCGGGGCCTCACCGCTGCAGATCCCGAGGCAGCACTACTGTCCCCCAGCAATGTTGGAACTGCTCTCCACTTCTCCCCGGCACTACATGGCCCCTCCAGTCAGCCCAGGCATTCAAGCCAGAAGCTAGCAAATGTATTTTGCTTTTCTTCTCCTAACTCCCGACAGCCTGCCCATCATCCCTTTGTGACAGTGCTTCCACCAAAACGCCATCAAGGCTGCCTGATCCTCTCCAATTCCACGACCGCCCGTGGTGGCCGGCACTGCTGTTACCGCTCGCTGAAGTGGGTTGCCAAACACAGCCATTATGAAAACGAAATTAGCTAAACTTACGACTAAATAAGTCACATTAAAACAAATGCAATCAGTGCTTACAACTCTGCCTTCCTGATTTCTGTACTGCAGTGCTCTCTTCTCTGCTCGCAGGGCCTTTGTGTTCTTATGGTGGAAACGCCCAGGTGTGATCAGGCCCCTTCTAGCCTCTGCCGGCAGTGGCGTCCCAGGCCCCTCGCGGTGGCCAGCCCGACACTCGCTGCAGCCTCGTCGGCACTGATCCTGCTCATGGGGGGCGGTAGCCATGAGACCAGGCTTTCTGCTGTTTGAGGAGCTCCACAGCTCCTGTACCTCCGGCCCGCACCCTGGCCACTTCTGCTGCTGGGAGCCCCTTCTTCCGAATCTCAGAGACACAGCATCATTCAGAGTTTTTTTAGCTTAAGCCTCAGTTCCTCAGAGAGGCCTTTCCAGCCAGCTTCAGTCACCAGCCCCTGCCCTCATAGTCCTCTGCGGGCCAGGCCCGTGGTGTCCTCTTGTGGAGCGCATTCTTCCACTGACTGTCAAGCTCCCTCTGCACCCTCGGCCTCAGCATTGCTCCTGCATGCGTGGCTGACTGTGGGCGAGCGAATCCTGGAACATCACATGTTTTGTTTGTAGAGTGGTGTGTACATTGTAGAGTGGTGTGTACATTGTTTGTAGAGTGGTGTGTACATTGTAGAGTGGTATGTACATTGAGAGTGGTGTGTACATTGTAGAGTGGTGTGTACATTGTGTGTAGAGTGGTGTGTTCATTGTAGAGTGGTGTGTATATTGAGAGTGGTGTGTACATTGTGTGTAGAGTGGTGTGTTCATTGTAGAGTGGTGTGTACATTGTTTGCAGAGTGGTGTGTACATTGTAGAGTGGTATGTACATTGAGAGTGGTGTGTACATTGCAGAGTGGTGTGTACATTGTGTGTAGAGTGGTGTGTACATTGTAGAGTAGTGTGTACATTGTGTGTAGAGTGGTGTGTACATTGTAGAGTGGTGTGTACATTGTGTGTAGAGTGGTGTGTACATTGTAGAGTGGTGTGTACATTGTGTGTAGAGTGGTGTGTTCATTGTGTGGAGAGTGGTGTGTACATTGTAGAGTGGTGTGTACATTGTGTGTAGAGTGGTGTGTACATTGTAGAGTAGTGTGTACATTGTGTGTAGAGTGGTGTGTACATTGTAGAGTGGTGTGTACATTGTGTGTAGAGTGGTGTGTACATTGTAGAGTGGTGTGTACATTGTGTGTAGAGTGGTGTGTACACTGAGAGTGGTGTGTACATTGAGAGTGGTGTGTACATTGTGTGTAGAGTGGTGTGTTCATTGTAGAGTGGTGTGTACATTGAGAGTGGTGTGTACATTGTAAAGTGGTGTGTTCATTGTAGAGTGGTGTGTACATTGAGAGTGGTGTGTACATTGAGAGTGGTGTGTACATTGTAGAGTGGTGTGTACATCGTGTGTAGAGTGGTGTGTTCATTGTAGAGTGGTGTGTACATTGAGAGTGGTGTGTACATTGTGTGGAGTGGTGTGTACACTGAGTGGTGTGTACATTGAGAGTGGTGTGTACATTGTGTGTAGAGTGGTGTGTTCATTGTAGAGTGGTGTGTACATTGAGAGTGGTGTGTACATTGTGTGTAGAGTGGTGTGTTCATTGTAGAGTGGTGTGTACATTGAGAGTGGTGTGTACATTCAGAGTGGTGTGTACATTGAGAGTGGTGTGTACATTGTGTGTAGAGTGGTGGGTTCATTGTAGAGTGGTATATACATTGAGAGTGGTGTGTACATTGAGAGTGGTGTGTACATTGTGTGTAGAGTGGTGTGTACATTGTAGAGTGGTGTGTACATTGAGAGTGGTGTGTACATTGTAGAGTGGTGTGTACATTGTGTGTAGAGTGGTGTGTTCATTATAGAGTGGTGTGTACATTGAGAGTGGTATGTACATTGAGAGTGGTGTGTACATTGTGTGTAGAGTGGTGTGTTCATTGTAGAGTGGTGTGTTCATTGTAGAGTGGTATTTACATTGTAGAGTGGTGTGTACATTGTAGAGTGGTGTGTTCATTGTAGAGTGGTGTGTTGATTGTAGAGTGGTATTTACATTGTAGAGTGGTGTGTACATTGTGGAGTGGTGTGTTCATTGTAGAGTGGTGTGTACATTGTAGAGTGGTGTGTACATTGTAGAGTGGTGTGTTCATTGTAGAGTGGTGTGTTCATTGTAGAGTGGTGTGTTCATTGTAGAGTGGTGTGTACATTCTGTGTAGAGTGGTGTGTACATTCTGTGTAGAGTGGTGTGTACATTCTGTGTAGAGTGGTGTGTTCATTGTAGAGTGGTACGTACATTGTAGAGTGGTGTGTTCATTGTAGAGTGGTGTGTACATTCTGTGTAGAGTGGTGTGTACATTCTGTGTAGAGTGGTGTGTTCATTGTAGAGTGGTGTGTACATTCTTTGTAGAGTGGTGTGTACATTCTGTGTAGAGTGGTGTGTTCATTGTAGAGTGGTACGTACATTGTAGAGTGGTGTGTACATTGTAGAGTGGTGTACATGGTTTACACACATGTGTGCATAGGGAGAAGACTTGGATGGAGTTTGCCATCCCCTGTTAACAGCAGACAGTTCCAGGATGTTGCGTCGCATCTTTGTTGTGCCTGGTGTCTTCCTCAGGCGGGAGAAAGGCCCCCGAGCCTCCTGGCAGAGGCCCCAATGCACCTGCTCCCCGGGGCCTTGTTTTCCTTACTTAAAAAAGTTGTCTGGAGGCTTCAGCATTTGGGACCAGGTGGAGGCGTGCAGTGCCCGGGTCACCTGCCTGCCTTCTGTGCCCCTGGCTGGCCCATCGGAGGGACCAGTGGGCACGGCTGAGTCATGGTGACTCAATGTTTCATACAGTGGAGCTGGCTTCCCAGAAACAGCTCTGTATTCCTCTAATGTTCTTCGTGCGTGTAACGTGAAGGCAGTTTGGGGCAAAATGTGCTTTCAGGGCATGTGGCCTTCTTTCCTTCTTTAACACAGCGTCTCGGGAGTACGAGGCACTCGCACATCAGCTTTGCCCCCACTCTCGGGTTGCTGGCATTGTTAAAAACGAGAGAATATAAGGTAGAAATTTCCAGATGCCTTTTTTTTTTTCTTTGACCAGCATGTTTTTCAGGGTTGATGCCACAAGAACCAGCACATGTCTCAAGTGGCATAAGGAGATTTCGTCAGCATGGCCAGTTCTTAGCTGACGAGCTGGAATCCCAGGGTGCTAGGAAACACAGGCACTTTGGGGTTGGGGGTGCTGCCCTCTTCCGCAGGAGTGGAAGGGATGAGATGCTCCCGAGAGGTGGGATCCTCACTTCCTGTGGACCACAGTTACTGATCCTAGAATTCGGGGAGGGAAACGTCAGACAGGCCACTCATGGTTTGTGGCCACTTTGGAAACATTGGGGAAGGGTCCTGGGGAAGGCGTGGAGAAGCCCGGTGAGAGCTGGCCATTCATCCTGAGGGCGCGGTTTCCACCTGGACTCTTGTGGTGAGGGTAGGGGACACTCCTCACTCAGTCGCCCCCATCCCATGCCCCCTGCGGGCCTGGCCTGGTGTGGCTGGTTCTTGTCCCCAGGTCCCCTGCTCTCGGGAGACCTTCATTTGTGGGAGGCACGGTGGGGGCTGCGTGAGATTTCCGGCTTCTGCTGCTGCTGAAGCTGTCCCAGCTCACTCCACCCTGGGCTGCTCCCACCCCTGCCCTTCTGCTCCTCACCCCGACAGTGTCCTCTCTAGGGAGAGGTTTTCTGCTGGGACGGTGGAGAGAGGACAGACTTCAGAGGCAGAGAGACGGGCCTGAACCCCAGCTTTTCTGCCTAGATATTGGGAGCATTACTTAGTTTCTTCGAACCTTGATTTTCTCGTCTGTAAGATGGATGTAGTAGAACTGCCTCATGAGTTTATTATAAGGCTGAGGGGATCAAGTGTGAATTTAGTGCCTGGTGCCAGTTTGTTCATTGATCCCTCTAATGAGTCATTTATTCAGTCACTGTTTTCAGCTCAGAAACGTGAGCATCTCCTGGTCAGGCACAGACCTCAGGCTTTGCCTTCTTAGCAGCCCAGAGTCTCCTGGGAGAAACAGCAAATCAGGGACTTTGCTTTTGCAAGCAAAAGCCATTATGAAATTTGAGTTTGCTGATGCCCTGGAATCAGGAGGGGAGCCCTCCGGCCTGTGGGCCCTGCTGCCCCATTACCTCCAACCACTTTCCCCGCCTGGGGCAGGGTGTGGCCCCACACCAGCTCCACTTTTCTTTCTTTCTGGTTTTTCAGTCCTGCCGGCAGCATAGTCTTTTTATTTGTTTGTTTGGAAGAGATAGGGTCTGACACTATTGCCCAGGCTGGCCTCGAGCTCTTGGGCTCCAGGCGCCCTCCTGAGTAGCTGGAACTACATGTCCACACTACTGCACCTGGCTTCAGGAGCGTGGTCTTCCCGGCCCCAACGGTCCTCATGTTTAAAGAGGAAGAGAGCCACACTGATGGGCAGGAAAGCCGTTTCCTGAGGGAAGGCCCAGAGCCACCTTAGAAGGTGAATTAAAGCAAACCACAGCCTTCGGCCACTTATTTTGACTGACATGTGGTACAAAACATGTTTTTTGTTTTTATCGAGACAGTCTCCCTCTGTCACCCAGGCTGGAGTACAGTGGCATGATCTCGCCTCACTGCAGCCTCTGCGTCCTGGGCTCAAGCGATCCTGCTGCAGCCTTCTGAGTAGCTGGGACTACAGCTGCTCATCACCATGCCCGGCTAATTTTTGTCTTTTAGTAGAGATGGTGTCTTGCCATGTTGGCCAAGCTGGTCTCGAACTCCTGGGCTCAAGCAATCTGCCTGCCTCAGCCTCCCAGAATGCTGAGATTATAGGCATGAGCCCTTGTTCTGGCCCAAAATATGTTTTTACATTTTAAAAATTATCCTTTTCTTTACCAATTAGATTGTCAATTTTTTTTTAAACAAATGCTTTCTGTGGCCTTGTAGAAAATACTGGTTGCTGGGCACCTCTTCTTGGAAGACTGCCACTGGAGGGGTCCTCAGGGTGAAGTCACCCCCCTTGGCTTGATGCTTTGTTACCAGTCTGTTTTTTTTTTTTTTTCTTTTTTTCTCTAATGTCTGTGGTGGGATAATTTGAAAACTCAACCCTTTCCAGCCAATGGTGAGCACCTGTTCATTTCTCAAGACACCCTGAGCCTCCAGGTGGCCTCCACCAGCGGGGAGCCGAGTGTGCGGCTGGAGTGTGTAGCTGGAGTGTGTGGCTGGGGTGTGTGGCTGGGGTGTGTGGCTGGAGTGTGTGGCTAGAGTGTGTTGCTAGGGTGTGTGGCTGGGGTGTGTGGTTGGATTGTGTAGCTGGAGTGTGTGGCTGGAGTGTGTGGCTGGGGTGTGTGGCTGGGGTGTGTGGCTGGGGCCTGCTCAGCAGAGACGGGGAGCCGAGTGTGTGGCTGGCGTGTGTGGCTGGAGTGTGTGGCTGGGGTGTGTGACTGGGGCCTGCTGAGCGGAGAGTATTCTCAGTTATTTGTTTCCGGCAGATCTGAGAACCTGAGTAGTAGGAACTGCTGCAGGCCTGGGTCCCGGCCCGGATGGAGTTGCTGTGGAACGCAGGTGTTTTCTGTGTGAGTTTGCTAAGCGCTGTTAGGCGTTCTGGAAGTGTCTTTCCAAAGCAGACATTATCAAGCCAGGGCCCTTGTGGCTACACCAGGCTGGGCGGCTGTGTGGCCCTTTTAGGCAGCTAGAACTGGCCTCACTGGTTCCGGGGATGCATGTGGTGAGAGTGGGCACGTGTCCGGTGAGCTTGTGGAAGTGCCCTGAGACCCTGGTTCCTGCTCCGGAGTACAGAACGTGTGATGATCAGCGATGGGCCACCGTGGCGTGACTGGCACCAACAGCGCAGAGACCATAAACATGTTCCTTCCTGCTGACCGGCCCGTCCTCCCAGGGTGGTGGCCCAGGGCCTGTCCACCTGGGTCTGCGCTTCTGGGCTTCCCTGTCGTTTCTCCAGCTTCCCTTCTGGTAATGAGCTTGGTGCTCCTCCTCTCCCCACCTCTCACCCTTGTGCCTTTGGAAAGGCCTTACTGGACAGACCGGGAACAAGAGGGAATCTGCTATTTCTGGGGACCTTCAGAAGCTGAGCTCACCGGGCTCGGCTCTGGGAGTGTGGTTGTCCTCCAAATACATGTTTTCTTCTTTTACTGATCCTTCTGCTAGCCTCAGGACCCCACTATACCAGATGCTGGGTACACCAAGGTGAGCAGGACCCCGTCCCTGCTTTCAAGAATGGTTAAGAAAGAGAATTGCAAAATATTAGTGCCGTGCAGAGTCCCAGGTGCCACCAGCAGGGGCAAATGCAGGCCCAGAAGGGCGCGGCAGTGGAAAGGGGCTGCACAGAGCAGGGGAGGCTCCACAGCTGACTCTCGAGTGGTGTTCCCCAAGGGCTAGAGGGGTGTGTGTTAGGGGGTCAGGGTTGGGGGATTTTGTGGCACGGTGACAGACAGTGTTGCAAGAAGAATGAACTCGTACGCAGACCTGATCACTTGGTGATGGCTTCACCCTGGAGCCTGTTGTCAGTCCCCCTGGCCTCCCTCTGCCCTCCTGCCTCGCCTGGCTCTGCTGCTCTGCTGGCCTCTGCAGCCGGCCTTTGTGTGGGCAGCGGGCAGTGTCCAGGCAGCAGGCAGTGTCCAGGCAGCAGGCAGTGGCCCGGCAGCAGGCAGTGTCCAGGCAGTGGGTAGTGTCCCGGCAGCAGGCAGTGTTCCGGCAGCAGGCAGTGTCCAGGCAGCGGGCAGTGTCCAGGCAGCAGGCAATGTCCAGGAAGTGGCCTGTGTCTGGAGAGCAGATGGTGTCTGGGGTGTATTGGTGTCTCATCTCCGGCTAGAGGGACTTAGGTCCCCATGACTGGTGAAGCCGTTTCAGGAACAGCACTGATGACCAATGGAGCAATCTCCGGCCTAGTTGGGAGGTCCGTCAGGGCTGCTTTGAAGGTGGCACAGGCCATACATGCAGAACCCAGGTGCCTGTCCCACTCCTGCCCCCGTCCTGTGGCCTGGGGTCCAGACACAGGGAGCTGGAGGCAGAGGGGCTGCTGAGCCAGTTAGACAGGCCTCTCTGTTGGCGGGACCACGACTTGACGCCTTCTCCCCTCAACACTTCCAAGGCATACTTGCCAAGGGTCCGCACCCGCTCTCTGGTTCGGGGCCTCTCCCTGCCTCTGTAAGACTGGTGCAGCTGCTCTAACTTGTCTGCCATCTGCAGGTTCTCTGCGTTGCCACCAGAGTGAACTTGCTGGCGTGGGGGTCGGTGTCTGCCGTGAGTCAGGTCCCTGCGCAGTCCTCCCTGGCAGTGGAGGAACACTGGTTCTTTGCCTGGCCCCAGGGCAGTCCCAGCCCCAGAGGTCCCTGGCCTGCGCTGGCTCAGAGCATGCTGGCCATCTGCTTGGGCGGAGCCTGTCCACCACTGCCTGGTGCCTTCCCGCCCATCCTTTTAAGGCCTCTCCTCCTCAGGGAAGCTTTCCCAAATGAGGCAGGTGACAGAGGAGCTTCATCTTCTCCGCCTCATACCTTCAGGGTGGCACGTGGCACCATGAGGAGCTATCTGGGGCTCCCCTGGGTGTCTTCCCCTCCCTGTGAGCTCCTGGAAGGCAGGGGTCCTGGCGTTCTATCTTGCCTTCTTGCATCATGGATGTGCCTGGCAGCCTGAGGGGTGGGGAGTGGGACCAGGCACAGCAGAGGCCCCCAGCCTCACTCTGAGGCTGGACCTGGAGTCGCAGGGTGGCAGTGCCGAACCCAGGCGTGCCACCCGCACACACACAGACCGTGCAGGCAGGGGCGGTGGCTGCTGTTCTTCCATGTGTGTCCCCCTCGTGGCGGCCCTGCATTGCTGCCTGTTGGTGGGGTTAGGGTCTGCTGTCACTCCGTGGGCCATGACATCGCCACTGCCATCACATTTGCAGAGCTCCGTGTGCATACATGATAGCGTCCCGACCAACAGCGCCTCCGGTACACAAAGCCGTTTCTTGGTGAATCAGCAAGTCTGGGCTCCTGCCGTTTCTGGGTGAGCCCTGTGCTTGGACAGTTATGAATCATTTGCTTGCCTCTTGATTTGCGTCAATCAAACCACATGTGAAGAAAGCGGCAGTGAGCAGCGCTTTGCCGGCAGCCTGGCTCCAGCGTGGGGCGGCTTGCCAGGGACAGCCTCAGGAGGCCAGCCTGCGCGGCCTGGTGGTCTGGGCCGCGGGCCTGGGGTGGCTTCGGCCCACGGGGCTTCCGGCCGGCCCCCACCCTTTCTTCCCCCGATCCCCGTCAGCCACGGGAGATGGGTGAGATGGTAATGATAGCCTAGCGTGTGCTGGCTTCCTACGTGTAATCCTGTGGCCAGGGGCACATATTCGCAGCTCTGGGAATGTTTATGGTTGGAAGCTCCTCCGCTGATCTGTTCTTCCCTCTCACACAAACTCACTCCAGGACAGGGCTCTTTGCAAAGATTCCGTGTAAGAAAGCCTTAATTAAAAAGGGATGTCACCATGCCCCTCCCCTCCTTCAAACCAAGAGGAGCAGCAGAAGGGGGAGTGGCCCAGGGTCAGAAGGACAGCTGGGAGGAGCGTGGGGGCCAAGCCAGGCCTAGGGAAGGGCCATCCACCTGGGACTTCTGAGACTTTTGTTTTCTGGAGCAGCTTTGGGGATGAGGCTTGCCCTCCGTTGAGTCACGGTGACAGCTCTGCACTGTGCTGGGCTGAGAGAGCCCCGCCGTGGAGGGCCATCTGGGAAAGTAGGGTTCCCAGGGCCCCCCAGCTTCACTGGCTTGCTTTGCTTTGGTTATTTTTGAGGTAGGCAAATGAGGTTCTCATTTTTACCATGAAGGTTACTTGTATTGTTGTTGAATTAGCTGTTGAATGGTAGCTGTTGTCCTAGTTTCCTAGTTAGTCATGGCTGTGGCTCGTGGCTTAGAGACCAGCGGCGCCCTGGCTCATTCCCATCTCTTGCGGGGGCCCATACATGATTCGTCCTTAAAACTGGGAAGGGACGCCGGGGTGCACTGGGCTTGTCCTGCCGTTTGGTAATGATCACAAGTGTGTTTATATGTGACTCTTCCAGGGAATCGTGGAAACTTAGTGGCCATGAGGTCCTCTGGCTCTGAAATTTCTCTCTGAGCTGGGAGGGTGTAACCTTCCACAGTTGTGAGCCCAGGTTTATGTTTGCAACAAATAATAAACAGCAAAACAGAACAGAGTGATACCCCCGTCCAAATCTAGCACCTTCACTGGCTATCTTTCATTTTTTATTACGGAAAATTTCAAACATTTACGAAAGTGAAAAGACAATAAGGAGCGGACTAGGCTGCTGTCCCCATCTTCAGCGATGGCTGAGCAGGGCCAGGCCTGCCTCACTGTATTGTTCCAAAGCAGTTCTACCGTCATGCGGGTGTCTTCCGAACATGCGACCGGACTAGGCTGCTGTCCCCATCTTCAGCGATGGCTGAGCAGGGCCAGGCCTGCCTCACTGTATTGTTCCAAAGCAGTTCTACCGTCATGCGGGTGTCTTCCGAACATGCGACCGTAATACCATTGTCACAGCTTTAACACATCAACACGTGAATCCATCAAATAATCAGTCATTTAAAATCCCCATTGTCTCAAAAAGTTTTCAGTCTCTTTTCTTTTTGTATGTGGCTGTTGTTTAAATAAGTGTTAAGTAAGGTTCGTGGGTTCTAATGGGCCACTGTCACTTGTGATGGACACAGCCGTTTCCTCCCTCTTGCTCTCCAGTCTATTTGTTGGGGAGCTTGGCTTGTTGTCCTGTTGTGTGGCCACGGCGGAGCTCTCACTGCCTGTGTCCATGTGGCGTGTTGAGCAGGTTCCTCCTCCCTCTCTTTCTGGTGACCTGGTGGTCGCAGCTGGAGCCTGCGCCCGACCGGGGCTAGTCGGCAAGACTGTGGCATGGGGGCGTGGGCGTTCTACTGGGTGATGAGCGGGTCCTGAAGGTGGCTGTCTAGCTTCATTCCTTCCTGGGGGCTGCAGAGTGATAATCCAAGACGCTCACTCCTGAATCAGGTCAAAGACTTCTGCAGAGAGGAAGTGCCCTCGTCAGCTCTTCGGCTCACACGGGAAAGGCTTTCTTTATTTACCGTCTTTCAGAGGAATGAGCTCGTTGCTTTACATCATCTGAAGGTAACTGGTGAGTTTTGTTGTTTATTTTTGCGTGTAATTGTGAGCTCGTGGGTTGAAGTGTACTCCGTGCCTTTTAGGCCTTTGCTGTTGTTATTCTCACTGATGCTCACCTTGTCCTCCTTGATCCACGAGGCCCTGTGGAGTTGGCCCTTGAGTCTTTTGGACATAACCCTTGCAGTCTTTGATTGCTTCCTTGCTCTGCTGTGACAAGACATCTTGTCACCTTGTATAATTCCTGTCCCCGGAATTTATCTGATAATCCCTCATCTCAGTATCCTTAATCACATGTGTAAAGTCCGTTTGAGCATCTAAGGTGGTGTATTTCTAGGTTCCGGGAATGAGGATGTAGACCTTGTGTGGCGTATCATTTATCCTTCCTGTGCTCAGCCCTCAGACCTGCAGGTCTGGTCTCTGACTCTGCCGCTCATCGTAGGCAACTCTCTGGCCAGGTCGCTAGGGAGGGAAGAAGCCGTTGCAGGAATATAGGGACAGCTTGGGACGAGAGGGCCAGGGTAGATGCCCGTCTAAGGGTCTAGGGAGGCACAGAGGTGAGCCCCTCTGCTGCTCTTGTCCCCTACAGCTGCCTGCCCTGCTCTGCCAGAGTCAGAGGGCATCGCCTGGGGCACCCACAGCAGCAGCGCAGGGGTGCGTTGGGAGTGAGTGCGGATGGCTGGCTGTGAGAGGTTCCGGTGCTGGGTTTGACGGTCAGGGTGGTCTTGTATCTTTTTGATCCTGGCCATCCTTGTGGATAGAAAGTGACATCTCATTGTGATTTTGATTTAC
Organism: Pan troglodytes; assembly: GCF_028858775.2. Lineage (NCBI taxonomy): Eukaryota > Metazoa > Chordata > Mammalia > Primates > Hominidae > Pan > Pan troglodytes. The sequence continues at coordinate 141,468,846 of NC_072411.2, read as the reverse complement.
ATTTTCCTGAGGTTAACAACTAGTGATGACAGTCATCTTTTCACATGCTCATGGGCCATTGTGCATCTTTGGAGAAATGTCTGTTTAAATCCTTTGCTCATTTTAAAATTAGATTATTTGCCTTTTTATTGTTTGAGTTGTCCGGCCCTTTATATTCTAGATACAGCTCCTTGATCAGATATATGGTTTGCAAATATTCTTTTCCATTCTGTAGGTTGCCTTTCTGGATGATGTCTTTTGAAGCTCAGAAGATTTTTATTTTGCTGGTATCCTGTTTGGCTATTTTTTTCTTTTGCTGCCTGTGTTTTGGTGTCCTATCAGAGACATTTATTGAACTCGGATTGGATTGGAACGATGATGTGGGCCCCCTCTTGGGGCTCCTGGCTTTTGGCTTCTGTCGAATGTAAATGCTAAAAGGCTTCTCTGGGCTGTTAGGAGAGAGGCAGATTTTATTGCCCAGCCAGCTTCTGCAGTGTCTAATGGCTAGATTCGCTTTTCCCACAGTTGTTTTTAATTGAATGTCCGTGGGAAAGTGGCCAAGTAAATGGAAGGTTTCACAGAGAGAGCTGGGTTTCTTTGTTGATTTTTTTTGAAACTGTGCTTTTTTGTCATTACTGTGCAGAGTTTGTTGGAATCTGGCGCCAGGTTGTGATGTCTGCTGAGACTTGTGTTGGTCTTGTTGAGTATGGCAGCATTGTAGTGGCTTTTCCCCCACTCGAAACACAAGTTCCAGGAAATTTCGAAGCTCTGTGTAACTTCCAGGTGGACATCTTCCCTGTTGAGAGGTTAATTATGGGACATGGAGCCATCAGGGACTCTGAATGTGGGACACACATCCTGAGGAGAGAGGCCACGTCTTGGAAGGATGAAGGGCAGCCTGTCTTTGGGGTCCAGAACTGGACTCTCACTCAGCAGCTGTGCCGGCCTCAGCCACCCAGGCTTTGTGTCTGTAACATGGGGATGACGACAGCGTCTACCCGAGAATCCGGAGATCCACATCGGGGGATGGAGAGCTCTAGGGAGGATGCTGGCAGAATCGGCTCTCATAGTCCTAAACACAATCACCAAGAGGAACTGTTGCTTTCATGTGAAGTGAGTATTCCTCATTATTCCAAACACAGCAGCACTGAAAACTTAGAATGTGTAAACAAAAAACACACTAAGCCGACCAAGCACGGTAATCCCAACACTTTGGGAGACCAAGGTGAATGGATTGCTTGAGCTCAGAAGTTCAAGACCAGTCTGGGCAACATGGCAAAACCCCTTCTCAAACCCCTACTCTACTAAAAGTATAAAAATTAGCCAGGCATGGTGGCATGCACCTATGATTCCAGCTACTCAGGAGTCTGAGATGGGAGGATCACCTGAGCCCAGGAAGTCGAGGCTGCAGTGAGCCGTGATCACACCACTGCATTCCAGCCTGGGCAACCGGAGTGAGACCCTGTCTCAAAAAACACCAAAAAACATGCTAAGCCCCAACCTTTTTACTGGTTTTAAATTCTGAATCTTGCATTTCCCTCAGCTCCAAATTAATGAGAAAAGTGAAGGTTGTGTGTCTATCAGATAAACCCAGTCCTTTGAGTTGTATTTTCAGAGATTTGTAACTAATTAGGATATATTTAATATTAATGCACATATTTGCCATGTTTCTGAATGAGGAACGGACACTGTATTTTCCTTGCCAAAAGCTAGCCTACCAGTGTATAATTTACTCTGTATTTGGGGTTTTTTGGAGGTCTGTGCATATTTTGGTTTGAACTAAGAGCCACTTAAGTCTGCACGTGCTGCTCACAGTAACGCTCACATCTGTCGTATCCGTCAACAGGTCGTCTTACTCCTTTCCATTAAGTAGATGGTTTAATGATTTCAGAAATGTCAGATAGTTCCCTGTTAGTGCACGTAAGAAAGTATACAAATGTTGAATGCAAGTAGCACATCTTTGTTTGGAACAAGGGAGTGGTCCAGTTCCCAGGAGATTTGAAAGCATTATAATATTCCTGATTAGGTTATAAATGTCTAGGTTTTTTAGCCCCCGGACTATTTCGGCTTATTCTGGATTCTCATTTTTAAAGGCCTCTTTTTCTCTATCTCCTCATTCTATGTCATTTTAAAGTCTTCCTTTTCTCTATCGCCTGCTTCACTGTGTCTCACCACGAAATTTCCTGTTTTTCTGCATGTTGCCAGCTCTGCTCTTTCTGCTTTCCAGTTGAATACATCGGGGGGCAGCTAATGAGCATCCCATTGAGGCCACAGCGAGTTCTTTCGGCTTGCTCAGAATTTCCCTCTCCAAGGTGTCACCAACGGCGCTTTTCTGTTTCCGTCATCCATTCATTTTTACACATACGGATGTGGACAGGCCACAGGGTCCACACAGCTGCTCCAGTGCAGCCCGAGACAGAGCTGATAGGGCAGCCTCCAGGACTCTGGGTCCTTACCTGCTGCCTTGGGAGTCATCAGGCTCCTGAAAGGCTGGTGACATCCTGAGCTCATCCAGAGAGTAGGCTCTGGGACCTCAAGGGCCACCTGCGTGCAGTTGACTCTCTCTCAGAGTTGCCTGTTGTGTTTTGTGTAAGGACATCATTTGAGGGGTGGGGAGATAAGTCAGGTCCACTCGCTGCTCTTGTCTATGAAGCCCTGACACATGATAATGTGCAATTAACAAAGTGCTGGGATGAGATCCGAGCCAGCCTTGGGTCGTAAGAACCAAACCCATCATTGCTGGCCTTGTAATTACACTGTTGTGTGTGGACAGTTTGTACTTTTTCCCTGTTCGAGCAACTTGGAAGATTTGCTGTGTCTTTAAGTTGAAATGACTTGAGTCATCTTCCCTTAGAAACCTTCTGTGTAGAAACTCAGGCTCTGAACACATGGTGACCCGGCAGTCCCGGCCACGAGGTGACCAGTACTTGATATTTGTCTTTTTAGGAAAGCGCACGGGCTCACAGTGGCCAGCCCACTGGGGCATGAATAAGGACCCTCCTCCTCCAGGAGGCCAGCAGGGCCTCATGCTTCTCATTCAGTGGGGAAAACTGGGGTTCTGAAGAATGGAGCTTGCAGAGAATTCCTGCAGACTGGAATGGAGTTTGGCACTGAGCTAAAAGGTGTTGAGGTGACACCTGCAGGAGTTACCTGGCCAGTGCCAGGAAGTCAGACCCCATCCTTCCTTGGGCACACAGACAATGTACAATATTTGCTAGGTGCATGCATGCATGCACATGTATGTAGATGTATGAATGTATGTAGATGTATGAATGTATGTAGATGTGAATGTATGTGGGTGTGTGAATGTATGTGGGTGTGTGAATGTGTGTGGGTGTGTGAATGTGTGTGGGTGTGTGAATGTAGGTGTGTGAATGTATGTGGGTGTGTGAATGTGTGTAGATGTATGAATGTATGTAGATGATGAATGTATGTGGGTGTGTGAATGTATGTGGATGTGTGAATGTATGTGGGTGTGTGAATGTGTGTGGGTGTGTGAATGTGTGTGGGTGTGTGAATGTATGTGGGTGTGTGAATGTATGTGGGTGTGTGAATGTGTGTAGATGTATGAATGTATGTAGATGATGAATGTATGTATGTCTGAATGATGGGGGTGCTTGGATGGCTTCCATCTGCTGGTGAATTAGGTCTTAGTGTGCACAGTAAGAGCGTCTTCTAATTGAACGTTTCCAATGGTAGCTGCCTAGAATCAAGTCGCTGGAAGCTCAGCTATGGAAGTGATGGGTCCTTGAGATTTCTTGCCAGTGCGATTAGTCTTTCTTTAAAAGCCAGCTGAATTCCATTCTTCTATGTCGCCATTTCTTTGTTTCTTTCCATTTTGTGGGGGTAGGGAGCCTGGCACCATCCACCTGGTGCCCTAAGGTCCCCTGGTAGGCTTCTGCACAAAAGCTTGCCTGTCTGACCCTGTTCTTGGTTGACAACTGATGAAAAGGCTAAGAGAAGTTCAGTTCTCACACCTGGATCTCTGCAGTTTCCTGGGGAGTCCTGTTCCCTTTTCTCTGTCCAGCCCTGGTGAGGGGCTGTGTCCCTGATAGGAAATGGGTGGTCACCTGGGATTACCCTATCTTCCTTGGCCTGCAGGCCATCTAGTCACAGGGCAGGTTCTTCTGTCCCTCCAGGCGGTCATGAGCACCAAACCGATTGTACTGTGGAAATGCTTGGTAAAAGCCAGCACGGAGGAAGTATGTTGATTCCTTTTTGTGGTAAGTTAGAACTCAGAGAGAAATTTATTTACTTTCATGATGAATATCTTTATCCTTGACATGTGGCTTATTTACTCAGTGTCTTTTCAAAATCACACTTTATCCTGAGAAAATCTAGACCCAAGTCTAATCTCTGATCTCTTGGGTCACTCTTCGCAGTGCGGAGTGGGCCCTGCTCCTTCCAGGACGGACCTGCCTAGGGCTGTCAGTGGGGCCTGGCCCGCCAGGGCCACCGTCCTGGCCACCAGCCCGAGCCTGGGAGTGGCCAGTGCCGTTGGCAGTCCCAGTTTGCTGAGGACCAAGTTCACTTCCTCCAGCACCCATTCCAACTTCCTAAGGAGAAAGCTCAGCAGCGAGAATGGGATGAATTGAGCAAATAAAAAAAATTACAACCAAGTGAATTTAAACCCCTCTCAAAACATTTTCTGATTATTCTGCTAACTCTTTGACCTAATTTGGACAACAGTTAGAGAAATTCAGATTTATGCCTGGAATTCAAGTATAGCCTGTAGCTTGGTGTGTGTGTTTTAAGTGCTTGATATTTGTCTTTTTAGGAAAGTGCACTCATTCTTAGACGAGGCGGTATTTGAAAGACTGTTTGGAATGTGCAGAATTACCGTGTAAGAACTCAGAAGCTGGGAACAATGGCAAGCGGCTGGCTTTGGGTGGAAACTAACCAGCTGGCTGGAGCAGTCTCTGTCCTTGACGGAGGGAGAAGCCTGCGAGGGGATGCAGAGGACCTGCCCCAGGGCAGAGCTCTTCGTGAGGGGCCTCATCCCTGTGATTTTAGTCCCCATTGCTGTGTAGAAGGGCGCAGGGCCCCTGGCACAGGCCTCTTCTGTGGAGCCCTCCAGGTCTGCCTTGGCTCAGGGCTCCGCCTCCTGGTGAGGAAGTGTCACGGAGCTGTGGTTTAACGTTTCCGGTTTGTGGCTAGTTTCTTGTGTGTACAACTCTCTATAGCTGTGCCAAGCCCTTCCGGGAACAGTTGTAGATTTTTGCTGCCTTCAGCACGTCCTCAAGGGTTTGGGGAGTCCTTGCTGTCCACCGTTGTATCTGGGGACCCTGGGCAACTGCTGAGTGGTGCCATGGGCCCTGGTGCTCCGCTGGGAACTGTTGGCCACTGGTGCTCTTCAGACTCCATCGGCTTCCTCGGGAGGGTCTGTATCAGAGGCCGTCTGTCTGGTGTGATATGGACGGGTGTGGTATGCGTGTCCATGGTCACGGATTAGTGTTTACGAAGTGTAATTACAGGTGCAGTGGATGGGAACTTTCTGTGGGCCGGGCACTGCCCTAGATCCTGGACGGTGGTAGGTCCCACCGTCTCCCAGGTCATAGATGACAACATCAGAGGTCAAGTAATGGGTCCAGTGCCACAGGAGTGCTAGGTGGTCAAGCGGCACCCCCCATGCCGTGTACAGCTGCCGCGGAGACCATGTGAGCACTTACTCTCCCTCTGCACAGCTGTGAGCACCAGCCGTGCACAGCCACTGTGCCCAGGATGCTCAGGGTGGTGTTCTGAGAGATTACCAGTAGCCCTGCCTTGTCCCCTGTGGCTTAGGGAACCTCCAGTGGTTAGGGCTGGGGGAGACGAAACTAATGACCTGGTGTCCCCTGGGGAAGGCCACAGCACCTGGGTGTGGGGTGGAGCAGGAGTCCCAGGAGCTGTAGAGGCCAAGGGGGTGCCTTGTAGGCACCGTCAGTGCTGGCTAAGTGAAGGAAGAACCTCTTCCACTTTACAAGCTCACAGTCCCCTTTGGGCTACCTGGAAATGGTGACATTGGGAGGGTCCCAAGGGGCAGATGTAGAATGTGGAGACAGAGGGAGAGAGGGTGGGATGTGAGCTGTGAGCTGCAGCGCTTGCCTTTGGGTGTGTGGAAGCCATGATGATTTCTTGGCCAGTGGCTTATAATTTCCCAGAGGGAGCAAAGGTGTCTGTCATGAAATCGTGGACTCTTGCCTCGGGACAGCTGGTCTGTAATTGTTAGCCTCGTTTGTCCTCAGCAGCCCCGGAGGCACCTCTGGAATAGGTGGGGGTAGCATGGCCGGCACAGGGCCAGGTGCCCCTGGGCAGGTGGGCTGTGAATCTGTGCTGCAGGCAGGATGGCTGTGCGGAGGTCATGGAGGGCTGGGCGGGCCAAGCCAGTGGCTTGCAGTGCAGGGCAGTGAGGACAGTCAGAATCTCAGTGTGGGCTCCTGGGACCAGGGTACGGGCCTATGGAGAATCAGGGGCACGTTTCCCACCTAGCTGCTCTGCTACAGGAAGTAGGCCTGCCTGGAGTGTGGGCTCCCTGCCTCGGGCACTGTGCTGGGATGCCGGCGAGGGGCTATGGCAGTGTGGTGGGCTCCGGCCGGCCTGGCCCCTTGGCCTTATGGTTCACCTCTGGTCTCAGCAGCCTTCGCTGGCTGGCAGCCCCTCTGGATGCCACAGCAGCCTCTGCACAGGCTTAGGGGCTCTGTGTCCCCCTCCCTGTCCTTGGAGGGGGAGCTGGGCAAGGCAGGCCACGCTCCTGCCATACGGTTGGTGTATGAGGATGGACAGGCAGCTCGCTTTGGCCTCACCTCATCCCACCAGGCCCAGGAGGTCAGTACTCCAGCCTGATCGGGGCACTGCCCACTCAGCACCAGCCAGCCCATGGCATGGTTCCCGCATTCCCATTCACCCCCAGGACCTAGCAGAATGCTTGAGCTCATGCATAACTTTAAAATGGCGTTTGGAAGTTCCAAGAAGCCTGGTGTCTCTGACACTGTTGTTTGGGATCCTGCAGAGCTGGCTGACCTTGAGCCTGCACCCAGCCTGGTGACTGTGTCTTTGTGGGGTGCCTGTGTTGGTGCTGGCGCTGTGGCCTGGTGGGCATTGACATCACCTCGTGTTCCTGCTCTGTCCTTTGTGCCTCAAGGCTCTGCGGAGCAGGAGAGTCAGGGGCAAAGGGAGGGCCTGGGTTCCCGCCCCACCGCACCGCACCTCCCCCCAGGAGGGCTCTTCACCTGCCCCACATGCAGTGCCCAGAAAGCGCAGAGGGGTGGTGCTGGGAGGCCACTAACAGTGGGGTTTTTCTTTGATTTTGGAAGTGCTGTTTCTGAGTGGGAGGCCTTGGCTTCTCTGGAGGAGTGATTTATTTTGAAACCACACCCATTGCTGGGCTAAGATTGACTTCCTGATATGAAAGTCTGTGGCGGTGTTTGCTGAGAAGTCACACATTTGAAGGGGAGGGTTTTATGACTTCATCTGTGACGCCTCTGGAGCACTGTCAGAGGCTGTGATTTTTCCTGAGTGTGCTGGACCCATCCTGGGGTTGGCACACATGTGGGAGCCCTGCTTGTCACTTGGGGGTTAAGGGTGACCTGGAGCAGCAAGTCCTCCCCTGGGGTGGGTTCACAGTGGTTCAAGGGAGGTGGGAGAGCCCCAGGGCTGGCCCCTGGCTCTTTGGCCCCCATCCCCCACTCTCCAGCCCCTGTCAGGCTCTGCACCCCTGTCCGCTTCAGCCCGCATCGGGCCTGCCCTGCTCTGCAGGGGGAGGGGCAGGAGAGTCCATCTTCAGGGTTCTCTGAAGCTGGACAGTTCTGAGAGGCAGCTTCCAGCTCGTGGAAAAAAGAAAGCCCATTGCCACACCTCCAGCAGCATATGGGGGCCTTCAGGTCCCCGGAACACCGAGTAGGAAGGATTGCTGGACCCTCCGACGGGGCAGCAGTGGGCCAGGCGTCCCCCCTGCACAGTGTTTACACCCTGGGACCTGCCGCAAGGCATGGCTTTCAGAAGAGCCTCCCCCCAAGAAATGCTGCAGACAGGACGGGGCTTCCAGAGACCTTGGCTTCTACCCAGGAAGGCTGATCTGTTCTTCGACTGTTGCATCAGCTTCCTCAACCTCTACAGGTTCAGGCTACGAGCCCTAGGGAGCATCACTCAAAGCACCCTGTTGGCCACTTAGGATCAGGAGGGCCTCGGCTCACCCAGGCCATCTCCCTCTGGTCGCATGTGGTTGGCTGTCCTGTCAGAGCCGTGGGCAGCCACACTTCTTTTTCCAAGATAAACCGCTGCATCTGCCCAGCGACCTTCATGTGTAGTCTTACATTAGCACATTCTTAACAGACATTTAGAAACCAACCAAACAAAATCCAGTTTCCTGCCCCCACGGTCTTTCGCTCTTTTGCCACACTCACAAATGTGAGCTGCATTTGGAAATGCCTGTGCTTCCATTTGCAAACCGAAGCTGAATGGAACCTGGCAGGTGCATCTGTTCCTCCGTGGTGGAGGCTGGGGCGGCCCGAGCAGAAAGAGGTGAAGCCTGTGCCTGCTGGGAGTCCCCGAGCGGCAGGAACTCCGGTGTCTGGGATGGCCTTTGGGGTGTGACCTTAGGCTGAGGCCAGAGCCCGTCTCCCCACGAGCTCCCCGCCTGGCCTGGGAAAGTCAGCCCCCTCCTTTCCAGGGCTGCGTGTTACCCCTTTTGTTTTCAGTCATTGAGCCCCCGCTCGGGGATGGCCCCCACCCCGAAGGTCTTGTGTGCCCTGAGTAAGCCACTGGCTCTCGGAGGTGCCCACGTACCCTTCCTTTCAGACTGAGGGGAGCAGTGGCCAGACGGGGCTCTGCCTTCACGGAGCTTCCCCTCTGCAGAGAAGGGGCAGAGTGGCATCGCTGGGCACCAGCTTAGATCGAGCAGCAGGAGGCGAGGCTCAGCCTAGTCGGACAGCTGGGGCCAGGCAGGCGGCTTGCTCTGCATGCCCAGGACAGCAGCACTGGGCTCTGTACCCCCGTCGGTGCCCCCGTGTCTCTCAGGAACCCCTTCAGATGTGATTAACACCTCCAACTTGGAGGCCTTTCCTGACTGTCCTGACCCTGTTTATTCTTCTCTCCCGTGTCCTTCTAGAACATACTCTCAGGCAAGGCATGAAGATGCTGCTGTGTGTAGAGCCTCACTTCCCTGCCCTTGCCCCTGTCCTTGACAGCAGCTCCGTGCGGGCCTAGCAATACCCGTTGGGCGTCAGTGCCAAGAGCTGCCCTGCCTGGGGGTTCCTGGTGGTGTAGACGTGGACGCCTCCACACCTGTGCACTGAGGCCCATGGGGCAGCTCCGGGGGGGAAGCTGTTCACCTGCTGCCTGTTGTGAAGAGAAGGGGTGCTCTCTAGGCAGGGGACTCGGCGGGGGTCCTCAGGGAAGGCTTCAGGACGGCTGATGTGCAGGGGGCTGGGCTGGGCGGGGGTCCTCAGGGCGGGCTTCGGAGTGGCTGATGTGCAGGGGGCTGGGCTGGGCGGGGGTCCTCAGGGCGGGCTTCGAGACAGCTGATGTGTAGGGGGCTGGGCTGGGCGGGGGTCCTCAGGGAAGGCTTCAGGACGGCTGATGTGCAGGGGGCTGGGCTGGGCGGGTCCTCAGGGCGGGCTTCGGGGCGGCTGATGTGCAGGGGGCTGGGCTGGCGGGGGTCCTCAGGGCGGGCTTCGAGACAGCTGATGTGCAGGGGGCTGGGCTGGGCGGGGATCCTCAGGTCGGGCTTCGGGATGGCTGATGTGCAGGGGGCTGGGCTGGGCGGGGGTCTTCAGGGCAGGCTTCGAGATGGCTGATGTGCAATTGCACAGTGGCCCCGTGCCCTTGGAGCCATTCTGACCTCTGGGGCAGAGGCTAGGGTGCCGACACAGCAGACATGGAGGGTAGTGTTTTTCATATTTTCTAGCAGTAATTGCAGTGGTGTGTATGTGCCTGTGTCACCACTGCATCAGGTTCTGGGATCTTCTCTTGGTCCCGAGTGTTTGGGGCAGTGTCCACGTCCTTCATTCTCTCGTGTCTTCATCGGCATAATGGGCCCTTCCTGGGGCTTGGCTTCCCGGGGGCTTCACGCGTAGATCTTTCTTGAAGCACAGAAGCTTCCAGGCTGTCTCAGTGGTGCCGTGACCTTCCAGTGAGGGATCCACTCCTTAGAGCCTCACGCTCTCCTGCTCACCAGGGCACCAGCTTTTCCAAGGGCTGCTGGGTGGATCCCAGAACAGTCCCTCCATGTCCTTAGTGCCTGAGCACAGGCCTCCTCGTCTGTGTTCTTGGGCTGCGAGCGTGGCCCACAGAATGCCCTCTGCCCGTTGCGCCTTCAGCCGTGTGCACCCTTGGGGGTGTCCCGCTTGTGGTGCCTGCCCACCCCTGCACTAGCCCAGGTCTCGTTGGTCCCACACTCTTGCCCAGAAAATGGAGCCCGGCTGAGGATGGGGACATTTGGCCAAGAGTGTCAGAGCCAGGCTCTGGCCCCCTCAGAGTAGAGATCAGTCTTGCCTGCTAATGGCATTACCTCATCTCGGACCTGGGCAAACAAGGCAAGGGTGATTTGAGAAGATCCTCGTCTGTTTCTAATTAAATTTCTATCTCTGCTTTCACAAAAGCTTCTCTTTTATCTCTTCCTCCTAATTATTTTTAAAATCTCAAGGAAAATACATCCCTTCCACTTACGATTCCACAGAGAACCAAATTGCTACTCTGTTTCTAAAGTGTGTTATTGTGGTCTCTGATACTAAGCCAAGGTTTCTGTAATCCCACTAAAATTTTATCTCACATCACAGAAATTTAGGATTCCCCCAAGGAGACACCACAGGAGGAAATACTAGCTTCTAAAAAGCCACGTGGATACCTTGTCGTGGGTCTCAGTGGACCGTGGCTCCTTCTTGGGCCTTGGGGTGAGCGTGGCCCGGCGTCACTGCAGGCGGCGCTGGCGTGGTTGGGAGGGTCCCTCAGGGCTTTCCCTTGGAGCGACAAGGGGGCAGATGCCACCCTGCTGGATTCCCACCTAGGGCCTCTGTGTCTGGGGCCTTCAGGGAAGAGGCCAACCTGTAGGGGCCGGGGGCTCACGAAGGCAGTGCTTTCACGGCGCCAGGCAACCCGAGGACCCTCCGACATAGGCTTTTCGAGACTCTCAGTTGCCCTGGGCAGGCTGGCAGCAGAACCTGCTGGCTGGGCCGGGTGGGGGGTGTCCCTGCCGGGCTCCTGCCACTGTTAAGGAGCGAGGGAAGGTTCTGGGGTGGTTTGAGTTGGAAACCTCGCCTTCTAAGAGTGGACCAGCCCACTGCTGCCCCTTCCTCCCCATGGGCCCGGGCCGCCATCTCACCAGGCCCTCTAAGGACGCTGACTTCTGCTTTTCTTCAGCAGGGAGACCCCTTGTCCAGCCTTGTCTCTAGCCCGTGGGTTGTGGGGGAACCAGAAGGCTCCTGCTCTGTGGACCTGAGGCTCCCAGCCTGGGAAGTCTACATGCTGGCTGGCAGGCTAGTAAGATGCCCATTTTTGGCAACTGTTGAAGCGTGTTTTGTCATGTCCTAGGATGCCCCATGGATGCACCTAACAGGGTCCCCAGGGCCTGCCCACCTCCCAGAGCCCAGGCCTGCCACGGTTTGCTTCCGTCTGTGCAGAGCCTGGCTGGCTGTGACCACGCTCCATCTCAGCACACGGCAGCTGCTGGGGTGGAGTTCTGGACTGGGCACCTTCTATACGCCCTCCTTAGTCTCATCTCTAGCGTGTTACCTGGGCTCGTGTACATTCTGTTGAATTTAGTTCCTAAAGTGCATTTAGGCCTCGGCAGTACCTGTCTCACCTGCACGTTTCTTGATTTTCTGTTTGCCTTTACAGAATGGGCCAACTGGGCTCAGTCTTATCTTTAACACCACCCCGACCACCCCATCTCAGGAGGCTGAGGCTTAAGCCCAGCCTGGGCAATGTAGCAAGATCCTGTCTCTACAGAAACAAACAAAACATCCAGAACGTCCACCTGAAACCTTAGTGCCGCATCGAGTTTAGGTGCATGTACCTGTGGGGAGCGGAGACTGCTGCTCCAGCCGCTCCCAGGCTGGCTTCTGTCTCCACCCCAGTGCCCTGGCCTTGTCATCTTCCACGTAGGAAGCTGGGCTTTCTTGGTGGCCGCTGACAGGATAGACTTCCGTGCCTCCTTCTCAGGCTCAAGGTGTGAGTCCCCATCCCAGCAAAGACAGAGCCATTTGCCCAATGCAATGTGAGCCGCCTTCCTGCCCTCCATGGGAAAGAGAGGCAGCGCTCGGGCCCCAGGTGGAAGGCGTGCCCAGGGGGAGGCCGGGCATGAGAACACTGCAGCAGGGGGACCTCACATCCCCTCACATCCAACCTTGCAGGCTGCAGGAGCAGAGCCGGAGGCCACAGGCCACAGGCCACACAGCAGGGCCACAGAGAAGCGGTACTCCCAGGAGTGAGTGGCCTGATAGGCATTTGATAGAGACACTTGGGGCCACAGTGTTGGGATTGCTGGCGGGAAGAGAGATGAGGCCAGCAGGCCGGTTTGGGGCATTCTCTACCACGATGAAGGATGATAGAAACTTAGCATGTTTATTGGACAATAAACAGACCCTGCTCCAGACCCGTTATTTGTACCACTTAGTTAATACTCGTATCAGCACCCTGAGATCCAAGCGTTGTCCTTCCCATTTTATGATGAAGAAACTGGGACATATAAAACTTGCCTAAGATCTGACAACTAGTGAGCGAGGGAGTCTGGGTTGAATTGCATGTCTGGCTTCAGAGTCCACGGTCTTACCCACCATGCGATGCTTTTGCATGAGCGTGTGTGTGTGCGTGTGTGCAAGAGAGCCGTCACAGGGCGCCTGCAGAGTCTGGACACGTGGTCCGCAGAGGGGCTTCCGTTGGATGGGACACCCCAACCTCTGTCTTTCAGCTGAACTTCACCAAAAGGAATTACTCAGCTTATAGAGGTGGCGGCCTGGCATGCAGTTAGGAAATCAATCACAGCGTTGGGGGTGGAAGGCAAGGGAGCGGTGTCATCTGGCTCCTTGAGTCTTCAGCCTTCCTTCCTGGGCTTTGGCAGGAGCTTCACCCTTAGATCCTCTTCTCCTTAGCTGGCTGTCAGATGCCCTCTGTGTGACAAAGGACGGCTCACTGTGTCACTTCTCTCTTCCTCTCCTGCCCCACGAGGCCATATTTCCTACTTGCAGGCTGTGATCTAGGGACTGGGGCTCACGCCATACCACAGGCTCTGGGCTGAGAAGAAACTCCTTTTTTCTTTAACATTGTCAGCAGAGATCTTTCCTCTTCATTAGTCTTTTTAAACAACCAGGTTTTGGTTTTGTCACTTCGGTCTATATCTCTTTTCTGTTTCAGTAAGTTCTGTTCTTTATTACTTCCTTTCACTTTTATGAGTTTAATTTCCGTTTGTTTCTAAGCCTTTGAAGTGGAACCCGAATATGAGGATTTTAAGGCCATTTTCCTCTATGCATGGCTTTCGCTGCTTCCCAGAAAATTTAATGTGTGCTATTTTTATTACCCAATTTCCCTTTGGCATATAGGTAATTTATAAGTGTTTTTTTGGTTGTTGTTGTTTTGTTGTTGTTTTGTTTTTGAGACGGGGTCTTGCTCTGTCACTCAGACTGGAGTGCAGTGGTGTGATCTCAGCTCACTGCAGCCTCCACCTTCCAGGCTCAAGCAGTCCTCCCACCTCAGCCACCTGAGTAGCTGTGACCACAGTTCTACCATGCCTGGCTAATTTTGTGTATTCTAGGTAGAGACAGGGTTTCACCTTGTTGCCCAGGCTGGTGTTGAACTCCTGAGCTCAAGTGATCAGCCCACCTCAGCCTCCCAAAGTGTTGGGGATTACAGGCGTGAGCCACTGCATCTGGCCAAGTGTATTTTAAGGTTTTCCTAGTTCTTTTTTGTTGTTGATTTTTACTTTAGTTGCATTATATTTAAAAAAAAAATGGGGTGATACGCTGTCAAAGTCAGGAATCAGTACCTGTATTAAAGTCTACTTTGTCTGACGTTAATATTGCTATGCCAGCCTTCCTTCGGCTGTTATTTGCAAGGTACATATTTTTCCAACTGTTTTATTTTCATACTTTGCATAGCTGTATGTTTTAGATATTTCCTTGTGAAAAGCATGTGTTTGGGAATTTTTTTAGTTTATGTTCTTCTATGCAGTCTGGCAGTCTTCACTTTGGAGTAGAGCCTTTAGTTTGTTTACATAGAACATGATTGCCTAGAATGTTTGTGTGCCCATCTGCCATTTCACTGTGCCCTTACTCCTTTGTCCTGTCTCTTCTGTGGCATACTTTATTATTTGTCAATATTCATTTCCATATATCCACACGTGTAAACCCTTTTCATTGTTCTTTATATGGGTGTTCATTTTCAGTCTTCCCTCTGAGATCAGTTGTGAGAATGTCTTCTGGTGTAAGATGATCAGTCTTTGTTGGAAAATGACTCTTTGAAGAATGCCCGTGCTGGTTAGAGGATTCTAGTTTGACAGTTACCATCTTCTAGTACTTCTAAGCAGTCCTTCTGCACTGTGAAAGATATTATTGTTTTCTGGTTTACGTGTTTCCGTTGAGAAATCACCAGTCATCCTAACTGCTGTTCTTTGTAGGTAATCCCCCCTCCCCCTCCACAGCCGTTTTCGTTTTCAGCAATTTTCCCTGGTGTCTTTTAGCCATTTGGGGTAGTTCTTGGCCAGGGTCCTTTCAGACGTGCTTTTGACCCGTTCAGTGTCTCCTTTCCTGTGTCTGCCTGCACATTCTGTCTCGGTGCCTTCTGTTTCTCCAACTTCCTGCCCTTGACTTTTGAGATCATTCTGGAAATGTCCTTCTGGCCCACCTTCCTACTCAAAAATTCACTCTAGCTGTGTCTAATCTGTTAAATGATGGAGTCCTTAATTTCACTTTTTGCATTTTTCAGTTCTAGAATTCTCTTTTCAAGTTTCCAACTCATCTTCTTAAACATAGAAATCATCATTTCTTTAAAATCTATTTCTAAAACTGCCGCAGGATCTTAAATTGCATTCAACTCTTTTATCGTTACTAGAACACTATTGATATTCATACTTTGAAACTATTGTTTATGGGTCCTGGTATTGCAGCAAATAAGTAACAAAGTCTCTTTCTCAGAATTCTATTATCTGGAGCACCTGAGGGTCTTCTTCTATTGTTTGTTGTTTCTGTTGGGTTTTTTTTGTTGGGTTGTCTTTTCCTCTGCCTGATATGTGAATGTGTAAGTGTGTGTGTTGAAAATATTATTTGCAAAATCTGTTGAGACAGTTTGAGGCCTAGGATGATGACATCATCCTCCTTAGTAGACTGAAGTTTGTTTCTGCCTGGTGCTTGGGGGCCCTAGCAATGAGTCATCACTTCAGTTCTATTTCAAGGATTACAGAGTCATTAGAAGCAGAGCTGCAATTGTTGAGGGTCCATTTATTGTGGAGTCTCTTTTTTTCCCTAGGGGTTGCTTCCAGATCCCAACCCACATTTCCCTCCTTCTCTCCTGCCTGTCAGTCCCTGGAGTTCTCCTCCTAACCCTAATGTCTGCAAGAGGCGGTCAAAAGTACTAAAGATTCTTAGATGGCTGGGGGTGGGGCTCTGCAAATACCAACAGGGGAAAATCAGCCCCAAATGCCATCTTCACCCCCCAGCCTTTGTCTGGTCCTGTAATTCTTCACTGTTTTTTTTAACTTAATAGTGTCATCAAGAAGATGTGTTTATATTTGTCCAGCTTTTGTGATTTTTCTCTCTGCTAAGGCTGGACCACATGGCCTATTTCACCTTTTTTCTTTTTTTTTTGCACTTGTGTTTTTTGAAGCAGTCATGTTTATTAAATATCGATATTCAGAGTTTTTTTGGTCAAAAACAAAATTCTTCTATAAGATGATTAGCAGTATATATGGAAAATCAGGCAATTTGAAATGAAATTAATAACTAAGATAATTATTAAAGGGGTTATAGGAATGCTTATTCTGTTATTTACCCAGAGTTATTTGTCTACATGGAAATTTTAGAGTTTTAACAGCAAGTTTATGTGAGAGTAGGTGTTTCTGTTGAGGGACATCTGAAAATACCCAGGTTCTTCTGTCTTCTTAGGCTATCCCACGTGGATTCTTGGTCTAGTGGATCTGATTAGCAGTATATCTGCATTCTACACAAATGGAATGGTAAAATTAGTATTATTAGCATGTTAAGGTCAAACTGTTTCCAGGTACTCTTGCTTGGGTAGAGATTTGGAAGTTGACTATATTTGAAATCTGAAGGGTGACAAGTCAGTGTTTCTCCACATGATCTGTTTCCCCATAGGTAGCTTGATTTATTCATCCAGTCATCTGCCCATCCAGTCCCTTCTGCTGCTGAACTAGTCATTACTTCAGGGTCATGGACACAAAAACAGACAAGGGTATGCCCCTCTTAGGGGCAGATGCAGAACAGTATCAGTGGAGCGATCTGAGGAAGCCAGTGTTGGCAGGGAGCCTTCTAGATGGCCAACACCTTCTATGAAAGAGGAGGATGCCGCTGGGGTGAAGTCCTGGCCTTCTGGGAGGGGCTGGAACCCGCCTCGGCGCTGGGTCAGTGCTCTGGATGGCAGCCTGGCCCCGACCAGCCTGTCCTTTCCCACATGTGTTGTTCTGAGTCTCTTTCCCCTGCGACAGAATTCACAGAAAAAGCAACCCTAATTTTCTCCTTAGTCAAAACTATTAAAAAAGAAAAATCCCACACATAAAGCCAGACCTCTGCAGAAGTAAATTTGGGAATTCATTCTTGGATTTGTTTCTCTCCTGCCTTAAAAGAGAAAGAAGCCTCCTAGAAGGAGCCCCACTGAACTTGTTTGCTTTCTGTTTTCTTCAGTGAACCGCTTTCCGTGGCTCTGCCTCTCTGAGAATCTGTTTCAAACTCTGAAGCGCAGCTGGAACACACTTGAGATGCTCCACACAGACTACAAAGTGATGGCATGGACTGTGCAGAACAGATGCTGTTTGCATTAAAATAAAAGACAAACATAATATTTGCATTAATCGAGAACCTTTGCAGGAGTATTTGCATAGAGTGGTTTATCCTTTTCCAAGAGCTGGTTACTCTTAACTAATTTCTGAGTATAGAAAGGATACGCAATCTTTTGCTGATTATTTCTCACAAAGAATTGCTTTTGCCCAAGTGTGTAGCTGTTTCCAAAGACGGGCTCTCCGACATGCACGTGTGATGTCGAGTGCAGCACAGGAAGAATGGCCCATGTGCCTGGCAGTGATTGCTGTCAGTCATGCTCTTGGGAGCTTTTTGTGTTTCAGAGTAGGATTGCTGAGCTCGTACCCTGCTTTTAGTGGTACTGAACTTTGTTTCAGCAGAGTTGTGCAGAGTTACTCACACTAGGCCATATTTCAGTGGCCTCCTCTTCCTCCTTATAATGAGAAGAAGCCAAGGTTGTGGCGTGTTGGCGTGTCAAGTGTTTTGGTGCCTGTGCGTACAATTTCAGGGACAGCTGTACTTAATTCTTATTTCATTAGTGAAGGCTGTGTAAGAATAAAGACAAAGGACTCAGAGCAAAGAAAAAATGACGGTCTCTCAAAGAGAAGTAGAGCCCGGAGATGCAGGTCATAAACCCTGCATAATTGGCTCTGAGTTTCTTAGCTGTCAAAGGAAAAAGGGAAGCCCTTTAATTTTAAGGTCTATGTTGTTCTTAAGAGGAAACCAACCAGGTGTTTTAAACAGTGACTTTGAAACACACACACACACACACACACACACACACAGTGAGAAAACAAGATTACACATAGTCTCGGTATCTGTATGAACCTTTGTATTAATTGAATATTCAGTAGTTATTAATGTGTACTTACATGATTTACTAGTGTTTTTGCCTTACCATTGCTTCTGTCATCTTACTCTTTCACCTGGGATATGATTTTCTTCCTTCTGACGTAATCCCTTGTTAGTTCAGCAATGGTTTCTGAATGGTAAGTACTCAAGTTTTGTTTATCTGAAAATGTTTTTGTTTTCCCTTTTACTCGAATGATCGTTTAGATGGGTGTAGAATTGCAGATTGCTGTGTCTTTCAGCAGTTTGAAGACATTTCATTATCTTTTGGCTATTTTTGTTGCTGTTGAAACATTGCCTCTCAATCCAATGTTCTTAGATCATCTAACTTTCCTACCTTTGTGCTTTTAAGATCTCTTTCCATGTTTAGTGTTTAAATATTTTATTGCACTGTGTCTAGATGTCGATTCACACTTATTTATCCTAATTGAGACTTAGCGTGCTTTTTAAATCTAAGGACTGTTATGTCTGAATTCTGGAATATTCTCATTTGTTATCTGTTTTAATACTGCATTTGTACATTTTTTCCATTCTTTAGGAACTCATACTAGGTCTATGTTGGACCATCTTATTCTTTTATCCTTGCTTCTCTCCTTTATCTTTTCCTATCTTTGTGCTGCATTCTGGTTAGTTATCTAGATCTAGTTTTATCTTTATATCTAATTTGCTGTTTTTATCTTTAACTAGATCTAATCTTTTCTTCTCAATTATAGAAAATTCACTTAATTCTTTTTAAAAACTTCTCATCTCCCATTTCCAGGTTTTTTTCCTTCATGATAGTTTCTCTTCTTCATTTACCTTTTTTTTTTTTTTTTTTTTAGCGCAGCTTGTTGTCTTTTCCACATTGTTTTAATATTTGTGGACATTTTGGAGTCATTTCTCGGTTTTGTTGTTCTTGCTGATTCCCACATGGTGGGTTGTTTCCATCTATCATTTGTGATGTTAAATTTGCATGGTAAACTCTTCAGCAGGGGACTTTCCTCCCTCCCTCCCTCTCATCCTTCTTTGTGTGTTTTGTGTGCTGTGGATTGTGGGTGTAGCCCTAAGGAGCTATTTTTCTTTGTCTTCCTGGGGCTACAGGGTTTCCCAGGTTCTAGACTAGTTTTACCCTTATTTCTAGACTTGAGATTCCAGAACTACTCAAAGAATATGAATCTGGAGACCACATCCACAGGGACCCAGGTTTAGGGTCTTAGATTCTCACTGAAGCCTCTTCCTAGCAACCCTCTATTGCTTCCCAGGCCTGGTGGGTGGGGTTTTCTAGTTCTCTTTTCATAGACCAGACAGTCCTCCAAGAGTTCTGCCCGGACACAGGGTCTCAGTTCCAGTTCCCTGTCCAAGCCACGCTCATGGCCACCTCTCCTGCCCACCCGGATATGCAGCCGCCCACCGGCTCCCTGGTGCCTGTCTCCAGTTCTGATGACTCTTGGGCCCCAGGAACAGGCAGCTGGGTCTTAGTGCACCTGCTCGGAGGGCCGTTTGCTTTCTTTCCTTTCTGGTAATTGGGGTCTTCTCTTGAACTCAACTCTGCCTACAATATTAGGGCGAGATTTTATTCTATCTTCATAACCGTTTCTTTGTTCTTACAGTGGGAAGCGAGGGATCCTTATCGAGTCAGTGCAGTAAGGTTTGGGAACCTAAAGTTCTGGTTGACTTGCTGTGTTCTGTAGCTCTGTGTTGTGGACATGAGGAGGCTCTGTGCTTTTCAAAGTGTAAAATTGGCTTTTACTACAGGCACGTGTTAATTCAGAACATCAAAGCAAGGAGTACACATTCAGCCACTGCTGTTTTCCAGTTCCTCTTTTCTTGTAGTTGAGTTAAAAGGCTAGCCCTTCTTTCTAGTTGTCTGAATATTAGATGTGACATCGGTCATAACAGCATACAGGGGTGTTCGTTTTAATTCAAGATTGCCTTCATGCCCAAGTGTGGGACTTTATGGGTATAAAACCAAAGAAATTTGCTTTTGATTACGAAAGCTGCATCTTTGTTTTGTTTTGAGGTAATTTCTTTGTTTTCTTTGCCGTATGATTCTGATTTTTACCACGCTAACGCAGTGGTACAAGATTTATCATCTGAGTTGCACGTTGAGTGATAGGAAGTGGATTTGTTCCCGGGACTCTGATATCTTAGGAGAAGATGAAAATATGTCATGAGCTTAATGCCGCGTATGAAGTGTGATGGGAATGTGTGTTGTGCCTCCCTCTGCCGGGCACACTGCCAGCTACACAGGAAGCCTGCTAGGAAGTGTGCAGTGCGGGCCGCCGTGGCCAGCGGGCTCTCCATTGCAAAACCGGTGGCCGGCGAAGCGCAGGTGATGCGTTCCCGGTGGAGAATAGGCTGGGTCTTAAGGGTGTGTGCGTCAGGGAGGGAGGAGAGAAATGATCAGATTTCTGCTTCTTCAGAATTCAAAAATAACTTTATTAAACAGAAGATAAGGGATTATATTTTTAAAATTTTGGATAACTCTGTTCTTAGAGCTATGAAGCATTTAAAACCTTGGAAAATTGTTTAAGAAAACATTTTAACCTACTGACTGTCTGGTAAGTCGACTGCCCTCTGGTTTGTGTTTGTCCTTTGGCGGAGAAGCAAGGGGAGGAGGTGGCGGGCACAGACCATCTTCCCATCCTCAAGAAGGAACTTCCGTGGGACATGAGAGCTCTTGGAGGCAACAGCTTCCTTTTTGTTCTGCTCCTTCCCTCGTGCCTTTTGATTTTTCTCTTTAACTTTCTGCTAAAACCTGAGAAATGCTCTCAGCCAATCTGCTGATGGAGGGGAAAGTCAGAGGACTTGCTCCCACAACGTGGGCCGTGTCCATGGTGACGTGGGCTGTGTCCATGGTGGCGTGGGCCATGTCCATGGCATAGGCTATCTGTGGCACTGCGGCTTGTGAGTACGTTTGTGGGTGCTTAGTCCAGTCCTCTCAGTCCTGCAAGGTTGGAGAGCATCCTGGCACCCATTCGATGGCTGTTGACAGTGAGGCCCACACTGGTCAGCTGGCTCATGTGGCATCACAGGCTCCTGGGAGTGGATCCCGGCTTTGATGCTGGGCGATCCTGCTCCCACACTCCCGGCCAGAATCCTGGAACCACCATGACAGTCGTCATGTGGAAACCACAAGCTGGAAAGTCTGGAAGGGGCAGAAATCCACATCCTGTCAGTGACATTAGCGTAGTGAACATCCAACAGCAAGTCGCTTCTCCTGGTGGTGGCTCTATTTTTAGAAGATTAAAATAGAATGCAATACAAAGAAATCACTGTATATTTAGAAACTGAAACTTCTGTTGTATAAAAAGGAATAGTGATAAGATTAAGTTAGTCTTGGTGTAGGGGAAGTTGTGATGTGTAGGGTGTGTTCATTCTGTGCATAACAGAAATGTAATAGTGATTTCTGCAGATGGTACACCTGCTTCTTACAGGATCCAGAAAGGCTGGTTTTGTTGGGGGGAGGGGTGTGCTGGAGTACTATTGAATTAAATAATAATGATGTGATTATCTTGAATGTACGTTTGTACCATTGAATAATGAGCCTTGTGCAGTGGGAGAGCCTGTTCTAGAATACAAGGAAGTAGCTGGGAGCATCTCAAGCAGGAGCTAGGACTGCAGGTACTGTGTGGTTACAGCTGGGGCCAGTGTGTGGAGAATGGAAATATTTTATTTTTTATTTTTGTTTTTATTTTTTATTTTTATTTTTGGAGGCAGGTCTTGCTCTGTCACCCAGGCTGTAGTGCAGTGGTGTGATCTTGCTCAAGAGATCCTCGTGCCTCAGCCTCCCAAGTAGCTGGGACTACAGTCACACGCCACCACACCCAGCTGATTTTTTGTATTGTTGATAGGGACAGGGTCTCATTATGTTACTGAGGCTGGTCTTGAATTCCTGACCTCAAGCAATATTCGCGCCTCATTCCTCCCAAAGTGTTGGGATTACAGGCGTGAACCACTGTGCCTGGCTGGGAATGGAAATCTTTACCCAGATCACCCACGACGCTAGCTACGGTGGCATCTGTGTGTCTCCCCCACCCTCACTTTTTAGAAATAAAATTTTGTTTGAAAACATTTTAGATATGAAAATAAAACTACGTGGTGTATATTATTAGGTAGTACCAAAATTAAGGAGAGTAAAACGTCTTGAAATCGTTTAAAGTTGAGGACATGGAAACCACTCATGTGGAAAGGCCCTTTCCACCCCACGTCATCCTCTAAGGAAGCTGACGGCGCCCATAGGGCCAGGTGCCAGCTGACGAGTCTCTTTCCAGACGTGCTGGCTGCACCGGTAAGTTGATGCAGGTCTCGAGGTGAACCAGGTGTGTGGCGGGGGCACGTGAACACACGTGGACAGGTTCCCCGGGTCTGCAGAGGGGAGGATCCCGCCGAGGGTGAGGGAAAACCGCCCCCGAGTCCCATCTCCGGCAGCTCTTCCGCTGGGGAGGCCCATGAGCCAGTCCACTGTCGTGCCCCTTCGCTGTGGCCTCTGGCAGCGGGCTTCTGGCTGGAACACAGCAGTCCACAGTCAGGCCACTGAAAACCATCCTTTCTGTCGAGGTCCCAGGGAGGAAGTGCCTCTTCTGGCCCCTTCTCCTTGGAGAGGCCAAGACGTTCCTCTAAAGGAGGCCCGATGCCTGTGTCACCACTGCCAGTGCACGCTGAACCCATAGCAGCTTCTGGATACTTCCAGGAGAATGGCCTGCTGTGTGAACCAGTGCTTGATTTTGCACCCGCTGTGTCTGCCCCAAGACAAGCTGCTGGAGGCTCCAGCTGGTGGCAGCCCCAGTGGCAGGAAGGCACGTGGAGCTGACTGCCTGGAGCTGGGCCGTGCGGGGCCCTGGACTATCCGAATCTCATGTCACATTTTCACAGCCTGCAATTCCTTGTTCTTCCCCACTGGTTCTGGCCAGGTGGCCCCGGGATCTCTGGGGAGCCACCTGCAGGGTTAGAGACCGGGTACTGAAGACACAGTGATGTTATCACCTGGACCTCTCCTCTCGGACCCCTGGGGGCCGACTCTGTGTCTTCATCAGCTGGGTTCTCAGCACCTAAGGTGATGTCTGGACCACACCTGTCTCCTGATAGTGCTTGTCAGAGACGTGGAATAAAAGCAGGGTGCTTTGTTTAACCAGAGGACATCCATGCATCCTCATAGGAGATGTGGAGCGGGGTATTCCCTGCAATTCCGATGGGAGAGGCTGCGGTGGCCATCACGGAGGATGCTGCGCTGGGCCTCCTTCCAGAGGCGGGAGGGCTGTGCACGGCCTCCTTCCAGAGGCGGGAGGCCCGGAAGCAGAGCTTCCCCTTGGATGACGCGTCACAGCAGGAAGGAGCACAGCTGTCGCGGGGTGAGAGACGGCAGAACCAGTGTGGAGCAGCCAGCTGACACATTAAACGAGTCTTCACTGCTTATGTATATTTTGTGCACATTCTTTCCTGACACAAGAGTTTTGAGTGCAGTGTGTGTCACTTAATATTCAGCTCCTTGTTTTTTTTTCTTTAATAGCTCAGCTAAAGGGATGAATAAATATTTTAGAAGATTAGAGCCCCTCCCAGGATGGGGCGGTCTTTGGATAGTGAGATTTCGGGTAAAGGATGCTGCTGAAATACATGTTGTTGTAGAATATGGAGAACTTGAATTTTGAACCATTGACACAAATTCTGAACATTTTGGATTTTTTTTTTTCCTGAGAAAGTCACAAAGTAATGATTCAAAGGAGGTTTAGACGTACTGTTTGCTCTTCAAAATGGTGATTGGCTCTCTTAAAATCAGCAGGTTCCATCAAATCTGCATTTTGGATTTCCGGCTTGCTTCTCCCCACTCAAGTCTCTCTGTCTTCCCTACCTGGGTGAGTGTGGCACACCCACGCCAAGTCCATCGCAGAGTCCTGATGGATCCCTTTCCCCATCTCTCCCAGCTCTCTCTCCGCCTCCCCCGCCTTCCGCAGCCCCTCCCCGCCCTGGGCGACACTCCGCATGGTGGCTGAAGTCGGAATGGAAGGTCCTTACCGTGGCCTTCGGACCTGCAGCCGTGTCTCCTCTGTCTGCCCCGTGGGAACCCCCAGGCTTGTTCCCCTCCCAGGCCTTGCCCTTGCTGTTCCCTCCACCTCGTGTGCACCTTGTTGG
This sequence comes from Pan troglodytes, assembly GCF_028858775.2. Classification (NCBI taxonomy): domain Eukaryota; kingdom Metazoa; phylum Chordata; class Mammalia; order Primates; family Hominidae; genus Pan; species Pan troglodytes. The sequence continues at coordinate 141,444,973 of NC_072411.2, read as the reverse complement.
GATCGTTGATCCCACATGTCCTTCAGGTGTCGGCTCAAATGCCACCACCTCGCGGGGCCCTCAGGTCACTTTGTCTAAAAGAACAGTCCCTGCCGTGTTCCGCCTGCGTGATTGTTATTCCAGCATGTGATCCCACACGGTCTTCTTATTTTATGTGTCATCCCCTCTTCAGCAGTGGAAGTTTGGGGTGCAGGGACTTACAACACTGTGTCCCCAAAATTGTGGCCATCACTTAATAGCTAGTTCAGGAAAACTTGAATGAATGAGCAAGTGATGGGATGTTGACCTTGAGGCTTGAATGAGTCCGTGTGGAGAGGCAGAACAGCAGAGTGGGGGTCAGTTTGCTTTTGAAAGTTGGCCCCAACCTTGATCAGGATGGTCTTTATCATCTCCCTGGCTTCTTTAAAATGGGGACAATAACAGTATCTGTGCCAGTTATTTCTCTGGTGAGAACCATGAGTACCACTTCTGTGAATGAAACCCAGAGATAAGTGCCTGACCATCGTCAGCTCCTGCTAGGAGTTACTTAGCTGTTATTGTTTCTCATTTAGAATGTAAGCAGGATGTTATGTTTAGTTCTAGCAAGATATGGCAACAATAGTTTAGAAAATGAAATACATTTTCAGTGAATTGAGGCAAATATTGTCCTAAAAAGCGCTAGAGGTGGCCGGGCGCTGCAGCTCATGCCTGTAATCCCAGCACTTTGGGAGGTTGAGGCTGCGGATCATGAGGTCAGGAGATTGAGACCATCCTGGCTAACACGGTGAAACCCCATCCCTACTAAAAATACAAAAAAAATTAGGCGTGGTGGTCGGTGCCTGTAGTCCCAGCTATTCGGGAGGCTGAGGCAGGAGAATTGCTTGAACCCGGGAGGCGGAGGTTGCAGTGAGCCGAGATCGCGCCATGGCACTCCAGCCTGGGTGACAGAGCGAGACTCCATCTCAAAAAAAAAAAAAAAAGTGCTAGAGGAGTAAGTCTTTCAACCCAAGGGGCGTGTTGGCTGAAGCACCTTGGAGCAGACTTTTGCTGGGTGAAGCCACCGGCCTGTCACTTGGGTAGCTGCTGGCGGGGTCAGCCTGACTCGCACAGAACATCACCGAGTGTTATGGGCGCTGGGGGAGCCCCAGCCTCACTCTCTCCCCATCTCACTGGCCATTGACCACAGATTGGTCACTTCCGAAATGCTGCCTTAAACTTGGCGTCAAAGGATCCTTTTTCTGCACAGAGAATGAGCGGTGCTTTCAGGTCTGGTTTGGTGAGAGGAGGAGAGGGTGTGGTCCACTGTGGTCAGCGCCCTCCGTTCTCCACCTCGCTCCAGGGAGGGATCTCTGCTTTGATGCTCCCAGCCGCGCAGTTAATGTGCCTGCCTAGACTTTCCGCAAATGGCCACTTTGAGTTTATTGTTCTAAATTAGTGACTCATTTTTTGTGAGCTACTTATTAACATGCACCTATTTTCCAGCTTCCTGCCACCTAACCACAAGCACCTTTAGCGAGTTTGTGATGTTCAGCAGTGTGGAAAATATTCTGGGAGAATGGTTCATCTGTATAGTGGTTTTCGTTGCTGAGTCACATTTGGTGAGCAGCTTGTTCGGCTCAGATGCCCTGGCGTGGAGGGCACGGGCCCCGGCTGCGGCACTGAAGCAAAGGTGAAGCGGGAGGAGCAAAGGGAGTCCCTCGCCCCGCACGTACTGTGTGCCTCGTTCTTTATCTGTGTTCGTTTATTCACTCCTCATGTCAGCCTCGTCTCCACTTGACAGGGGAGATATTCCACCCCAAACCCTGCAGGACTGCCTCCCACACGGGTTCTACGTCCAGGTGGAGGGTAGATTCGGGTAGGAATTGTATAATATTTGTTAGACTTCTCGGGAGTGAAAAGGTGTTAGTTTAGAAAGTAGGATGCCTGCGGGGACACAGAAGTGGTGGGTACAGCATGAAAAAGTGGGCCCTTTGGTTTGCCCGGCTGTGCGGGTGGCCCGGCAGCGAGGGAGCGCGGTTATCCACGAGCAGACGGCAGAGCTAGTCTCCAGCCATTGCCGATAGCTGCATGACCTTTCATCATTAACTGAAGGGAACCTATCCAGAAAACTATTTTACATTAGCTGTGGAGATGCTATTTGTGTGTTTTGCAGCGTTCCTATTTGACGTCTGTTGTGTGTGACTCCTCCCACTGGCCCTGGGGAACCTGCACACGGTGCATGCCAGGTGATCCTCCTCGCACGCTCCCAGCGCTGTACAGCACAGCTGTGCAGTGACTCACCCACGTGTGCCCTCACCACTGGGCAGTGGACATCCTCTCAGGAGCAGAGACGATGCTGTTTTCAAAGGCAGGCGAGGACATTTTCTCCTGATTTGCTAAATCACTTATGAACGCTTGAGCTGGCCTGTGCCACTTGGTAGGTAGGGGTAGCTGAGAGCTGTCTCTCCGTGTTGTCTTACTTAGGGAGGAAGCAGCCTGGCCATGCCCTGCAGAACCGTCTAGGAGAGGCCCTGAGACACTCCCTCCAGGAAACGCTGTTCTCCAGCCCTTAGAGCACAGAGCGGGGCCTTGCGGAGCAGGAAGAGCGGCTTGCTTTCACTCCTGCCGGCGCCGTGGCCATCACCTGCTCAGCCAGCGCCTGGCCGGCCCCCGCCCACACACCTGGCTCTATGCTCGGTGCCAGGACCTGTGGCAACAGGACAGCCCCATTCAGCCCCTGGGCAGCCCCTTTTCCACACTGATTCCTGACACTGCTCCTTGCGTCCTGTGGCCCGCAGCAACCCCGGTGCTTCTCCGGCTGCCACGCCTCCTGGGTGCATGGATGGTTTCTCAGACGGGGGAGGGGAAGGGGCGAGGTGGTGTGTTTCCACTGCCACATTTTCCCTGGGAAAATCCCCGAGTAACCTGCTGTTCCCTTTCCCCCGTGGCTCACTCCTGCCCGCGTTCGCCTCCCCACCGGGCTCTGCCTGCCTGCTGAGTCTGCGTGTCCAGCGGGCTCAGTTTGCACGTTTTGTCCCTATCACCCGACTAAGCCACAGGTGTTAGCAAGCCTGGCCTGGCACGTGAGAGCAGCTGGACACCCCCCTGCAGTCTCCTCTGCCCTGTGTCTGGGCAGGTGCTGGCACCAGGCAGACCCCATGGCGGGACTGGACGCAGGCAGCCGGTGTGGGTTGCCGGTTCTGCTGGGCTGGGGCCAGGTCTCTGCGTTGCTCACTCTCACGTTCCCAGACGCTCAGGGCCTGCTCGCTGAGCTGTGAACCAGACGTGTGTGTCTGCTTGAACACATAGGGGCTGGGGATGAACTGAAGACTGTTGGGATATTCGTGAAGGAACAAGTTAGGTAGATCACCCAGCAGATGCTCAGCGAAGACATACTGTATTGAATAGAAGGTGGGAGCAGGCCTGTCTTTATTCCTGGCATCTCTTGAAAAATTGTTATGAAAAGTTTCAAAGATATATGAAAGGAAAGAGACCAGTGCATAGAGCGAGTGCCCACAGCCACCTCCCCCCAGGAAATCCCTGAGGCTCTCCATCGTGACCACTTCATCTCTCCACACCTTTATTTTCTGGAGAATTTAAAACCGATCTCAGAGGCCATAGCACCATCCCTTAAATGCTTGAATGTGTGTTTCTAACAGATCCAACCCCATTATCACACTCAGCAGAAGGAATCATGATTCCTAAATTTCATCTTATACCCAAACGATGTTTAATTTTTACTGGTTGTCTTAAAACCTGTCTTTTTACAGCCAGTTGTTCAAATCCAGACCAAAACATCAGGACTGGCGGGCATATCTGAAATTTCCCCTGCCCACTCTCCGCCTCACTGAGTCCTTTGTCCTGGGATTTTCTGTTTCAAGGCTTGACTGATCATAGCCAATCCAGTGTCCTTTAACAGGTTCTGCCAAACCCGCACTTCCTGTAAGCCGGCAGCTACAGCTAGTTTTGATTCTTAGTGGAGAGACAACAAGAATACTTCTTAGGTTATCCTTGACATTTTTAGACTGCCTGATTACCCTGAAGGAAAAATATTGCTTAGGGAAAGAATCTTTTTCCATTTTCATTTTCTCTAATAAATGCACATAAACTATGTTGGACATGCCTGAGGAATTCACAGCACTTACTCATTAAAGTTTAATTTCTATTAATGGGCAGATGCAAGCACTGTTATGGAACTTTGGTAATTTTCAGTAACCTGCGCAGTGGGGAAAAGCAGAATCTAGTGGCCTGGGCTGCTCGAGGCTATGAGCAGAGCTCCCAGGGAGGGCTGGTTGGGTGGGCACAAGTTTATGGAGCATCAAGCCTATGCCTAGTATCTGCCAGGCCCAGGGGTAGTGCCAGGGTGTGGGCCGCACAGTGGAGGGAGGATGGGCTGCTGGGGTCACTCAGCAAAGCAGGAGTCTGAGCCGGGAGGAGGCCAGCGCAGGTGCAGGTCCTGCTTGGGGTGGCAGATGGAGACCCCTCTGGGGGTTCAGGTCAGGGGAAGGACCTAGGGGGAATTTGAGTATTTGGCTGACCTTGTAGATCATTTTGTCTCCAAGCCATGACATTTCAGCCTACTGAACTTCCTTTTATAATTTAATTGAACAAGGGCATCAAAGTGCCAGTAAAATGCTACTACCACTGGTCACACAGGTTAGAGGCCTGAGGGGATGGCATGATGGCCCCAAACCCAAATAGATACCCACTTCATTCCACATTGACTCACACGCCGTGTGGAGGGAAGGTTTGCATGTGAGTGTGCACCACACCACACCCTCCAGGAGGTGCAGGTCTTGGTGGGCCATGTGGGCCCTCGCGCAGCGCTTTCTCACAGACACCTGCCAGTTTGGTGCAGGCCAAGAGGCTGTTTTCCTCATGGCCAATCCTCCCAGCAGAAGGAGTTTTCCGTCCCTCCTTATTCAGGCAAAAGACAAGTCCTTTTGCCCCAGACACGAGAACCAGGTGGTTTCTTTTGTCTTTGCTTTAAGGGTAAGCTCTTTCTTTAAACCATGGGAACTCTGCTGTTGCCCATGAAGTTCGGTTTGAAGGTATCGGGGCTTCTCTGGTCTGACGTCAGCCCTTGCTTAGGTGTTCACGCAGCTCAGTCCCTGGAGTCCCAGTGAGGCCCTGGGACAAACCCAAGTTGAGGCACATTCTATAAAATACCCAAGCAGGATTGCCTAAAGCTGTCAAGGTGGTCAAAAACAAGGAAGGTCTGAGATACTGTTGCAGCCAAGAGAGGCAGGACCCTGGATGGGCGCTAGGACAGAAAATGGGCACCAGGGAAAAACGGTGGAAATCTGAATCAAGTCCGGGCTTTTTCTGTCATGACACCTAAGCACAGCATCCTGATGGAAGATGTTAGTTATAGGGCATGGAGGGTGCAGAATACAGGAATGGAAGATGTTAGTTGTAGGGCATGGAGGGTGCAGAGTGTAGGATAAGTCTCTACTAGCTTTAATTTTTCTATAAACTCACAGCTGTTCTAAAACAACACCTTTGTTTGAAAAATATGAAAGGATGGGGAGATTGGCTGCAATGAAGACTGTGTCGTTACTGTTTCCCAGTAGCCCTAAGCTTCCGTTCCCGTGTCTGAAAAGCAGCTCTGTTAGCACAGTGGGGTGTGCACAGTGAGGTGTGACCTATACTACTCTTGAGTCACAGCGGTTTCATTGTTGTTGTCTATGTCAGCAACCCCCCACCAAACACACTTTAGAATGTTAATTTATCAGGCCGGGAGCGGTGGCTCACGCCTGTAATCCCAGTACTTTGGGAGGCCGAGGCAGGCGGATCACAAGGTCAGGAGATCGAGACCATCCTGGCTAACATGGTGAAACCCCGTCTCTACTAAAAATATGAAATACTAGCTGGGCTTGGTGGCTGGTGCCTGTAGTCTCAGCTATTCGGGAGGCTGAGGCAGGAGAATGGTGTGAACCTGGGAGGCGGAGCTTGCAGTGAGCTGAGATCCAGCCACTGCAGTCCAGCCTGGGCAACAGAGCGAGACAATGTCTCAAAAAAAAAAAAAAAAAAAAGGAATGTTAATTTATCCAATTCTCGTTTTATGCTCATAACGAAATATTGAAGTGAGGTGCTAAGGCTGAAATGTGGGACTGAGGTCTCCGAGTCTTCAGAATCAAGCATGGAAAAGAGTTTAGGTGTAGCTTGTGTGGAGCTCTTGCTGCCTTCCTGTTCCCGAAAACCCCCTGGGCCTGACCACGCTGGTTTGTCACAGGAATGCAAAGTTAGTTTGACATGAGAAAAAAAAATTTACTATGTTATCAGATGGAAGGGGAAATTATTTAATAAGCTGAATTGATGCAGAAAAGTTTAATACAGTTAAGCAAACATGTGATTTAAAAATATGTCTTGGCAAACTAGGAGTAGATGGGAACTTCCTTAATCTGATAGTTACCTGTTGGACACCTGCAGCAAGCAATACACTTTCCAGTAAAACATTGAAAAATCCTTCGTAAGATCAGAAACAAGACCAAGGTGTCTTTTATCACCATTTCTCTTTAGTTACTGTACTGTAGGACTGAGCCAGCAGAATAAAGAAGAAGAAAAGGTGTGAGGTCTGGAAGGTGGAAACAACTGTCATTATTTGTACGTGACCTGATTCTGTATGTAGAAAATACACGATAACTACAGAAAAATGATTGAAATTAATATTCTACGGTACAGAACCAATAAGTAAAAATTAATTGTATTTCCATATGCAAGCAAACAGAAATTGAAATGGAAATCAAATATCAAATACCTAGTAATAAATCTAAAGATGTTCAAGACCGCAACACTGAAAATTCTGAAACATTTCTGAGAGAAATGAAAGGAGGTAATAGCCCATGCTCATGGATTGAAAGATGCAGTACTGTAAAGATTATCTTCTCTCAAAATGACAGATGCAGTGCAATCCCAGGCACTGTTCGTTTCCCTCCCTCCCTCCCTCCCTCCCTCCCTTCCCCTCCTTCCTCTCTCTTCCTCTCTTTCTCTCCCTCTTTCTCTCTCTCTCTCTCTCTCTTTTCTTTCTTTCTTTCTTTCTTTCTTTCTTTCTTTCTTTCTTTCTCCTTCTTTCTTTCTTTCTTTTTTTCTCCTTCCTTCCTTCCTTCCTTCCTTCTCTTTCTTTCTTTTTCTCTTTTCTTTTCTTTCGGTGGAACTTGTCAAGTTAATTTTAAAATTTATGTGGCGGAGTAAAAGGCCAATTTTGCCCAAGGTGATCTGAAAGAAAAAAGTAGGGTTTTTTGCCTTGCCAATATTAAGAGTTATTGTACAGTTATGGTGGTTAAGACAGTGTGATTATTGGCAGAACCAAAAACAAGTTGGCCAACAGGATTGAGATTTGGCTTATAAGGGAACTAATGTTGCCGATCCATGGTGAAAGATAAGACCTCTTAATAACGCTGAGGGGACATTTGGCTGTTATCATAGGAAAACCTACCCCAAACCCCTGTCTCATAGCGTATACAAACATCAGTGCCAGTAGATGAGAGACTTACATATAAAAGGGAACACTGCAAAGTTTCAGGGTAAAAATATGTTAAAATATCTCTGCAGCCTCCAGGAAGAGAAGAGTTTCTTGAACCTGACATAAAAGCAGAAGCTTTGAAAGACTGAGAAATAGGACCTTTGAGAGGATATCTGCAGCATTTAATTGACAGAGGATTAATGTTCAGAATTTGTAAAGAGTTCCTCTGAATCAATAAGAAAAAGACAACCCAACTGGGGGCAAAAAACAGGTCAAAAAGACATGAATCCAAAACAGCCAACGAAAAAGCCAATAAACATGTAAGAAGATGGTCAGTGTCATTGGTCATCTGGGAAAGACAAATGAAACCTTCAAGAGACACCCTTTCACCCCAACCTGGGCAGGACTAGGTGTTCCCAGGCAGGTCCCAAGGGTGGAAACCACACTTTCTCCCCACTCCCTTCCCCTCCCAGTTCAGGAGCCTGTGTGTGGGGCTTTCATGTACTGTCTTTATTGGCTCAAGAAACCTCCTTTCTTGTGTGGCAGTATTGTGATGTGAAACCCTTGGTGGAGGGCACTGGTCTTGGTGGGTACCTGTTTGCTCAAGGTCCAGCTTCAGACAAGCCGCTGGTTTAATTGAGACAGAACTGGATTCCGGCTGGTGCTCACTCCATGATCCTGGGAAACTGCACAGCCCTTGAGGCCATTTCCCCAAGTGTGAAGTGGGGGGCCTGGGCCCTCCGGGTGAAAGTGAGGTTCCTTTGGCTCCGGAAGGCTGGGTTTCTGGTTAGACATACCTACCCATCTGATGCAAGGTGGATTCTGAAAAGCAAAAGCACTGTCTGTCTTAGTCCTGTTCCTCCCATGGGCGGACTCCGAGTCTCAAACAATGCTCAGTTCAGGCGGGTCCTGTCGGCGCGAAAGGGACTCCTCGCAAGAGTGATGTGGTCACTGCAGTTGACTGTGGGTGCATTGAGCACACTGGGGCACATCATGTGCTGGTGAGGACACGAGGTACCCGTGCTCCTCGGCCTCCCTCTCAGTGTGCATCTGGTCTGCAGCCCCAGCGCTGATTAAATGCCGTTTGAGGACACTCAGTACGATCGTCCCTGTCCAGCAGGGTTTCCAAAAATAGATTCTCAAGCGGAGACAGATAAGGGGGAACCTGCTTGCAGCAGGCGTGTGATGAGGAAGTGGTACTTTGCTTCCCATCTTCATTATTTTCCTGCTTGTAAACGCTGGGTTCTTAGCACCGCTTTCTCCTCAGCCTGAGAAATTTCAGCCCAGAGGCAGATAAATATGGAAATTCCACCTCTCATCACTAATTTCATTTTAACTCACTCTGGAATATGATATCTGAAAAAACACAGCGTTAAGAATCTATTCTGTGCACATTCACGGATGCCGTCATGCGTTCCAGCTGGCTGTGTCCCGCAGCTTGTCTATTTCACCCTGGTGACAGACGTCCTTTGCCCCACTGGCCACGCTTTGTTTAGGTCCGTTCCAAAGCTGTCTTTCCCAGGCCTGGTGGCCCCTGCGCCTGCAAAGTGCACTCTCACCGCCACTGCTTTGCCCCCAGGATTGTGTTCCACCAGCCACCTCTGGCAAAACGCCTTTAGTGTTTGGCTTCTCAATCATGGCTGCTGCCCTGAGCCCCAGCCTTTCATAATGAGGGATGCGGCATCTGTCATGCTGTCCAGGGGGACGACCAAGGACGGCTCAGGCCAGGATCTTGTCTTAAAGAGACCACGGCCGTGCTTCCAGCTGGCTGGGGCTCATGGGGCCTCCACATGTGGGGTTAGCGTCCCGCACTGAGGCCCATGTCTGTGCCGCCGCCTCCAAGGCCGCCTGTGCTTGAGACACTCCTGCTGTTTTCTGATAGTTCCACATGGCTGCCCCGTTCCGCGAGAGGCAGGCGCTTCCTATTAACCCAGTGCCGCCTCAGAACAGCTTTCCCTTCGAGCATTTCCATGTCATTCTACAAAGATGTGAACATGGCAGTGTTGGGGGTTTGAATGTACAGGTTGTTATGAGGCTAGCCAGGCCCAGTGGCACACAGAGAGAACAAGCAGCATCTCTGTGTGGCGGAAGAACAAGCCTATCTGATCTTTGTCCTCGTTCCTGGCAGGGAGCTCTTAGGATCCCGGGAGCTTCCTGAGTGTCCGGCGAGCCTTTCGTTATTCCTAAGGAGGAGCTTCTTATGTGCTTCTGAGTTTATGCTAATGAAGTGACTTAGGGCAGGACCCCTGGATAGCCTCAGGATGGGGCCAGTCACCAGGACGCAGAGACGAGAGGGGCAGAATGTTCAGCCGCACCTGCTGACCCCAGTGGTACTGACACAGAGGCTCCTGCACTCAGGACCCCTCCAGACCCTGCCTTCATGTTGCTGTTTATTTGCATCTTTTACAATAAACCCGTCAACATGGTAAAGTGTTTTTCTGAGTTTTGTGAGCCCTTCTAGCAAATTACAGAACCTGAGAGGGGCTTGTGGGAACTCCTGATTTATAGGCGATCTTTAGAAGTCCAGGAGGCCCAGGGCTTGTGTCTGAAATGGGGGCAGCCTTGTGGACCTGAGCCCCTAAGCTGTGGCGTGTGTGCTAGCTCTGGGCAGTTATTGTCAGAGTGGAACTGGATCATTGGACGCCCAGTTGGTGCCAGTTGGCTGGTGTCAGAAACCACCCCACCCGCCTGTGTACAGGATTGGACATGTTAAGGTCAAGGTCTGGTTTACGCAGGGAATCCACGTGCTGTTATCGAACGGCATTCTCCTTGGTGTGCCAGCTAGTGCAAGCATGCGATAAATGTCTTCTTGAAGGGTCGGAGGGTTGCGGACCAGCCCAGTGCCCAGAAATGTAGGTGAGCCAAGACCCACTAAGCTGCACCTTGATCTGAAACACATGAGTGATGCTTATGGATACAGGAACACCATGTATCGTGACTTACAAGTCAAATCGGTTGCACTGAGATCTGATGTGTCTTCCTGCTTCAGTGTAGTAAAAGTAAGTTGTAATTAGGCCTCATGTATGAACTCGGTGCTGGAGGGATTCGCGTTTTGGGCTCAGGCATAAGCAGTTCACTTCCAAACTCAAGAAGGGGCTTCATGTGAGCTGGGACTCTGGCCCCACCGCTGCTGCTCACCACTGGGGGGCTTCTTGGTTTCCAAACTTTCTGGTTCTAGGGCTTTTGCTGAGGTGGAAGCTAAGGTTGGGCATTGAGCTGACTACAGGGGAGGCAGTTCTGGGGGACAGGCATTGGCTCGTAGGAACTGTTGCAGAACCCTGACCAGGGTGGTCCGCCCAAGCACCCTCCTCTTGACCCCTTCCCATTGGAAAACTGCAGCTACATTGAGATCTTCAAAAGGGCCTTCTGTTGTTTCTGAAAGTATTTATAGTGGGATTTGGGTTAAAGATACACACACACATATACATTCACACACACATATAAACATACATACATACAGGCACCTTTTCGAATTTTTTATTTTTTGTCTACAATGAGCATTTATTTATTTTTATTTATTATAAAAATGAATACAAATATATTTATTTTTAGAGGAAAAAAAGGCTTGAAAAGTACTTTCCACCACTATCTGGGGTCTCTTCCTGAGTTGCAGTGAAGGTTCTCTTGAGACATGGCATCATGTTTACAATTCAGCATCCAGGCCATCTCCTAAGGTGGCCATGTTCTTTGAGAAAGCCCTGGAATGTGTGAAGACTTGGGGCGATTGCTCAGGTCTGGTGGTTGCTTCTAAGGTGTAACTATGACCTGCCGGTCTTTCTCCTGACCCAGGGAAGCAGAACTGTTTTGCCTCCGAATATGCCCAGTGTCTTACTGTCTTTACTTCTGTTTTCAAACCTTAAGAGTTGCCGAGACTTGGGAGGAGCTGCTGGTTGGTTGGAGAGGTCCCCATGGTTTTTTGTTGTTGTCTTCATTTTGATTTTTATTTCTGGCACCCACGTTTGATCTCTGCATTGCCCAAGAGCAGCCTCACCTGCTGAGCTCCTGCAGGTCCATGTTGGCCTCACACTTTCCCAGTTCTAACTTCAAGAGCATGCCCTCCAATCTTCTGGGGCCCTTGTTTCCATTCTTGAATATTGAACATCTCCAAGGACATGCACAGGTTGGCAATGCTAGGAATTATCTATTTTGGATAAAAAATGGGGTTTTTTTTTGCAGTCATTTGACCTGATGTTAGTCGTTTTTGTCCTGTTTTAAAACTTGTATCTACAGAGTTCCATGGCTGCCCTGCGAAACTGGTGCTCTCCTTCGCTTAGTAAGGAAAATGACCTCCGCGTGCAAGTCTGTAATGATATGCACATTATTGCAGGGCATTTTACACCACTTGTCAGAAGCTAATTTTAAAAGAAAAGTGTGATTCCTGGAAATCTTGCCAGAGTTTTCTTTCCTTTCTGCTTGGGAGAATATAGAAAAATCCCAGGCAGTCTAAATTCAGCCTGCACCAGGTTTAGGTGGTGGGTGGGTTCCAGTCTCATCTTTGCAGTGAGTCTGAATAGATGGAAACAGCTCCAGAATACAGTCTAAAAATGGATTTAAAAGAAAGGACTCTGTACCTTGAGAACACCTGGTGAAGTGTTCTCCTCCATGCCTATTTGCAGCTAGAGTGGCCTCAGCTTGCCTCCTTCCCTGTCTGCACACCTGGCGGGTTCCGAGGGCTCCCTGTGCTGTGTTTCTGTGAGCGTCCAGACCGTTTGTCACTATCTGAGAAGAGGAAGAGCTGCTCTTCTCTTTTTATTATCTTAATGCTTGTGGTCTGCAGAAGAGCCGACTTCTGATCAGCACAAGTGGGTATAATGTGGTTGCTGAACAGAAGTAAACCCAAATTGCTAAGCCAGTGGCTCTTAGGCCAGAAACGGGCGTTTGCCATATCTCAGTAGGAGGCTATTTTGATTATTCTACAAAGGATCTTTGATTTTCTTTGGCAAATACAAATAATCTATGATGAAGCTGAAAGTGTCCCCCTGTAAAAGTAGGAAGGACACATGCATTTCATCGTTTGGGGAGTTACTTCCTGCAGACTCCCAGCATAAAGTATGTTGGCTGAAATGCGCGCAGTTTCTGAAGCCAGTGCCTTCTCTGTTCTCCAGATGGACTTTCTGGCCGAGACCAGCCAGTGGAGCTGCTGAATCCTGCCCGCGTGAACCACATGCCCAGCACGGGTAAGTCCGCCCACCCCTGCCCTGTCCGGCCGGCCCTGCGCTGAGCCAAAGAGGTGTTCAGACGCTCTGCCTTATTGGAGGAGTGCGGAGAGGGCGAGGGGGGAGGTGTGGGGTATCAGGTTCACTGAATTTGAGTGCTCTTCCTGGTGGTAAAAGAGGCCATCCTTTTTGGAAATGAAATGGCTCCGTGCCATGTAAATGGTAGAGAAATGCTGATTTTTTGTTGTTGTTTTTCTCTCTGGTGCTAAAGGATGTGTTCTTCCCAAAGGCACCAACTGCCTGGCTTAGGTGTAACCCCTGGCCCTGATCCCCGTGAGGGCCTGTAGGAAAGACCTCTGAGCTTGCAGTGGGCGGGGCTGGGTCCCACTGGCCACGCGACCATGGACAGACCACGCCTTTTCCGTTGCCACCAGCTTTTGTTGGTTAAATGAGTCAGTGGCATCATCTGTCTTCCAAGTACCTTTCAGCTCTTTAACAAAAAAAAGTATCGGTGGTGATCAGAAATATTTCATTCCATAGGTAATTTTTAGTTATTTATGCATTTGTGTATTTGGAGATGGAATCTCACCCTGTCGCCCAGGCTGGAGTGGAGTGGCGTAATCTTGGTTCACTGCAACCTCCACCTCCCGGGTTCAAGCGATTCTCCTGCCTCAGTCTCCCCAAGTAGCTGGGATTACAGGTGTGCGCCACCACACCTGGCTAATTTTGTATTTTTAGTAGAGACGGGGTTTCACCATGTTGGCCAGGCTGGCCTTGAACTCCTGAGCTCAAGTAATCTGCCTGCCTCGGCCTCCCAAAGTGCTGGAATTATAGGCGTGAGCCACCGCGCCCACCCCCATAGGTAACATTTTAAGGTACTCTAAGTCTATAGGCCATGGAAACAGACTTTTTCCCCCTTTCTTTGTCTGTAAAACCCGTTTCCACGTAGAATCCTCCAGGGTTTAAACTCCTTGTGAGGGTACCATTCTTCCCAGCCATGCAGCCTCTCCGAGAATAAAACCTGAACCTCCTGATGGCGTGGGGCTGAGGGAACCAGTGTTCCGTTCCACATGCGTCCTGCAGGGCAGTGTGGCCGGGCCTTGCAGGGACTGCGTCCCGAGGCCTGGGTCTCTGGTTTTGGCTCTGCTGCACCTTCCTTGACAGTCAGCCTTTGCTGCCGCCTGTGCCCTCCGGTGCCCCAGTTAGACCCACTCATCACCCCGAAAGGAAGTTGAAGCCAGCCTGAAGCCAGGCTGGACGTTTTCAAGAAGAGATTTCCTTCTTTGCCTTGTGATTCTCCCAAGTCGGCCAGGTTTTCTGTCATTTTCCAAACCCGGACTTCTGGAGGTGTCTTTGCCCTGCTCCGGGAAGGCTCTCTGTGTCTGTGGGGTACGGTCCCCTGGCCTCTTGGGGGGTGCTCGGGGGGCTCCTTTCTGTCTTTTACACCTTGATTTTACTCTGCATTATTACTGATCAAGCAGTTTATTTTTTACCCCAGCACACTGGAGCCTGGGGGAGCGGTGGGGAGCTTTAAGTACCAGATGAAGACGCACAATTTTAAAATTTTGGCTTATGTCGACAGTTTTGGTTTTCATTTTCTCTCAAGTTCACTTTGCCGGTGTTGTTTTGGTGTAAACACTGAATTCTGTGGCTGGGGCATTTTTGAGACAACTTGCTTGTGCTTAACCAGGCGTGGCATGAGGGTAAGAGGATTTTCTGATAGCTTGATGGGCTGGGAAAAGATGGTAAATATGCATAGTTTCCAAGTGAACCAAAAAAGGTGGGCTTCAAATTAATATTCTGGCTTGGGAAGCGCACCCTGCCTGTCGAGACCTGCCGTGGGATCCCTGCCTGGTGTGAGGACAGGCCGGGGCTTCAGCCTCCCACAGAGGGCACCTGGGGCCCGCCTCTGCTGCCTGTTTGCGTGGGAGCTTAGGAGAGTTGCTGAATAGCTCAGTTTTGTTTTCTCATTTCTTAGCTGGGGATGATAATGCCTCTCTACAGAGTTCTCATAAAGATGAAAGATATGTGTCAGCTTTTTAGTAGTTCCTCAATAAATGTCACCTCAGTGTCCCGTTGACTAGTACTGAGGAATGTGCGTGATGTAGCCTTTATATCCCCGTTCGAGGCCTGGACCTCTCCTGCAGCCTGTCACCCTCATTCTCTTCCTTTGGGGTGAACCGCCGGACTTGAGAAGTGGCATGTTGGGAAGGCTGCCCCATGACGCTGGCCATTTACCTCCCTCGTCATCAGGTTCCCATTGGTCTGAGTCAGAGAGAGTGCCGTGTCTCCTGGCATTTGTTGCATATTCAGGCATGGGTTGGTGGGCGTGGTGGGAGTGTTTGCAGGGTAATTTTAAATAACGTAGCAGCGATGCCCAGGAACAGTGGGCAGAGAAAGCATGCATGCGTGTGCAGCAGTCCTGTATGACATCCATCATTGAGCCTGCACAGTGGCCTGTGCCTTAGAAGCCTCTAATGTGAAGCGTGTTCTTTCAAACTGCATTTTGGTCATTTCAACCCACTGAAAAATACTGCAAAGAAATATTAATCTCAGGTTAGGTGATAACTGGAAAATTGATAGGAAAATGTCTTTAAAGCCACATTTTTATGATATGGGAGTATAAACATTTTTAGGTATATTTTTATGTCAGTCCTCAATTGCTGTTATACATTTCCTAATGATTGAATTTAATCTTAACTATTCTTTAGACATTTTGATGTTTGAAGGTGTGGAAACAGACTGATACACACACACACTCAATTGTCAGGAATGACTCCAGCAGTCACCGTGTACTTGGAGCAGGAAAGGCGCCCGACAGCCCTCCCCACTGTTGATCTGTCCTGTTTCCTGACCATTCCCTCGTGTGAATGCTGTTATGTTCAACGCAGGTCTTTTTCTGATTGTGGTTCTTTTTCAATACACTTAGTCCTAATAAATTCCCACTTCCAACAGAAAAGCTTTATTCATACCATGTATTCGTGTGCCATCTTGAGATTTTAGAAACGTCAGGTGAGCATATCATGTGCTTTGGGAAAGTCTATACAGGTTGAGTATCTCTTATCTGTAATGCTTGGAAGCAGAAGTGTTTTGGATTTTGGGTTTGTTTGTTTTTTTTTGGATTTTGGAATATTTGCATTATTCTTACTGGTTGAGCATCCTAAGTGTAAAAATTCAAAATCAGAAATGCCCCAATGAGCATTGCCTTTGAGTGTCACCATGAAAAAGTTTTGGATTTGGAGGCTTTTTGGGTTTGGGATATTGTCAGCTGTACTGGAGGAGGAAAAAGCCAAAATGCCATTTGTCTTAGATCAACTTTGATTTCTTCAACTTCCCTCATAACTTTTTATCTGTAGACTTTGTTCTCTTTCTTTTTTAAAATGTTTTAAAAATTTTAATTGTAAAGTAGCTCTATCATAAAAGAAAACACATAACCATTTGCCTACCACTAAGATATAACAGACATGTTGTTAGTATTATTCCATCTTTGCCTCCTATTTCTTTGCGTTTTGAATAAGTGGAATGTCACAGTTGTGGACGTGGCTTTGCTCTTCCCCTTTCCTGGGAGTTGTTGTCTGCTTGCTGAGGGGAAGGGCCACCCTTGGCTTGGTGAGGGGAAGGGCCACCCTTGGCTTGCTGAGGGGAAGGGCCACCCTTGGCTTGGTGAGGGGAAGGGCCACCCTTGGCTTGGTGAGGGAAGGGCCACCCTTGGCTTGGTGAGGGGAAGGGCCACCCTTGGCTTGGTGAGGGAAGGGCCACCCTTGGCTTGGTGAGGGGAAGGGCCACCCTTGGCTTGCTGAGGGGAAGGGCCACCCTTGGCTTGCTGAGGGAAGGGCCACCCTTGGCTTGGTGAGGGAAGGGCCACCCTTGGCTTGGTGAGGGGAAGGGCCACCCTTGGCTTGCTGAGGGGAAGGGCCACCCTTGGCTTGGTGAGGGGAAGGGCCACCCTTGGCTTGCTGAGGGGAAGGGCCACCCTTGGCTTGCTGAGGGGAAGGGCCACCCTTGGCTTGGTGAGGGAAGGGCCACCCTTGGCTTGGTGAGGGAAGGGCCACCCTTGGCTTGGTGAGGGGAAGGGCCACCCTTGGCTTGGTGAGGGGAAGGGCCACCCTTGGCTTGGTGAGGGGAAGGGCCACCCTTGGCTTGGTGAGGGGAAGGGCCACCCTTGGCTTGGTGAGGGAAGGGCCACCCTTGGAGGAGACTTGACACCGAGGCAGATCCCAGGCGGAGACATAGTGGCAGGGTGGGGTGGGGGCGGGAGCTCGTGACCCCCGGTTCTCTGCCAGAGCCTTGTGTTTTCCCATGGAGTGAGCAAACAGAGCCATTGACTGAGTTAGGCTGGGGAGACGTTGCAGTTTGAGGACAGAGGAGAAGGTATGGAATTAGCCAGGAGAGACCAGCAAAATGTCATACAGGATTATAAACCCAACTATGCCCAAGGGCTGAATTACGGGGAACTTAAAAACTATTACTACTCAGTCATTCGTTTCAGAATCATTGTAGCTAAAACTCCTCCCCTTCCTGATTATAAAAGCAATGCATGTTTATTGTAGAAAAACATCACTAAAGTGGTGGGTGTTGGGTTCCAAGGCTGGAGGTCGAGCTGGCTTCCAGCCAGGCCTTGCAGGTGCTCAGCAACCTCGATTGAGGAGAGGGGCGCTTCGGGGAGGATGCCTACCTCAGGCACCCGGGAGCAAACTGGAGGCAAACAAAAAAAGTCAGAAACAACAGGAAGTGTGGATGAAGGACTTACTGTTAAACAGACGGCATGCTGAGGGCTTACGGCCCTCATGGCGCTGCTCTCCACCGTGAGCGAGTGCCCTGGCTCCTGTGCCCCCTTCTGCTCCTACAGAAGGAAAGCCAGAGCCTCAGATCCCATGGCCGCTGTCCCAGGGTCGCTCAGCGTATACATTACAGGGCAGGACACATGTCTGCCCTGAGGGCTGTGCTACTGGGGAGAAAGGCATCCTCAGAGAATGCGATGCCCTTCCATCGGCCAAGAGGGGAAGTAGAGGCCGATGTTGAGACCGGGATGCTGGACTAAAGAGAAGCATGTTCCACGGTTTCCTGAAGCACAGGGGTGGCGGTTTCATCACCCTCTCTACCTGTGTCCTGGGAAACGTGCATCTGTCAGAGTTAGGGAGGCTCTTTTTAAGGTTATGTTTCAAAAGCACCATTTTTAAAAGAAAACTCTGGAACCTTAAAGGGGATTAACTAGAAACTGTAGAGAAACTCTCCAAAATAACACAAAACTCACGTTTGGCTTCAGTGTTGGATTCCCACCTCTAAGGGGTGTTTGACCAGCACACTGTCAAAGGAGCTGTATTTCCAGACACTGCTCTTACATTTGGGAACAGGAAGTATTTGAGGTTGGCTGGTGCCTGGAGCTCATGCTGCCTCCTAGATGTGTTTTGTGGCGGTTGTTGCGTTGTTTTATTTGGTGAGAAGAAAGTGGAATCTGGTACAAATCTGCAAGGACGTGTGACCTCAGGGGAAGCTTTGAAAGTCTCCCTTTATTGGCACCGGAAGCTGTTAATTACCTTCATACACAGAGCCCGTGGTAACAAAGTCCTTGGTTGTAATATTCCTGTGTGGTGCCCCTTTGTGAGTTTTCATCATAAAGCTGGCATTTCTGGGGTTTGGATAGGGTCCAGTGAAGGACCCATGGCCATCTCTGGTGGTTCCTCGAGTGGCCCCCGCGGAAGGACTGGGCAGGAGTGGCAGGAAGAAGAGAGGCCGTGGCGGCCTTGTCCTGGCGGCGCCTGCCGTGACTGCTTGGGTTATTTTCCTCCGATCAGGGAAGTGTCTTTGAGGAATCAATGCCCTCCGGCCCACGGACTCGGCAGCTCGCCAGCCACGGGCAAGGATTGGCCAGGACGGTCATGTCCGCCGCAGAACATGTTGCCTGCTTTGCTTTTTTTTTTTTTTTTTTTTTTGCTTGCTTGCTTTGTTTTAATTTTTAGAGGTAAAATGAAGTGTAGAATGTAAAGACATCAAAGTAAAACTGTTTGTGTAAACCAAAAATAAAATTCTAAGTCCCCCAACCCAATGAATGGACCCCCTTCTTGACCAAGGGGTCCCAAAGAAACTTGAAAAATGAGTTCAGGCCCTGATGGGAATGGGGGGTTGGACAGGCCTCCTTAGACCCCCCCGGGAGACTGTTCAGGCCCAGCTGACCAGCATCAACATCAAAACAGCGATCTCACGACTGATAAAACAGACACAGCAGTAAGATTCCCGGTTCCACCCTGACTCTGGGATAGCAGCAGGCGACAGAGAGCCGGCCCTGCAGGAAATAAAAGTGTTTTACCCCAGAATATATTCCTTCCACCTATTTTGAGTGGCTATAGAAAACTGCCTCTTGGGGGGGAAATTTGCATTCTGGAGAGAATCCCATGCCCTTTCCAGGTCTCTTTTTCCTGATCCAGGAGAGATTTAACTACAAGTCACCTTTTAAAGTCCCACAGGAGACATCTACCATCTATTCTGTCTGAAGCCTGCTTCCTGGAGGCCTCATCCACATAACGAGAATCCCCGCTTATCTTAACTCAAACATTTTTTAATGCTGACATCAACTCTTCAGTCAGAAAACCTTTCAGTCTGCCTAGGATCTGTGAGGTCCTCACCCTACTTCTTCAAGATGTTCTGGGCCAAACCAATATATACCTTACATGTGTTGCCTGTAATTTCTGTCTCCCTAAAACGCATAAAGCCAACCTGTAACGTGACAACCTCAGGCACAGACTTCCTGAGGCTGTGTCCTGGGCCACGGTCACTCGTATTTGGCTTAAAATAAACCTCTTCAACTATTTTACAGAGTTTGGCCTTTTTTGTCAACATTTGAAACATCTGAAAAGAATTCCCATGGTTTGATTCTCTTAGTTCAAACTAATGTTGAGAGTTTGTTGACTGCCCTCCATCAGGTTAACCTGAGGGCCCGTATGAATAGCCATGACTCAAAGGCCAGACGCAGGAGTCTGCCCCCCATGTGGCTTTAAAAGCTGACTGCAATATAGCGTTACTCCTGGAGGCCATGTGTGTGTCGTGTACAATTATGAGCAATTTAGAAATGCTTTAAGAGTCACTTGTGGCAATTAGGCGAATTGGCCCCATTACTTTATTCATTTTATTTTTATTTTTATTTATTTTTTGAGACATAGAGTCTCACTGTGTTGACTGGAGTGCAGGGCTGGAGTGCAGTGGCAGGATCTTGGCTCACTGCAACCTCTGCCTCCCAGGTTCAAGCGATTCTCCTGCCTCAGCCTCCTGAATAGCTGGGATTACAGGCGCCCGCCACCACGCCCGGCTAGTTTTTGTATTTTTAGTAGAGACGAGGTTTCACCACATTGGCCAGGCTGGTCTCGAACTCCTGACCTCAAGTGATCTGCCTACCTCAGCCTCCCAAAGTGCTGGGATTACAGGTGTGAACGACTGTGCCCAGCCCTTGTTACTTTATAGTAGAGAATAGTTTTGGACCAGAAGCTGCACCCTCCTGCTTGGTCACTACCTTGTTCACTAGATGTGGTGTCGAGTAATCCTCAAGTTCCAATTCCCCTTCGATGGCTGAAGGCATATTACCTCTTAAGAATTTCAAAAGGTTATTTTTCAAGGTCTGTTCATCCCCATGCCCCCTTCTCCAGTCCTTCCCAATATCTCATCCCTACCCGCCCCTAAACCTTCAGATAGTTCTGTTTTTCTCTGATGCTGTTTGCTTTTTGCCACCTGGAGACAAGTCACTTCTGATTTCTGCTCTCCTTCCCCTCAGATCTGTGAACTCCCATGAGCAGTAACGTCAGGTTTCTCTGGAAACACTGCGGGGCCAAGAACACCATCTTTCACGTGGCGTACACAGCCTGTATTTGCACCCCATTCACTTTCCTCCTAACTCTCACAGTGACAGCTCCCTCCTGCCATCCCGTTCCGGCTCAGTATTGACAGAGGCCAGTGAAAGATCAGGTCCTGGGCTCAGCTGAGTTGCTCCAAGGCCTGGGAGCCTGGCAGACATGGGGGCAGCACAGTCTTCCTGTCTCCCAACGGCCACATGGCCTCCAGCAGGCTGCTCCTTACCTGGTGTCCCGGGGCTGCTTGGTCCTGGGCCAGGGCGCAGGCAGCAAGGGCAAGTGTCTGGCGTAGCGTCTCGCACACAGGAGGGGTCTGTGTTCTCTTGCACTCTTGCTTCCTGGTGCCCTCTGGTGTGCCTGGCCCCAGGTTCGTGGCTCTGCCCTTCCTGCAGCTCAACCACCGTCCCTTCCACCTTCCCATCCCTTTGTGGCAGTGTCCCTAGGAGCGGCTGTCTCAAGTGAAACCCAGCCCAGCTGATGCTGGGAAGCGTAACAACAGGAGGGCTTGAATTGCGTTGAAAATGTGTCTTGAGAGGATGCCTGGTGGATGGAAGCAGCTGGGAGACCTAGCAGAGGGCCCGGGCCACCCTGCAGTGGCAGCTGCTGGACGTGCAGTCCGCTGGACCTGATCTGCAGGGCGATGACTCTCGTGAAGCTGCTGAGTCAGTCACATTTGCCTTCAGAGGGCCCTTCTGGCTTTTAATGGTGTTAGCCCTCTGAGGCTTGCTTGCTCATTTCACCAGGCAGAGACTATGTTCCTCCGCACCCGAGGCATGCCCTCCTGTCCTGGAGCTCCAGGGCTGCCTCCCGCTCCTTCCGCTTGTCTTTGGAGGGCCTGTCTTCCCTTCTCTCTGTCTGCATTTCCCCAGGGTGCTTGTCTGTCTGTCCAGGCTCTGCCTTCTGTGACGACAGTCTTCCTGGCCTTTCTGGTGAGCACGGTATCTGCCATCTGTAGCAGAGGGCACTGAGGCTGGCGGGACCTGCAGGGGCACGCAGGGTGCTGGCCGCTGGGGGCTGCCCGGTCCCACTTGGCATGGTGTCCAGCAGGCTGCTTGGCCCCTGTGACCTCACTGGGAGGGCCCAATGCTGCCTGCCCTGCCCCCATGCTGGGGCAGGAAGACCAGGACACCTCACGTGTAGCTGGCCAGCTTCCACTGGTCCGCAGTTTTCAGTGCTGTTCCATCTCCTTCTCCAGAGGGTAGTAGTCCCTGGGCTCTGCCAGCCACGTGGGGTAAGCGGTGGTTGGGGCCCTGCGCTCCCTGAGCAGATAGTTCATTCTCCTTCACCTCCAGTCCTGGTGCCACCAGCCCCTGTGCCCCGGAGGGCTGTGTGACCGAGACTGGTCTGCCCCTCCCTTGGCCCACCCTGGCTGATGGGTCAGCTTTGCTGTCTCTGATACCTTATTCACCCAGATCCTTTCTGACTTCCAGCATTTTGTGGCTGCTCTCTCATCTCCTGTGTGTGTGTTGTGTTGGTGTGTCTTTCTAAACAATCCACACACTGTTTTAGCAGAATCTTGGAGGGAGCCTGACAACGTGATTGTGTTCACTCCGTTATTTTTGACCAGAAATGCCCTGTGGCTCTGAAATGCCACCCTGTGGCTGGCAGGTGGGACCGTGCCTCCCCACGCGGCCCAGGACACTGCTGCCTGCCAGCCCCGCCCGTGAGCCTGCCGGCCTCACTTTCCAACTGGTTCTTTCCCTGTCCGCAGTGCCTGAGGCAGAAAGATAGAAAGTTTCTCCATCCTGGGTGGACGTTAGATTGTTTGGGTTATCTACATTTATCACACCCCCCCATTACATTTTACATTGTTGTTGTTGCTATCGACCCAAAGATTTCTGAAGAGCTTACTGTCTGCCCTTAGCAAGGAACACGGGTGGTAAGAAAGCAGACGGTTATTGGTTGGGGCGTCGTGGAGAATTGGGGGTGCTGTCTGAGAAATATCCTCTGGGTGCTTCTAAAACCGTCCACACATCCACAGCAAATCTGGATGGGGTGGAGCTGGTGACTGGTTGTTTCTCTACTTTAGAGGGAGAGAGAAAGCTATGTGGCAGTCCCAGCAGTGCCCCTCAACCGTGTTGATACAGAATACAGAGAAATCTCACTGAGTATCTCTCGGGGAGGATTCCACAGTTCTAAGTGATGATTGGTTGGAAGAAAGGATTTTTTTTTCCACTGAGAATTTGGTTTGGTTTGTGTATTCGGAGTGTCACTGGTGGCCGAAGGTATTATCCAGGAATGAATTTTTGCATCATGACATCATTTCTGGTTAAAGGGCTTTTTATCTTTTTTCTTTTATTACCAGCTTTGTGTGCTTTAAGGCTGTGGACTGTAAAATGTATCCAGAGGGCCTGCGGAGCCCCTCAGTGGCATCTGGAAGCCTGTGCTGCCAGGACGAGGGAGATGGCTCTTTGCCGACCCTTGTCTGTGTTAGGGTGTCGCGGTGCAGCTGAAAGGGAGTTCCTTCTCAGCAGCCACATTTGACCCTAATGTCATGTTTTCGCCGTACCAACACCATGTCCCCTACCAGAAGAACCTGCCCATCTTTTAAGGAAGGTTTCCATTTCTGGACCTCACAGCAAGATGCACACACTGTCACGCGTGATGCAGAACCAAACTCAGGCCCTCTGTGTTTCCAACGAGGGGCTCCGAGGGGCCGTCAGAGCCAGGTGTCTGACCAGGTGAGGGAGGACTGGAGGTGTCCCTTGGGTAGCAGGTACGTGGCCACGGGCGAGGGGAAGAAATTGAAGGCGGTTTAGTCAGGCGCCTGAGGAAGGGGCTGGCACTTCTTTCAGTTCTACAGCCGTCAGCCGAGCACCCAGCCCTGCGTGGGCCTTCCTGGGCGGGCCTGCCCTCCCCTGCGGACCTGCCTTCCCCGCCTTCCTGGCTTCCCTCTCCTGCTCTTGAGCCCAGCCAGGCTCCACCCCTCCATCCAGGTGTTTCTCATTCCCCCCTGGGGTGGGGGCACCCTTCAGGCGGTGGGAGTCCAGCTATGCTTTACTCTCCCGCAGACCGGCTTCTGCCTTCGTGGATCTGCTCTTGTGGGTGTGTTCTCTGTTTTATTAATTCCTGTTTTAATAGCTGTTCTCCTTTCTCTGCATTTATTCGGATATGCTTGTTCTTTTAGGTTGAACATTTCACTTGTTAATTTTTAGCCCTTCTTCCTTTCGGATGGAGGCATTCAGGGTTCTGTGCAGTGCTTCCCTTGGGGTTCAAATGAGGCTGCTTTGGATAAGTTCTAATTTGTATTATTTAATTTGTAAAGCATATTACATTAACACTTCATAAAGTCTTGGTGTTTCTCAAGAGAGTTATTTTGAAATTTGCTTTATGGTTCCTTTTTTATTTGAAAAAATGAAATATTTAGAAGTGTTTTTTGTTTCCCGAAAGTCTGAATTTTCCAAGTCATCTTTTTTGTTATTCATTTCTAATTTACTCCATTCTGGTTAGAAATTACCCAGCCGTTGAATTTTACTGAGACTTGCTTTGTGGTCAGTTTTTATGAATCTTTAATATATGTGTGAGAAGATTTTGAATTCTCTAGTAATTGGGTGCTGGATTCTAAATATGCTCATTAATTTCAGCTTATTGATTGTAAATTACCTACAATATTAGAACATGTGAGAGGCGAGAATCGCTGTGGAGGAGAGTGAGCAGTCAAGGACTGGGGATTCAGGAGGGTGGATTTCTGCGTTCAACTCATTCATTCATTCACTCATTCATATTGATTGGGCCTTCTAATGCCATCCCCTGCCCTTGGCATATGGGATACGTGTATTTATGATTGACACAGAGACCCCTATTTCATGGTGCTCATGTTACCCTGGGAGGAAGAGAGGAAACTAGTAAAGGCAATGAGTAAACAGTAGAGCAGGGAAGGCAGAGCGGGGCTCGGGAGTGGAGGGGCTGCGATTTTACACCCGCTGGTGAGGGCAGGCCTCCTTAGAAGGTGAGCAGACATTTGCAGGCCGAAGACCTGGTCAGGAGAAGAGAGAGTGGGCGGTGCGGGAGACGTAAAAGGCCGGGTTAATCAATTAGGCATGGCTTTGAGTGACATGGAGGCTCCTGGAGGTTCTGAGCAGAGAAGCGACACCACGTGACGTATGCCACAGAGAATGCAGTGGCCACGTGGGACAGGCATCGGAGGAGCAGGGAGACCCACCAGGGTCTGGGAGCAACCCAGGCAGTGGATGGGGCTCAGTCCGGGTAGGTGGAGTGGGAATGTAGAAAATGGTACAAATTCTAGAGATATCTGACGTAGATGGGATTTCCTTAGCCTGCAGATGGGCTGTGCAGGAAACAGAAGAGTCGAGGGTGACCTCAGGATTTTTGGCTTTAAGCACTGCTGATGGAGTTGCATGAATTCATGGGGAATGTGGGTGGAGTGGACCCTGCGCTGGCATGAGGATTCGTATGGATCTGTGCAGTGCTTTCAAAGGCACCCAGTTTGGAACACTGAGTGGTAGGCGTTGGCGAGCCTGAGCTGAACGTGGGAGGGGCCTGTGCTGGGCATTCATAGCAGAAAGATACATGGACATGAACTCTCCCGGGCAGTGGATCTCCTCCGTGCAAGGTCCACAAAGTAGACTTTGTTTCTTTTCCCTTTTTTTTTTTTTTAAACAATGTTTGCTTAGTGCTAGCATGCATCTTCTACCACATCCTACTTTGTAAAGTGTTCCTGCTGGCAAGAGAGTTACTGGCTCCAGGATCTTTGCTGGGCAGAGAGTGTGAGCGCACAGCCTCCACAGCCAGCAGCAAGGTCCTGCTCAAAGTGGGACTCGTGGTTGCTCCTAATTACAGCAATGATGAGGACACTGATGGCCACAGGTCCCCTTACCAAGGCCACCCATCTGTCACTCAGCTACGTACTGTGTGTTCATTGGCGTTTAATGCCCCTGGGGACATCACACAGTAGTTACTGGTTCAGGAACTGAGGCTGGGAGGCGTAAGTCACTTTTTAACAAGCTGCCCAGGTGATTTTTCTGGACAGAAGTCTGAACCAGCCCCCTGCCTTCTGCATTTCCACCTGCCTGCTGGATTATTCCACCCCCAGTGACCCGCAGTGCCCTTGAAAGATGCTGCAGCCCACGCCGGTCTCCAGAAAGCCCCGGCGGAATGTACGTTGCTGCCTGGAAGAGGCTGGCTCGCCCCAGAGAGAGGGGCTACCTCCTTCAGGCCTCGTCCTTGGTGCCCTCTCTTCTTCTCCAATGTTTTCTATTTTTAAATATTTCAACTGTTACTGTTAAGTAATAGTGGTTCCTACTTTGGCCCAGCTGTTAGGTGAAACACATAACCAAACGTTTGGAGGTTGCTAAGAAGGAAATTCTGAAATGCGTTCTTATGTAAACTTGACCTTACGTAACTGAGAAGGCAAGAGCAACTGCAGTGGGATTGGTAGGCTTCCTAGACCACTGAAACTATTTTTAATTTTCAGACAATACATTTTTATCCATTGGGTTTAGGGTATTTGGATAGCTTTCAGGAGTAACGTGTAACTTGTGCTGGTGTGAGCAGGCTAGAGAGATGGGCTGCAGTGGTTTCAGGGAGGTGGTGGTGTTCCAGGAGGTGTGGCCAGTTTTGAATCCAGGTGACAATGCTTACTGGCTGCATCTCCCGTCTGTGATACCCAGGTCCCCGCTGGGACCTGCTTCAGGGGGCTGTGAGGACGAAAGGAGATCACAAAGCAAAAATACTTTAAATTCGTGCTCAGTCCTGAAACATTAGTTTTTTGTTATTGTTTCTATTCGATTGCTTTTGCATTGGAATTGTAGAGTCTTAGAAAGATTTTCCAGGAATGCTTTGTCCATGACGTGATTATAGCAGCATCTCAGACGGATGGTTCTGTCTGTTATTTCTGGAGGTCATGCTTGTCTTTCGTGGCTGCGCTTCTATATGAGAACTTAAAGCACATTTCACCATTTTTTTTTTTTTTTTTTTGGTATGGGGTAAGGCCTGGTTCTATTTATAGTTTCCAGGAAGTACATTTGTGCACTTCTTGAAAGCCAACTTACCAACTGCATGCCAGGCTTTTATTTTCAGCTCTTGCTCAATTTGAGCTTGCAAATATTTCCAAAAGATGTTTTTTTCTTCCTGGGGATATAGAACAAATTAGAAACATTAAAAGGATTTTCTAAGGAGCTTTAAGGATAGTTCTGAAATAGGGAGCAGGGAAAAAAATCTAACACTTGCGTTTTCATTAAATTGTGGAGCAGAAGCACACAGATGGTCTTGCTCCCTCCAGATACAGCCCTGGCTGGTACGGCCAGCACCCAGGGACTCTGCACACGGAATTCCACGAGAATAACATCACAGGCCGCCGTAAAAGCCAGGGAAGCGAAGGGAGGCGTTTCTGATCTGTTTCTGGCCTTGCGGTGGCACAGGGTGTCATCCCTTGGGTGGGAAGGGTCTTTGGAGCCCCTTATGGCAGCAAGTTTACAGCCGCATTTGGATTTAATGCTGGCAAGGAAGGACTTTATTTTCTGTTCGAATCAAATTTGGAATACGTTTTTGAGTAAAGCTTGCTGCGTTGTTGATACAGCTTATTACTCAGAAGAAAAAAAGCCTTTTAAGTGACCTGTTAAGGAAAGTTTTATTTCCTCAAAGTTCGTGATAGCTTCAATAGTTTCGGCTTGTCATTTAATAGGACCTTTTGAAAGAAATATTCACCAGAAAAGAATCACATCAAGTTGTGTGTGCATTATAAAAATGGCTCTCGTCCATGATGACTGGCTGAAAAATGAGATTTTTGAGTTTGTCATACATTTAGGGGACCCTTAAGAATGTGGACAGATGCGGAAGTAGCTGTTCTTCAGTTGAAGGCTGTGTGTGTGTGTGTGTGTGTGTGTGTGTGTCCCACTCTCAGCGCACTTTGAGGCACAACTCGAGGTGACTCGTGACACAGTTGAGTCCAGGCCTTGCGGTGAGTGCTGAGGACACAGAGATGGGCATGGGCCATCCTTCCCAGGCGGCCACTCAACCCCTGGGGAGGGGCACAGAGTCTCCGAAGCTCCTGCCACACTCCTGTCTTTTTTGTTTTGCTTTGCATTTCAGTAGCCCCTGTGGGGTAACCAGATGCTCTTAGCTTTGTTGGTTGGAGCTGTGATTTTTTTTCCAGAGGGTTTCCCAGAATGCTCCCATCTCCTCCCCTGATGTGGTGTCAGGTGGCACCATGGTGACCCCCCCTCCTGTGCACAGACCTTGGCTTTCCTCAGCGGTTTATGTCAGAGAACGGGCCGATGTCCGCTCCATCCCCTTCGCTTCTCTTTTATTCTTCTAAATGGTGTTCGCAAGAACACTGATACCATCTGACAGGGTTCTCCTTCATGTGGAGGAATCATTTAAGGCGACTGTAAACGGGGAAGGTAAAGAGAGACAGGGTGGTGAGGCCTCTGTGCTTCACTCAGCGGGTCACATGTCACCGCCCGCAGAATGAGCTGAGTCCAAGGGCTGGGGGCAGGGAGGTCTTCGTGGTGAGGGAGTACCTCGCCTTGGTCATGATGACAACACGGTACCAAGGTCGGTCCCTGGCTTTTTTTGGCTACAGAAGGTGGAACCAGTGGGGGAAACCTGGTAGAAGGGTACCTGGAACCTCTCTGGACTTTCTTGGCAACTTCCTGTGAATCTATAATTATCTTTTAAATTCACAATATTAGTGTGAGAAACCTTTAATAAAATATATGACTCGTTTCCCATCTGTTATCCATTTAAAGTTGAGATGTGTCATTCCATGGGATTAGAAATAAAGAAAAAAAGATGGATGTTCGTAGATGAAGCTGAATGACTAAGGTTGATCATTGTGGTAGCTGGATACGTGGGTGTTTATTATATTCCTCTCGCTAACTCTGTGTGTCGTTGAAGATTTTCATGATGAAAGGCCACTGACCAGTTCCTAAGAGTCTTCTGGCACCATCTTCTCCGAGGTCACTGTCTTCCCCTAAGAAGCACAAACTGTCCCTACCGTAGGCTTTATTGCTTCTGCCTAGATCCGCAATCTGTCGGATTTCTTTCATCTTTATTATCTTCTTCCTCTTTTTCAGTGCACAATGTATGCTTTAATTTTCTAGTTGTTTTTCTAACTTTTTGAGTCTAATGTTTTTATTTGTTTGGGTTCGTTTTGTAGTTACTTACATGTAGGCAGCTTTTCATTGTTCTCTGAGCTCAATTTTAGGCAATTCCTACAATTTTCGATATGTGATGTGTTCATTACTTTATAAATTTTTGCCACTTTCACTAGAATTTGAAGCGTTTAAGAGAAAGAGACTCATTTTTCCCATGGTTGGATTTTTGTTTCTCCTGGTTTTATTTCTGGTTCTGTTGCAGTGTGTTCCAGTGTTTAGTCTACACTGTGTGTATTTGGAAACTGTGTTCTTTATGTGGCATTGGTTTTTGTAAATGTTTCATGGGGGCTTGCAGCAAAACGCATACATGGCTTAATGATAAGAGGTTCGAGGCCTATCTGTTGGCTGAAGTAAGAATTGTACTATTCCCATCCTCTGTATGCACACCTCCTGTGTGTTTGCTCTGCCGTGAGTGTACAAGAGCGAGTTCATATCTAGTGCTGACCATGTGTGTCTGCATTCTGTGTGTTCTGTGTTTTTACTCGAAGGTACCCACAGTGTGTGCCTCAGACAGTTCCGTCCTCTTTGTAGATTGCATGCTTTATACTTAGGAAATGGGCAAATCTGTTTGATATTTAGTGTTGGATTTAATCTTTGTGATACCGATATCTCGATTGCACATTTCAATTTGTTTCTATTTGCCTTTTGGGGCTTTTTACCCGTCTAATCTGAGCCTTACACTGGATTTGTTTTTATTTTATTTATTTTATTTTATTTTATTATTATTATACTTTAAGTTTTAGGGTACATGTGCACAATGTGCAGGTTAGTTACATATGTATACATGTGCCATGCTGGTGTGCTGCACCCATTAACTCGTCATTTACATTAGGTATATCTCTTAATGCTATCCCTCCCTCCTCCCCCCACCCCACAACAGTCCCCGGTGTGTGATGTTCCCCTTCCTGTGTCCATGTGTTCTCAATG
This sequence comes from Pan troglodytes, assembly GCF_028858775.2. NCBI lineage: Eukaryota > Metazoa > Chordata > Mammalia > Primates > Hominidae > Pan > Pan troglodytes. Next base: position 141,415,512 of record NC_072411.2, on the reverse strand, counting down.
TTCAATTCCTACCTATGAGTGAGAACATGCTGTGTTTGGTTTTTTTGTCCTTGTGATAGTTTACTGAGAATGATGATTTCCAATTTCATCCATGTCCCTACAAAGGACATGAACTCATCATTTTTTATGGCTGCATAGTATTCCATCGTGTATATGTGCCACATTTTCTTAATCCAGTCTATCATTGTTGGACTTTTGGGTTGGTTCCAAGTCTTTGCTATTGTGAATAGTGCCGCAATAAACATACGTGTGCATGTGTCTTTATAGCAGCATGATTTATAATCCTTTGGGTATATACCCAGTAATGGGATGGCTGGGTCAAATGGTATTTCTAGTTCTAGATCCCTGAGGAATCGCCACACTGATTTCCACAATGGTTGAACTAGTTTACAGTCCCACCAACAGTGTAAAAGTGTTCCTATTTCTCCACATCCTCTCCAGCACCTGTTGTTTCCTGACTTTTTAATGATTGCCATTCTAACTGGTGTGAGATGGTATCTCATTGTGGTTTTGATTTGCATTTCTCTGATGGCCGGTGATGGTGAGCATTTTTTCATGTGTTTTTTGGCTGCATAAATGTCTTCTTTTGAGAAGTGTCTGTTCATGTCCTTCGCCCACTTTTTGATGGGGTTGTTTGTTTTTTTCTTGTAAATTTGTTTGAGTTCATTGTAGATTCTGGATATTAGCCCTTTGTCAGATGAGTAGGTTGCGAAAATTTTCTCCCATTTTGTAGGTTGCCTGTTCACCCTGATGGTAGTTTCTTTTGCTGTGCAGAAGCTCTTTAGTTTAATTAGATCCCATATGTCAATTTTGGCTTTTGTTGCCATTGCTTTTGGTGTTTTAGACATGAAGTCCTTGCCCATGCCTATGTCCTGAATGGTATTGCCTAGGTTTTCTTCTAGGGTTTTTATGGTTTTAGGTCTAATGTTTAATTCTTTAATCCATCTTGAATTAATTTTTGTATAAGATGTAAGGAAGGGATCCAGTTTCAGCTTTGTACATATGGCTAGCCAGTTTTTCCAGCACCATTTATTAAATAGGGAATCCTTTCCCCATTGCTTGTTTTTCTCAGGTTTGTCAAAGATCAGATAGTTGTAGATATGCGGTGTTATTTCTGAGGGCTCTGTTCTGTTCCATTGATCTATATCTCTGTTTTGGTACCAGTATGGATTTGTTTTTAATATAATGATTGTTCAATCCTGTTTTTTATCCAATCTGATAATTTTCATGTGACTCTGTGTTATTTATGAATGTTGATAAAATGGACATATTTCTCCTAAAATTTTCATCCAATTTTATATTCTGTTTATCCGTTTTTGTTTTTTGAGATGGGGCCTCACTCTGTCGCCCAGGCTGGAGTACAGTGGCATGATCATGGCTCACTGCAGCCTCTACCTCCCAGGCTCAAGCAGTGCTCCTGCCTCAGCCTTCCAAGTAGCTGGAACCACAGGCACGTGTCACCACTGCTGGCTGACTTTTTAATTTTTTTGTAAAGATGGGGTCTTATGATGTTGGCCAGGTTGGTCTCAAACTTCTGGCCTCAAACGATCCTCCTCCCGCCTTAGCCTCCCAAAGCACCGTGATTACAGGCGTGAGCTGTTGTGCCCGACCCTGTTTTCTGTTGTGAATGCTTCTTGTTTTGTTTCCTATTTGACTTCTTGGATATGGGCTTTCTTACCTTTTATTTGGTCTGGTGTGTGTGGTTTCTCTTCCTTCTGGTGATTTGGAAGGCCGTGCTCTCTTTTTAGTTCTTATTGTGTGAACTCTTATGAGCTCATACGCTTTCCCTAAACTGTGCTTTCCTGTTCCAGCACCTTCAGACCATGTGAGAGAGTAGCCCGTCGGCACAGACACTTTCTGCCGTCTCTTTTCTCCAACCTTCTGATTTTGTTACTTGCAGTGTTATTTTGAGTTTTGGTGATTCTCTTTATAACATGTAAATAATATATTTAGACTGACATTTATCAAGTTATTAGCCTTAAAATGGTTACTGATTCTATCACTGAGAAAAATGAGAAAACAGATACATTAAGTTTCTTCCCCCAAATTTCAGTTTCGTTACCATTTCCATTTAAAATGTGAGGAATTTTAGGTTAACCACTAGGTTTTGGAAAGTTGGGTTTGAAGATCTGGTCGCTTGATTATCCACCACGAAGGGGAGTAGACGGGCCTCTTGCTTTTGGAGAGCTTCCGGGAGCGATGCTGCCGGCTCCTGGAGACCCTGCTCCCGCCTGTGCTGTGTTCAGGCTCTGCCACCAGCGGGTCCCCTTTGGAGCCCTGCGGAGGTGTGTCCTCCTGAGCCCACCCTGAGGCCCAGTGCCCGCAGCCTGCCATGGCCCAGGGTGTGAGAATGTCTGCCAAGGAGGCTCCCTTTCTATAGGAGAGCTGTAAGGGGGCTCGGGGTTTGGGGTTACACTGGGGGAAGGGAAAGTGGCGTGAATGCAGTCACCTGTCTTTTGCTACTTACTTCTCTTCTGACAAACCAGGGACTGTGTCATTTAGAAATTGTTGAGAATAGTTCGACGTAGCTTAGTCAGAGCTTCCTTCCTGTGCACATTCTGACTTGCCTAGAAAGATGCCGAGTATGGCGGGTGGAAGCCCTGCGCACCCCCTTCTCACCAGACTCCCATCCCGGCACAGGGAAGGGGCAGGACACACACCCTTCCCGGTCAGTCCTGTTCCCAGGGGCCCAAGTAGCCCACAGGAGGAAGGAGTGCAGCAGGGCAGAGTGAAGGCGGAGGGTCTGGCAGGTGGAGCTTCACCCAGGGAAGGAGCTGTGTTCCTGGAAGGACATTCCGTTCAAGAGCAAAGGCTCAGATGTTCATACCGTAAATATTCAGCATCACATAAAATTAAAAACTCGGTTAAACAAAGCCTTCTCTTCTTCAGAAGGTGTTGGTTGTTAGTGGGCTGCAGCGCAGCAGGTGTGGACAGTGAGCACCTGTGTCCCCAGGTGTCCTGAGAGGGCAAGATCAGGGCTGGTAGGGTGCCCTCCTCATCGTCTTGCTCCTCATCGCCAGTTGTCTTTAAGGTCAGAACATGAGAACATCAGCTCTTAGTGCCAAGGTTTTTTGGAGACTTTTTCTTTTATTTTATTTTTCTCTGGGAAGATGTGTGAGAACATTTCATTTTTGTTCTTGAATGGAATCTTCCGCATAAATACTACATATACATGTACATATGTATGTGTGAATATCTATGTGTGTGTGTGTGTGTATATATATAAACGTGCGTTTTTATATTCATTGATGTGGAAAGTGCTCACAGTGATTACTAGGGGAAAAGCATGCATAATATGGCCGTAATTAAAATGTAAAAGCTATATACAATGTAAGCACATGTACATATATATGCTGAAGAGTATATATGTTTGATTTTTTTAAACAAATTAGGGTTTAATGTGTTAAAAGTACATATTATTTTAAAATAAATTTGGGTGCATTCTATGAATATATCATAACTTTTATGAGTCGAGCCAATGGCATAAATATTTACTTGGGGAATTTAACACACATTATCAAATTGCCTTCCAGAGAGGTTGCACCGTTCATTATTTATTCAGGGTGATTTCTTATGAACCAAGATTCGCAGACCCCCAGTGCCTGCGCGGAGCTGATGACCGCGTCCTCCAGGGAGCCCGGTGCAGAGGCGCTGGTGCAGACAGCTTTGCCAGTCCACACTTTCTTGTTTTGAAGTTTTTGTGTCTTGTTTCTGTTTTGGTTAGTGGGGAAGGGGTGTCTGCTGTCTGGAGATTAGAGAGAGGTCTGGCATTTCCTGCGGGGATGTCTCCTAGTGTTGCCGCCATTCATGTTGTTGACCAGAGAAGAGAGATGGAGTCCAGGTGGGCAGAACTCGATCTCCCTGCGCCTTGAGCCAGCCCCGTCCTGAGCCCTTGCCCTCTCCAGATGTGAGGAGGTTGGCCACGGTCTTTGGTGCCTTCCCTGTTGATTTCAGGTGAGATGAGGGAGGGCACTTTGGCCTGCAGGGAGCCCAGGTTTCTGGGGCATCGACCCTGCTTCTCTGGGCTCCCAGCAGCCAGCCCCTGGTTTCGTGTCACCAGTGACTCCCTGTTGCCAGCTTCCATGCCCGGCCTCAGCCCATGGCCTCTCACCAGTGTTGACTTGGTGGAAGCACCTCCTTACCACACCACATGCTCCTGGTACCTTCCCCTGCCCTGGCCACCAGTCCTCAGGTGCCTTGGTGGGTTTTTCTTATCTCTCCAGCATCATCACATCCAAGCGCCCCAGGGCTCGTCTCCGGCCCACTCCTTGTTTCCACTGAGTCATTCCCTTGGTGATCTCCTGGCCTCATCCAGTCAAATCATAGATCACAACACCATCTTGATTCTGCCGCTCGAATGTCTGGCTCTTGCCTGGATCTCACCTGCCTTCCAGATCCTAGAGCCTGCTTGCCGTCGATCCCCAGCTGGGCGTTCTCAGACTCAGCAAGTTTGAAAGCAGGCTCCTGATCTTCCCCTGCAAACTTGCTTCTCCCGCGGCCTCTCCTACTCAGGGCAACCTCCAGGCTCAGGATCCCAAGAGTCCCCTTGACTCCTATTTCTCTCCAGTCCCACGCATGGCCTGTCAGCCAGCACTGGCAGCTGCCCATTAAAGTGTGTGCAGAGGGAAGGGTCCCAGTCAAATGTGAAAATGTTCTAAAATCTTGGTAAATCTACTAAAAGATTGTTGGATTGTACATTTGAGAAGGGCAGAGTGTAAAATATACCTCTTTAAAGCTATCAACATGTGTGCTGAGCCTGGCCGCTGCTCACAGCTCCAGCATTGCCACGCGTGGCGAGCCACAGGTGTCACCCATGTGGCTGTTGCAGGTGCCTCCTCACCTGGCCCCAATTCTGTTCTTGCCCCTCTAGTCTGATCTCGGCCAAGGAGCCAGAGTGCGGTTGACAGAATAATGGAACCCCCGAAATGTCCCTCAGCTAATCCTCAGCCCCTGTGACTGCGTAACCTTATGCGGCCAAAGGAGCTCTGCAGATGGGGTTGTTACTCACTGGAGATGAGGAGGTTGTCCTGGATCATCAGGGTGGGCCCTTTGTCTTCACGAGAGTTCTTTAAGGAAGAAATCAAGAGGATCGGAGTCAGAGGAGGTATGCAGACAGAGCGTCGACAGGGCCACGCAGGGGCTGGTGTTGAGGAGAGAAGGGACCAGGAGCCAGGGGACATGGCAGCCTCCAGAAGCTGGAGAAGGCCAGGAGCAGATTCTCCCCTGGAGCCTGCAGAAGAAGCACAGCCCTCCTGGCTTTCTGACTTTCGCTCCGTAAACCCCATGTCAGACTCTGGCCTCCGGAACTGTAAGATAATAAACATATGTTGTTTCAAGCCATTGAGTTTATAGTAATGGGTCACACGCATCACGCACAAGAAGCTAACACCCAGAGTGAGCCTGTCAACTTTACGTCAGCCAGACTCAGCTTTTCACTCCCATCCGTGTGACCTAGGCAGGTTTCTCTACCTCCATGCCTCAGTTTTCCACATCGGTGAAATGGGGACTAGCAGGCGGTTAGGCACATGCTTTGCATAGCTTTCTGCTTTCTTGTGGGTCCCCCTCATCCAGCTGTGTACTCATGGAGGGCAGGCCCTGCCCTGTGCACTGCAAGCGCTCCAGGGAGCTGGAGATGAAGGCTCACTCTGTCCCTGTCAGGCAGTGTGTGTTCCATGCTTTTATTTCAGTGTGTGCTGAATGTGGGCTGTCCTGTGCGTCTCCCCTTGGTTTTTCTCCTGGGAACCCTGATGCTGGGTTTTCCAGCGTAAGCACATCAGGAGTTTTGTTGCTGGAGTTGGGTAGTGGCTCCGGCCACTCTCCGAGCTGGAAAAACACAAGCTGGTGTGACTATGCAGACACAGGCTTTTGGGGATAGACAATAGATGGGCCTCCAGAACCCGAGTGAATTCCAGATGCAGTAGCAACAGTAGCAGGCTTGTTTGTGAATGTGTAGGGTCCAGAAGTTTCTTCTGGAGAGCTCGATCCTTCAGTGAGTGGTTGAACTTGAGTAGCAGTCTTCAGCGAGCAGGGAATGAGGGGCACCGGCACCACTGAGTTGTGCTGTTGGGTTTAAGGAAACCTCGTGGCCGTTGCTGAGTGCGTTCTTTTTCAGCATCCGCCACAGCTGACCCTTCAGCATTCCTCCTGGCTACCCAGCATCTGTCCTTGTGGCTGTGGCCCCGCCCGCCCCTCCCTGGCCCCTACTTTGCTGTTATGGGACTCATGAGCTGTGCTAAGTCCTCCTCCTCCTCACCCTTGTCCTTCCCTCCAGCATCGTGGCCGTCTCATATTCTGGGGACAGCTCTGGGTACTGGCGGGACCAGAGAGAGCAACCCAGATGCCACACCTCCTCCAGCTTTGCGTTTTCCTGGGCGATTGCAGGGAGGGGCAGACAGTAAAGAAGTGAACAAGTCAACAGACTGGAACCCATGTGGGTACAGAGGCTAGAGGGGGCCTTTGTTTTGGTCTGCTTTTCTGTTTTTCAAATTAGAGTCTTTCCCAAATGTTTGGTGATCCTGGCTGGCCAGCGTCTAAGAGTGAGTCTCTAACAAGCTGGGCGGGGCATGTTGACTGCTTATCTTCCTGGCCAGGTGGCAGACAGGGACCTGATCACTTCCTGGTGGTCCTGGATGCCACTGCCTGTTGTCCTGTTCTCTTAGCCCAGAGAGGACCCTGTCAGCTCCTCCCTGGAGTCCGGGCCTGGCTCACACAGCCTCACCCCTTGGCATGTCAGCTCTCCCTGCCCCTGTTTACTGCCCATGCTGGCGCTCCTGCCCTCAGCCTGATAGCACCAAGCCTGGGGAATTCTGGGGGAATGGGGTTGGTCCCTGTATGGGGGGCAGAAGGGATGAGGGGTCACATGCTCTTTATAGCTCAGCCTTCCCTGGGCCATTCTGGCCTTCAGACCAGCCTGGCTTCAGCTCTCTGGTCAGCCAGCCCCCGACTGGCTTCCAGAATTCTATGGCTGCTGTCTGCTTGTGGGATCTGTGTTTTTGGAGAGATTTATATCTTTTTTCCTTTTTTCTTCTTTTTTTTAAACTGCTTTTAGAAGGGGGTTGAGGGAGTCGGGTCAGTGCCCTAGCCTGTGTTCTTTACAGGAAGCAATTCTTTAAATGTCAAGAGGGAAATGCCCCCTGCCCGCCCAGCTCAGCCAGGAGGCCGTGGGTAGAAAGACCCTTTCAACCAAGTCTCACAATTAAGGTTAGAGATGATTTTGGCTCCTAAGAATACTCTAGAAATCTAAAGCATCCCAGTTCACATCACTTTTATCTGTTTCTTTGTAAAAATGCTTATCATTGGGCTTACAGATTAAAATTTTAGTGAGACAGAACATTGTTTTCCCAACTTTCCCATCGGTCACATTAGAGCAAAGTCTTCAAGAGCATTTTTCACTTAAGGGATATTTCCTAAAAAGTGACCCTGTGCTTTTGATGAAATAGTCAGCTAAGGAGAATGGAACCCTTTGTACCTTCACGCTGAAGTCTAAATTCAGCGTCTGCAGAGCACGGGACTGCTCTCGAGGAAGCCCCTCGGTGGCGCGTGGTGCCACTGCCTCTGGTTTGTTTGTTTTTGTCCTTTTTTGGGGGGCTTATTTTTGAAAGCAAAGGCATGATCAGTTACAGCAGTCCTTGAAGACAGTTTAAGATGCTGGATTCTGGGGAATATGTTACATGGCTTAAGAACGTCTGACAGCTCAGTGAAAGCAAAGTGGAAAAGTCACTGCCTGGGATTTAAAGGTGTGTCTGCAGCTTCAGCTTTTGAATCATTGGGTTTAGAAACCACAGCCCTTGCTTCAGACAAAGTCCCAAGAATTGGAGTCTGGTGTTGGCTGGCAACCATATCATTCAAGTTAAGCCAAGTGAGGTGAGAAACTAACGGAATGGCAATTTCAAATGCAGATTCCTTTGATGTTTCTTTTATCTCAGGATAAAACTCAGTGCTGGGGATTTCTTCATCCTCATTTGACTAAACCCAGTCAAGATGTGTGCAGGGGCCCGGACCACCCTGGGGACCATCACCGTTAGCAACCAGGACTTTCGGCCCCCAGGAGAAGCACGGGGCAGGGCTCTCAGGAAGGGCAGAGCCTAATTCTTTCCAGCATTCTGGAAGCTGGCTTTTATACTGCTTAGTGATTTTGTATTGTGAGGGCAACAATTCTGTTTATAATATTAAAAATAGGATGAAAGAAATAATATATTTTCTTCTGTCAGACATTTTTGTTTAAATTTTTGAATAGATCCATTTAAAATGGAATGTAAGTGAATCTTTTCGTGAGAAAGTGATTTTCGATGCATGAAAGCTAGGTGATTTTACCCTGCAGTCAGGCTTCTGATCTGCAGGTATTATAACGTTTAAGATGGCTTCATCCAGCCTTTCAAATACTGTCTAGTAAAGCAGGACAGGCCAGCATCCACCTTCTTTTAGGATGGCATGTGTAAAGGACCCTCGGTGTTTGTGGAGTGTGTTTTCTGTGATCAGGTTCGTGCCATCAATCCTCTTTAAGAGTTGGCCAGCGAAGGAATACTGCTTTTTCGTCCTTGTCCGTGGAAGGTGCCGCAGGAGCTGGTTGGTTTTCACTCGAGAGGGTTCTGGTCTCAGCCGCGTTGCAGGCGCAGATCCCAAGCAGGTCATTGTATAAATGTTCTTATCCCACCTGTTGAGTGTCCTCTGTCACCAGGAATTCAGGATGGTAGGATTTTGTGCCGTCACTCTGTCCTCTAAACTGGCGTTTCCTCCTTTATTATGATAATATAAAGGGGACCTTGTGTCACAAACGAGTCACTTTTGGTGGAAGTGGGGCAAGACATTTCCCTGTGCTGGTGTAAGCAGGGCCGGTCTCCTCCAAGGGAGCCCCAAGCCGTTGTGCTCACAGGCCGGGTAATAAATGTACACGTTTGTAGTAAAGCCATTCACCACTCCCCAAAACACAATGCTGAGAATAGGGTTTAGCACTGAGTTACTTTCTTTAAAAAACTAGTTTTGCCGTGTAAGTATGCTTCCTCAGTCAGCATACGGTTTGGATTTGCTTTTCCGAGCTTTTAATAATCGAAATCATACTGACGTCGTTTTCTGCAGCTTGTTTTTTTTGTTTTTTTTTTTTTTTATTTTTTTAACTCAACGTTGTTTCTAAGATTCATTTACGTCATTCCACATGGCTGGGATTCGTTCACTTTCATGCCAGATACAATTCTGCACTCTCAGTATTCCACTGTTTATCTGTTGCTCTGTTGATATTTGGGCCGTTTGTAGTTAATGCTGCTATAATGAATATCCTTGTACCATTCTCCTTGTGTAGATGTGCAGGAATTTTTCAAGGGTGGCTGTACTAAGGAGAGGGCTTGTTGCTGGGTCACGAAAGCGAGATTCGGCTGTCTATGAGAAAGCCCACTGTTCTAGAAGGCCCCGTCTCATTCATGCTGCTGCTGCTCCCACGCCCCCGCTCCCTGCCTCTCCACCCATACTTGGGTCGGTGGGTGTAAAGTGGGGTCTCCAGGGGTCTGATTTGCCTTTCCGTGCTCACTAACATGGTCCGGCATTTGATCCTTTGTTTTCCGTGCCGTCAGGGTCTTCTGTGACAAGCCCATTCATACCTTCTGCTATTCTTTGGAATTCTCTCCTTCTGGCGGCTTTATAGGAGTTACTTACATGTTACGGATACAGGTCCTTTGTCAGTTGCTGTGTTAAAGTAGCTCCTCTGAGATTCAGCCTTTCACTTTTTAAGGCTGTCTAGTGAGCAGAAAATTTTAATTTAAATGTAGTCAGATGTAACAACGTCATATTTTGTCGTAAGAAGCACTTTTCACATCTTGAGTTTTCTATTCCAAGGATATTTTCCAATAGTGTCTGCTAAAAATTTCAAAGTTTTGCCTTTCATATTTGAGTCTTAATCCACATGGAATCCATTTTGGCCTGTGGTGTGAATAGGGACGAATCCCATCTTTTTGTTCCCCGTAGAATAGTAGGATAAGTGTTTGTCCCAGCTGCATTTGCGGAACACCCTGTTTTTTCCACAGTAATCTGCAAAGGACCTGCATCTACCCTCTTTGGGACCACCTCAACTGCTTCTCAGTTCTTCTTCCATGTAGTTTTATAATCAGCTTTTAAGATCATGAACTACCTTGCACTGGACCTGCGGTTCCGTTTAGAGAGAATCACTATCTTTAGAACAGTAAGTCTTCCTATCCTTGAATACGAGCTATCTTGCCATTTATGTAGATCATTTAAAAATGTCTTTCAGGGCCAGGCACAGCGGCCTGATCACACCTGTAATCCTAGCACTTTGGGAGGCTGGGGCAAATGAATTGCTTGAGCTCAGGAGTTCAAGACCAGCCTGAGCAACATGGCGAAACCCCCTCTTTAAAAAATAATAATACATAAACTAGCCATGCGTGATGGCGCGCCTCTGTAGTCTCAGCTACTTGAGGGGCTAAGGTGGGAGGATCGCCCAGGAGGTGGAGACTGCGATGAGCCATGATCGGGCCACTGCACTCCAGCCTGGGTGACAGAGTGAGAACCTGTCTCAAACAAAGAAAAAAAGTCTTTCAATGTATTTTATAATTTTTATCCATAAAGGTCTTTCTCATTTTTTGTTAGAAATACTTCTAGGTGCCTTGTATTTTTTTTTTTCTTACATTAGGTTTTCTGCTTGTTGCAGTATGTTGAAGTGGAATTGGGTTTCTATGTTGATCTTATCTAACACCGTATTACATTTCCTCATTAGCTCTATTGACTTCCCTGTCATTCTTCTCTTTGCAGGTGGTGGGGGTGGGAGGAGCTCAGTATCTGCAGTCTTGGAGTCTGGATCAGGAGTTGTGTTCCCTCCCTTTGTGCCTGTATCATTACATCAGCTTTTTCAAGATTCACCATTAAAAGCAATATTTGCTGGGACCTTTTAATAGATAACTCTTTTTTGGTTAAAGAAGCGCTCTTTTATTTCTAGTTTGCTAACAGCTTTTATAATGAATAGCTGGATTTTAACATATACTTACTTTCATTCTGAAGATGATCATAATTAACAGTGAGTTGGATTTATAGGTGGTTTGTACATAGGTTGCTTTTCTTGTGTTTTCTTTTTTTTTTTTTTTTTTTTTTTTTTTTTTTTTTTTGGGACGGAGTCTCGCTTTGTCCCCCAGGCTGGAGTGCAGTGGTGCGATCTCGGCTCACTGCAAGCTCCGCCTCCCGGGTTCACGCCATTCTCCTGCCTCGGCCTCCGGAGTAGCTGGGACTACAGGCGCCCGCCACCACGCCCGGCTATTTTTTTTTTGTATTTTTAGTAGGGACGGGGTTTCACCGTGTTAGCCAGGATGGTCTCAATCTCCTGACCTCGTGATCCGCCTGTCTCAGCCTCCCAAAGTGCTGGGATTACAGGCATGAGCCACCGCGCCCGGCCTTTTCTTGTGTTTTCTTGTGTTAAAACACCAGGCGTATTGGTCTGCTGTCTTTTCTATAGACTATTAGATTAAGCTTGCTCATAGTTTATTTGAGATTTTTGTGACTGTATTTATGACCAAGACTGTAATTTTTCTGTCTTTTTTATACTTTGCCCAGTTCTTTTAAAAGGATATTTATTCTCCCCTCATAGGATTGGCTCAGGATCCTGCCTGCCCTTTGCATTCTCTTGAAGAGTTTGTTTAAAGTTGCATGATCCGTTAGTTGAAACGTGGCTGCACTGCCTTTAAAATGATTTTTGTGAAAAGATTTTAAAGTATTAATTCAATTTAGTTCATGATTATAGGGTTAATTCTGTTTTCTATTTATTTTTTGTCAACTTTGGAATGTTTTTCTAGAAATGTGTCTATTTCATGTAAGTTTTAAAACTTACTGGCCTCAAGTTGTTCCTTTGTATTTTTTTATTTTTTAAATCTCTGCCATATCTGAGGCTAGGTGATTAAACTCCTAATGTTTTTTAATTTGTGCCTATTCTTTTTATTTTCTAAATCACTCATAACAGAAGTTTGTCTTGTATTGGTCTTTTGAGAGAATCACTTTTTAAAATTATTTTGGTGTATATGAGTGTATGTAATGATTACATTTCATTTCATTTATGTATTATCTGCTTTCATCTGTTTTCTTTGGATTTGTTCTACTGTTGCTTTTCTAATTTCTTAAAGATAAATCTAGTCTTTCAGTTCGTATTATTATTGTCATATATAAGTATTTAAGGCTACCAAGTTTCCTCTAATTATAGTAAACAGAATCTTACAAGATTTTGTATGTATTTTTTTCATTCTTATTCTTTTTAACTGTTATGGCTTCTTCTTTGGCCCATAGATATTTAGAAATTTATTTTTTTTTTGAAATTGAACTTTCTATTATAGAGAATTACAGGCATACCCAGCGGTGGGGAGAGCAGGTAGAGTGAGCCCTGGGGCGTGGTCAGGTGGCTCAGGCCAGGGCAGTCCCTCCAGTACTTGCATTTAGGCCTCCCTCCCATCCCCAGCCTCTCAGTCTTTCAGAGTCAGACCCCAGTCACCATGTCATTTCATCGATAACATTCTAGTGCCTAGCTCTCTAAAAGATAGGGACTCTTTTACTGCATTGATGATGTACATATTTAGACAAGATGAACCATTCTTTATTATTAGCAGATTTTTACCCAATGTTGATATATCCCTGATGGTGTTTAAAATCACTTTTTTAGTTTGTGGTTTGACTTTTGGTACCAGGAGTCTCTGGGTCCAAGCAGTGTTCATACACTGTGATTGGCACCTGTCATAAAGTCCTCAGTTAATCTCTAGGTTTCTTCTTCCTACCTTTTTTTTTTTTCAGTCCTTGAGATTTATCTGTTGAAGACACTGTATTGTTTGTCCCACAGAGTTTTCCTTCCTAGGTTCTAAATTTTACTTGATTTTAGCCCTGTCATGTCATTTAAAATGTTCCTTTGTTGCCTGTATTTCCTATAAATTGGCAGTTAGATCTAGAGGTTTGATCAGATTCAAGCTTGGTTGTTTTTGGTAAGACTTTATAGATGCAGTGGTGCACCCCTTTTGGGAGGCAACCAACCATACCCATGTTTGTGTATGTGTGTGTGCATGTGTGTGTGCATGTATATAACAGCCGTATTTTAAAACATTTATTTAATTATTTTTTTTTTTTTTTTTGAGGCAGGGTTTTGCGCTTTTGCCCAGGCTGGAGTGCAGTGGTGCAATCTCAGCTCACTGCAGCCTCTGCCTCCCACACTCAGGCCATCTTCCCGCCTCAGCCTCCTGAGTAGCTGGAACCACAGGCATGCACCACCACACTTGGCTATTTTTTGTAGCTTTTGTAGAGATGGGGTTTTACTCTGCTTCACAGGCTGGTCTTGAACTCCTGGGCTCAAGTGATCCACCTGCCTCAGCCTCCCAAAGTGTGGGATTGCAGGCGTAAGCCACTGGGTGTAACTAACAGCCATATTCGTTATCCAACAAATTATTCTTTCTTCTCCTTAAAATTCTTTGTGATGGATCCTGCCCCAACCTGACCGCTGCTTTGGAGGTGATGTGCTTTATTCCTGGCAGTTAAGGTGAAACGTTACTGTATGAGCTTAAAATGTCTAAAGTCCCTATTTTATGTCCCTGACCTCTACAACACGTGAGTTACAGACACTTTAACACTGAGCACCCCTTCCCCATTCACCTCGTCCCTGACCTCTACAACACGTGGGTTACAGACACTTTAACACTGAGCACCCCTTCCCCATTCACCTCATCCCTGACCTCTACAGCACGTCGGTTACAGACACTTTAACACTGAGCACCCCTTCCCCATTCACCTCTTGCCATTCTCTACAACACGTGGGTTACAGACACTTTAACACTGAGCACCCCTTCCCCATTCACCTCTTGCCGTTCTCTACAACACGTGGGTTACAGACACTTTAACACTGAGCACCCCTTCCCCATTCACCTCTTGCCGTTCTCTACAACACGTGGGTTACAGACACTTTAACACTGAGCACCCCTTCCCCATTCACCTCTTGCCGTTCTCTACAACACGTGGGTTACAGACACTTTAACACTGAGCACCCCTTCCCCATTCACCTCTTGCCGTTCTCTACAACACGTGGGTTACAGACACTTTAACACTGAGCACCCCTTCCCCATTCACCTCGTCCCTGACCTCTACAACACGTGAGTTACAGACACTTTAACACTGAGCACCCCTTCCCCATTCACCTCTTGCCGTTCTCTACAACACGTGGGTTACAGACACTTTAACACTGAGCACCCCTTCCCCATTCACCTCTTGCCGTTCTCTACAACACGTGGGTTACAGACACTTTAACACTGAGCACCCCTTCCCCATTCACCTCTTGCCGTTCTCTACTATGTAAATTGTCCTTCACTTCAACCCCACAAGTGAGGTAAACTTCTTCCTTCTTTGTTCTTCTCCCTCCCTCCTTGTCCTCCCCTCCTCCTCCTCCTCTTCCTTCTTCTTGCTTCTTCTTCCTGTGTTGTTCAGATGAAGTCTGTTTAGATTTCTCTCCGTAGTCCCCAGTTCTTTGCTCACCTTTTCTTCCTCCCCCTTTCTCTGCCCACCTCCGTGTTGTTGATCCTCCCCTGACTGCTTCCTGGTGAGTTTTTTAAACGTTCTTAGTTTTCAGCCTGGTATATGTTTATATCCTGAGCTTTCTTGCAGAACAGCTTCCCTGTGAATGCGATTCTAGCTTGACAGGGGCTTTCTCTTAGTTCTCAGAGGCTCCCTGGTCCTGGCTTCTGTGACTGCATTTCCTTTGTTGGATAATGTTGCCCATATTGCGGGGTCTTCTGAACTCTGTCTCAGCGGTCTGCTGTTTCGCTTTGAAGTTGTCTTGATTCCATTTTGCTTTTTCATGCATGGTTGTGCTTTCTGTGTCTGTAGATGCATGTCTCCCACCAGTTCTGGAAAATTGTCGGCCATCTATCTTCAAATATTGCCTCTCCAGAGTTCTGACACTATGTAAAGGTTTGCAGCTCAGAGTACAGACTCTGGAACCTGAGTCCCTGGCCTAAATGCAGGCCTTGCCACCTGCCAGCCACGTGGGGTGGGGAGACCAGGCAGGAAGGATGAGTGCCTGCAGGAATTCAGTGCTGAGGGACAGAGGTGGCTCGGGGACGGGGGAAGGTGGGGAGGCCCTAGCAGTCAGCTTTGATGACAGGTGAGGTAGGGAGGAGCACGGACACCTTCCCTGTGACATTGAGTTAGCTCTTTGACCCAGGTAGCAGGGGTTAGCTCTGTTGGGGGCAGTGGGGACCCTAAGAGGCTTTGGTGTCTGAAAACAGAGGAAGGGGCCATCAGAGGCCCCTCCGTGGTCTCAGCACCTGCCCTGATAGGAGCTCCAGAGAATAGACTTGGGGTGCCCTCTGTCCTGGAGGGTTGGATGCAGGGTTGAAACCTGACCCATTCCCAGGGTCTGGCTGTTGAAGGGCGAGAAGCGGCAGACTCTCTGTGCCAGGCCCGGGACGCCTGGTCCATCCCTAAGCCCTTCCTGAGCACACCTCAGTGGTGCAGCCCTCCACGGACCCTCTTTTCCCTGAAAGCAGGGGTTCCTGGGCCAGCGTAGGGGCTGGCAGTGCAGATGGCAGACTGTAAGGTCCGGTTTCACTGGACGTGATCCGAATCAGAGCCCTCTGCCCATTTCCCTGGGGCCCATCGCAGCCTGCCTACCAGGTACCTGCCGTCCCTGACATTCTGCCTGGGAAATCGTGTTTGTGTTCCCAAACCCTCTGCAGTACAGACACCTTCCCTACAGAGCCCTGTGTATTCAGGGTGCCTTTTCTAATAAAGCCCAGGCCAAGTCACCGCTGCCTGCACTGGAGGGCCCGTGGCCCAGGCACAGGGGCCGCTGCATCGTGGTCAGCATTGTGGTCGGCTGTCTATCTACAGTCATTACACCTGCACAGCACGGGGACGCCGGGACACAGGCCGGCCAGCAGGATGCCCTGTGCAGAGAGGAGCTCACAGGTTCACAGAAGCCACCAGGCTAGATGCTTAGAAATGAGGACTCCTGCTTTACACACGAATATGAGGTTTACCAGAATCTGCTTCATTTTTCAAATTCTCTTCCCTTCATTCTCCTACACTATGAAGAGCTTTTTATTTCCCTTGGAAGAGAGAGAGCTCGATGGATGCATTGGACCCGGACTCCTAACCAGAAGCTGTGGGAAGGGCGCTGAGGAAATGAAAGCCAGTGTTTCTTTCTCCCTCTTCAGTGGAGAACAAATCAGCTCCTATTTTCTTGGTGCCTCATGAAGCGGGAGTGTTTCTGAGTCCTACTCGAATCCCTTGAAGCTGATAATTCCATTTTAGTGTCTGTGTTAGTACCTCGCAGTCCCTCATCTCTGCTGCTTTGCATACAGAAGGTTTTGCAGACTGAGGAAGCCCCAGCCAGGGCTGGGGGTGAGGGATGGAGGCTGCAGTGAAGTCTTTCCCTACTGGACTGTGTGTCAGGGATGGGCAACTGTGGTCGCCTTGGCAGCCACCACGGCAGTCACCACACCCTCCTTTTACAGAAGACGGTCAGACCATGGACGTTCAGTTCATGCATGTTTTAGAACCCAAGTCTGTTTCAGTTAAAGCGGTTCAGCTTAGAGACCACAGGACTCATACTGGTTAGTGATCGTGGAGGGAGGGAAAGGCAGGTCCTTTGGTTTCTTTCTTATATCCTGAAAGTGTAATTTTTGTATTTTCCAATGAGCCTTCTTGGCTTCTAGTTAGAGTAAAAAATGGAATTTTCTAAATCTGAGCACGGTCAAACGTATTTTTATCCTTGACTCGTGTGTGAAGCTGACACTGATTTTGCTAGAATAATCCTATTATTAAAAAGGGACAGGGAGGGTTCTTCCCAGGTGCACCTGTGTCCACCTTGTCTGTGCTGGGTGGGCACCCACTTGCTGGGGGTTTGGAGTCTCCAGGGCTAGGCATCCACACTGGGCTTACTGAGCTCTTCCCCTTGGTGTTTCCCGCTGTCTCGCTGGAACAGTGGACAGGTCAGGCCCTTGGCTTTCTCGCGGTAGCTTCTGCCTGCCACCCTATGGCACAGGAGCCCTGCAGGGCTGTGTGCCTGTAGGGCTGAGGCTCCACTCAGCGCTGCCAGCACCCAGGAGTCTGGGCTTGCTGCCTGGGCTGTGCTGCACCCAGTAGCCTACATCCAGGTGCGGCGATCAGTCTGCTCCTGCTCAGGCGGCGTGGACGGGCCCTTCCTTTCTTGTCAATGCTCTTTGCCTTCCTGGTGCTCAACTAACAGGACATGCCAAAACCTGCAGCCCTGCGCCCTCCTGGACACACTCGTGGCATCCTGATCACTGGGTTTATCACCCTGGGTGATGAAAAGCTTTTTCTGGGCCTGCTGTTTTGTCCCAGAAGTGTGTGGAGCTCATGAGGCCAGGGGGTACAGCTCCACCGAGGAAGCCTTGCCTTGTCTCTCCTGGACGGTGATTCTCCATGTTGCGTGGCCCTGCCACCGCCACTCCCGCGTGGAGGGTGCATCCTGTCCCTGTGTTGAAGACCAGCCACACCCATGCCAGCCCTTCTCCCAGAGCTCCGGTGATGAAGACCAGCCGCACCCATGCCAGCCCTTCTCCCAGAGCTCCGGTTGCCCTGCAACAAGCAGACACCCTGCTGTCGCCCCGATAGATGGAGGCCAGGGTACCTTCTCCAGAGTCACCCCACTGGGTCAGAACGCACACCCCACCCAAGTCTACGCCCCGTCCACTGCCCCACTCTGCCTGTCTCCAGGTGTTACCTGTGTCTTCTCGTGTCTTAAGTCCACAATGGAAATTTGGAGAGACCAGGTCTTTCTATCTGAGTGTCCTGTGAGACAACCTAAAAGGAGATTCTGGGTGGAGATTACTCTCATTAGGCTTTCCTGACAAATACCATCCTGCAGTCTGGTACTGGAGACTGCAGAGCTTCCTACTGTAGGTAGTCCCCATCTTACACCAATGTCCCCTCAGGCTGGTTCCAAGGTTCGTGGATGAGGTGAGGGCATGGAGACAGCCAGCCCTCCAGCAGCACCCCACTCGCCTTCTCCATCAGAATGTTCTCGGGTCCAGCAGACCCGGAGAAGCCCTGGGATGCTGGAGATGCCTGCAGAGGGGTGGAGGCTGGGGAAAGATCCTGCCAACTGCAGGGACCACCCTTCTCAGTGGCATAGATTTGGGCTGAGTTCATACCTTATTATGCATGCATCTACTTAGACTTTTTTTCTGCTAGTAAGAAAGCAGTTTGAAAACGTAGATTTGGAAGGTGCTTTGAATTTGGTGCAAGTGAAAGCCGATTTACATAAAAACAAAAAAAAAAGACAGTGGAGTAAAATGCACACCTGGTATATTAATTGTAGCTTTTTATTTTTAGCAGTGAAAATACTGTTTCAGGAATGTGTCGTTTCCATCTCTGTGCTCAGCAGGCTGGGCTTGGCCGGGCTTCCCCTCTCGTCACCTGTTTTCCTGGTGCTGTTGGGAAGGGAGGTGGGGCCTGGCTGTGCCTCTGGGGCTGTTGTCTCGGCCTTGAGCAGCTTTGTGGGAGCAGATCCTAGGTTGCTGCCACAGCCCCAGGAGCTTTTCAGGAAAAAGTGACTTTATTCACGGAGAGCTGTGGGCTGTAGGCTCTCAGCGAATAGTAATTACAGGGGGGCCTGGCCTTTGGTCAGGAATGAAACCAAAGCCCAAGCCACACAGAGCGGGCCGAGGGGTCGGGCAGGCCCCCAGTGCTGGCTTTGGAAGACCATCGGCTCCGGAGCAGAAGTTCTGAGGCCTCAGGGATGCTTGGGTCTCTACGGCAGGATAGGACCTAGGCCCTTTCATTGCTCCCAAATCCCTGTGTTGCTGACCACACTCAGCCTGAGGCACCCCCCTGGGTGACCTGTGAGCTCCCCATAACACTCCTTCAGCCCCTGATGTTTCCAGCAAAACCAGCCTCCTCTCACTGTTCAGCCAGGTTAGGATGCCAGGGTTCTGGTTTGCTGTGCACTAGTGTGTGGCCCTGGGCAAGTCACTTAAACTGTCCGTACATCAGTTTCCCACACCTGTCAAGCGGGGTGTCCCTTAAATGAATTAATACATCAGCACTAAAGGCCGTGGGCCAGAGTTCACCCCGGGCCCTGTGATTCCCCGGTAGTGAAGAGGACAAGGAGGCAGGGGAAGTTTCCTGTGTGGGCCCTCTCCCGCCTCCTGCTCGAGCGAGCAGTCTCCTCTGCTGCAGTTCTCAGGGAGCCTGAAGAGCTTTACCTCCCTTCTTTTCTAGAAGGCTAAAGCGCAGTGCCATCCAGGCCTGGCCATGTGCTGCAGCTGCCTTCATGCTAGAACTCTGCACCGAGAACGCAGCTCCGAGCACAGCGTCGAATGCAATCTGCCTGTGACTCGCCTCTCTCCCGCCCAGCCCCACACAGAGAAAGCCTCCCCTGTGCACATCCATAAATACCACTGTATCTTCTCTTTGCATTTATTTCTTTACATTTTGATTTCAATGGAAAGCAATACAAAACACCTTCTTCTTGCACCATAATATTTTTTATTCTTATTTTTCAAGCATAATTTAACCTACAGTGATTGTTAACATAAGCTTTTGTCTTTGGCATTGCATATATACATGTAAATGAGAGAAACAGAAGTGGCATATAAAAACTCACCTACATACGAAGCTCCAAGGTAGGGCCACTTAAGTTACATATGTTATCTACAGAATATTTTTAAATCTTTACCTTAAAGAATACTTCTACTTTCTCTACCTCGTCTCTACTTTGCGTGCGTGCCCCTCCCCACCATGGTAAATACAACAGTTGTAATTCAGTTAAGAACACTAGGGGAAAATGACATCACATGTAAGTCAGCGTTTGGAATGGGCCTCTCAGTTATGACCGTTCAGGCCTTTGAATATCAGCTTCAGCGCGAGGTGCTCTCCATAGCTCCGAGGAGGGATGGCAGGTCAAACACGCATGTCCATCCCTCAGGAAATTCAGAAAAACGCCAGTAAAGATCGATAGTTCGTAAGTCCCAACCCAATAACAGCGCTTACCCCAGTCTCCAGACTGTGGCCTCTAAGACTGTTTCCCAAGAAAGGGACCCACACAGGGGTCAAGAAATGTACAGGAAGAGGGCTGGGTGCGGTGGCTCACGCCTGTAATCCCAGCACTTTGGGAGGCCGAGGCAGATGGATCATGAGGTCAGGAGATCGAGACCATCCTGGCCAACACGGTGAAACCCCGCCTCTACTGAAAAAATCAAAAAAATCAGCCGGCTGTGGTGGCTGGCATCTGTAGTCCCAGCTACTCGGAAGGCTGAGGCAGGAGAATGGTGTGAGCCCGAGAGGCGGAGCTTGCAGTGAGCCAAGATCGCGCCACTGCACTCCAGCCCGGGTGACAGAGCGAGACTCCGTCTCAAAAAAAAAAAAAAAAAAAGAAATGTACAGGAAGAGCCCAAAGCATCTGGTAGCAGAACAGGGCGCTGCTCTCAGAGAGCACTCACAGGGTCTGGAGGGCCGCCCGATCCACCCACGGGGCTCCTGCTCATCAAGGGCAGGACTGTGAGCATTCGTAAACAGTGACCGGAAAACACACCCTCCTCACTGCTCGCGTTTGGAGGATGCTGCGAGACCCACTCAGGATTTTCAGACATAGGCAAACCGAGGAGGAGAATCAAGCGTGACACTGCCTTTCTCATAAGCGCTGTTTGTGAGAGTAACAAGATAGTTGATCCTGGATTCCTTCCCGTTATAGAAATGGTCCTGCTAACACATGGGGAGGGTCTGATGGGACTCGAAGAGCTCTGTTTTTAACCCTGATGAGAGAATCTAGTCAGTGATCATTTTGAGCCTTCGCAACACAAAAAAGCCACCCAGAGAGCAGGGGTTCGCCTTAGGTCTTGCTGGGAAGTCTAAGCTGCCTCTGACCAGGCCTCTCGGTGAGCACCCAGCTTTCAGAAGAACGGGGGACAGAGCCTTGCTCGTCAGCACCAGGGTGTAATCAGCAAAGTGCAGATGACCCGATGTCTTCAGCTAATAAATTATGGGGGTGGGGGGGTGGGGGGCGGGAAGCAGGAGGTCAGGGGAAGGGGTCTTAAAAGATACATCAGCTAATTACAATGTATTTGGATCGTGATTTGAACAAAATATTTAAAAGTGTTTATGAAACTATGGGGACACTTTCTGGCTACTTCATAATATTATAGAATTGTCCATTTATTTGCGTGTGTTGATGGCATTTGATTCGGAAGTCTTCCTGGATAAGATGCAGTGACGACTGGGGCCTGCTTCCCTGTCATCTAGAAGGTGGGGAAGTGGTGGATGAGCAGAGGACCTGAGATCGGCTTGATTACACTATTCTTCATGCTTTTGTGTATTTTCGGAATTTCTCATGAAAGATAAAAATATATATTCTAGAGAAAGGTCATAAGCTCACAAAGATGGGGAGAACAGAAGAGGGGTGACGCGAATGAGAGCCTGGCAACTGACAGCAGGTGACAGAGTCACAGCGATTCAGCAGACCCAAAAAACAGATCTCAGCCAACCACGAGGAGCACTGAGAACTCACCAGATGGAAGCTGCACTGCCACAAAGGGGTGCTCTCCAGCGACTATGATCCTGAGCGCCTCTGCGTGGGGACAGGAGCAAGCTGAGGATGTGGGTACTGCAGCAAGAAAGGGGGGCTAGTCACTGTGTCCACAGCAAACACTGAGTAGGGGGTCCCTCTCTTGGTACACTGAAGGCCCAGCTCTCACCCTCCAGTCCCAGGATGGAGAGGCGCCTCTCGTGGACAGTAGGCCAGCCCTAGGGGAAGGTTCTCTGGGCACTGAGCCAGGGGGTTCCTGATGATGCCACCTCCAGTCACCCTCCATGAAGCCTGGCATTGAGAACCAGACTGTGCCCACAGTTGGCAGGTGGTTTTTGTGCCTCCGCTCACTCTCGGCAACACATAACCAGGGGCAACCAGGCACCTGAGGGGAGGCTTTCGTAGGGACGGTGGAGAGCAAGCAGAGACTCTACAGGGAAAAGAAAACTTGTCACCAGGCTTGGTGACCTGAGGGGAGGCTTTCGCAGGGACGGTGGAGAGCAAACAGAGACTCCACAGGGAAGAGAAAACTTGTCACCAGGCTTGGCGGCTCAGGCCTGTAATCCCAGCACTTTGGGAGGCCACAGCGAGAGGATCACCTGAGGTCAGGAGTTTGAGACCAGCCTGGCCAACATGGAAGGAAGGGAGGGAGGGAGAGAAATTAGCTGGGCATGGTGGTGCACACCTGTAATCCCAGCTACTCAGGAGGCAAGGCATGAGAATCACTTGAATCCGGGAGGTGGAGGTTGTATTGAGCCAAGATCGCACCACTGCAGTCCAGCCTGGGTGACACTCAGCGCGCGCGCGCGCACACACACACACACACACACACACACACACACGAAAACTTTTAGTGAGCTATCATTACTATCTTCAGAGACTAGACAAGATATTTTTTCTAGGAAATATGAACAGGATGACATTTAAAAAAAAGAACATCCAGGGTCCATTGTCCTCTGAAAATGGCTGTTTTATTTGTCAGTTAGAAACAAAATAGCAAAAATCATGAAACCTCATTTAAAAGGTTAGAATATACATTTAAGGAAATCACACATGAAGAAGTGTGTAAGACAAAGACAAGGAAAACAGCGAGGATGGAAAAGACCGAGTATTGTTCTGGGAGATCTCCTACTCAAGGGGTAGAAGTTCCAGAAGCAGAGAATGGGAAAGGGGAACCCTTGATGAAGTGCTTCAGGGAGCCCCCTACGATGGGAGCACGGGAGCTGCCGTCTCCAAAGGACCAGCTAGGCGCCCAGCAGTGGGTGTGAAAGGTCTTCACCAAACCACACGGCTTCGAAATTTCGGAACGCTGGGGGCCTGGAGAAGACCTTATAGATACCCGGAGAGAGACATCGAGTCACACTCAAGGTGCAGCATCACGTGGCGCCCATTTTCCTGACAATACTGGGAGAGGAAGACAACAGAGTTGCGCCTTCAGAATCCCAAGGGCAAAGGATGGTCTTCAAGCTGGAATTCTATACCCAGCCAAAGTCAGGACGTGTGAAGGGGAGAATCGACACGTTTTCAGATGTGCAGAACTTACTCTCATGCCTCCCTTTTTAAGACACAGCTGGAGCCTGAGTTCTGCAGAGTGAGAAAGTAAACCAAGGGAGACGATGGCTGGGACAAAGGAAACGGGAGACTTAAGGTAGGGCAGAGACAGAGGGAATCCCCTGGAGGAGTTGGGCCCGTCCAGGCCAGCAGCAGTGCAGACAGACGGAGCGCCTGCCCAGGGTGAGTGGCACAGCTTCGGAGGCAGCGTCTGGGCCGGCCTCACCAGACTGCCTTGCCTCGCTGCCTAAACCTGAGGATGCAACACTCAGCCGCTTGTCTGTGCCTGACTTCCGTTGACCACGTGGCCCCACTTTCTCCTCCTTGCCCCACTGCCTCGATTCCCCGAGGTCACTCATTTCTCCAAGGGGGTCTTCTGCCCAGCTCCCACCTGAGAGCTGGAGGTGGCCACCATGGAGGGCAGCTCACCCCCCAGACCACACCTTCTGGCACCTGGTTCTGGTCCACATGACTGCCCTGCCAGATGTTAGACGGGGTGTACTTGGTTTCCTGGGGGTCACCCGTGGCTTCACCCCAGAAGAAGCTCGTGTCCCCTGTCCCAGAAGCTGACGGCAGACTCGGACTCGAGACTGTCCTGTCCCGGGAACCATCGTCAACTCCTCCTTCCACTGCACTGGTGCTGCTGCCTTCAGTCTTCAGAAAGCAAAGGACGTGTTTTCAGGGCCACATATATGCAGATGTTATTATCATAGCAAAGCAAGAGGACACTTAACAAGGTCAGGATGTTGCTCACGGGGTAGGGGGTGCATGTGGTTTGAAGGGACACAGAGGGTGACGTTTGGGCCTCATTGAAGCAGAGGATGCACTGGTGCTGGTTTCATTACTATTCTTTTACTAAACATACTTGTTCTTCAGCATGGATGGCACACTGCACAATAAATAAAGGGTGAAGGACATTGTAGCTAAGTCATGCATTTCTGATGTGCTGTCTCCCTCCTCTTCTGTCCCATCCTCTCTCTTCCCCCCACCCCCACATAGAGGCAAAATATCAGTGTAAGAGGAAATCATGGTTACATAGTTGAAATATCTATTATTTTTCCCTTGATTTGAATGAGTCATTCTTTACTTGAAGAGACCCTAAACGTTGACTGTGTTTCCTAAAGAATAGTGCCTCTTTTTCTTCCATATCTGTATGATGGCATGAAATCGCGTCCTGGGAAGAGGACCTAAGCATGTCGTGGAAAATTAGTGTGCCTCTTTATGAACATTTATTTTAAAAGAGCGAGAGAGAGAGACTAACAGATTTTTCTGTTTGTGATTGAGAATTCATTCACAGCACACTGACCGTCTCCCATTGGACTCTGAATGCGGCCTTTGTGCTCTCACTGACGTCAGGAGTCTGATTGTCTTAATATGTTTCTCAAGGCACAACCTATAAAAGCCGTTTTCTGCTGTACCATAGAATATTCATGAGAATACAGACTTTTTTGTTTTGATGCTGCATTCTTTAAGGAGAGAAGGTTTTATTGTTTTCTTCAGGGTGCTTTGGGTCAAAAGCACTAGCAGCTTCTGTTGGGAACTCGTGGCATTTTGAATGGTTTTTGATACAGAAATAGCACAAGTCACATCTGACACAGCCGTAGGCGCACGAATGCGTGAATGCGATTGTGGTTCTCATCTCTGCAGCTGGTGTGTGGGGCCGGGCCTGGGACAGCTTGGGCCTCATCCCCACCCACCCGGCTCCCAGGGTCCTCATTAGGAAGCCCTCAGGAGCCCTGAGGTGGGTCTCCTTGCCCTGTGAACGCTCCATTTGTGTTATTGAATCCAACACAAACACAGCATTGTCTTCAGAGGTGAGTGATGGCCGTGGCCGGAGGTGCGCATGGGATGCAGGCGGCGTGTGCTGCTGTTGATTTCCTCTGCTCTGCTCTTAGCTTACTTTAGCAGATAGTGGAGTTTCACGTGGCAGTCCGGTAAACCAAGGCAGTGTGAACATCCCTTCCCCACAGTGAGTGAAAATGCAGGAGGTGCCGTAGTGAGAACAGCGACGGCATTCTGCGCATTGGTGAGCCCGACTCCCCAGCCTCGGTGCCCACCGAAGCCCCCTCTGGCTGCACTGTACCAGTGAGTCCAGGCTCCTTCTCAGCAGAAGGTGGCTGCTCTGCAGGGCCCCTCGCCTGCCTGCTCCTCAGGGGACCCGCACTCTTCCGTGTCCATAGGGAGACGCGCACTGAGCTGGAGACACAGATCTGCGAGGAGTAACTTGCCTCTCTCCCCAGCACTGCCGGGGCGGATCAGTGCCAGCACCTTCCAGCATGCACTAAACTGCTGGAGAAGCTGGAGTGGCTGGAAGGAGCCCTGCCTGCCTGCCCTCCTCCTCCTCACTTGCTGGCCTTGGCAGCTCTAGGGTGACCCAGCAGGGGCCCGGAGGAGTCGGAAGCAGCTTCCCAGCTGCAGTCTGCATCATCCTCTCGGTGCTGTCACAGAATGGAAGGTTTTAGCAGAAAAAGGAGTTTGTAAGCGACATTCAGAAGATTTGGGCAGCAGTTTCTTCCCCCATAGGGTCCTGTCTTTTGGGAGCGGGGAGTGCCGGGCTAGGCTGCGCACTGGCTGATTCACAGGTGCTGGAGTTGAAGAGCAGACCTGGGCCGAGCTGTGACCTCTCAGGTGATGCATGCACAGGAGGTTCAGCTGTGTGCCTGTGAGGCGGGCAGGAGCGTCACCCAAGCTTCAGAAGAGAATTCCCCGGCAGCAGCGTGGCGTTCAGCATGTTCCGTGTCTGACTGTTTTGATTGTCTCTCAGTCCACTTGACAAATTCCTTTTAAGATGAAATTTGAATCGATTTGCAGAACTTGTACAAATCTCCAAGAAAACAGCTTAAAGAACAGATTAAAGAATGAATGCCTTAGGAATTAAAGCATTAATAGCTCTTGAGTAGACTGGATGGAAAGATGAGTTGTGTAGGTTATCCAGATGAGGCTACATCCAGGGAGCAATTCTTACCTTCAGAGGGCGCTGCCTGTCCTCCTTGGCATCCAAGTGAGCGCATCTCCTCCACGCTCAATGGTGAATGCTGGCCGGCATCCCTGTGAGGAACCTTGTGATCATTTTCCATTTCTGAAAACTCCCAGGTGGTGGGGGCCCTTGGCCCACATCAGCATTGACCACCCCGGGCTCAGATCTGGCCAGGTGCCTGCGTTGTGATGGGAATTTCAGTACACTGAATTTTGCCTCTGACCCTGATGAAATAGCTTCAGTGGCATTTGCATCAAGATCATGTTAGTGTCATCTCTATTAGATGCTTTGGAGCAAACATGAACTTGGGTTTCCTTTTAAGATGTCCTGTGATTCCAGATTCAGGGGAATCTGAGAAAAGTTTGAAGAAAGAAAATTCCTCTCGGCCAGCCAACCTTGGGTGTGCAGAGCCTGCCCCGCCTTCCCCACTTTGTCCTGAGAAGCTGGGTCCTCCCCAGCACCAGAGTTGCTGCTGCTTCCCCTTGCGCCCTTGGCTGCTCTCCCGGCCCCAAGCCTGAGTGACACTCTAGGATTGCAGATGGCGGGCTGGTCTCTGGGCTCCCCCGTCCCCATGACCCTCCACCTGCACCCAGACCTCTGGGTCCTTGCTCAGGCAGCCCCTGCCCTCAGTGAGACGCAACCCACTGTGGGCCCTTCCCCTGGGCCTGCCATCAGCTCCTGTGCTCCTCGGCGCCCCAGCGGCTGCCCTGGGCCCGTTCCCACAGCACCTGGCACACAGCAGGAGCCATGAATGTTCTTTGGGAACTGAATGAGGAGTAGAAATGCGGGCATGTCATGTTTTTGAAGTTAATTAAAAAAATCCCTTTAAAGTTGTTTTATGTTCGGTTTTTAAAGAGATTAACACCAGACGTTTGCGATGCTGCCCCCTCCCTCCATCTGTGAGAAATTAGAAATGGAGGGGGATGCGCTAAAGCCAGCAGCGGGTCCGGCCTCTGCCCAGCGCCTGTGGTGGGACCCTGTTTCTACATGGGACCTTGGGTGACAGCAGCACATCTTATAAGCAGGGGTCCCACCCAGGCCCCCCACACAGGGATAAATGAGGCGAGACGTAGGCAATAACCCAGCTTCCAAGATGCAACGCTGTGCAATTACTTATTCCCTGTGCTTATTTGTTCAAGCTAAAATGTCTCTGTTTGACCAAACAGAAAGAATATGAGAGAGACCAGTTTCACCTACAAATATAGACACCAGCATTCTAAATAACATGGTCGTTGTTCATGCTATTTTGTTTTTCTAACTTTATCCCTTCCTAGAGATAAATGCAACTTTGTTCTTCTACATTATACAAGTGTATGCATTCCCCGATGGATTCACCCATGGGTGCTGGCTGTGTGACTTAGAAGAACAGTTGTGTTTATCCCTGGAAAGCACAGGCCCGCTCACCTGAGGCACTCTAGGAAGTCACTCTGCAGGGCACTGGTCCCAGGAGAACCGCGTGCCAATCACAGCCATGAACGCGGAAGAGGGAACCGCAACCTGACAGTCATTCACGAGACTGTGTTTTCAGGAAAGTGTTCAGCACCGCCGTGCTTGTGAGAGCCGGACCCGTAGCCCCCAGTGCCCACAGCAGGGAGCCCGCCAGCTGAGTCTTCTTCAAGAAGCCAGGCCCCGTTCTCTTTTCTCCAAGTTTGCGAGTTTGCTGACTTAGCTCTCCTCCCTGCCTTTCATATATTTTATTCCTTAAAAGAAAGTCTGAAGCAAATGTAGGTGAACACTGATGTTTCATAAAACCGGCATTGCTTACGCAGTTTTTCCATTTTGCTATATTTTGTCATAAAAATGATCAGAAAAGGGAAGAAAGGAAATGAATAGGGTCCAGTCCTCACCCACGTGTGGGGTGGGGGAGTGGGTGGACCCCTGCTTTCTGCTCCTGCACATGGAACAGTCTTCACCCATGTGTGGGGTGGGGGGTGGGTGGACCCCTGCTTTCTGCTCCTCTACATGGAACAGTCCTCACCCATGTGCAGGGTAGGGGGTGGGTGGACCCCTGCTTTCTGCTCCTGCACATAGAACAGTCCTCACCCATGTGCAGGGTGGGGGGTGGGCGGACCCCTACTCCCTGCTCCCGCACACTGAACACGCAGTTTATGTGCGTAGATTCTTCTCACATAATAGCAAATGAAAACCTTTTACTGTGTCAAAGTCGACACCCAATTAAAAACTAAATACGTGCATTTTAAAAGTTGGGGGTTGCACTTCACTGATTTGGGGAAAGAAACAGAAACAGTCAGAGAGGAGGATTTCATTTGAAAAACAACAACGAGGCAGCCCGTGCTGCGCTGTGGAATGTGATCAGATATATTCAGAAGCTTCTGTCACCTTCTGGGTTGCTTTGTGTCTTTTCACTGTCCGGGAAAGTGGCCTGAGCTGGTCTTCGTGGCCTGAGGCCTGGGCACTCCTCAGGTTCAAGCCAGTCCAGCCAGGGCAGCCAGCAGGGCCAGGTTAGGAGCATGATTGACTGCGGTGGGGCAGGGGAGGGGTGAGGAGACAGTGAAGTCAGCCAGGGAACCTGAGAGCACCCCTCACCCTGGGCGCCAGGAGCTCAGGTGACTGCAGCTCCCACGGCTAAGTGGCAACCCAGGGATCAGAACCCCAAGCTCTGGCCAGTGCCCAGGCCTCCCCCAAAGCATTTCCCACCCTTTTCTCAGGAGAAGGCTGAGTCCTGGGACCAGGACCTCCAGTGGTTTGGAGACAAAGCCAGTGTGGGACCTGCTGCCTGGGCAGTGACTGTGGAAATGCTTTGCACCGAGGGGCAGCTGCCACCTATGGGCTGTTTCACCCAAATCGGTGGCTTTGAGACTGTGGAGTGCAGGTTTTCCTAGGAACTGAGTTGCTGACAAGGCCTGGTCTTAGGCCAGTCCAGAGAGGGGCTGAGTGTCAGGGTGAACGTGGGTGGGCTGCTCTCAGGGAGGCACCTGGACAAGGTCACGCCCAAAGGTGCTGACCCTGAGGGGCGAGGAGCTGTTTTCTCAGCAGCCCTCTTGTTGGCCCAGACACCCCTCTGAGCTTGAGACCCTCCTAGACGGCAAGGCCCCACCTCCCCACTTGGCCCAGGTCACATGAGTGTTGGTTATGGGGAGCTTTCTGAGGGGTGGGCCTGTGGGAGGGGAGCAGGCAGGCTGGGCTCTCACTTGGACTCTCAGTGAAGTTTTCGGCAGAGTCGTGTGTCTGAGAAGTGACGCTGGGATGTCCCTGGGCTGTGCCAGGAGCAGTGCTGGCTCAGAGTGAGTGTCTGCACGCACTGCATGCTTTCAGAATAGGGACCTGCCGTAAAAGGGGTGCGCAGGTCGGGCTGTTTGTGATATCTGTAATTTAAACCTACCCTTCTTCCTGCGTTACTTTTCTCACTTTCATTTGGTATTGATTGTAAGGAATGAAATTGATTCAGCTTCTGTTCCTCATCAAAATTACTTGTAGCCTTTTCTCAATAGCACATTAGTACAGGGCAGAAAATCCATTTCTTCGCGAGGTGCAGAAACGCATGCCCAGAGGAACGCACTTGTGCCAAGAGCCAGGAGCACGTCTCGTTGGCTGTGTCTGGTAAACATGTTTTCCAAGGGGGCACTTGTCTCACCATGGAAACGGGCTCCGGGTCTCTAGCGTCTGTCTGGACCACTTCTGGGGCACACGCTCTTCTTGTGGCTCTCACAGCGGCACGGTGGCTTCGATGGAAGAGGAGGAAGAGGAGCAGGACAGGCAGTCTTCCTGGCTGAGGCCAGGCGCCCGCTCTTTTCCTTGAACAGCCAGAACCTTTTTCTTTATTTTTCTCATTATTGACCTCTAGAAATGATGTCAGCAAGGCCTCTGGGCCTGTAGCGGGGTCCTCTGAGAGCCGGCCTCCGGGGTAGGGTGGAGGAAGGAACAGGGATTGTGGAGTGCGTCCTGGCCTGACCTTCCATGGGCTTTTGTGGTTTTTGTCCTTGAGGAATGGGCCCCAGAGGCCTCTGAGTCTTGCATTTTGAGTTTGTTGGGCAAGAGGGGGACAGGGGGAGAGGGGTATCCAGTCCTCAAATGGTCACAACCCTCCCACTCCCCGCCCCGTGAAGGTGGCCAGTGTGTTGGGTGGGGGCTCTGGGGCCCAGGGACGGCCGAGGGCGGCAGTAACCGGCTCTCCTGCTTGTTTTTCCCGCAGTGGATGTGGCCGCGGCGCTGCCTCTGCAAGTGGCCCCCTCGGCAGTGCCCATGGACCTGCGCCTGGACCACCAGTTCTCACTGCCTGTGGCAGAGCCGGCCCTGCGGGAGCAGCAGCTGCAGCAGGAGCTCCTGGCGCTCAAGCAGAAGCAGCAGATCCAGAGGCAGATCCTCATCGCCGAGTTCCAGAGGCAGCACGAGCAGCTCTCCCGGCAGCATGAGGCGCAGCTCCACGAGCACATCAAGGTGAGGCGCGGTGCGGGGGTGCGGGTGGGCCAGGCCTCCGGCACCCTCAACTCCCTGTGACTCCAGCCCTGCCTCCGCGGAGTGTGCCGGGGCCCCAGGCATGATGCAGGGTTCCTGCAGGAGGCCTTCCGCGTTGGGACGGTAACACCAGGCGACAAACCGCGGGCAGCACTTGCGTGTATTGTGGAGGACGTGGTGCTGAGTGGGAACAGCGGTCCAAAGTCATTGAGTGGAAGCATATTCCAAATAGGAAAAATGCTTATCGCCTAATTTCATCCGAAACATGCTCAGAAACAGAAAAGCTACCAAAGGGAAGAAGCACCAGAACCTTAATGATCGTTGCTGGGAGGTGTATTGACAAATCTGTGTTTTCTTTTCCTTAGGACTTTTCTATATTTTCTATTTTCTCTACTAACCTTTTATAATTAGAAAAAGATAATATTTTCTTTTAATTTAAATGCGGTAAGAAAAAAAAGACTTTTTTTGGTACTTACTGTCTACAAATATTTAATCTGATACCAGATTTTAAAATTAAATCAATTGGAAATATGTACTAGTGATATGTAGCAAAGTTCTATAGTTGGCAGGCTAGTTATGATATCTGTGATTATAATATGCTGTCACTGCATTTAGAACCATTTAGAGCAACACCGTCTAATAGAAATATACATGAGTATATTAAAATTCCACCAGTAATTTTAAATATTCTAGTGGTCACATTAAACAAAGTGAAAAATCCCACAAAACCAGATTAAGTTATCTATATCTGTGTAACAAAATTACCCCAACACTTAGCAGTTTAAAATAGCAAGTTTGTATTGTCTTGCTCTGTGGGTCAGCAATCCTGGAGCAGCTTCGCTGATGGGGTCTCCCATTATGTTGTTATTAAGATGTCAGGCAGGGCTGTGGTCTCATCTGCAGGGTTGACTGGACTGAGGCGGGAGGAGCTCCATTCAGGCCCACTCACATGGCCGCAGGCAGGAGCCCTGAGGTCCTCATCCACAGGGCTGCTCACAGCATAGCAGCCAGCTTCCCAGAGGGAGCAACCCGAGAGGAAGCATGGCCAACATGGAAGCCACAGGGTCTCTCGTGCCCTGATCTGGGAAGTGGCAGGCCGCCACCAACACTGCTGCTGTTGTTGTTCATGCTAAGTCTTGGCAAGCCACTGGGTCACAGGTAGGGCATGTCTCCATTCGGGCCAGCCGCATTTCGAGCCACACGTGGTTCGTGGCAACTGTTGGACAGCACAGATGTAGGGCATCAAAAGCCTATGACCGTATGCAACCTGGTGCTTCTGAGATGCTCACATGGTCCATGGGTAGAAGTTGTTCAGCTGAGGTCTTGGCTACCTGGCATTAGCCCACACACAGATATTAGTGTGCCCACCTAGTGTGCAGAATAGCTTAGGGGTGCATCCCTCTGTTTCTGCCCTAGCTGGTAATTCTCTTGACCACAGGATCCCAGTTTCCCTTCCTTTATATGTAAGACACTTTGTTCAGTGTCTTTATTTCATAATCACTGTTGAGAAATGGAGGTAAAGTAGTATCAGTTGTCTGTAGACTTAGTGGCAGATTGTGGGGGAGGCTGCATCCCAAAGCTGGGCTGGCCCTGGAGGACAGGCTCAGGGACAGCTCCATGTCCCCTCTCATGGGTGCCAAACCATTCTGTGAGTGCCTGTGCTTCAAAGGTGAGCCCTGAGAGCTCTGTACTCGCCCCCTCTGGCCTTGAGGGAACGGGGGCTGGGAGGTTTCTGGCTGGACCCTGAGGGGCTGCTTGCGGGCTCTGGGTCTTTGGACTTGGCACCGTTGCCTTGGCATTTGTTGGCTTGGGAGTTGTTGCTGCTGCTTTTTCCCAGATGCATGGGCCTGCTAATGTCAGTGTTTGACAAACCAAGGAGAGGACACTTTCCTGAGCTCTTGAAGTCCATGCTTTATCGTTTTTGCCTTCAGATTTCAGAGCGACCTAGCAGCCGTGTGTAACAAACACGTCACTTGTCCCTGTGGAGATTGGCCCACCAGCCTCCACTGGCACCCTGTCCACTTTAACAAGCGCACTCGAGTTTAGGGTGGGGCAGTTGAGAGCTCCACAAGCACCATACCCTTTGGGATCCCTGTGATCCTGACACTCCTGGCAGGTGGGACATGAGAGAGGACACAGTCTTCACTTTACTGATGGCACCGCTCAGTGCTGTGGACAGGCCAGTCTTGCCTCCCTCACGGCCCTGACCATGGGCAACTGCAGCTGGCTTCTGTTTTTCAGGCCTGGGAGAAGAGTTTTCAAGCTGGCTGCAGGAAACGGGTGCATGCCAGGCAGAAGGCGCGGATCAGGGGGAGTCACTGCAGGCAATCCCTGCAGCCTGCCCAGGGCTTCAGCTCACCAGCCTTTCCGTGATCTGCGAAGAGCAGCCCTCAAGAGGCCACTCGTTTTATTTAGTTTTTGCTCCATAGGCTCACATTCTATGACTCCTAGAAGTAATTTTTTAAAATGAGTACCGTAGCTCCTTCGTATTCTGCATGTTGGCAACCCCACATCAAGCCCGAGGACTCCCTGACAGCAGTCTTGACCCAGGCACTGCCCTGTGCCTCTCAGAAGCCCCCGTCGGCCATTGGTCCCGCCTGCCTCGGGGACATGAGGACCACTCACTCACTCTGGCTTCCCTGCATTCCTGCAGGCCAACACAGATGCTGGCTGAGGATGGCCTCAGGGGCTCCTGCTGAATTCCATTTTTCCTGTTGTCACTGCACCCTGGTGAGCCCTGCAGTCCTCGCGGTTGATCCACCTGGAGCATTCACAGTGCGTGATTAGGAGACCCTACCCCAAAGCCGCCATGGCTGTCGGTGCAGAGCGAGGTTAAGGAGATGGGATTGTTGATGTCTTATTCCGTGCTGGTTGAATTTGTAGCTTTTACAAGAAGAAGACGTAGATGAGAAGCTGAGAAGTAAGCCTAAGCCCCGTGTGTTTGACCAGGGCTCCTCAAGGTAGTCCTAGGAGGCCAGAAGACATAAAGAAGACACTTGAGTTGGGGTCAGTGCTGCCATCTCAGGGTGAGGCCAGGTCTCACCTCCAGAACCCCTCTGCCTCTCCTCTCCTGGTGCCCCAGGAGCTGGCTTCACTGCTTGGAAGAGAACACCCCGACCCCAGTCCTCACGTCGCTCCTACAGGCCAGTCCTTCAGGCCATGCTCCTCATTCCTAGAGGGGTCCCTGGGAAAGCCCACCCCACCACCCTCTGAGAGATGGCCAGAGACCTTAGAACCATGGCTCTGGAGCCAGTCTCTGGGCCAGGGACTCAAAAGCACAGAAAGAAGTACAAGGTTGCCTTTCTCTTTGCATTTTAATCACTTATTTCTTCATTAAAATAGAGATTATAAAAGCCATTTGAACTACATAGTGGTTTCATTACATTAGGAGGCTTTTGTTTGGATGATTTAAACTCTCTTTATAAGCCATCATATTGTTAGTGACATTTGGCAATAGTGTTTGTCAGACAGATTTCTTGAACACAAAATCTAATTAGTGTCATTAAATCATCAGTGAATTTGAATAGAGTTTTATAATTGAAAAGGGAATCATTTTTAAAATATAACTTAAATTATTAATGTTGGGTAAATAGGATCTTTTAGGAGAATTTTAATGCTCGTGGTCCCCTTGGACTTTCCGGTTTCCTGGCTGTTTGTGGTGGTTTAGACACAGCCTTGCCTCTCCTTCTCGGACAGTGCTTTTCCACCGAGAAGCGGATCCCAGGTAAGCGTGGAAGTTCTCTTGCACTTCTGTGTGTTTGTTTGTTTTTTGAGGCAGTCTCGCTCAACTGTTGCACAGGCTGGAGTGCATTGGTGCCATCTCAGTTCACTTCAATCTTCGCCTCCCAGGTTCAAGCGATTCTCATGCCTCAGCCACCTGAGTGGCTGGGATTACCAGCATGCACCACCACACCCTGTTGCTAATTTTTGTGTTTTTGGTAGAGATGGGTTTTTCCCATGTTGGCCAGGCTAGGCTCGAACTCCTGGCCTTAAGTGATCTGCCTGTCTCAGCCTCCCAAAGTGTCAGGTTTACAGGCGTGAGCCACTGCGCCCAGCCTCTCTCTTGCATTTCTGATCAATGCCTCCCAGAAGAATATGGAGAGGGAGGATACAAACATAGATACCCAGAGAGGGTCCAAGGACAGGCCACGAAGCTATGGCTAGAGCATGCCCCAGGCTGGTGAGTGATGGAGCAGGGGCATGTGGGAGACCCCAAGCCCAAGACTGGGCCCTGGCACCCCCCTCAGGGTACATCTCTCCCCAGGAGGCACAGGGCACCCCCCACAGGGTGCACCTCTCCCTAGGAAACATGGGGCACCCCCTGCAGGGTGCATCTCTCCCCAGGAGGCACAGGGCACCCCCCACAGGGTGCACCTCTCCCTAGGAAACATGGGGCACCCCCTGCAGGGTGCATCTCTCCCCAGGAGGCACAGGACACCCCCACAGGGCACACCTTTCCCCAGCAGTTAGGGTACACCTCTCCCCAGGAGGCATGGGGCACCCCCTGCAGGGCACATGTCTCCCCACAAGACATGGGGCACCCTTCATAGGGCAGACCTCTCCCCAGGAGATATAGGGCACCCCCTATAGGGCATTCCTCTCCCCAGAAGACACTGAGGCACCCCTATAGGGCACACCTCTTCCCAGGAGATACAGGGCAACCCCCATGGGGGATACAGGCACCCCATGGGGTGCACCTCTCCCCAGAAGACACTGGGCACTCCTCCCATAGGGCACAGCCTCCAGGGCAGACACTGAGGGATAGCCCTCCATGATAGACACCAAGGGACCCCCCCCATAGGGCACAGCCCTCCAGGGCAGACACTGAGGTACCCCCCGCCCCCGCCATAGGGCATAGCCTCCAGGGCAGACACCAAGGGACCACCCCATAGGGCACAGCCTCCAGGGCAGACACTGGGGGACCCCCCCAATAGGGCACAGCCTCCAGGGCAGACACTGAGGGACCCCCCCCATAGGGCACAGCCCTCCATGATAGACACCAAGGGACCCCCCCCCCATAGGACACATCCTCCAGGACAGACACCAAGGAATCCCCCCATAGGACACATCCTCCAGGGCAGACACTGAGGGACCCCACCATAGGACACATCCTCCAGGGCAGACACTGAGGGACCCCACCATAGGACACAGTCTCCAGGACAGACACTGAGGGACCCCCCCCCATAGGACACATCCTCCAGGACAGACACTGAGGGACCCCCCCATAGGACACAGCCTGCAGGACAGACACTGAGGGACCCCCCACCATAGGACACAGCCTGCAGGACAGACACTGAGGGACCCCCCCCCATAGGACACAGCCTCCAGGACAGACACTGAGGGACCCCCCCATAGGACACAGCCTCCAGGACAGACACTGGGGGACCCCCCACCATAGGGCATAGCCTCCAGGACAGACACTGAGGGACCCCCCCCCCCCCCAATAGGGCACAGCCTCCAGGACAGACACTAAGGGACCACCCCATAGGGCACAGCCTCCAGGACAGACACTGGGGGACCCCCCCCCCCATAGGGCACAGCCTCCAGGACAGACACTGAGGGACCCCCCCCCAATAGGGCACAGCCTCCAGGACAGACACTGAGGGACCCCCCCCCCCCCAATAGGGCACAGCCTCCAGGACAGACACTGAGGGACCCCCCCCCCAATAGGGCACAGCCTCCAGGACAGACACTGAGGGACCGCCCCCTCATAGGGCACAGCCTCCAGGACAGACACTGAGGGACCCCCCCCCCACCATAGGACACATCCTCCAGGACAGACACTTAGGGAGCCCCCCATAGGGCACAGCCTCCAGGGCAGGTACAGGGCACCTTTTGTATGTAGGTTGCACATCGCCCTCCTGCAAGGCTTTCCCTCTTTCCCTGCACTGGTGTAAGGCATGCCTTTTCTTCCCTAACTTCAGCCTATTCCCAGTCGAATGCATGAAGAGTAAAAATCATTTACACACTGTTTTAGTGGCATGTCTTTTTTTTTTTTTTTTTTTTTTTTTTTACTAGCAAGGCTGGCCTCTTTTTCGTGTGCGTGTGCGTGTGTGTGTGTGGTGTGCGTGTGTGTCCATGTGACTTGTGCTATGGAGAGCACAGTGGGTAGGAGAGAGTTTTCAGAGCTGTTTAGTTGATAGTGTGACTCTTCCTTTCAGGGAGGGACTAACATGGAAAGGAACCTAGTTTTCTGGCACTGGGAGCGTGGGTCATGATCCTTATTCTCTTTAATACCTGGCCGAGGAAGCTGAAGAGATGTTGCCCAGGCCCAGCTTTCTGGTCACCTGAGGCAGCTGTCAGTGAGCATTAGAGCTCACCTGATCTGTGCCGAATGCCTGATCCAGGGCTCCGTGCCAGGACAGGGGTGCGGTGGGGAGGCGGGGGGCAGGAGCACACTCTTGGTTTGGAGCAGAGTCCCTCTGTGATGCCTCTGGGTGAAGATTAAGAACAGATGGGAAGACCTCGTGCACACCTTTGCTTAGCATGAGCTGCCTCCCAAGCTAGGCAGAGGCACATGCACGTGGCAGTGGGCAGTGGGGCCAGGTGACACATAGGGCACGTGGGCACACACCTGGAGAGCCATGGATGCCGTGGCCCTACCCCAGCTGGTCTGTACCTGGTGTTCCCATCCATGGGCGGCAGCTTGCCGTCCGTGGCATCCACTCTTCCGCCCTTTCCTCCTGGCCCCTGCCGCTTTATGTGGGCGCGGCATCTCCCCACTCTGGGGCTGTTCCCCTGGCAAGTTGAAAAAGAGACACAAGAAACTCAAGAGTTTCGTTTTAAAAGTGAAAATCTTTTTGGGTTACCACTTGAATATTTGTATATTAAATTCTGAAGTCAGAGTCAAAGCAGCTAAATTCTGGGGCTCCTATATTTGGTTCAGAGTTCAGTGTACGCTTATCTTAAAGTCTGGTTAGAGTAATGGGATCAGCTATGATTGGTTTTGTTTTTGCTTTTCTTAGAAGAATGAGGTCGTAGTTATCTTATTTTAAATTGCTCATTATAGTTTCAGTCTGCAAAAAATTGCTTCCCAACAGCCCTTGCCCCATGGAGTAGTCTAATGTGTAAAGTTAGCGAGGGACTAGTTGCAGACAATTTTAGCTAACTTAAAAATAAGCGCATCTCAAAGTCCTGTTTTTCGAAGCCTGAATTCGGTATTCCAGTGATGCACCTGCCCTCTAGAAGCCAACTGAGGGTTCCTACGGAGAATAAGTACCTATTCACCATGCTAGGATGTGGGGCGGGAGTGAAGAAGAGTGAAATGGCCATCTTCCCTTGTGGTTCCAGCATTTTCCGAGCATGCCGAGGGCAGAGGGTCCCTGTGTCTTCTTTGAAGATCAAGAAACAGGCCTGACGTCTAAGCTTGTGCTATGAACAGGGAGTATTGAAATCCAGTTTGTCCTGACGGCTTTCACTTTGCAGGCTTTGCTCTACAGATAGTCTGTTATAAATCTAATAAGATGGAATGCCTCCCTACAAGTAGCGAAGCTGAGATCACACAGCGTTGCCGGGGGCAGGGAGGGAATCAGTCACTGTTTGTGACTGCTGGTTTCATTAAAACTCCACCACAGTCGTGTTTCTGGGAGTTTTGCCTTCCTGTGAATTTTAATCCCCAGCAGCCATGGTTGTTGCTTTCATTCTTTTTGAAATGATGGTGGAAAGAGCTCACTTTCCCTCTGGGTTCTGGCTGACAAGTAGATACTGTGAGACTGCATTAGGCTGCATCTGTCCGCTCTGCGTTTCCGCCCTGAGTGAGCTCTGAGCAGCAGGAGGGAGGGAGCCAAGGGGCCCTGTGCAGGTGACAGCCAGAGGGGAGGGGCTCGCCATGACGAGGAGATCAGTTCAACAAAGGACTGTGTTTGTTTTCTGAGCTGAGAAGCACCCCGAAGCCCTGTGGGTTGTATGTTTATAGGTTAACCTGCTGGTGGCGTTCCCAATCTGCGGACAGTGGCCCAGGGATGCTCTCGGGGCACCTTTCCCTGTGTACACAGCTCCGGGTCCCCAGGGCAGAGTCCTGAATCTGTACCTGCCCAGATGTTTGTCCTGGTAGAGGGACTTTGCTTGCATGTGGCAGCAAGGAACACCGTGTTAGGAAGGTGTGCTCCGGGTAGTATCTCCCTAGCCTTGAGGGGGCCTGATTTTACCTTAGGATATTTAGTGTCTGCAGGAAGTCGGCGTCTCTAGGCGACATCTTTCAAAAGTGACGGTTTGATGACAATCAGGCCGCACGGAGGCAAGCCCAGACCAGCTCTTCTGAGTGTTCTCCCCATGCCACCTCTTCCAGTCCTCACAGGAACCCTTGGGGCAGGTGCCACATTTAACCCAGCACGGAGAGGTTAAATATTTAGGTGCAAGTGCGCCGGCAGCAAGCAGGCGGGCAGAGCAGGGTTTATCAGCCAGGCAGCCTGGCCTGGGCACTGCCCTCCAGCCAGCGTGCTGTGGGATGCCTGTGAGTCTTCGGAGGCCAGCGCTGCCCTGATGAAGGACATGGCAAGAGCTTGCTTATGTTTATCCCACCATCCCCAAGAAGTTCATTTAAGTTGGTTGTTCAGAATTAAGTTTTTGCCATGGGAAAGATACAGGTGAGATGCTTGGTGTGTGCAGCTAGCCCTGACGGCCCTCCCTGCCCCTCCTGCGCACACGCTGCTGCCGGGCCTGGTGGGTGCCCCCTCTCCCTCGGCCCACCCAGGCCTCCTGCCTTGCCTGTGCCCACACATCTGCCAGGAGCAGCACCCCTGCTGGAAGGCAAGCCTGCAGGTGCACCTGCCTGGGTAGGGTCTTGCCTCAGCCCCTCCTCTCCTCCCTCCTTCCCTGGGTGTGGGCCTACCTCCTGCCACCTCTGCAGCTCTTCTATCCCCGTGCTCCTGGCTGGAATTGAGTCCCACCCCCCTTGTGAGGGCTGTAGGTGGGTGGGCGTGTTTGTGGACACGGCTTTTCATCTGTGGGGAGAGCAGACAGGTCCTGTCCCCAGTGTCTGGATGCTGATCTGCTCTCTCTGCTGCTGTAAATCCTTGCTGTGTGTGACCACAGGTGTGACTGGGCAGACCTGCCTAGAGCCCGAGGTCCCACTGCCCTGGACTCCAAGCGATTCCTGTGGGGCTCTGCCATCCAGGCCACTTCCGCTGCCATGGGACAGTGGATGGGGAGGCTGGCTGTGGGCTGCAGGCTGCAATGGCCCAGCCCAGGTGGGCCAGGGAAGACCAGCGCTGTGGTCTCCATCCTGGAGGCTGGGGCAGCCTCAGTCCAGAGCTATCTGCTGGGGTCACTGCAATGGGGCAGGTGGTTTCTGCCTGGGGACTCTTCCTCAGGGTGGGCCATGGGGGGCAGCGGCCCAGCACACCCTTCCATCCACATGGGGCACTCATGAGGGGCAATCATGTTCATTTTGCTTGTTCACTGCCAGCGCCAGTTTGAGGTTGCCGAATGCCATTTGGTTGGCCAATGCCTGTCTCTGTCCCTTGTCTGGGCTGGGGGCTTTACTTACAGAATGGAAGAATGAGGAGTTTTACCTTACAAAATTATACAGTTGATGTTACGTTTAACATCGTGGACACGATGTGATTCAAATTTCACACAAGTCACAGACATGCGGGGTGACTGGCGTGTCTCATCTTGAGTAGGAAGAGGCTGTGAGCAAGCTGAAATCCTTTCTTCCCTATTTACAAGTGGTTCTGGGTGGTCGTGGAAACCGGCTGAGTCCTCAGCAGTGGGAAGCGAGGTCCAGGAACGGGATTGATGCCCTGGTGAGGCCATTCCTCATCCCCTGCACCGCCTGTGACCATGAAAGGGCTTGGGCCAGGCTGTTTTTGCAGGCTGGATCTTCCCAGAAGCCTAGGGGTTTGAAAGGTGTGTGTGCTGGGTGCCCGGGGGCTGAGCTGGACCTCCAGGCTCTCGCAGGAGAGGGTGTGGTGGCCACCTGGAAGCTGGCTGTGCAGGGGCAGCAAGGGTGTGAAGCTCGCCAGTCGGCTCAGGCCTCTCATGTGAAGAAGGACCCAGCAAGATGCGGGAGATGTTCCTGGACACACACTGCCTGCCCCCGTCACCTTGCCAACGCCACTGAAGGTCGGCGCCCACAGAGAAGGTCGGCGCCCACAGAGAAGGGCAGCGCCCTTGCACGCTCACAGTTACCTGGAGCACACGTGCTCAATCCCACGCGCGCTCACTCACATTCAGAACGCACACTTGGGTGCACAAGCACGTTGATGTGCATGTTCCTCCGTGCGGGCAGCCCTGTTGTCTTGGAGCAGCGGGCCCTGTAGCAGAAGGCTTGTGCCGCCTCCCACCCTGAGCACGCCACGTGGGCTCTCAGGCTGTGGCACCTCAGGGACCCAGCCCCCCATCCCTGCTGGCCCTACTCTGTCGGGGTTGCCTCTGCCCGTCTGATGTAATCCTTTTCATCTGCTTTCCTACCTCTCAGCCACTTTTCATTTTCCTTTGTTATCACCTCTTGCTCTGAAGTGATGCGCATTTGTTGTAGAGCGGCAATCAGTCCCGACCTTTTTGGCACCAGGGACCGGTTTCGTGGAAGATGGTTTTTTCTGTGGACGGGTGGGGGACGCAGGAGAATGGTTTCCGGATGAAACTTCCACCACCTCAGATCATCAGGCATTAGATTCTCATAAGGAGCGTGCATCCTAAATCCCCCACACGCACAGTTCACAACAGGATCACACTCCTGTGAGAATCTAATGCCACCACTGATCCGGCAGGAGCTTGAGCTCTGGCGGGAATGCTCCCTAGCCTGCCACTTACCTCCTGCTTTGTGGCCCATTTCCTAACAGGCCAGGGACTGCTGCTACCCGTCCACGGCCAGAGGTGGGGACCCCTGTCGTAGAGGGATTGAAGAATACACAAGGACTACAGTGTGACGTGGGTGGCATCCCGTGGGCGCCAGTCCTGCTGTGCCAGCGCAGTCACTCATGGAGCACAGGCGTCCGGTGGCTGCCTCACACGCACACCCCGCTCTATGCCTCGGGCGTCCGGTGGCTGCCTGGCACGCACACCCCACTCTATGCCTCAGGCGTCCGGTGGCTGCCTGGCACGCACACCCCACTCTATGCCTCGGGCGTCTGGTGGCTGCCTCGCACACACTCCCCACTCTATGCTTTGCTCATCCTTTCCCTGGCCTGAGCCTCATCCTCCAGGAAGAACCACCAGCTGGTGGAAGCCCCACTCTGGAGCCAGCCCGGAGCCCCTGATTCACTAAATTTCCTCCACAGAAAGTTTCTTGGGCCACTCTGGTTGCCAGGATGCCTGCTTACCCTGTACCCTCTCACCGTCCCCTCTTCCTCCATAAGGGGAGCAAGACCAACAAAAAGCAACCCACCAGTGGCCGGGTGAGGCAGCTCACGCCTGTAATCCCAGAGCTTTAGGAAGCTAAGGCGGGAGGATCACGTGAGCCCAGGGGTTTGAGACCAGCCCCAGCAACAGAGCAAGATCTTGTTTCGTCAAAAAAGAAAAAAACGTATCTGGGTGCAGTGGTGTGCACCTGTAGTCCCAGCTACTCAGGAGGCTGAGGTGGGAGAATGGCTTGAGCCCAGGAGTTCGAGACCAGCCTGGGCAACATAGCAAGACCCCCTTCTCTACAATTTTGTTTTTTTAATTAACTGCCATCTATTTGGGAGTCTGAGGTAGGAGGATCACTTGAGCCCAGGAGCTCAAGCTTACAGTGAGCTATGATTGCGCCACTGCACTCCAGCCTGGGCAACAGAGCAAGACCCTATGTCTAAAATAAACAAGACACTGGGACAAGAGACAACTGGTAACGGAACAATCACTGGGGACAGCAGACAGACCATGACCGGGACATGTGCGGCCACAGAGGGTGGCAGAGAGGCTCTCCCAGGCAGGCAGGTGGCAGAGCTCCTCACACCTGTGGAGGCCTGGCACTTCCCCCGGGCTGGCCCAGGGGTTTGTGTGGAAGCCGAGGAAAGTGTGTGCAGACAGAACCCTGGAGCGTGCGAACGAGAGCGGAGCCATCTCAGAGGAGCGGAAGGACGTGCGGGAGCCCTGGAGCCTGGGCTGGGTCCCAGGACAGAGGTGCTCTGGGTTTGCGGGAGTCCCTCTCAGGGCGTCTGGTCAGTTGCACCTTCCCACACTCGTCAGCGCCAGGCCAAATTGTTCCTTTTCACCTTTTCTGATACCGTGAGTGAAATGGGAAGTGTTCACTAGTGAGCTTGAACATTTATCCCCATTTCTTTTTAAACAGTTCTTCTGTGCATCTTGTTCTTTTCTGCCCAACGTTTTAGTGGGCTGCCTGTCATGTTCTCATTAATGGATAACAACCATTTATATAAAATTTGTATGTCATAAATACTGCAGTTTTTCTTTTACCTTCTGCCTTTTGTTATTAAGACAAACATTTTATGTCGATGTCAGTTTTTGAAATATGAGATATAATTGATACTCGGTAGAATGCCAGCCCTTAAGGGTGCTGTTGGGTGGCTGTGCCCTTCCCTGTAGACAGTCAGCAGGTCGGACACTCCACCCACTAGG
This sequence comes from Pan troglodytes, assembly GCF_028858775.2. Lineage (NCBI taxonomy): Eukaryota > Metazoa > Chordata > Mammalia > Primates > Hominidae > Pan > Pan troglodytes. The sequence goes on along the minus strand of NC_072411.2, from coordinate 141,372,568 downwards.
GCGTTTCCTCCGGCCTCGGCACCCCCAACCCTACCTCACCCCCGCAGAGGCAGCCTTCTTCTGATTTTCATCCTTGTGCGTTAGTTTTTTCTGTTTTAGGGCTTCATGTGAATATAGTCAGCCCTTCATATTTTTGGGTTTCACCTCCACTGATTGAGCCAGCGGAGGATCAGAGCCTGGAGACACTGAGGGCCAACCACCCGTATTTCCACGCCAGGCTGTGGTGGAATGTGCGGATCTGGAGCTGCAAGTGCAGAGGCTCAGCGGAGGGTCTTTCAGTCTTGCCTCTTCTCTCTGCTCTTTCACCCTCTGCCAACACCTGCTGTTTAGCAGTTCACCTGTGTTTTCTTGTGTACACGTAGGTTGTTATTTTTTATGGTTAGGTGGTATTCTCTTTGATGAACACACATCATTTCTCCAAGTGTCCACCTTCGAGGGAACATGTGGGTTGCATCAAGGCTGGTCTGTGACCAGAGCTCCCATGCACATTCTTGTACAGGCTTTTTGTGGGTGTGCTTCCGTGTTTCGGATAAATAGCTAGGAATGGGATTGCTGGGTCTCAGGGCAGATGTGCGTTTAACTTTATAAGGAAGTGCCCAGCAGTTTTCTGAAGTGGTTGTACCATTTCACGCTCTCTTCACTGTCTTTATGTCGTTCTCAAAATAGCATTTCCAACTTGCAAGATAACATAACTCTTCTTGCGTATTTTCTTCTAGCAAGCCAATGGCTTTTGTTTTTAATGTTTTCCACTTCGAAGGTAAGACAATGCCCAGAGCCCGGAATGGCCCTGACTTCTTTTTTTGGACTGAAATAGCAGCAGTGCAGGGCAGGGCAGTGCCCAGGGCCACACCAGGGCAGACGTGTAGGGCCTGGGCTGGTTTCTTGGGTCTTCATTGGGTCTCTGTGTGTGTGTGGAGCCTGGGCTCTGACCGTCTGTCTCCTCCTTCCACTTGCAGCAACAGCAGGAGATGCTGGCCATGAAGCACCAGCAGGAGCTGCTGGAACACCAGCGGAAGCTGGAGAGGCACCGCCAGGAGCAAGAGCTGGAGAAGCAGCACCGGGAGCAGAAGCTGCAGCAGCTCAAGAACAAGGAGAAGGGCAAAGAGAGTGAGTGTGGGCACGGAAGGCCGGGCAGAGGGAGGGAGGCCGGGCAGAGGGAGGGGTGCGGGCACGGAAGGCTGGGCAGAGGGAGGGAGGCCGGGCAGAGGGAGGGAGGCCGGGCAGAGGGAGGGGTGCGGGCACGGAAGGCTGGGCACAGGGAGGGGTGCGGGCACGGAAGGCTGGGCAGAGGGAGGGAGGCCGGGCAGAGGGAGGGAGTTGGGGCATGGACTCCAGAAAGTGGGGGGCAGAAGGAGTGAGTGCAGGAGGGCACTGGGGCAGCACACGGGGAGTAGGGAAAGATCTAGGGGCAGCTGAGCCTCACCATGGTGACTCTTGCCACTTTGCCTGTGCTGGGTTTCTAAGAAGCAGGCCAGGAATGGGACCCCCACCCCCTGACAGGGACAGTGAGTGTGACAGTGTGTCAGCCCACCCATGGTTAGCTCCCCCGGTGAACCAGAGTCCATGGATTTATCTTCATCCAGGGCTGCAGGATTCAATATTAACATCAAAGCAAGGGGCATTCAGCCCGACTTTTGGTTTGATTTAAACATTTTAAAGACTATTTGGCAGGATTCCTAATAGACTTAAAAATATTAAAAGCCATAAAGCATGCCAGATGCACAGTGAATTTCATCTGTGAGTTCTGCCCTGCATTTTTCAAAGTACTTTTCTTTCGGGAGCATTTTATAAGTGCCTTCAAAGCAGGTGTGAGGTTGTAGAGTGACCCACGGCCCAGTGAGGGCCAGCAGCGTGCTCTTGCTATCTGCTCCTTCCACTCTGAATTTTGCCTTCTGTGGGGGCTGTGTTTGTACATCTGGAGACCAGCGTGGTCTGTTTTCTTCTAAGGAGAGCCCACACTTCATACTATCCAGGAGAACATTGTATTTGCTGTTTCCCCCTTTGGAAAGTTAGAGGGACGCATCTACTGAGGAAAAGGTCACAGTGTCGCCCCTGCTGACTGTGGGCTGCTCTGCACGAGGACGGTGCCCAGCGTCTCCAGTGTGTCTGAGCCCTGGCGTGTCCCCGGGGTGCAGGGTCCACCGTGGGGCTGAGTCAGCTCTGAGCATCCTCTCAGATCTTCACTTAAAAGAGCCCTTGGCTCACTGTGTGTTTATATCCTTTCCATGGACAACTTCTTGTTTTAAGTGACACAGACAGTCAGGATCTAATCACCAGAGTGAAGGGACTTTCATAGACACTCCGAGTTTCTGCCCAGGACTTACATGCTCAGTTAAACTTGTCTGTTCCCTGGTAATACTGAAAAGGAGTCGAGGTATACATTTTCCTCAGGTAACAGGATTCCAGGTAAGGAGAGTAGAGGGATTTACTCTTGTAGGGCTGCCATGAGTAAGAAGAGAAGTCTTTATGCACTTCCCCCTTCCCCAAAGATAACTCCTCTCCTGATGTTTAACATGGAAGATTAATTTTGCCTGCTTTTGAAATGTATGTAAATGGAACCCTTAATATGTAGGATTTTTGCGTTTTGCTTCTTTCTGTGGACATTATGCTTGTGAAATTCATCCCCATTTTGCATTTAGCAAGAGGTCATTCATTATCTATTATATATTGCTGCATGGTGTCCCATTTATAAATGCACCAATGTAGTCATTTCTTCTAAAGTTGTTAGATATTTGGCTTGTTTCCTAACCAGAGCTATTAAAAGCAGTATTGCTATGTGCATTCTTGTACATGTTTCTTGGTACATGTGGGCAAATGTGAAGTGGAGTTGTTGAACTTTGGGGCATGCATGTTGTCAGTGTTCATACGTGATGCCCAAAAGTTTTCAAAGTAGTGTACCAGTTTACACTCCTACCAGCCATGTACAGGGGTTCCTGTGGCTCCATGTCCTTGTCAACACTTGCTGGTGTCAGTCACTTTAATTTCAGCTCCTCCTCATGCCCTCAGCTACATTTCTTTGATTACCAATAAGATAGTTTATTTTCGTAAGTTTTTTTGCCGAATGAATATTCCCCTTTTTGTGAAGTGCTTGTTCCAGTCTCTTGCCCATTTTTCTGATGCGAGGTCTCCCTTTTTCTTGATTTGGAGTTGTTCTTTATATATTATGGAATCAACCCTTGTCCAGTTGTACATGCTGTAAATCTCTTCTTCCACTCTGTACTTTGCCTGTTCACTCTCTTAATGTTATCTTTCAGGCACAGAAATTCTCCCTTCTAATACAGTTTCAGTCTTTTCCTTTAGATGATTTTGTGCCTTAAGAAATCTTTCCTTTCTTCAGAATCTTGGATACATCCTCTTTAATTATCTCCTAGGAGCTGATTGTACCTGGAATTGATACTAGTGGGGTTTTGTTTGTGATTGCATTGACTCTGTGGTTCAAATTAGGAAGACCTGATATTTTTACAACATTGATTATTTACCTTCTTTAATTTTTCTTAATAATTTCTTAATAGTTTTATGTTTAGGAGGCTTGCATATATTTGATTAAATATATTTCAAGCCATTTGATGGCTTTGGTTGCTATTGTGAATGGCTTGGTTTTTATAATTTTGAAAAGCAGTCAGTTTTTGACCATTGACTTTGTGTCCAGCAACCCTGTTAAACTCAGATATCCTAATCATTAATAGATTGTTTTGAATTTTCAACATTTAGAATCCTGTCATCTATAAATAATGACAAGATTGCCTCTTTTCTGATTGGAATACCTTTTATGTCTTTTACTTGCTTATTATATAGAATGGGCTGAGATTGCCAATATAGTATTGAATTGTGGTCCTGATGGCAGGAACATTTGTCTGGTTCCCAGTTTCCTGTTAGGTGCCATGTTTTCTGTAGGGGCTTTGTTTGTATTTTTTACTCATTTGTCTACTTGTTTTTGACAGGTGCTATTTATCAGATCATGGAAGTTTCACTTCCATTCCTTGTTTGCTCGGGGTTTCAATATGAATGGATATTGATTTTTGTCAGGTGCTGTTTCAGCATCTTTTGAGATGATTGTATGATTTTTTGGCTTTATGTGGTTAATGAAGTAAAGCATATGGATTTATTTGAATATAAATTCTAACTGGCATTTTTAAAATAACCCCAGTCAACTTGATTGTAATATATTATCTTTTATGTAGTGAAAACTTGGATTTGCTAACATTTTATTTTGTATGATTGCAACTGTGTTCCTGAGGCAGATTGCCAAACAGTTTCCTTTCTCATAATGTCCTCGTCAAGTTTTGGTGTCATGACTGTGCTGGCCTCAGAATGAGTTAAGCATCATTCCTCTCTCCTTTTGTATTCTCTGGCAAAGTTTATTTAACATGGATATTACTTTTTCCATAAATATCTTGTGAAACTTACTGCTAAAGCCATCTTAACCCTAAGATTTCATTTGTGCAAAGGTTTTTGATTACTTATTCAATTTTTAAAATAGTTCCTGGGACATTTTTCCCCCCCGGCTCACTTTAGCTAAGTTGTATTTTTTTAAAAGAAATATATGCCTTTGTTATACATTTTTGTATTTTTGACTTAGTGGTTTTTGGTGTCGTGTCCTTTTCTGGTGTTTTTTATGTCTGTCAGACCTTTAATGATGTCCTCTTTTACACTCCAGATATTGGTTGTTTGTGCTTTTTCTCTTTATTGCTGCTGTTTTGTTTTGCTTTTGTTTTTCTTGGTCACTCTCTCCAGAAGTTTAGCAGTTATTCTTTTCAAAGACTAGCTTTTGACTTTATGGATGATGTTTGTTGAATATCGATTTCATTAATTTCTAGTATTTTTATTTTTCTATGTTCTGTTTTCTTAGGGTGTATTGTGGTTTTTGTAGCTTTTTGATATAGATACATAGAGCATTGATTTCAGCTCTCTCTTCTAACATATGCTTATATAGCTATACATTTTCCTCTAAATGCAACTTTATCTGCATCCCATAAGTTTTGATGCGTAGTTTGACAATCTTTGTCTTTCAATTAGTTTGGCCCATTTACATTTAATGTAATTATTGATATATTTATGCTTAAATCTATCATTGTACAATATGAATTATAATTATCTCAACTATTGTAATGCACTTGTCTTGCTTTTAATGTATGTTTTTAGTGATATATATATATATTTTTTTTTTTTTCACCAGCTTGGTAATCACTATTTTGCTGTTTCTTTACTGATTATCAGTAGGATTTCAACAACTGTCTTTAATCTATCACAGCCTTATCTAAATTAATACTTTTGCCAATTCTGGCAAAGTAAGGGTCTGGGATACTTTAACTCTTAATTTATATACTATTTTGACCTGTATTTAACTCTAAACTTATCTTTAACATCACAAGACATTGTTGTTATTATTTTATATAGTCAAGATTTACTCATAAATTTATCCTTTCCACTTTTATTAATTTCTGCATGTCTGAACTTTCATCTGTGATATTCTTTGTTTACCTTAATGTGGGTCTAATGGTGATGAATTTTCTTTCTGTTCAAAATGTGATTTCAGGTTAATCTTTGAAGGTTATTTTTGCTGAGTATAGAATTCTAGGTTTGTATTTATTTTCTTTCAGCACTTTGAGAATGCCATTCCATTCTCTTCTGACTTCCATTGTTAATCTCCAGAAATGAGCTATCCATCCTATTGTTCCTTCTTTGGAAATAATCTTTCTTCCCTGGCTATTTTTAAGATTTTGTCTTTGGTTTTTTGAAGTTCTTCTTTAATGTGCTTAACTGTAGTTGCTTTCATTTTAATGTCTTCTTTTTGGGATTTGTAATTCCTAAATCTGTTGTTTTATACTGTTATGAATTCTTAGACCTGATTATTCTCAAACTTCACCTCAACAAATACTGACTTTGCCCCAGTCTCTCCATTTAATCTATCTGGGATTTAGTTATACACCTGTGTTGGATTAGCTTTCAGTATCCCCTAAGTTTCTTAAGTTATTTTTGTGTCTTTGTTTCCTTTTTCTTTTGCCTCAGTGTGGGTATTTTCTTCCAATTTATCATCCACTTCCCTAATTTGTGCTTTACCTGCACCATAATCTGCTGTTAAACTCATCCATTGGATTTTACATTTATTTGGTTTTCAGTTCTAGGATTTTCATTTGGCCCTTTTTCATAGTTTTCCATAGACTTTCTTGATCTTATTTTTTTCTGCACGTAGTGCAGTTATTTTGGAGTCTGACTGGTAACACTCTCTGGCCCTGTGGCAAGGCTTTCCTGCCTGTTGTTTCTCTCATTTTTTTTTTGGTCAGATTGTGTTTATTTCTATGGTTGGATATTTTAGGTTGCATGTCTGACTTTGCACTGTTGTGATGACGGGGGACCTGGGATGGTGACACATTCTTTTTGAGTGGACTTTGTTTTCCTTCTTGTAGTTGACCAGAAGTGGCCAAGTTTCTTAAGCATCTGAATGCAGTCAGGTCTGGAGCTGATTCTGAGTTGGGTTTCAGGCCTTCAAAGGCCTGGTGGATTTCTGGCCATCGTTACTCATAAGGCATATCCCTTTGAGGTCCTACGCACAAGCTCATGAGGTTTACTGGGGTCCTTTAATTTTCCTCAGTTTTTGTGGCCCTATCAAGGGCCTCTTCCGAAACCCACTATTGACTCTAGAGAACAGGCTACCCAAGGGTGGGGTCCTGCTCCCCGCGGTCCCTGTTTCTGACCTCGGCCCTGGTGTTCCACACTGCCCTAGTTGCTCTCTGTGCCTTCACACGGAAGGCTAGGGTGCTTTGTCTAGATCTTCTGACCATTTCCAGTAGGTTTAATTGAATTACCTGAATAAAAATTCTTGAAGTTACATTATTGAAAACACCATGTGCTTGGAGTACTCCAGGTTTCCTAACCTGTTCTTTATACTGTTTATGTTCTTTGTTTTGTCTGGAGTGAAAGGATATGTTAATATTTGGTGTGTTTGGTGATTTGCCTTCATATAATTTTTAGATTGTGAAATTGGCATTTTGCTTTTAATTAATCTGCACTAGATTTGAAGTTTTTCCAAATAGGACATTTTTGTTCATTTGTTTGTATTTGAAATCCTTGTGTTCTAAAAAGAATTAAATAACTATTAAGTAAATTCAGTTTGTAAGTTTATTTTTAATGTAATGAATGTTATAACTAATGCTAAATTAGAATTGGGATATAATCTAAACTGTATTATTATGCCTATATTATTTTGTACATTTTTATAAATATTTGCTATTTCAGACTAGATATATTTTTCCTAAGAGTACATAGCTAATGCACTCTCTGAGTTTTTAGTTTATTCCTCTATTTAGCTGTTTCCAAGTTCTTAGTAATTGTTTTTGTCCATAAAACTAACACTTTTATCAATTATCACAGCATTTTACTCTTGAAATAATAAATGCACTTTAAATGTTTTTTCACTTTAACTGGTAGAATTTCAAGGTAGAAGGCCTCTGAGGAGGGTTTATATTCCCTTGTAGGTCTAATTTTTGCATCAGGATTTGAAAGTGAGTACCAAATCTGCATGATGGCCCTGGCTTCTGTCACATTGATTAGATAAGGTGGTGACTTAATCCCCAGGGATTGCCCACAGGGGAGAGCTTCCAGACTTGGCTGCAGAGGCCTTGAGGAGACGGGGCTGCATAGGGGAGAGCTTCCAGACCCGGCTGCAGAGGCCTTGAGGAGACGGGGCTGCATAGGGGAGAGCTTCCAGACACGGCTGCAGAGGCCTTGAGGAGACGGGGCTGCATAGGGGAGAGCTTCCAGACATGGCTGCTTGAGGAGAAGGACCCTGCAGACAGGGCTGCGGGCACGCCTGGTCTTTGCATGCAGATCCGGGCCCTCTCGGTAGTGGACGGCTGTGCTGTGGGTCTCTGTTCACTCCAGGGTGTTCTGCCAAACTGATCCCAAGTGGAACCCGGCTGGCAGTGTTCTTGCTTCTGAAGCTGCCTAGTGCGTTGCCTGGGTTGGGGACCAGGAGCGCAGCTGAGTCCTCTGGCTTCACGTGTGAGGAATCTGAGTATCTTAGGGGCTCCACGGCCTGCTGGGCGGGGCCCACCCTGTGGGGTTGCTTTCCACTTTAGAAAGCTGCCTTCCGTAGACAACAGCACGTGGTCCCCGTGGGAGCCCTGTGCGCGGGGCTTTGACGTGTCTGGCCTGTGCTGGTGACGCTGCAGTGCAGGAGGCGTGCGTGGGACCCACATCACGGGTGTGCGCCACGGGCCCAAGCACTGGGGCCTCTGCCTGGGGTCCGGCCTCCCCTCCATGCTTCTGTGGTTCGCCGGTAGCCCAGGGTGTATCCTATGTATTTTTCTTTGGAGTAGGGAAAATAGTTGCTTATCAAAGAATTGAAGTTTGAAATTTAAATATCAGCTGGGTGATTTGTGCCACAACTAACCAACAAATAAGAGTTTTTCAGATTGCTAAAAAGCAGCTTGGTCTAGATTACTTCCTCAGAGTTTACCAGACTCTTCCAATAAAAATACCATCTTGAGGCTCACAGAATATGAAAAGACTTCACTTCAGAAAACATTTTGGATCCGTTTACCAGCCCGAAACAATCCCTGCGCTGCATCCGAAGCGCCGTCCACCCTTAACTGGAGCTCTGGAATGTTCCTGCTCCCCTCTAGCCCCATCACAGGCGGCAGTCCCGGTGGTTTTCACTGAGGATTTGGGTGGTCAGATTTTATTATTAATAATAAACTGTGTACAGTTGGGTACTTGGCAAGCTTGCGTCGGCTCTGCAGCCCTCAGAGTGTGGTCTTGTGGTGAGGACGCAGGGCCGCAGGCCCCTGTGGTGGACGCCACTCGGGGGCTCTTATGTAAGCGGGGCCCAGGGGCCGGCGTCTTCCCCCGTGAAGGAGGTTCTTGTCTGTGCAGGCTGGAGGAGCAGCGGCGGGCCGGCGCGGGGGACACGAAGCACCTCCAGCATCTAAGCATTTGAAAACACGGTGCACAGCATCTGTTTATTCTCTTGGGTTTTTTTTTAAGTGAATTTCTTATTGAGTATCTAATAAATATCATTACACTTATAAACATTTACATTACTTTTAATTTTAAATAATTCTGCACTTTTATTTATTGATACCAAGTAATGCAATTCATTTGACAGAACGGTGGCAGTTTTCATCATGTTTAGCAAGAACACACTGTCTTTAACCAGCAAGGTTTTGATTGAGATTAACGGCACTTGGGAATCTAAGACACAGCTCTTCACATAAGCTCGGGGAAGGAGCAGGAGCAGGAGCAGGCTGGACTCGGCCCGAGCAGTGTGGAGCGAATACAGCCCCGCTTTCTCTCACCGCGGTCCACATGCGCAGCCCTGCAGGGAGTGGAGGGAGGTCACTGAGCAAGTCCTTTGCTTTGTGTAAAAATGACGTGAAAGGCTGATCCTGAAAGTCATTAGGTGTCCCTTCCGTGAAGTTGTGCCTTCCTCAGAGGCAAGGGGGTGGGGAGAAAAAGGAGCACTTTCAGGCAGAAGCCAAGCAGAACCTGCCACAGCTCTGTCGTCTGGACTCGCCAGGTCCAGGCCGCGGCCCTCCGGGAACACAGCCGTACCTCCCCACCTGCCCCACCCCACCCAGAGCTGCTGTCCTCGTCTCTCTGCCCCGCTCAGCTGTTACTCGCTCGCTCATTCCTTAGGTCTCGGGTGCACTCTCTGCCCCCTGGTATGGGAAGAACTTGGCCTCTTTTATCCACCTCTTCATCTCTGCTGGCCAGAACGGGCTGGCGTCTCATAGAGCCTCTGTAGAAGCCTCCATGCAGGGGATGAGTGATACTCAATGTGAATTAAGAAAAAAAAAAAAAGTAAAAGTAAAAATTAGGGAGATCTGCTATCCATTTGTTGAATGGGTTTTTTCATTCTAGAACTTTAAGTGAGAAACCTGTTGACAGATGAGCGTGTGCATAACCAGAAGTGCAGAAACGGGGTGGGGGTCAGAATCAGCCCCTCATTTTGAATACTCTCCTAGTAAAGTCTGAAAGATGAAAAGAAGATTCCTTGGTGGTTAAAAAGGTCATGAATCGATGACTTACCTTCCTTGTGTTTCCTGCTGGCCAGGCCTATGCTGGGCATGGGTGGGGTGTGAACCCCAGTCATGTCTGCCCCCCACTGCATGGGGCATGAACGCCAGTCATGCCCAGCACCCAGCCCTGCATAGAGGGAGCCAGGCAGGACCCAGACTTGTGGCCAAGTCACCCTTTGCCACCGAATGGTGTTTGCAGAAGCAGGGAGAGGGCGTGGGTCATAAAGTGTGTCCTGTTCCTGGAGTGCGCACCCTCCCCCGTGGAGGGCCAGTGGATCCACAGTAACAGCTGTCCCTGGGAACTGGTGTTTTGAGGAGGTAAGGCTGACTGCACTGAGTTTGGGTCTACTGGGAAGTGTTGAGGGCGTCCTCGTCCCGCACACCGAGAACCTGCTTCTTGTCCTGCTCTGCTGCCTCCACTCAAGGACGGCCGTGTAGGGGGACCTGCAGGGCAGTCCCCTCCAACAACTGGCCATCTGGGTCCTCATCCTGTCACTGTCACCAGCATCATTGTGCGGTTGGACTACTTCCCTGCACTGTCAGCAGCATGGGTAGTACCCAAAAAAATGTTATCCGTGTAAAGGCAAAAAATTGAAGTTACCCATTTCACTTCTTACTTCTTTTATCAGTAAAGTTAAGCTGATTTAACATACTCATTGGCAAATTTGCCTTCTCCTTTTGAAATTCGCCTTCTGTGTTCTCTGCTCACTTATCTTCCCCACCGCCCGGCCTTTCCTTTTATTCCTAGTTGTGGAGGCAGTTTGTATATTTACGAGGTTAACTCTCTGGTTTATGTCTGGGTCTGTTTTTCCAAAGTTAGCAGCCTGTTGCTGATAATCTTTCAGGAATGCCAGTGCTCACATGCCTGGGAATGGTAGAAGCGAATGGTTTCCATAGGTGTGTGATCTTTTGACCAGTCCCCTTACAGACAGACAATTCAGCTAAAAGTGCTTATAAGTGATGTTCAAGTCTAACGCTGGGTGCCCTGAAGAAGCATCCCTCCTGTCCCCCCACCCCCACCCTACCTGGGGCAGTGCTCACCGCAGTCACAACTTAGGTGATGAGACCATCTTCAGCAGCATGAGCTGGGGGACGTCACAGGCACAGCTTGACTCGGGCAATGACATGATTTTCTCAGACCGCCAGAGAGCCCCGAGCCTGAAGCCTCATGCATCACGGTGGGCCTTCCCAGACTCATGCTGGTGGTTGTGTAGTTAATGTCTTTGTGTTTCCCTGGCTGGGCTAGTGCAGGCCCCACCACAGCCTGGGTAGACCCTGTTTCCAAGCGTCTCATTGCTGACTGACCCTTGACCAGACATTGAAGTTCCACCTTGATGTAATGGGAGTGGGGTTCTGCTGTAGGGAACACAGAATGAGCCTAACTAACAAAAACTCCATTTGTGAGTGGCAGCAAAGACATTTGGTATGTGATGAAGGTGGCAAGGAAAAGACATCTTTCTAATGATATTAATCATTTATTAGCAGTTGGTCAGAATATCCATAGAGCCTTATATGCCAAATCCATTTCTGAGCCATCAGAGTGAGTCATGAAAAAATTTAGCAAATAACCAAATGAATGAAAACCCAACACCAGAACCAAGGATAAAATTAAAATGATTGCTTATTAACCATTGAAAGGAAGAACAATGGCAGAGTTTTAAGGAAAGGGAAAACTCACAAAGGAAAAACTAAAATAGACTTTATAAAAACAAGCATTTGAACATTTTACCCAAATTGTAAAAGGAAACAAGAGGCAGGGTAAATGTTTGCACACACACACACGGAGCAGCCGAGAGCCACGAACCAGGGCGCCCGTGAGACTTGGTAACTGAGCCAACCTCACCTGAGGCGCACCTGGCCGCCTTTGTGTCCATCCACAGTCGGGGGATGAGAATACCTATTTATAGCTCTCATGCGAGGCCGAACCAGGCCAGGGCTGGCATATACTAGGCTCTCGATACAGCCATTATCATAAGAAACCCACGCAACTCCAGTGGATACAAGTATGAAACACACACATACACACACACACAGAGACCCACAACACCACTGTGCACATCACCGGAAGATTCTAAGAACACATAAGCCAAGGACATGAATTATCTTGCAAGAGAGGAAATCGGCGTGTGTCCAGTGGTGCTCAGGGATGCCTCACAGTGATGCCTGCTGGCTTTTGGATTTGGGCAAATGGTGATTTGAGGACCAGCAGGAGGAGCAGCTGCCCCTGCTGCAGGTGGATGGGTGGTTCAGGGGGTCAGCGTGTAGAGAAGTTTTGTTTTTCTTTTTTGTCTTTTGAGACAGGGTCTAAACTCGCATTGCGAAGGGTGGAGTGCAGTGGCACAGTCTTGGTTCACTGTAGCCTGGACTTCCCGGGCTCAGGTGATTATCTCACCTCAGCCTCCCAAGTAGCTGGAACTACAGGCACATGCTACCACACTCGGCTAATTTTTGTATTTTTAGTAGAGACAGGGTTTCGTCATGTTGTCCAGGCTGGTCTCGAACCCCTGGGGTCAAGCAGTCTGCCCTCCTCAGCCTCCCAAAGTGCTGGGATTCCAGGTGTGAGCCTTCAGGCCTGGCCTATGTGTAGGGATATTTTGGACAGCAATTTACCAAGATGTGCCGAGGGTTAGAATAGTAAGTTTGTTAGATGTAGTCACTTTGCCAAGCTGTCCTAAGCAAGTAATTCTAAAGGTAGTCAGTGTTACCCACTCATAAATGTTCACTGCAGCGTGGTTTCTAACAACCAAAACTGCCTCCCAGTCGGGAAGTGGTTTTGTAAACATGCTTCACTCACCTCAAGGTGTGTTTTTGACCATTACAAACGCTATCTGAATATTATGCAACACTAGGAAGATACTTAAGGTGCTGTAAGAAGGATAGAAGTACTGTGTGGTTAGATTGGAGATCTGAGGCGAGCAGCCTCCGTGCTAACAGGCCTTGTGTTCAGGCGGTGAGAGTGGCCTTTTTTGCCAGTTCCCTTTAATGAGGCTTTGAAAAAGAATCACCGCCACGGAAGAAAACCACAGTTTCGACTTCGGTCCCACTTGGTGCAGTCACTCTGCCTGAGTCTGAGCTGCCAAGCTGGGGAGGACAGGCGCTGCCCTTTGATGCTGTTGGAAGCAGAGCCGGCCGTCATGTCGGCGCAGGTGTGGAAGGAAGCACGCCTGCCTGTGAGACTGGCTTTGTCCCTGCGTGATGCATCCATTTGCACAAAGCCTTCTCTCTTAGATTCTGCTTTGCAGTAGCAAGAATGCAACCACCACGCTGCCACTGCCTAATTCAGAGTGTTCTTTTATGTGAGAATATTAAAACTTCCTTCAGAAGTGGGTTTTGTGTTAGCTAACAATAAGTCTTTCGGATGATTAAATCTGCATTTTAAATAGAATGCAATGATGTAAAATCTTGATGGGAAGAAGACCTCTCATTAAAACCCCTCCCGGCCTTGGTTCTTTGAGGAAGCGCTCAGGAGGCCACAGCGTCCTGAAGGTGCATAGCCGTCCCCAGCCCTTCCCTCCCTCTGTGGCCCCGCTGCCCTGCATTGCTGCTGTAGGGCAGAGCCACACTTCACCCCCTGCTATGCTTTCTCCCACACCAGGTGCCGTGGCCAGCACAGAAGTGAAGATGAAGTTACAAGAATTTGTCCTCAATAAAAAGAAGGCGCTGGCCCACCGGAATCTGAACCACTGCATTTCCAGCGACCCTCGCTACTGGTACGGGTAAGTGTGGGTGTGGGGAACACCCCGGCCTCCTCTCTGGGGGCCCAGAGGACTGTCTGATCGCTGGTAGATTTGCATGGAGCCAGCTCTTCACCTGAGGCAGGGAGGGAGGGTGAGGAATTGAAACCCCAAGCACAGTGGTGCTCGGATGTGGGTGACGTGGTCTGGGGGTACACTCACGCGGCAGCCGTCCTCACGGAGGGGCCCACCTCCAGAGTGACGTGGTCTGGGGGTACACTCACGCGGCAGCTGCCCTCACAGGGGGACCCACCTCCAGAGTGACGTGGTCTGGGGGTACACTCACACGGCAGCTGCCCTCACAGGGGGACCCACCTCCAGAGTGACGTGGTCTGGGGGTACACTCACACGGCAGCTGCCCTCACAGGGGGACCCACCTCCATAGTGACGTGGTCTGGGGGTACACTCCCACAGCAGCCATCCTCACGGGGTGGGCCCCCCTCCAGAGTGACGTGGTCTGGGGGTCCACTCACGCGGCGGCCGTCCTCATGGGAGTGGGCCCCCCTGCAGAGGGACCGAGCAGTGCTCCGGAGGCTGGCGCCTGTCGTTACTCTTGGTAATGTTGTGCCATTTTTCAGCCACAATAAGAGCCACTTAAACTGGAACTCTTGTCTGAATCCTCTGTGCTCCGACAGCGCTCCCACCTGACGTTTCAATAATTCTTAGGCTAGTCAGGAAGCCCCCGTGGTACTTCTGTTATTTTATACTAAGAAACCCTGCCAGGGCCCACGCAATTGACAGAGACCACAAAAGGCTTGTTCGTCTGAGGACTGAAGAGAGCCGACCTGCCATGCAAAAGAAGGCCTTCGGGGGAGAGTTCACAGAGCACAGTGCGAGCGAGTGGCGAGGTGATGCGGCTTGAAACAGTGAGCAAGGGCAACAGAGGATCGCTTTGAAATGTAGTTTTCTGCTGCTCTCAAGGTTCATTTCATTTCTAGAAAAAAATCCCATAAGGGAGTTTTTGTAAATCGAAATATCAGTAATTTCGTTGGAAAAAAAATAGCTATTCTCAAGCCTCAAAATGGACAGCTATGTGTAGTGAGACCCCCCCACAGCTCAGGCGCGATCCCCCTTGTTTCCATGGAGGCCGCCCGCTACCCCGACACATCCCAAAAGGTGTTTCCAGCACAGGTGGCCCACGCCCTCCACTCTGGCAGCCGCTGTGCTGGCCAGTGGCACATAAGCTGCACTCACGGCAGACACACCGCCTGGATTTGGGTAACTCGACCAGGGACACACAAACTCGCAAGGAGGAGTGAGACCGGCGTCCATGGGAGGCAGCACGTGACAGCAGTGAGCCACTGGGACCTGAGAGAGGAGGTGGCTTCCTGAGAATCGCTGGCGACCAGCACCTGGGAGCCCGCTTTGGGGGAGACCCCGATCTGTGCCCCCAGAGCCAGTCCACTGCCTGGACTGGTTGTGGAGAAACTCCATTGTCCCACTGGCTGGGGCAGGGCGTGGGGTTGCAGGGCAGAAGGAGCAAGGGACAGGAGTGTGGATCGCGGTTCAGATGGTGCCCCTGGGGCCCAAGCTGGAAAGGGCAGGATGAGGAGCCAGGGGCAGGGTGGGCCTGGGGCCTGGCGGAGGATGGAGAGCTGGAGTGCGGAGCCTGCCGGGCCAGGGCAGGGCCGCCTTGGGTCCCCCTGTGAGGCAGCCGAGCAAGCGAGCTTTGAGAAGACAGTGATAGGAGTGGGGCAAGCACGGGCAGCCCTTTCTGAAGAGGAGCACAGAGTCTGGGAGGCTGCAGCAGGAGTTGGAGGACTAGAGCAGTGGGGCTGCTGGGAAGCAGGGGTCACGGTGAGCACAGGGCAGCCCCCAGAGGGTGGCCACGGCAGCATGGAAGAAGGTGGGGAGCTGGCGCCCCCTCGCCCAGGAGTCAGTGGACAGTGGACGGGGGGCCGAGGCCAGCAGGAGTAGAAGCCGGGCAGTGGCCTGGACCTGAGGGGAGGGCGGAGCAGCAGGCCCAGGGAAAGGCTGCACCTGCAGTCAAGGAGGCCACGGGAGAAGAAGTGGCCTGGGGCAGCCTCAGGGCGCTGAGGGACGTGCTGAGAGACGGGAGATGGGGGGCTTCCAGGGAGGAGGGGTGACAAACAGAGTGGCTGGGGCTGGGAGGACTGACTTTTCCTGGAACTCCCTGGGTGAGCTGGGTGCTCAAGGTGAGTGTCTTGGCCTGGACAAGGGCGGCGTGCCCTGGCTTTAATGGCAGGGGCCGGAGGTACTTCTTCTCAGAGGGCTCTGGGGACCTTCAGGCTGGAGGGGGAAGGACTTGATCTCAAGTCAGCCATAGGACAGGTTTGTTTTCCTGGAGCCTGGTGGTTTTCTTGTTTTGCCGTATTTGAACCCTGAACTTAAACATCATGGAGTGGTGGCAGAAACTTTGTCAGAAAACCGGCTCTTCATAGGGAAAGAACTGAAACCCTGATCCCAGCTTCACACCACGCATGATTAGTTCAGATGTCAGAGACCTGAGCCTAGACGCAAAACTGATCAAACTTCTGGAAGGAGACCTAGTAGAAACTTTTCCCAACCTTGATGGGGAGGGGGAAGCAAGATTTCTTAGGTCGCCAAAATCATCGGCTAGATACCAAAAACCCAAAACATGATATTTCCACAAACTGAAACACTTCTGCTCTTTGAAAGGCACCATTAAGAAAATTAAAAAGCAAGCTACAGAATGGAAGGAAATATTCACAATGCGTATATCTTACAATACGCTTGTATCCAAATGTAGAGCTCATTCCTATAACTCAATAGTAAAAAGACAAGCCGCCCACTTAAAAATACGGTCAAAAGGTTTGAACAGGTACCTCACAAAAAAAGGCATGGGGATGGCCAGTAAGTGTGGAAAAGATGCTCAAGATCGCTGGTCATCAGGTAAATGCAAATCAAAACTGCGGCAAGCAGCCCCTTCATACCTGTGGGGATGGCCGGAGTGAAACAGGCCGGGTGCTGGAGCAGATGCGGTGTCCCTGGACCTCTGCGTGCTGCCTGTTGGAATCTGAATCACGCGTGGGGAAACAGGCAGGCAGTTTCCTACAAAGACAAATACCCACCAACCCTGTGACCCAGCAATGCTCCTCCGTATTTGCCCAAGACATGAAAGCAAGCAACACGACGAGTCGTCATCTTACGGTCACAGTCACCAAACAGTGGAAACAACCAAGCTATCAACAGGGGAACAGCCGCGCAAACTGGGGCCCGTGCACACGCTACCGTGCAAACTGGGGCCCCTGCACTGCTACTCCGCAGTGACAAGGAACGGACCGCTGGCGCCTGCAGCAGCTTGGGGGAGCCCCAGAGGCACGGTGCCTAGACAAAGAGGCCATCCCCATGACTCCACTGATGGGAAATTCAGAGTCAGCAAAGCGAATCGACTGTGAGAGAAAGCAGACCAGGGCTGGGAGGCTGCAGAGATGGATGGTGCTGTGGCTTCATCAGGGCGCGGACTCCGTGGGTGTTTACGTGAATCACCGCTTCCAGCTTTAAGACTGTTGAGACAAGATGGCACCTTCCAGTGTGGCTGCCCCAAGCCACACGTGGCTCCCGAGCACTTGAAACGTGGCTGGGTCTGACCAGGACATGCCATAGATGCAGAGCATGGAATTTCAGACACTTGGTCTGAAGAAAGGACCTACGGTGTCTTATTAATATGTTTATATTGATTGTAAGTTGAAAGGATGGTTTTTATAATGGTTTAATCGAATACTAAAATTAATTCCACTCATTTATTTTTATCCATGTTAATGTGGCTACTAGGAGATTGTAAATTTCACATGTGGCTCCCATCATGGTACATTTCTGCTGGAGTATCCTGGCGTGTGTGGTTCCTCGTTGTATTTCTTGGAAATCACTGGTACGAATCTGATGCAATGGTTTGGAACTGAAATGGTTGAGTTTGTATGAAGCTTTATTCTACAGTCAACCAGTGTTTAGAAGAAAACAGTATTTGCTTTTCCATCTTCCTCCGGAAGACAAGGTTTGCCTTTAGGTGCGGCATCCGGGTTGGCCCCAGGGCCCCGTGGGGGCTGCACCTCGGCTCCTGGCCTGGCATCTGTGTCCCATCCCCAGGCTGCAGGAAATGAAAGGTTGAAAAATCGGAAGATAATTTATGGTCAGGTGAGGTAGAGGGAGCAGCTCTGCAGGTTCTGCCCTCAGGGCTCCGTGGGGTGGCCAGTGTGACTGTGTGAGTGTGGAGTGTGGCCGGGGTGAGTGTGAGTGTGGGGTGTGGCCGGGGTTAGCTTAGTGTAGGGTGTGAATGGGGGATGTGGGTGTGTGCAGTGGGTGAGGTGAGTGTGGGGTATGAGTGTGAGGTGTGGGAAAGGTGACAGGTGTGAGTGTGAGATGCAGGTGTGTGTGTGGGAGGTGGGGTGTGGGTGGGTGTGAGGCATGAAGTGTGTGGGGGTGTGGGTGGGGTGTGCATGTAAGTGGGTGTGAGGTAGATGGGTGTGAGTGTGGGAGGTAGGCATGAGTTTGTGTAAGGTGAGGGGGTGTGGGTGGGTATAGGTTGTGAGGGGGGTGTGGGTGTGAGGTGGGTGTGGGGTGTGGAATGTGGGTGTGAGTAGTGTGCAGTGCAGGTGTGAGTGTAGTTGGGTGTGAGTAGTGTGAGGTGAGGTGTGGGCGTGAGTGGGTGTGAGTAGTGTAGGTGCGAGCGTCAGGTGTGAAAAGTGAGATGTGGGTGTGAGTAATGTGAGGTGTGGGTGGGAGTAGTGTGAATTGTGGGGGGCGAGTAGTAGTGAGGTGCAGGTGTGAGTAGTTGGGTGAGCTGCAGGTGTGAGTGGGTGTATTGTGAAGTGCGGGTGTGTGTGTGTGAGGTGTGGAGGTGAGTAGTGAGATGCAGATATAGGTATAGGTGAGGTGTGTGTGGGTGTGAATAGTGTGAGGTGCAGGTATGGGTGGGTGTGAGTAGCGTGAGGCATGGGTGTAAATAGATGTGTGATGTGCGGATGTGAGTGTTACCAGTTGTGTGATGTGCAGATGTGAGTGAGAGTAATTGTGTGCAGTGCGGATGTGATTGCAGCAGGGATAGAGCTTCACTTCTGCTCGCCCTGCTGGACGCTTCTTCACGGAGGGCACGCGTGTGCTGTCTGGCCTGGGACCATGTGACCAGGGCTGGGCAGGTGTGACCCGCCCTGACGGTGAGGGCCGCCCTCTCCTGGTGTCTGGAGGGTGGGTGCGCGGTGGGGCGGGCTCTGCATGGTGTGCTCCTGGCGGTGAGCTGGGCTGTGCAGGAGATGAGGTCGCTCCTGTGAGGTCTCTGGATCCATCGAGGTGGTCCAGCGGGGAGGCGCTGGCAGTTGGGGGGCAGGGCCCAGCCCCTCCTGCACCTGCTGCTCTGCTCGTTTTAAGATTTGACAGGAAAGTGGGGATTTTAACACTGAAAGCACCTCAAGAGATCAGAACAGTAAGAGAACGTCTGTTAGATCTTAAACCAATGTAACTTTTGCAACTCCTACTTCACTGTAAGCAAATCCTACCGTTCAAATATAATAATTTTTATTCCATTTATTTAAATTTATTATTATGTAAATACTGATCTTTTTAACTCGTGGGATGCATGTACAAGTCACTCCGTGTTTCCTATGAAGGAAAAAGTGAATGCAGAAATGGTCCCAGACTGTCACCTGGTGTTGAAGAAGTTTGGAATCAGCCAAGATCACATTCCCCATAGGATACAATCTGAAAATACTATTTGGTAGAGAAAGAGTGTTGCCCCCAGACCTTTTCATGAGATTGTGAGACGAGGGGTAGAACTACAGGGAAGAGAAGGGAAGCTTGCACAAGGACGTGGTCCCACTTGGAGGCCACAGCCCCTGCACAGGTGCAGACAGGCATGTCCCAGCCCTGCAGTCCGAGCCTGACTGCATGGTGGAATTCCCCGGGAAACAGCGAGAAGCTGCTTGGGGTTGGAGGTGTGCCCTGAGCAGTGGGCGGGGTTGGGGCATGGCCTGAAGCTGGGCAGTTTCCCGGAGCTCCCTGAGCTCCTCCCGTGATGCACGGCCCAGCACCCCACCGCCCAGGTGCCTGGGCTCGGCTCCTCAATTTTGTCTATGAGTTCCCTTCAGCACATTCTTTGCACTGGTGTGCTCTCAAATATTTAAATATACACCTGTACCCATTTACAAGCTCCCATTCTTAATTCAAATAACTCCAGGTGCCTTGGTGTGCCATACTATGTATTCAAATAGTCTAACCAATTCCAAATAAGTAAGTCGGCAAATTTGTTTGTAGTCATTAAGCAGATTACGCAGTTTAAAGACTCAGAATTTATTCCACTCAGCACAGTGTTTTGAGCAAGACTGAGCTGTCAGTGCCGTCAAAAAAGGCCTTGCTGATGGTCATCCGGGTGGCAGCCCACATCCCCGTCCCGGCCCAGGGCCCGCCTCCTCCCCATGTCCGTCCTCCGGCCATCCTCCTGGCAGACGATTCCTGTCTTGCTGCCTGGAGGGTGTGGAGTTGTACCCAGCTGTTCATACAGGAAGTCCCTTTCGTAGGTCAGCTCCCTGGGCACAGGGTATCAGTAGCTGCCATCCTGTTCCTCCCCCAGAGAGGGAGGTGACCAGGGTGAGTTTGGTGAAGGCACGGATGACGATGGGTGCCTTCTGAGAGACAGCCCCATGGGCTTCTTCTCTCCAGGTGGCAGAGAGAGTCCCACACATCACAGCATTTGTTCTTAGACCGGTTTTTGCCCCGTCTCAGCTGCCTGTGAACTCACCTTTGATTCCTTATGCAGCAGCCTACTGTTTTCCTCTTCCTCTCCCCACTGGGGACAGGCTCTCTGAGTGGCCAGTGGTGGCCCTGGTAGCGAACTGACTGGGCTGGAGCCATCTGAGAGGACAGGGCCAGGTGGAGAACAGCCGCCAGGAAAACGGCCAGAGGTGCTGCCCATCCCATCCCCAAGCACTGCTGGTCCCGCAGAGGAGGATGTGGGCATCGGATGTTTGCTTGCTTGTTTAGCATCCTGTTTGTTTCCATTTAATTTCAGCTTGACCCTAGGGAAAAGGGTGCGTCTGTTGAGGTGGGGCTGAGGTTTCAAGGGAAAGATCATCGTGTGTGGCTTCTCGGCTGCAGCGTGCCTGGGGCAGTGCGCTGGGTAGACTAAACCATCTGTCTTTGCCTTCTCTCCAGGAAAACGCAGCACAGTTCCCTTGACCAGAGTTCTCCACCCCAGAGCGGAGTGTCGACCTCCTATAACCACCCGGTCCTGGGAATGTACGACGCCAAAGATGACTTCCCTCTTAGGAAAACAGGTGAGTACCCAGGCATGCTGTGGGCCGGGAGGTCTCCTGCACGGGCACCTTCCACGCCACAAGCCACGCAGGGCCCACCGCTGTCTTCCACTTAGAGAAGGAATCACCTGCAGATTTTTAAATATTTTCTCCTTTCATAGAGCATCATTTTTAAAAGATATCCCTAAACATTTCCTTATTATTTATTTCAAAAGAAATGAACCTAACGCATGTACACCACTGCTGAACACTCAAACTCACTTTGAAAGCACACTCAGTTTAGTTTTCTTTCGGTGGTGTGTTAGATTTTGCCACACTGAGGGGCGTCCCCGCAGTGGTCACGGGGTGAAGCAAGTTCCTGTTGGTGGGCCATGTGCCGTCTGAGAGCAGGTGAGCCTGTGGCCTTCAGGGATGGCACTGGGCAGTGCCAGCAGCAGGGCCTTCCAGGTCCCCAGAGTGGGAGGGAAATCTTTATGAGAAAGAAATTCGCTATGTCCTGCAGGGGATATCCCAGCTGGGCTCAGAGTTATGTGTCGCAGTTCTGTCCTAAGCCAAGGGAGAAGGGCATTTAGGCACAAGCAGGTGCCTGGACCATCTTAGAAGCAGGGAGAGGCGGCTGCAGCAGTGTCTGGCAAGTCAGGATGGACCCTCTGTGACTTTCTCAGGGGCCACGGCAGTGGCTTTAGATAATGATTAGGGTGGCTGTGGGCAGTGCGCTGGGGTAGCAAGAAGGGCAGGGGCCAGGGAGTGCCTTCCAGAGGCTCTGCCCAGAGAATTGGTGAGGGCAGGAGCTGGAGCAGGTGCTGAGGGCGGGCAGTGCCTCATCCCAGATGTGGCCAGTGGATCCTACAAACTGCAAGACAGTGTGGGAAATCCCAAGGCGTCCTCCCTAGGGGGCGGCTCTTGGAGATGAGAGCCTAGGGGCACCGCTTTTTCTTGCTAAACAAATTCTCTGTTATCCAAAGGTTTTGGCCAGTTCTGGGCGGAAACAGTGAACGTACTCAGTGACACAAGGGCTTCTTCACTGGAGCAATGAGGCTTTGTGAGGGGCTGCTGGGAGCCGTGTCAGGCCAGCCACATCCCTGGAGCAGAGGGTCATATCAGGCCAGCTGTGACCCTAGAGGAGTAGGCCATATCGGCCAGCCACATCCTTGGAGCCGTGGGCTGTATTGGTCCAGCTGTGACCCTAGAGGAGTGAGCTATATCAGGTCGGCCATGTCCCAGGTGGAGTGGGCCATATCAGGCCAGCCCTGTTCCCAATGGAGTGGGCTCTATTAGGGTGTGTTGAGGCGGTGGTGTCCCAGGTGGAGTGGGCTGTATTGGGCTGGCCATGTCCCAGGTGGACCGGGTCATATCAGGCTGGCCCATGTCCCAGGTGGAGTGGACCATATCAGGCCGGCCATGTTCCCAATACACCTATTAGGGTGTATTGAGGCGGTGGTGTCCCTGGAGCAGTGGGCCGTATTGGGTCAGCCATGTCCCAGGTGGAGTGGGTCATACCAGGCTGGCCATGTCCCAGGTGGAGTGGGTCGTATCGGGCTGGCCATGTCCCAGGTGGAGTGGGTCGTATCGGGCTGGCCATGTCCCAGGTGGAGTGGGTCGTATCGGGCTGGCCATGTCCCAGGTGGAGTGGGTCGTATCGGGCTGGCCATGTCCCAGGTGGAGTGGGTCGTATGGGGCCGGCCAAGTCCCTGGAGGAGTGGGTCATAACAGGCCAGCCATGACCTCAGAGGAGTGGGCTGTATCGGGCTGGTGGAGACCCTGCTGGAGTGGGCCATATCAGCACGGCCATGTCCTCTCCAAGTCAAGAACCCTGCAAACATGGGCGCATTTCCATTTGGGCCATAAACCTTTATTGGGAAAAGTGAACCTAGAGTTTCTGCTGCTTTGTTTCATGGGTGTGAGCCTGTGGTTCTTACTGATGCTTCTACTGAGAATGGTCCTGGATTTCACCTGGAGAGCGCCCTAAAGCTCGACAGAAAGAACGGATTTAGAGATCAGTATTTTTTCCAGAAAGATGTGCCCAGTAGTATCAGGAGAGAATCTGTGGGCTGATTCTTACAAACCGCCCTCCAGGTTCCCTTTCTGGGGACCGATGCTATTATTAATCAAATTCCATCAACAAAACCAAAGTCCACGGTGAGTGGAGAGCCCTATGCTGGGAGAGAGACCCGGGGAATGGGGAGGCGAGGAACGTGCCTACCCGGAAGAACCCTGCCCTAGAAACTGGAGCGATGCCGAGGGTGGAGGGTGGGAGCCCGGAGGTGTTGTCGTCAAGTGCTGTGGGTTGGATCTGTGCTCATTCATGTAATAGCTCTGTGTGCCCTGAAACAAATGCCTTCCGTTCCCCTGGCCTCCATTTCCTCATCAGCACAGTGGGTCTGCCCACACCCACATCCTCACGGCTGTGGCATGCACCCATCCCCAGAGTCTCCTCTTGTCCTGGGAGTGATGGCTGTGGCACTCAGACTCCAGAGCCATGGACCCAGGAGGGAGCTTCCGGCGAGAGCACCAAGCCCAGCAAGTCGGCCTCATGTGGGGACGTGCCTTCCCAGAAACTCCCCATTTGGAGGCTTTCCACCAAGGGCCCCAGGAAAGGACAGCACACACCACCCATCCCATCAGGCCCCAGAGCAGTTGCTCAGCAGCTCCACACCCCAACTGGCAACAGAACAGCAGGGATGGGGGAGCCCTAGGAGCTATTTGCACTGGCTCCTCCCCCATCCCAAACGTCAGCACTACCTGGGGATCAGCCTCCTGTTCTAAGAAACAGAACCAGCTTGAGTACTTCATAGCAAGGAAGGCTATCAGCATGGGAGACGGCACACAGTCACGGCCCTGCCCTGCTGTTCACCATCAGAGGCCTTTCTCCCATAGGCAGGGCCCGCGCCATCTCTCGTAGATTCCATGGCTGTTGGCTTCCCATGCTGCCTTGTGTTTCTCTGGGGATGACTGGAAGCAAAGTCTCCAACACCTTCTACTGTGCTTCTAACCTTGTGATAGCACCACCCTCCAACTCCCCGCTTTCTTGAGAACGGAAGAGAGAATTCTGTTTTCACACTCCGGGAAATGTTATTTAGAATACATAGTGCTCCAGAAGAACTTAATTAAGATTTGATTGCATTATCAGTTTTTTAAAAAGTCATCACTACCACATTAATAATAGTAACATAAAGATTTCCAAGAAAATGTTTAAACCACTTCAGAGAATAGTGTGTAGTTACACACCCTGTATCACCCTTGACATCTACTTTCAAACACATGACATCGCTCATTCTAAGTAAGTTACATCTGTGCTTTTCTGCAGTAATTGGTAATATGAAACACGTCATTAAATTTTAGTTATGAAGTTCCTTGAATGAACTGAAATAGTCTTTAATAATTGTGATGTAGACTTAAATAATTATATGATTTTGACTTTACATTAACTTATCCTGAGCCGGCACACAGTTTGCCCATTTCTGCATCTCTAAAGGGCGATTGTATGACCTGTGAACGTGTGAAAAGCTTTGTCACTGTCTTGTGAATTTTGTCATCACCCCATGCATTTTTTGCATGTCCTTTGCTGGCTCTGCTGACAGGTAACACCTGTACCAGCTCAAATGTCTGACCTCCCTGGTGAAAGCAATGCAGTGACTCCTATTCGGAGCTTGGGCATATTCTGGGCATTCACATCGCCTGTGCCTGTGGGCAGGCCCAGGTGCCTGAGTTTCTGCCCAGCTCCTTCACCCGCCACCTTGGGACCTGGGGAAGCTCTTGAACCTCTCTGTGCCTCAGTTTCGTCATCTGTGAAATGTACCTTTAAATTGCTTCTCTCCTGGGGCTGTCATGAGATGTGAATTAATTAATATTTGCAAAGTCCTTCGAGTAGGACCAGATCAAGGTGTTTTCTGCTCTTGTTTCTCTACGCTGTTAGGGTGTTTTTGATTTTTTTCTCCATCCAATAACTGGTAACTGCCAGACCCAGCATCCCCCCACCTCCTTGCCTCCATGCCTACAGTTCAGGTAGAAGCCAGCAGGAGCCACTCACCTCCACTTAGAGAAGGACCACAAGGATGGGAACACCAAGATTTATACCCAAAATCTGGCCAGAAGGGCCCATCTTGCTCTGTTGGCTTTTCAGGGCTCATCTCCTCGCTCCTGGCTTGCCTTCACCTGAGTGCCATCTCCCAGGAGGAGCCTCCACCGCTGGGCTTGAGAGTCAGAGCCCTCTACCCAGGGCCTCAGGTCCAGCTCTTCCTGCCAGAGGCCCTGCCCCTTTCCTGGGAGATTGGCAGCAGGGGTGTCTCCACTTCAGAAGTCTTCACCTCCCGCCAGATTTCGGCCCAGGGTGAGGTGCCTGGTCCCTTCCCATGTCTGTGCAGCCTCAAGTGTCACCCTGACTTTGGGTTTCTGCAGACTTGTGAAGCCGCCAAATGTGTATTTTTAAATATAGTCATAAGAGACAGAACTGTGTGGATCACTGTCATGGACATAGGACGCTGGATCTTTCCTGCACTGTGTGGGTGTCAGATGGCTTCACCAGAAACTGCATTTAAACAGAGCCTTTGAGTCCATGTTCACGCTGAGGAATGGAGGCTTTTCCACTTTTAAAAGCAAGCAACGTTTTGTCATTTTGATGATGTTGAGGGATCTTAGTTTTCCCCAGTAACATCTTCATCGTGATCTTCTTAAAGATATTAGTCACCGTGTATTTTTTATAATGACTCTTAAATTTTCCCCTCATGTGACTGCTGATAGATGAAAGGAGGCCAAAACAACTAACTGTTGTCCAGCCAGCACAGTTCATTCCCATTTGTCAGCAGCTTCTTGGGCCTGAGCACTGAAAACCGTGCACTCCACAGCACTCCTTGTCCAGCATCCTCATGTGTCCCTGGGCACATGGTCCTAGCAGCAAACACTCTCCCCAGCACGTGTTGGGGCCCGGCTGCTGGCCTGGGCTGTGGCACTGCCATGGATTGTCCTGGCTCTTTTAAGGAAGCAGAATCCCAGAGCTCACGTTCGGTGAGAAGTTGGTAACTTCAGCCTTGTTCCGGCATTCTCTAGCCTGCCTGGTAGGGCTTGGTCCCCACAGTTGGGTGTGAATTGGGAGGAGGCTGGGCTGGTCCTAGGGACCGAGTTCTTTTGGCCCCTGTATGGATCATGGATCTGGGCAGTCAGTCAAAGGTCCTGGGCTCCCCCTGCACTTGCCTCCATGGTCAGGCTTGAAAAGTGTTCATCTAGCTCTGCCCTCCTCACCTGGGGCCTTCTGAAACCAGTCACTCAAGGTCACGGCTGCCCATGGGAAACATCCATCCATTGCTTAGATGTGCAGATAGGGTGGGTTTTCCTCCATTTTGGGGGGAAGCTGTCCCACTTGGTGAGGAAGAGCACAGGGCCTGTGGCCAGGCTGGCGCCCACGACACCGTATCCTGAGCAGACGAGATGACCTCCCGCTGTGTCCGCAGGTCTGCAGGGTGGGGCGGTGGCATCCGCTTCACGGCTTCATGGTTCTTTCATCAGTCACGCCCCACAGTTCATCAGTAGGCTCATGGCTTTTGCCCTGTGTACTAGTGACCTGAATAAAGTTACAAGTGTTTGTTCTCATCCGTGTGTAGAGTAGGCTCAGGGTACTGTGAAGTAGGACAGAGTGTGTTTTCCACCCTCACATCCATCCCTGAGTTTGGGAAGGGGCTCTCTGTTTGCCTCTGACCATTGCTTGCTGTCCCTTGTTCTAATGCAGTTTGCAGAAACTGCTGGAGAGGGGTGGGACCAGGAAGAAATGGGCAGTGCCCACACTTCCTGCTGCTGTATGTAAAGGTGTAATGTAGTACATACTTCAGGAGGTGCCGCGTGGTGAGACTTCCTGCTGCTGTATCTGTGTTTATGTACCTGTGTGTATATCTGTGTGTGTACCTGTGTGTGTATCTGTGTTTCTATGTATCTGTGTGTGTGTGTCTTTCTGTGTGTGGGGTGTGTATCTGTGTTTCTGTATATCTGTGTGCGTTTCTGTGTTTGTGTATCTGTGTTTCTGTGTGTGTGTCTGTTTCTGTGTATCTGTTTCTGTGTGTATCTGTGTTTCTATGTATCTATGTGTATATCTGTGTATGTACCTGTGTATATCTGTTTCTGTGTATCTGTATGTCTGTGTATCTGTGTGTGTATCTGTGTGTCTGTGTGTGTACCTGTGTTTCTGTGTGTATCTGAGTTGTCTTGTTAACAAAAATACCCATTTTGCGTTTTCTCCTCTACCTTTATTTTTAATTAATATTATATTGTGGCCATTATTCCATTTTTACGTATGAAGCTCAACGCCTTTCCCTCAAGTAGTCTAAGACATAGATGTAAGTTGGACTGTTTTGCCAGCAACTTTGAGCACATTTCCTCACTGTGTTAGTATTTCTGTAGGAAAGGTTCCTGAAAATGGAGCTGCTGGTTCAGAGTATGTATATTCCAAAACACTGAGCAAATGATACCCTCTCCCCAGCAGCCTGAGAGTCCATTTTCCCCACCCCCTCCGCGAGCAGGCGGGACGATGTTGCAGTTCATTCTAGGCAATGTGGCCAGTGGTGAAGATGGCGAGCCTGTTGGTGTTTGAGTGAGCAGTGCCGTCACCGTCGGTCAAGGGCGGGCACGGCTGTGTGCTTGCCCCCTCCCCGGGAGCACGTGAGTAACGTGCTTCAAGGTCGAGGGTGGCTGGTGCCCCGGAGCTGGGCAGCGGGGCTGCCCTGAGCAGGCCCTGTCTTCAGAGCCACCCTGTGCCCAGCATCTGGAGCCACGCAGGGCACGTGAGGCGGTTCCATCAATGCTGAATGGAGGTTGTTTAGCGGCAATACATTTACCTGTTCTTCTGTCGGGCGTCGTCTTTTCTTGTTCCTTTGTAGGTACTGTTTATATGTTGTTTGCAATCCTGTGTTTTCATGTATTACACAAGTTAGATTCCAGTCTGTCATTTGTCTTCTTAGAATTATCTTTTTATTTATTTATTTATTTTTTTGAAATGGAACGTCGCTCTGTTGCCCAAGTGAGACAACCTCTGCCTCCTGGGTTCAGGGGATTCTCCTGCCTCAGCCTCCCGAGTAGCTGGGATTACAGGTGCCACCACCACACCTGGCTAATTTTTGTATTTTTAGTAGAGACGGGGTTTCACCATGTTGGCCACGCTGGTCTCGAACTCCTGACTTCAGGTGATCCACCTGCCTCAGCCTCCCAAAGTGCTGGGATTACAGGCATGAGCCACTATGCCCGGCCAGAATTATCTTTTTATTTTTACCGAAGTAAATAAACGTACATTTACATAGACCCCCACGATGTTCATGATAGGAGAACGGCCGTCCCTGACTGCCTGTCCCTCCTGCGTTATTACAACGTGTGTCACGTTCACAGCAGAACCAGAGTCCACCTGGACTGCATTCACCTCGTAGAAATTTTCCGGAAGTTGATCATTTTTTTCATTTGCTTAGTTTCACACCTGCCTGCTATCAATTCAGGCCCACATTTCAGCAGACCTAGGAGACCCTCCTCTGCACAGCAGGCCACCTGGTGCTTCTGGCCCCACTGCCCGGTGTGTGTGAACGGTCTGCTCTCCCGGCCTGGCCCCCGCCTCCTCTCCCGGGCTCTGTGGCCTCCTTTCTGCGGCCTCGCCATCTTGGTCTTGCACGTCTTCCAGTGGCTCTTGGAGAAGTCGTGCATGGAGCATGAGTTTTTGGAGTCCTCATTTGCTGGTAAATCACTTTATTCTGTCGCACTCTTGGATGATCAGTTGGTTGGGATGGGTTTCCTGCAGGTCATCGTCTTGCCCTCGATGTGGCTGTTGCCAAGTCCAAAACTGTTCTCAAGGCCGAGCCTTTGTCCCCAGAGCTCTGAAGCAGTTTGGGATCCCGCAGGTGGGGGATTCTTGGCCTCCGTGTCCAGCTCCTCTTCAGCTGGACAAGTAGGCCTGGAATTGCTGCTCATGATTTTCTCCACCCTGCTGATTCTCTCTTCTCCTGGCGTTTCCAGTAATTTGTTGTACGACCTTTGCACTCCCATTTTTCATCTTTTTATCCTTTTATTCCCCCTTCTGACAATTCTCAACTTTTTCTCCAGCCCCTTCCTTCTGCACTTCAGTTTTTGTCCTCTTGTCTTTATCCTCTTTAATATTTCCTTTGGTGTCACTTTAGGATTTCAGGGCAGAGCAGCTGGAAACAGGTGCCTCCTTCTCTCTGCAGTTCTGCCTGCCCGCCCTGTCCCACAGCAATGTTGCGTGCATTCTCTGCTGCTACATCAATGGGTTCTTTCCTCGCTGGCTGCTGGACATTGCATCAGGCCCACAAAGAAACCACCCTCCACACTGGCGCCAGGTGCACGCATGTCCCCTCTGTAAACCCGGCCCCTAACAGTTAAAGCGTTGCGGCTCTGAGAGCCGCTTCACCTGCAGCTGACTCTCAGGATGTTTAAGTTGGGAGGAGCCAGCCTGTGTCTCCATCAGAATTGCTTCTGGCAGAAGGATGAAGGCACCTGCTAGGCATTGGGCACTGCGTTGAATTTTAAGGTTGTGATTGGAATGTTGTATCTCCTTAATTAGTCATTTACTTGATTGGCTTCAGGAGAAACAATCCCACCTGCTCCCTGTTCCCTAAGGAGCAGACACTGCATTTGGAAGTACAGTTGGCATCCCTCCTGCCCTCACCCACGCTTGGTGGGAGCAACTCTTCCATGAGGCCTCCGGCCTGATGCTTTGGTTCTGTCAGTGTACCTGCAGCCCTCTTAGGGGTAGGATCCAGTTTCTGCAGTTCCTCCGCCTGGCCACATCGTGCCTGGAATGAGTGGAAGGCCCGCGAGGGCGGTGAAGGGGCTGCTGCACTGAGCCGGTACACGTGCAGCCTCGACCCTCACCGTCACCAGGTGCCGGCTTAACTGCATCTTCCACTTTGGCTGCCTTTGGCAGAATTATTGGAGTTACAGGCATTGTGCAAGCTTTAAGACACATGCATTTGAAGGGCTGAAATTGTAGGTCCCTATGTCTTAAGTCGATCTATGAGATGCCCGGCCTGGAAGTAATGAGGGAGGGCAGGAAGCAGGAAGGCTGGCCACCCTGAAAGCAGGCAGTGAGCCGGTCCTCGTGGTGTGCAGCTCCCCCGGCTGTCTTCTGCCCCCTAGGGCTTCTCTGTTCTCCCCAGGAAGGCCACTTCATGTGCCCCGGGCAGTCTCCAGCATCCCCCTTCTCTCCTGGTCCACGTGCTGCTGCTCAATCCCCTCCCCGAGCCCTGCATCCAAAACCCTGCTTGTCTGATAGGTTCTGCGGGGAAGTCAGAGTGCTGAATAGCCCACGGGGCAGGGACGAGCGGAGGGCACCAGCCTCATGCCATGCTGTCCCTGGCAGTGCTGGCATGGTGTCCTGGAGCCTCCTGGTCAGCTGCAGCCACCCTGCAGGCAGAGTCGACCAGGGACGTGCAGTTGGCTAGAATCAGGGAACCCAGGCAGGTGTGCAGGCTGGGAGGCAGAGGGTAAACAGGTGAGGGGACAGAAGCATTCCGGATGGTGAGAAGGCTGCTGTGAGGAAGGCAGGGCAGTGGGGCTGTGATGGGGGCAGTGGGGCTGTGATGGGGGCAGTGGGGCTGTGGGGGGTCAGGGCAGCCTTGGGAGGGGCGTGGAGCAGAGGCCTGTGGAAGGGGAGTGGAGGGAAGGGGAGGGGAGTGGAGGGAAGGGGTGGGGTGAAGCAGCCACCACGGGACTCTCTTCGAGAGTCTCTTGCACAAAGAGTCTGGAGTGCCCAGCAGGGCTGTGGAGGATCTGCCTCCTGACTGATGACCTGGTGGCAACGTGATGACCCCACAGGGCCTGGGGGAGGCGGTGCACTGGGCTGCAGTACCACAGCCAGTCCATGGTAGCCTGGAGTGACCGTGTCATGCCCGCCTCCCGATGCCACGTGTCCCACTCTATGTGGCAGGGCAGCCACTGAGGAAGACCTTTCACACAGGGCCAGGGACCCTGTGCTCTTCTGTGGGTGCACACAGCCCCTGCCTCTCAGAAGTGGGTTCCTGCCCACCATCAGCGGCTCCTGTCCCAGGCCCGGGGAATCCCTGCAGAGCCCATGTGGGTTTCAGTGGAGATCTGGTGGTGAGAGAAGAGGTACTGCTTTCTTGCCTAGTCATCAGTTGGGTTTTTTGGCTTGGTTTTTTTGGTTTTGTTTTGTTTTTTGAATAATGGCAAGAAACCTGGCGTGGAAATAGAAGTGGAGCTTGTGAATCTATGCTTGCCTCGGTCGGTTGTGTTAGGCACAGAAGTGTGCCCTGGTCAGTAGCCCATGGAGAGGCCGGCTTGTGGCTGAATCCGTCCTCTGTCATCATCCAGGTCCTCCGTGCCACAGCACAGAGGCCTCGCTCCCTACAGAGGCTTAGAGTCTGATACCTTCTCACAGCGCCTCTTTGGTTTCTCTGGGAAGGCTGTTTAGGGAGCTTGCTTCTCCCACATCCTTCCAAGACCTGCAGAAAAACTGTCCCTGACTCGAAGCCTTTTCCAAAGTGGAGAAGGTCCTGGGCTGTCTGCACGTCCCAAAGAGTGAAGTCATGTTGGTCCCCATCGCCCAGCCACATCAGTCCTGCTTCCAGGAGAAACTCCGTCTCATTCCTTGTTGCTCTGGAAGCAGTGCACTGCCTGTTCCAGAAAGATTAAGAACAGCAGGAGTGCTGCTTCTTTAAAAAGAGGTAAAATCTCCCTAATGTGCAAATCTCCAAGTGGTAGAATCTTGAAAGTAGCCAAGTAAAACCTCAGAACTCAAAGGCTCGTGTGACACACATCTCCGTGGCGGTATTCTTGGCTCTGCTCTGGACTCTGAAAGCCGATAACCTCTCCCGGGTGGGTTTGGGGATTTCTTTGACTCCGGTTGCTGCCTTTAGATCCCTAGTGCTTCCCAAGGCGGGCCTCGCCCCAGAGGTTTGGATTCCAGATGCAGATGAGTTGGGGACCACGGTGGGCTGAAAGGTGCAGATTCGCAAATGGCTCTGTCCACACAGGCAGAGCTGTTCACAGAAACCGACCCACGCCCAGTACCTTCATCCTGTGGTCAGATGAAAGGTGAAGCTGGCGCAGATGTTGGGATGGGCTCTGCTGAGCCTCCCCAGGTCGGGGTGGGGATAGCAGCCTCACGCTCTGGAGGCCTCACTGACTGACACAGCTGGGGCGATGCATGGGCGAGCAAGAAAGTGTGCAACGTGGACACCATCCTCACATCCCTGGGCCCAGCCTCACATCCCTGTCAGTCTTTCTCTGATTTTAGAGCAACACAGCTATGAAGATAGGGGTGTATTATCTAGAAGAGCATTAGTTAGGAGACATCGCCATTAAGTGACTTCACACCTCAGCAGCCTCCTGCCACGCCCATCAGCTTGTCAGTCCTGTTTCCATCTCCTGGTAAACAGTGGTGGCCTGATTCTGTGAAGACAGTGCTCGCGCTTGCATAATGCTGTGGCCACAGAAATTTATCCAAAGCACCAGATTCGTTTCATTCATTATTTGGGACTGATGAATGGGACTTAGAATCCCCTGCTTCGTGAGCTCCCTGCGCTCTCCCCTGCAGCAACACGGCAGTGTTGAGCGAATATTTACTCACCAGAGTGCATATTTTTAAAAAACCACCAACAGCATAACCTTGAGCCAGTGGTGTCTGCCTGGCTGTAATGACATCTCCTTTTCGTGCAGCTTCTGAACCGAATCTGAAATTACGGTCCAGGCTAAAGCAGAAAGTGGCCGAAAGACGGAGCAGCCCCCTGTTACGCAGGAAAGACGGGCCAGTGGTCACTGCTCTAAAAAAGCGTCCGTTGGATGTCACAGGTATGTCGGCTGAGCAGGTACACCCGCCCCGCTGCCCTCCCTGCCAGGCCTTCCTGCCATAGGCGATTTCTCTCAGGAGCTTCTGAAAACCCACGTGTCTGCCTCACGCTGTCAACCCCCAGTGTGGTCCTGTTCCCATGGCACTGGAAGTGCCAGGCCCGGGGGACCAGGTTTGATGACTCCGGCACGTCTAAGCCGGGCCCTGCTCCTGGCATTAGTGACTCAGAGCTGGTTCTAGGTGGGCTCAGGTGCACAAGGGTGCCCCAGCTTGGCACTGCGGGAGATGCAGTCAGGAGCTTGAGTTGAGGCTCCTCTGAAGGTGGGTCTTAACCAATCCCACCCTAGTAGTGGTGAATCGCGTGCTCTGCCCTGTTCCGCTGCCCCTGAGCAGTGTCTGAACCACCGGGGCATTTTAACGTCTTCCCACGCCAGAGCACCCATCAACTGAGCAGGGAGGGAAGCAAGGAGTGAAGTTGCTTCAGCTTGGCCCTAGTGACGTGTCACGGTTGGCCCCATCTAGTGGTGGACACGCAGAAGGACAAGACTGAGCAGAGCCCCATCCTGAAGGCTCACCCGTCCCTCTTGAGGGTACATCCCCATCCAGAGGACCACCCATTCCCAACCACCACCAGGGTACACCCCTCACCCCACCGCTCCTGAAATCACAGCACCAGGATAAAGTAGCTGCTTGGGCATGGCCTGGATAGAGGGGAGGCAGCGGACATGTTTGCACAACAGAAAGTGTTCGATTTGAAGGCCAAGGCTCATGGTAGCTGGTCTGTGAAAGGCACAGTTCCACTGAGCAGGCTGTTGACCTAGGGAAGGCGGGGAGGGGCTCCTGGTGCCATGCCCCGTGTGTGCGAGCATTGGCATCGCACAGGGACTCTGCTTCAGCAGTGAGGTGAGAGCCAGACCTCCCCGCTAAATACAGGGTCCTGCCTGTTTCTCGTGCCCTGTCCCCTCTCTATTTGAGGAGTTCCTAACCATGGTGTAAGGGTCTGGGTCTGAATATTTGTGGATTTCTATTAACAAGTATCTGACATCTTCATGCCCAGGGGAACTCCATGTGTGTCATTTCTGATGTAGGTTTCTTTCCTCTGGCCATTATATACACACAGACCTTTTCTACAGCCATCAAGAAATGTTATGATCTAAAGTTTCACTAAGTCTAGCTGACTGGGGAAGATTCAGTTGAAATGAGGAATCATGTGAGTTAAAAGCTTTCAAACTCCAATGCAGCCTTTTTTCCTATGAGCAGTGCCTTGCTTGGCCAGCTCTAATGGACACGTGAACCTTTGCGTTTTTTTGTTGTTTTTTTTTTTAAAGTGTGCAGTGGGTGAGACGGAGTCTTCAGCAAGCTTCTTCTGAGTGTTAAAGCTGGTGTTCCTGTTGTCACCCAGTGACTACCGAGTGCTGTTTTTGAGTCAGCACTGGGCTGGGCGCAAAAATAGTGAGACAGAGTCCTTCCCTGGAAGGAGCTTGTGATGTAATTTGAGCAAGAAGCACATCACACGTGGGACCATCCAGGAGCCATGCATGACAGGGCGTGATCAGTGCTGAGCTCACCCAGGAGTTATGCATGACAGGGCGTGATCAGTGCTGAGCTCACCCAGGAGTCATGCATGACAGGGCGTGATCAGTGCTGAGCTCACCCAGGAGTCATGCATGACAGGGCGTGATCAGTGCTGAGCTCACCCAGGAGTCGTGTGACAGGGCATGATCAGTGCTGAGCTCACCCAGGAGCCATGCGTCACAGGGCGTGATCAGTGCTGAGCTCACCCAGGAGTCATGTGTGACAGGGTGTGTTCAGTGCTGATCTCACCCAGGAGCCATGCGTCACAGGGCGTGATCAGTGCTGAGCTCACCCAGGAGTCATGTGTGACAGGGTGTGTTCAGTGCTGAGCTCACCCAGGAGCCATGCGTCACAAGGCGTGATCAGTGCTGAGCTCACCCAGGAGTCATGTGTGACAGGGTGTGTTCAGTGCTGAGTTCACCCAGGAGCCATGCGTCACAGGGCGTGATCAGTGCTGAGCTCACCCAGGAGTCATGTGTGACAGGGTGTGTTCAGTGCTGAGCTCACCCAGGAGCCATGCGTCACAGGGCGTGATCAGTGCTGAGCTCACCCAGGAGTCATGTGTGACAGGGTGTGTTCAGTGCTGAGCTCACCCAGGAGTCATGTGTGACAGGGTATGTTCAGTGCTGAGCTGACTCAGGAGCCATGAGTGACAGGGCTTGATCATTGCTGAGCTCACCCAGGAGTCATGTGTGACAGGGCATGTTCAGTGCTGAGCTCACCCAGGATTCATGCATGACAGGGCGTGATCAGTGCTGAGCTCACCCAGGAGTCATGTGTGACAGGGCATGATCAGTGCTGAGCTCACCCAGTAGTCATGCGTGACAGGGCATGTTCAGTGCTGAGCTCACTCAGGAGCCATGAGTGACAGGGCATGATCAGTGCTGAGCTCACCCAGGAGTCATGTGTGACAGGGCGTGATCAGTGCTGAGCTCACCCAGGAGCCATGCGTGGCAGGGTGTGATCAGTGCTGACCTCACCCAGGAGTCGTGTGACAGGGTATGTTCAGTGCTGAGCTGACTCAGGAGCCATGAGTGACAGGGCTTGATCATTGCTGAGCTCACCCAGGAGTCATGTGTGACAGGGCATGTTCAGTGCTGAGCTCACCCAGGATTCATGCATGACAGGGTGTGATCAGTGCTGAGCTCACCCAGGAGTCATGTGTGACAGGGCATGATCAGTGCTGAGCTCACCCAGTAGTCATGTGTGACAGGGCATGTTCAGTGCTGAGCTCACTCAGGAGCCATGCGTGGCAGGGCATGATCAGTGCTGAGCTCACCCAGGAGTCATGTGTGACAGGGCGTGATCAGTGCTGAGCTCACCCAGGAGCCATGCGTGGCAGGGTGTGATCAGTGCTGACCTCACCCAGGAGTCGTGTGACAGGGTATGTTCAGTGCTGAGCTGACTCAGGAGCCATGAGTGACAGGGCTTGATCATTGCTGAGCTCACCCAGTAGTCATGTGTGACAGGGCATGATCAGTGCTGAGCTCACCCAGTAGTCATGCGTGACAGGGCATGTTCAGTGCTGAGCTCACTCAGGAGCCATGAGTGACAGGGCATGATCAGTGCTGAGCTCACCCAGTAGTCATGTGTGACAGGGCATGATCAGTGCTGAGCTCACCCAGTAGTCATGTGTGACAGGGCATGTTCAGTG
Organism: Pan troglodytes; assembly: GCF_028858775.2. NCBI lineage: Eukaryota > Metazoa > Chordata > Mammalia > Primates > Hominidae > Pan > Pan troglodytes. Next base: position 141,336,569 of record NC_072411.2, on the reverse strand, counting down.
CTGAGCTCACTCAGGAGCCATGAGTGACAGGGCATGATCAGTGCTGAGCTCACCCAGGAGTCATGTGTGACAGGGCGTGATCAGTGCTGAGCTCACCCAGGAGCCATGCGTGGCAGGGTGTGATCAGTGCTGACCTCACCCAGGAGTCGTGTGACAGGGTATGTTCAGTGCTGAGCTCACCCAGGAGTCATGTGTGACAGGGCATGATCAGTGCTGAGCTCACCCAGTAGTCATGTGTGACAGGGCATGTTCAGTGCTGAGCTCACTCAGGAGCCATGAGTGACAGGGCATGATCAGTGCTGAGCTCACCCAGGAGTCATGTGTGACAGGGCGTGATCAGTGCTGAGCTCACCCAGGAGCCATGCGTGGCAGGGTGTGATCAGTGCTGACCTCACCCAGGAGTCGTGTGACAGGGTATGTTCAGTGCTGAGCTCACCCAGGAGTCATGTGTGACAGGGCATGATCAGTGCTGAGCTCACCCAGTAGTCATGTGTGACAGGGCATGTTCAGTGCTGAGCTCACTCAGGAGCCATGAGTGACAGGGCATGATCAGTGCTGAGCTCACCCAGGAGTCATGTGTGACAGGGCGTGATCAGTGCTGAGCTCACCCAGGAGCCATGCGTGGCAGGGTGTGATCAGTGCTGACCTCACCCAGGAGTCGTGTGACAGGGTATGTTCAGTGCTGAGCTGACTCAGGAGCCATGAGTGACAGGGCTTGATCATTGCTGAGCTCACCCAGGAGTCATGTGTGACAGGGCATGTTCAGTGCTGAGCTCACCCAGGATTCATGCATGACAGGGCGTGATCAGTGCTGAGCTCACCCAGGAGCCATGCGTGGCAGGGCGTGATCAGTGCTGAGCTCACCCAGGAGCCATGCGTGGCAGGGCGTGGTCAGTGCTGAGCTCACCCAGGAGCCATGCGTGGCAGGGCGTGATCAGTGCTGAGCTCACCCAGGAGCCATATGTGGTAGGGCGTGTTCAGTGCTGAGCTCACCCAGGAGCCATGCGTGGCAGGGCGTGATCACTGCTGAGCTCACCCAGGAGCCATGCGTGACAGGGCATGATCAGTGCTGAGCTCACTCAGGAGCCATGAGTGACAGGGCATGATCAGTGCTGAGCTCACCCAGGAGCCATATGTGGTAGGGCGTGTTCAGTGCTGAGCTCACCCAGGAGCCATGCGTGGCAGGGCGTGATCACTGCTGAGCTCACCCAGGAGCCATGCGTGGCAGGGCGTGATCAGTGCTGAGCTCACCCAGGAGCCATGCGTGGCAGGGCGTGATCAGTGCTGAGCTCACCCAGGAGCCATGCGTGGCAGGACGTGATCAGTGCTGAGCTGTGGCATAAAGGGAGCCCGTGCCGAGGGACCTAGGAGTTGGGAGATCAGCACAAGCCACTCTAAGCCAGCAGAGCTCTGCAGAAGGTGGCATTTGCACTGGGACTTGGCGGGTGAGTGGGACTGGTGCAGAGAGGCAGAGGGTTGTGCGTCTCCTGGCCGGCACTGGTACCAGGGAGCTGCCACGATGGGGAGGCTGCTCTGAGTGGAGCTGATTTTCAGAAGACAGGTATTAGGAGTTCTAGGTGGGGTGGTCCCACACGGAGGAGTGGAGCCGATTTCCAGAAGACAGATATTAGGCAGGGTGGTCCCATATGGAGCGGTGGAGGCAGTCGCGGTTCTTGGCAGAAAGAGAGCCAGGTGGATACTCTGCTTTTTCTCAGTCACTAATTAATTGGGTGTCTACTGTAGAGCACAAAGAAGAAAATGCATTCCCATACGCACTCTGTCCAGAGTGAATCCTGCTCACTCTGCACATTCCCGCAGCCCGTGTTCTGCGCCTTCCTCACAGCTGAGTTCTCTCACTCTGCACGCCTTCCCGCAGCCCATGTTCTGCGCCTTCCTCACACCTGAGTTCTCTCACTCTGCACGCCTTCCCGCAGCCCATGTTCTGCGCCTTCCTCACACCTGAGTTCTCTCACTCTGCACGCCTTCCCGCAGCCCGTGTTCTGCGCCTTCCTCACAGCTGAGTTCTCTCACTCTGCACGCCTTCCCGCAGCCCGTGTTCTGCGCCTTCCTCACAGCTGAGTTCTCTCACTCTGCACGCCTTCCCGCAGCCCATGTTCTGCGCCTTCCTCACACCTGAGTTCTCTCACTCTGCACGCCTTCCCGCAGCCCGTGTTCTGCGCCTTCCTCACAGCTGAGTTCTCACCATCTTCCTGCGCCATCCTGCATCCCTCTCCACTCAATTTCAGCCACACGCCTTTTGTGCACCTCCAATGGTGTTCCCGTTTTGCTGATCTAAGTAATACTATGAAGATTATGCATTTATATGAATTTTCTTAGACCTATTCCTGGAAGTAGAATGCAAAAAAATAAAATTAACCTCGTTGAGTTAAAAGTGGGTGGAAAGTCACACATATAATTTTTACCGCCCCAAAAAGTTGTCCGGACTCCCCAGGCACATGCGTGAGGGTATTTATCTGATGACACAGCTGGGAGGCACCCATTACAAGGTAGATCTGCTGGATCTTGGTGTGTAGCTGGAGACAGCTTGACATCAGAGAGCAGGGGTCTAGGGCGGGCCACGGTGGGCTGCAGGTGGGGCAGAGATGGGAGAGTTGGAGGAGCCTGGAGAAGGCGGGTCCTGCTTTCTTGAGTGAAATGCGAACACTGGCTCAGCCCAGGTGGCATTCTCAGAATGCCCACTCACAGTGCAAATAACATGGCCTCGGCAGCGGGAGAAGCCTACCTCTGGAGTTAGTGTCTGGTGGAAGTGAGAGGGTGAGAGGGCCAGGGAAAGAAAGAGGATGGGGTAGGGTCGGGACCCGGTCCTGTATTCCTGCTCAATGCCCAGGACAGTGAGCTGACCCCACACTCTTTCGAGCTCCAAGAGCCATGGGGAGCGGCTGGTGTAGGGCTTCTGGGTGGACACCCTGGTTTGCCCTTGGGAGGTTTAGACTGCCCTGCTGTTGAGGGCAAGATGTTCCCGGGGTGTTCCTGGCGGGCAGCATGGTCAACAGAGGAGGTGCGCCTTCACCACCCAGCCGGGTTAACTCTGGTATGCAGACGCCCGTGACAGTTCCCTCAAGCCACGTGGCCTGGGACAAGTGATGTTGCTGCTCCGTGCCTCCATCTCCTCTTCTGGGAAACGGGGTCATAATGGCACCTTCCTCAAACAGTGACTGAGAGATGGATGAGCTAATAAAGGCAAAGTTTGGAATCAGGTCTGCCAGGTGGGGGGAGCTGTGGGTGGCTTTACCTGTTCCCCCACCCTCCTCATCCTCCTCACTGTGGCTTGGGGCTATATTTGCAGAGTCACCACCTCCAGCAGGCGTGGATACCACGTGAGTCAGCATGAGTGGGCACCTGCATCCTCGTGGGCTCCAGGAGGACCTGGGCAGCAAGCAGACCGTGGAGGAGGCTTTGCTGGGGATGGCTCCGTTGAGGGGCTGCTTGGGGAAAACGTCCCTTAACCTCCCCTCCAGGGGCCCCACCATGTCCCTTCCTTCTGACCTGTATGCGCTGCGCACATGGGTTGGGGCGAGGTTCTGAGCACCCAGAGTCGTTGCTGAACAGCAGACGCCTAGAGTTCTCGAGGCAAATGGGTCACATTGTGTTTTCTTTGGAAAGCTTTAACCAGATGATGCCATTGTTAAAATGCCATTAAACTAAACGTATGACAAGCCAAACAAATCCTTGTGTGAATATCAAGAGCCTCAGCGGCCTCCCCCGGTGGATGTGTGTGCCCAAAATAGCAGCAGGCCCCTTCAGAGGTGAAGGGATCTTTGGATTGGACGTGGCCCCTTTTGGAAGTCACATTCAGTCAGAGCGGAACCTGGTCTCATTAACCAGGGTCAAGCCGCGCAGATGGTCAAAGATCCTCTAAGACTGTCCGAGCGTGTGTCTTCCAGTAGCACGGATAGGTCTCAGGAGACACTGGCTATATTTTCCCCTGGATGCTTGCTGCTATGTAGGGAAAATGAGAGGATTCAGCTCAGAGTGAACACTAATAGTAGGTTGCTTTATTTTGAACTAAGCTTTTTATAGTGAGCACAGGAAAGCTGACCTTTTGCTTTTCAAAGTCACTTAGCTTCTGCATTTCCTGGTCTTCTGTTGTTAGGTCACTAATAAGTGTTTAAGGATTTATCTTTTTGGTGTTTAAAATTGTCTTGAAAATCAAACGAGGTATAAAATTGGTAACGTACATGTCCTAGAAAAAGTGAAGTCAGTGGCAAAACTGGAAAATCAGAAATCAGCATCATACTTTCTTTTTTGAAACCACGGCCATGTTCTTTTTATCGGGACTTCTGCCTGTCGCAAGCTAACGAGCAGGTCCGTGGAAGGCACCGGGCATTCGGGCCACAGGTCAGCACGGCCCTCCCTCCGCATGGAGTAACACTCACCAGGGTATTTCTGCCTCCGCAGACTCCGCGTGCAGCAGCGCCCCAGGCTCCGGACCCAGCTCACCCAACAACAGCTCCGGGAGCGTCAGCGCGGAGAACGGTATCGCGCCCACCGTCCCCAGCATCCCGGCGGAGGTCAGTGTGAAGCGTTTGTCCCACGGCTAGAGTCGGACTCGGGACGGATGAGCTTGAAGTGACCCCACTTTGCACTTGCCCTTCACTCTTCACCTTCCAATTTGGGGTGAGGGAAAGTGGCCTGTGAGCCATCCTGAAAAGGACGCAGTTGGAGGTTACTCTCCTGCCTTCCTCTCATCACAGACGTCTCCTTTCATTATGAACACGCTAGTTCCAGGCACGTCGGGGACAGCCCTGAGCCTGGTCCTTTCTCCTGACCTTTTCCAGAGCAGATGTCACTAGATGGTGTCCCAGCACAAGCCCACGCATGGCAGGTGCTCTAGGTGGACAGGACCCTGCTTCCCGGCTCGCTGTGGTCGCCAGTACTCTGAGGGTGGCTGAGAGGCCATGGGCACCTGGGTATAGTTGCTAAGTGAGACTTAACGTTTTTTATTTTGTATTGAGAAATACACAACACGATGTCGGCCAACAAACCATGTGTCAGAGCCGACTGGAGCGTCACCTGTGGTCAGCATGGCAGGGCCGGCCAAAGCCACAGAGCGGGGAACTTTTCCAGGCATCATGGGAACCAGGCATTTCAGACCGCAGAGCTCAGCACCCCTGGTCCCCTGCCTTCATCAGACCCCAAGTGGTGCCACAGTCTGGGAGGGACATTGGCAAGCTAGAGAGGAGTCAGGGGACGCTTGGAGTCCCTAGGTGGGAAAGATGTCAGAGACGCAGGAGCTGAGTGGCAAGGCAGGGAGGAGTGGCGCCCAGGCTGGTGGAGTCGCACCCTGACCATACTCGGAGGCTTTCCAGGGCAGCAGGTCCAAGGACCTCGCTCCGTGTTCCTTGAGCTCCTTTGCGCCCCCTGCCTTTATCCCACACGTGTCCCGAGCGCCTTGTGCCAGGCCCAGGGACAGAACCAGGCAGGCAGCAAGGACCTGTCCCACACTCCACACAATGCCCCACTGACGAGGAGAGGCCACCCCCAGAGCATGGGGAAGAAGAGAGAGGCAGAGAGAGGCAGTCCCGCAGGCTGAGTGGTGCCCTGGGCCTGGGTGGGCCTGACTGCAGGGCAGGGGTGGGAGGGGTACGCTTTAGCAGTGAGTTTTCTGATGAGTTGAGCTGGAAATGCTGTGTCTGCTTCATGGGGCAGAGTTCTACCGAGTGGGAGGTTCTTTCTGAATTCTCTCCAACTTACAGAAGGCTATAATTTATTAAATATAGTTATTGACTTTCCTTCTTAAATATTTAGAAATGAATCCTGCCCTTCCAAAGGATTGGCAAATCTTAGCTGGGATACAGAGGCATGGGTGTTTAGCATTTTCATTTCAAATTTCAAGACCGTTTATGTATAAACATTTTTAGAGACTAGAATTACTGCTCGGAACGAATTTTGCACTTTGTCTCCAGGCTGCTTAATCCCCATTTTCTCTTACTCTTTTTACTTCATACATCAATTTCTTTTATTACCTGTCTTCTTCAGCCTGCCAACTTCAGTACTTATTTAGATGATTAGAAGTTTTAACAGTCCTCTGTATGGCTGTGGTCATAGCTGAGGTCTACCAGTAATAAGCCTTATAATGCAACCTAGAAATTACTTCCTGCCCTGAGGTTAACACTGGTTGCATCTTGTTGATTGTGGTCCTAGATACACGTTTTTATTTAAAATGAGGCACTTACGTACATGGTAGTTAATATTGGAACAGTGCCTTGTTTGGGTGGGTCTGCATCATTCCAGTTCTGTGTTAATTTTTAGAAATCGTGATACGTAAATGAAGCTACTGGAAATTAATGGAACATGTAGAAGGAGTTACAGGAAATACCAAGAGGTGCCATTGTTCATGTTCCACATCAGATGTTCGTTAGACTGGGCACGGGCAGCCTTTGCATGTTGGATCACACCCAGGCGCCCTTTCTGGGTTTCAGTATCTCTAGAGTTGGACAGGTCTGTGAGAACGCCTGTGCTTCATGGCCAGGGGCTGGCTCTCCGTTCTCACGTGATGCAGAGTGTAGTGAGGTTGCCCGTCAGAGAGGGTGTCTCGAGTGGATGGGGATGTGGGGGGAGCAGGGGCCTCCCAGCCTGGCTCTCAGCACTGCCTTTTCTGTTCACCCTGGGGCCCCTAGAAACACTACTGTACCTTGAAGGCCCCCCGGACCCAGGGAAGCCCAGTGTGCCGGGCATCTCCTCCTTTCCAGAGCCAGGGAAGCCCAGTGTGCCGGGCACCTCCTCCTTTCCAGAGCCAGGGAAGCCCAGTGTGCCGGGCACCTCCTCCTTTCCAGAGCCAGGGAAGCCCAGTGTGCCGGGCACCTCCTCGTTTCCAGAGCCAGGGAAGCCCAGAGTGCCGAGCACTTCCTCTTCTACAGGCCAGGGAAGCCCAGTGTGCCGGGCACCTCCTCCTCTACAGTGCCAGGGAGGCCCAGAGTGCCGGCACCACCTCCTCTACAGGCCAGGGAAGCCCAGTGTGCCGGCACCTCCTCTACAGGGAGGAGGCAGGGCTCAGAGAGTGAGAGGAAGTCGCCCAGGTGCGTAAGGGGACAGCTCCTCTGTGGCCGCTGCTGCTGTTATTTACACGCGTGCCTGGATGCTCTGACCTCAGGCCCGCGGACTTTGCCTCTGAGCACATGCTGAGGTGCGGTCCGGGGGCGCCAGCCTCAGAATGCCTCCCGCAGGGCTCGGCCCCGAGGCAGCAGATGCCAGAACGCCCTGCGATTTCTCAGGTGGACCAGTCGGCATCTCCAAGGAACAAATTCTCAGAAGCCTCCTTTAGTTCCAGAAATGGGCTTAAAAAAACCTTGCTTACAAAGGAAATGAAAACTTTGCAAACATTAGAACGTCTCCTTATTTTGTTCCCAAATGATAATAACACAAGCACAGTTGTGCTTTCCTGGAAATCACAAGCATTTTCTCTACAGCATAACTTACTGATAATTCTTTAACTTTTGACAAAAAAAAAAAATTGCCTAGGAAAAATGTTTTCCTCAGTAGCCCTTTAATCATTCCTTACACAATGTAATATATGAGCAAATCTAAAGGGAGTCGCAGGGTTTCCTCTGGGGCGAGGTGCGCCGTGAGTTTGCTCCTAAGTGAGAAGGCCGGCTTTCTGTTCTGTAGGAACAGCCTGAGTGTAAGTGTTTGTCAGGAGAAGCGTTTCTTCCTATCCCCAATGGCCAGTCATATGTCTTTGGGGAAATGTCTCTTCAGATCCTTTGCCCACTTTTATACTGGCTGCTTCAGGTTTTGCTGGTGAGTTGCTGGAGTTCCCGCATGTTCTGGATACTGCTCCCTTGTCGGATGAATGGCTTGCACATGTTTCCCCTTCCCACAGGTCGTCTCTTCACTCTGGTGATTCTCTTCCTTTGCTGTGCAGAAGCTTTTTAGTTGAGCAGAGTCCCAGTTGCCTGTTTTCGTTTTTGTTGCCTGTGCTTTTGAGGTCTTAGCCATGGATCTTTCACAATAGCCAAGAGGTCGAATCAACCTCAGTGTCCTTCAGTGGATGAATAGACAGAGAAAATGTGGTGCTGTACACAGTGGAGTACTATGCAGCCATCAAAAAGGATAGAATCCTGACATTTGCAGCAACATAGATGGAACTAGAGGCCCTCATGTTAAGTGAACTAAGCCAGGCACAGAAAGACAAACATTGCATTTTCTCATTCGTCTGGGGGAGCTAAAAACGTTGCTGTCATGGAGGTGGAGAGTATAATGAAATCTGTTATCTATTCATTATTAACGTTAGCTTCTGGCAAGGGGATTTCTATCTGCCAAACCCCACTAACTAGCATGATTACAACAACATTTTATTCCTTCTCTTTGTTTACCCATTCATTCAGCAGACATTCCTTGAGTAGCTACTGTGTAGGGGATATAGTGGTGATAAACTATTGTCCTTTTTAGCAAAACACGTTCATTCTACAAGCAAAAAGATGTTAAATATCGCAATAGTTCAAGTCCTTGGAGACTGTTGCTGCTGACTCTTCCTGTGTGGCCTTCTAATCTTTACTCCTGGCTTGTGTTTGCTTTATCCAAGCCCATTCTTTAAAAGGTACATGATCTATAACCTGTTTTTCTAACTTAATGTATCATAAACAAGTGTCCAAGTAATCAGCTAGATTGTTCCCAACCCCCAGAGCATCCCGGTGTGCAATGCCCCTCTGTTCTGTTAACACCAAGGTGTCGGGGAAGCCGCATAGCTCTGCCGTGCCTCCTGGGTGCTCGGCCCTGCAGCGGAGGCTTCATGGGCATCAGGCCGTCTCCTTATTTCTTAACGTTACATCCCAAGAGTGCAGCTCCAGCATCAAAGGTTAGACAGATTTTGAAGGCCTTTGACATAGATTGCCAAATTGTCCTGCAGAAAGGATGCCACTAACTGATTTGTAATCCACCCAACAGTGTTTGCCGTTCCTCTAGGCCAAGATGGTATTACCATGTTTCAAAAGTGTTTGCCAGTTTGTTGGGTTTCAGAATACGTTTTTAGATGACCATGATGTGTTTTCCTGAGCGCCTTCCCCTTCCTGAGCTCTGCCGTCACTGGCCCTCACCGCGTGCTTTTCTCACTATTAGTTGTTTGATTTGCAAGCTCTCTGTGCTGACCCTCGTCTGCCTCATACATGGCCAGTATTGTCATCATTGCCCGCCTTTCGTAGAGGCAGTTGTTTTATGATTTTCTCTTTATTTTTAATTTTTGTGGGTACATAATGTATATATTTATGGTGTACATGAGATGTTTTGATACAGGCATGCAATGCGTAATAATCACGTCATGCGAAGTGTGGGGTGTCCATCCTCTCCAGCGCTTATCCTTTGTGTAACAAACAATCCAATCATACCCTTATAGTTATTTTTAAATGTACAGTTAAATGTTATTTCCTTTTTGTTTTCTGCCTTTGACGTTATGTCTGGAAAGACATTGCCAACTACAAAAAAGCATTGTAAACTATATTAGCCTAGAAACTGCAAAACGGCATTGTAAACTATATTAGCCTAGATTTCCTTCTAACTGTTCTGTGGTAAATAATCAAACTGAATAGAAGTCAACGAGATGATGCTGGACAAGATGACAGAAGAAGAACTCGTATCGGGAGGAGGAAACTGGAGCGGTGAATTGTGCTTTCATGTTGTGGCGTGTTGAAATCTCATGCTCTCATTGCTGTCTCATTTGTTACATGTATGTTTACGCTCATATATCAGAATTCAGTGCAGGCTGCCACAGGTGTTTTCATCGTTGTTTTTCTTGGTGTATATGGCTGATGTTTGGCCGTGACAGACTGTGATGGTCATCGTGTGTTCTGTCCCCAGACGAGTTTGGCGCACAGACTTGTGGCACGAGAAGGCTCGGCCGCTCCACTTCCCCTCTACACGTCGCCATCCCTGCCCAACATCACGCTGGGCCTGCCTGCCACCGGCCCCTCTGCTGTAAGTCAGCCCCCGTGGGTCCGTGTGGTGTGGGGTGGTGGTGATGGGTCCTTCCACCCGAGCATCCTGGCTGTGCTTTCCAGGGCACGGCGGGCCAGCAGGACGCCGAGAGACTCGCCCTTCCCGCCCTCCAGCAGAGGCTCTCCCTTTTCCCCGGCACCCACCTCACTCCCTACCTGAGCACCTCGCCCTTGGAGCGGGACGGAGGGGCAGCGCACAGCCCTCTTCTGCAGCACATGGTCTTACTGGAGCAGCCGCCGGCACAAGCGCCCCTCGTCACAGGTGAGCACAGATGGGCCTGGATGCAGCCAGGCTCTGAGGCTGCCCACGCTCTGGATGGTGCCCGGCCCTCGCCTGCCTTTGGAGGAGACAGGAATGCACGCCTGTCCCACCCCCACAGTTCCCAAACACACATCCCCATCACGTGATGTAGCCACCGTAACTGCAGTGAAAATCCATGCCTCACTCCCAGAGTCAGGTAGATGGAGTGGAAACAGAAGTCACTTCCCCTTTCTCACCTTTTGGGAGAGGCCACCGGCTCTTGCGATTTGGGTTTCTGTCTGGACCAAGCTGAGCCAGCACTGGAAGCCCAGAACCGACTCTTGTGGTCAGTTTGTGTTAGCGAACTTTTACAAATGTGCACTGTCTGGGGGAGTGGTTACATTTAGAAAAATACAATTTAGAGAAAAATGGGAACGTCCTTATGAAATTACATAGCAACAGCAATGTGAAAGTGTCACTTCAGAAATGAGGGAGCACCGGCCGGACACGGTGACTCACTCCTGTAATCCCAGCAGTTTGGGAGGCCGAGGCAGGCGGATCACGTGAGGTCAGGAGTTCAAGACCAGCCTGACTAACATGGTGAAACCCCGTCTCTACTAAAAATACAAAAATTAGCTGGGCGTGGTGGCGCACACCTGTAATCCCAGCTACTTGGGAGGCTGAGGCAGGAGAATTGCTTGAAAGTGGAAGGCAGAGGTTATAGCGACCCGAGATGGTGGCACTGCACTCCAGCCTGGGCAACAGAGCGAGACTCCGTCTCAAAAATAAATAAATGAGGGAGCAGCTACCTACCCCCTTGCCGTGCGGGTCATCGTTGTACATCTTCATAGCTTTGTGTTTGGCTTCCTGGAAACCTGTTGTTGCCAATGAAAAGCTGAAATACCCTCAGAGCTGCACCTGTGAAACTCTGGCAGTGAACTTGGTGAAAACTCAGGGGCTTGGCGTGTTGTAGGAGGCTGCGCTGCAGGATGCGTGGGGCTAGGGGCTGGCTTGGGTGGGCTTGGGCCTCTGACTTGACTAGTCTGGTGGATTTTGGTGTTTTCTTGTTTTGTGCTGCCCGTGTGTCTCTGTTTAGACAGAGAGGATTCCTTCTTATTCCTTCTTTGCCCAGAAGCCAAATGGGGCGATCTTTGTTTTGTGCCTGAGCCCCTTTCTGTTTGTTTCTCCAGAAGCTTGAATTCGTGTCCCTGCCTGTCCAGAGCAGAGGAGCCCGTGGTGTAACGAGGGAGGGGGCAGCCCTCACAGTGCCTCTCTGAGCTGCGGCCACAGTGGCAGGCACGCGGATCTCTCTGGAGGAATGTATCTGAGGTTGCGTCTGAGTCTCTTGGATGCTCTAGATCAGCTGGCACGCGTGTGGGTAGTGAAGGACACCTGAGTTTCTCGCCTGTCTTTAAAAACGTAAAATGTGCCTGATCTTCAGGATTCCTGGGATTCACTTCGTCAGAGATGTTTGTCACTTATCTTCTTTCCTTCTCTAAATCAGTTTATTCTGCACGATTAAGTAGCATGCGTAATCTTGTGTATCAGGTTTTTGGAAAACAGCCTTTTTGATAGAACCTGAATATCGAGTGTGCATGGATCTCACCTCTCTGAGAAACTGGCTGAACTCGGCGTTGCTTCTTCCCCGTGTGCGCTTATCCCTCTTTTCCTCCCAGGTGCAGCTTACTCATTGGCATGGGGACCTGCCCACAGTGCCCTGCCCAGGCTCTGTGGCACCAGGGGGCCCATGCATGGCTGCCCAGCTTGCTCTGGCCTTGCTTTACGCCTGTGCCCAGCAAGCCCCTCCAGTCCTATGCCGCCACCTCCAAAACTCTGCAAGCCCCTTCTCTCCTGCACGGCCTCCCCAGGTTGCCAATGGCTCACCCTGCAAACCCCCTGGCAGGGAGCCTCTGAGCCAATGTCACGTGTGCAGCGTAGTGCAGCCACACAGCCGACTCTGTCCCAGCTTTCTCCTGCTCCATGACCCTGGGAAGCCGCTTATGCTCTGTGTGCCTTGTTTTCCCATCTAGGAAGTGGGGATACTAAGCGGTCCGCCCCCGTGAGCCCGATGAGGGTTAAGTGGGCTGTGCACTCATGTGCCCCTGCAGGTGTTGGCATCATTATTGTAGTCATTGCCTTGTAACCTGCTACCTCCGATGCTCTCTCACTCCCCCAGCCAGCCCCTGTCCGTCCTCAGTGTCTCAGGGGCCCTCCCCCAGCCCCGCCATGAGCAGGGCCCTCATTTGGAACCCACTGGGATTGCCCCATCTTCTTGTGGGAAGAAGCCTCCTGTGCAGGTTCCTGCCCCTCTGGTCTGTCCTCCTGTATCCACCGGACTCTCCTTGAAGGCCTGGAGGCCCCCACGCTGTCTAGAGCAGTACTGGCCAGGTCAGGAGCCACCAGCCACGGGGAGCTGTTAAATAGATAAGTCAGAATTAGAATTCAGTTTCTCAGTCACATGTGCACCACATCCAGTGCACGGCCCACGGCTGTCCCCTGAATGTTCTCATTGTCACAGAAGGTCCTGGCAGGGCGGCACTGGCCTGGAGTGAAGTCCCAGCTTGTGCGCAGGAACTCCAGCCTTCCTCTACAAGCCTCGTTTCTCTTCCCTAGTCCGGTACAGCAGCCAGGCCAGCCGGCTCAATGCTGGACCAGACCGCAGCCAGCCCCCAGAGCCAGGGCTCTTTCCCAGGCCCCTTTTCCCCATCAGGTGTGGTTCGTCTGCCCCCTCATCCCAGGCTTCCATCCCTGCCCCAGCCCTGCCTTGTTGCTCCTTCCCTGGACCACACTGCATCTTTGTTTCCATGTTCTGCCCTTTCCCGCAGTTTTTGACGAACTCTTGCTTGAGTTGGTCTCCTGGACAGCAGTGCCTGTGTTTTCCTGGCCCACAGACAGACCCACCTTATCGCTGGTAATCGTGGTGCATAGGCGTATAGGATATCAAAGCTCGAACAGCCCTCCAGCCACAAATGCTTTGAAACAGAGGCCTCTGTGGGTGAGGTCACTGTCAGAGACCAGAGGGGTGAGCCATGGTCCAGGGTCTCCCAGAGCTGCCTCCTACACGCCAGTCAGCCCCTTTCCGCACCGCTGCGGGCAGTTCCTCGCCAGTCACAGGCTGGGCGTGCCTCTTCTATGTCCCTGTTCATGTGCTGCTCCAGTGCGGCACCCTGCACATGGTCACTGTGGACTCAGATCTTTGCAGAGTGGCTGGTACATCCTCGGAGATTAGTCTCCGCATAACTAGCTGAGGTGAGGAGTGGAGCTCAGGAGCCCATTCACGGGTAAGAAGGAAAGTGTCTGTGCAGAGCCCTGTGCTGCTGCTTTAGTTGGATGCAAAACTGTGGGCATGATCATTGCCTGGGCAGCCCAGCTAAGTCCTTTATGATGCCCGTGTGGCTGAGAAGCAGGACTTTGAGAACCATGCAATCTGCTGTCAGGACCCGAGAGACAGGGCCCCCCAAGACCCAGGAGGAGCTTGGTAGTACAGGCATGTGGAGGAGAAGGCCGGAGACCAAGGCTATGCCGCAGGTGGGCCTAGGGAAGGCTTCCTGGAGCAGTGGCGTCGGAGCTGTGATCTCAGTAGGAGCCTGCAGGCGGAGAGGGAAGGGCCCAGGTGGAGGGAGATGTGTATGCCTCCTGGAGGTGGCCCTGTCACAGATCTTTCTAGCATCCTGAAACACTCAGAGCATGCCACCAGCGTCTTAAGGCTACTGCCTTCCTGAGCTGGCAGTGGAGATCCACTGTCCTGCTGTCACACGCTGAGTGGAGGGTGCCCCTGGCTTCTGTGTTAGCGATTGCATGCTATTGTTTAGGCCTCATTTCCCCAAAAAACAGCGAGTCCCAGGAAGGGCTTGAGCACAGCTGGCCGTGGTTCATGTCCTATAATTGGCACGCGAGGCTGTGATCCTCAGCCCTGGCCTGGCCTCAGCTCCATACCCCGAAGCTCAGACAGATGCTGATTGGTCCAAGCGAGTCCAGAGCACCCACATTGTTCCCTTGGGCGGCCAGGATTGCAAACTGTGAGTTGGATCTAACTCTTGCCTGGTTTGCTTCTCAATGGAAGGATTTTAAAGAATTTTGCAGAAAAAGCAATGGAATACACCAGATGGACTTCTAAGGACTCAGGCACCCTGAATTGTTCATCTCATGTGAATTCATCACCTAAACAGAATCCCAGTGTGTGAAGACCAACTCTTCAAAACTGGGTCCGGAACTTGAGAGCAATCCAGTCTTTCACCTTCTTTTTTCTTAAATCCCCATACCTGGTGGGGTGTGTCTGAGTGATGCGTTTGCACACTCACTAATTAGTTTGGGTATTGCTGAGCAGGGTGTGCTAAAACTTAGACCCTGGATGGCTGGGTACATTCCAGCATGCTCACTCGGGAACTGCCATTGCAATTATTGTGATTGTGTGTTAGAGTATGGACTTCCAGGGGAGCTGGCCACTGCGCACAGTTCAGGCCCAGCCCCAAGTGCCTCCAGGAGGAGCAGGAGCCGGCAGCCATCGGGACACAGCCGTCCAGCACCGGGAGCCAGGGTCAGCTCAGCAGCCAGGGTCAGCTCGGGAGCCAGGGTCAGCTCAGGAGCCAGGGTCAGCTCAGCAGCCAAGGTCAGCTCAGGAGCCAGGGTCAGCTCAGCAGCCAGGGTCAGCTCAGCAGCCAGGGTCAGCTCAGGAGCCAGGGTCAGCTCAGCAGCCAGGGTCAGCTCAGGAGCCAGGGTCACCTCAGGAGCCAGGGTCAGCTCAGCAGCCAGGGTCAGCTCAGGAGCCAGGGTCAGCTCAGGAGCCAGGGTCAGCTCAGCAGCCAGGGTCAGCTCAGGAGCCAGGGTCAGCTCAGGAGCCAGGGTCAGCTCAGCAGCCAGGGTCAGCTCAGGAGCCAGGGTCAACTCAGCAGCCAGGGTCAGCTCAGCAGCCAGGGTCAGCTCAGGAGCCAGGGTCAGCTCAGCAGCCAGGGTCAGCTCAGGAGCCAGGGTCAGCTCAGCAGCCAGGGTCAGCTCAGGAGCCAGGGTTAGCTGTTGCCCCTGCACTGGGCACAGGGAAGGGCTTCTGCCAGTGCTTAGGGCAAAAAGAGCAGAAGCTGAGAAAACCCTGGCTAAGATGCCCAGGGGAGGAGCCCAGAGCAGGGGGCCACTGGGACCACAGGAGCCAGGCTCTGCCCCACACCCCGCCCAGCACCACACAGCCAGCCCCTGCAGCTGGGTCACCGACCACAGAATTGTGTCCTGATGGCCTTATGCTCAAAAGTCCCTGACAGCACATCCTGAAGACCACATCATGGTCTGTCATCAGAAGCTCTTGTTAATGATCTCAGGGATCCAAATTGGAAACCACCCTGCCAGCAAATAGCATTGCTATGCAGAGGTCAGGGCGCTGCTTTTCAAGGATACCCAGGGGTAGGGTGTCCCTGTGTATGGCAGCCCTGGGTTTTGCATCCTGGAGGCAGCGGAGTGAAATTCTGAGTGGGCGAGATAGGCTGAGAGAGAGTGAGGGGCTGGTCCGTGGGGAGTGCAACTGGAAAAGGAACAGGGCCGGTCTGCACGGGGGTCTCTGCTCACACCAGTTCTGAAAATGAAGCCCTGTTCCAATGGGGCGTAGGCTTGTGTCCCCGTGTGAAGCTGGTGGCCTGGGAAATTCCTGGGCCCATGCGGAGGGTGGCGGGAGGCAGAGCCCTGGACCAGAAGGAGCCTGGGAGCGCTGTGTAGCCCCCACTCACACCGCTGGCTCGAGTCACTTGTTCCTTACCGTGTGTCACACCAGGAAGCTGAATCCTATGAAGTTGGCGTGTCCTTCTCCTCTGCAGAGGGTCAGGCCTGGGCAGGGGACTGTGCAGCTCATCACCGCCTCCACCCCTGAATGGTGTGCACACTGAGGCTTTGGGGGAAAACAACGCTAAGGAAAATGTATTTCAGGTTCCCATTGCTTTCCGAGGAGAGACCTTTCCAGCAACTACGTAGCCTTTGCGTCCCCTGAAAGAAGCTTTGTGTGACTGACTTCCTTATTTCCTCCGTGAAGTAGTTCAATCCCACGTAATACACACGTCAACAATTGAAAAATTCTGAAATGCCTTCTTTTTTTTATTTTTTTTTTTTTTGAGACAGAGTCTCGTTTGTCGCCCAGGCTGAAGTGCAGTGGCATTATCTGGGCTCACTGCAGCCTTCCCTCCCAGGTTCAAGCAATTCTTCTGCCTCAGCCTCCTGAGTATCTGGGATTACAGGCATGTGCCACCATACATGGCTGATTTTTGTACTTTTAGTAGAGACGGGGTTTTGCCATGTTGGCCAGTCTGACCTCAGGTGATCCACCCACCTCGGCCTCCCAAAGTGCTAGGATTACAGCCACCACCGCGCCCAGCCTGAAATGCCTTCTTTAGGATGGTTTACCTTTTTCTTTTTTTACGTTTTCAGGGAATGATTCTGAATGGATTTTTAGTTATTCACTGTAATTTAATAGCCAAGCATTGATGATAAAATTTAAGATAACATGTCTTTCCGGAAAGTTGTGGGGTTGAGTGAAAAGGGACGGTGGTTTAGAGAACACTAGTGAATAACTTTTGAAAAGGTAGTGAAGAGCAGCCTTGCTGGGGGTCTTGCTGGGGTCTTGCCGGGGGTCTTGCTGGGTTTAGTCTGTCTGGATGTGTCCTTTGTGTTTGCATATCACGTAGTATTTCTTAAATTTAGAAATAGCCCCTGCGAAGGGACTTGAGAAGCACTAAGCAGCATGGCTCTCACTGGGAGGCTTGGACTCCACTAAACCTGATGACACACCCAGCTGCCCTGCGAGCCCTGGCATCAGTGTCCTGGGGGAGGGACAGGACAGGAGCTGCCACTTGCCGGCAGGGCCACCTTGGTATCCCTGGAGGTCTCGTAGCCCTTGCAGCAGGCATGTAGCCCCGCCTGGCAGCAGGAACAGCAGGCTGCCTCAGGCGGATGCCGAGTTCCAAAGAGTCCCCCACCAGGGCCTCCAAGAGCTGGTGTGGTCACTCCTTTGTCATTTCACCCGGTCAGATGCCCTTGAGCAGGTCAGGGTCATTTTTACCCTGAGCAGGATTGTTTAGTTTAGGGTTTACCCCACTCAGGTTACCAGAGGAACAGAGATTCACAGAGCAGCACAGAGGGTTCGTTAGATCCTTTTGCCCACAAAACCATGGAAAAATGTTAAACGACCTAAACCAACAATTTATATATATCTCGATGAAAAGCATGCAGAAGGAAAAAATGTACTTGACTAGGTCGCATTGTAAATCAGGACACAGTTGCCAATTAAAGCAAGATCATCTATCAAAATGGAGTCTTTTAATCAAAACATACAGGGTTGGTGAAGTGGGCATCCTCCACTCCGCTGGCAGGGATTAGCCAGATCTTTTCAGAAAGGGGTTTTGACAATATGCATAAGGACTTTTTTAAATGTTTACGCCATCTTTGTGCATAAAATCAGTGCTCGAAGAGACCTTAAAACGATGTCAACCCTAAGGACAATTGTTTTTCTCACAACTCAGGCTGTCTTTGGAAATATGTGGAGGCTCCCGGAACCGTGGCGGCCTTCCTCAGCACACTGGTGGCCCTCTCTCCCCTCCCACCGTGCTGTTCAGACCAAAACCCACTTTTCTAGGGCCTGTGGCCCCCAGGAACAATTGTGTGGTAGCCAGTCTGGGGAAGGGCTTCCTCTTTGAAACCTGCCACACAGGACTCCTGACATTTCCTGTGTCGACCTGATTTTCATAGAAAATTGCCTCCAAATTATGGTTCCTGTAGTCCCAAAGCACCAGCTCACGGCCCCCAGCCTCAGCTGGAGGGGGCCCAGTTAGCGAGCCAGCTCTGGGGCACCAGGGCAGAACGCCTGGGCTGGCGGGCACAGGGCGCAGTTGTCTCCATCACTTACTCAATAGCCCTCTCTCCCTCCTCTCTTCTTCCTCTTCCCCTCTGCTGTTTCTTCCTCCAATTATCTTCAGACTGGTATCTTTCAGGCCTGGGAGCACTGCCCCTCCACGCACAGTCCTTGGTTGGTGCAGACCGGGTGTCCCCCTCCATCCACAAGCTGCGGCAGCACCGCCCACTGGGGCGGACCCAGTCGGCCCCGCTGCCCCAGAACGCCCAGGCTCTGCAGCACCTGGTCATCCAGCAGCAGCATCAGCAGTTTCTGGAGAAACACAAGCAGCAGTTCCAGCAGCAGCAACTGCAGATGAACAAGGTGGGTTTGCCGGCTCAGCGCTCCCAGGCCCCAGGGCGGCTGTGTGCTGTGCGCTTCAGCCTCAGGCTTCAGCACCGGCCCCTTTCTGACCTTAAGGGAGGCCAGGAGGCAGAAAGAGGGAACCAAGGAGGCACATGCTCTGGCCCATGGCACAGAGCTGGGCAGGGGCAGGGGCAGAAGGGATGCTGCTGGGAGCTTGGGCTCAGGAACAGTTCACCTGCAGGGAGTGGGACGCGCAGGGCCAGTGCCCTCTCCCACCAGCCCGTGTGAGTTCCACTGGACCACGTCCTGCCCGTGGTGCATCAGTGCCAGCGAATGGAATAGTCTACTTGGGCAACACTTTTTTCTTGGGTTTCCTAAGGCCATTTAGTAAACATATCTTTAAATAAACCAGCAACCCACAGTGCCCATCTCCCAGGCCATCCGGCACTTGCAGCCTGCCTGAGTGCATGAGCAGCGTACAGGGTAAGCAGCGTACAGGGCCGGGGGGCCCGGGTGCAGCTGTACAGGTGCAGAACTCCAGCAGGAAGTCGAAGGGACACTGTCAGAGCTGGTTCTGGGCCCCGGCCAGCCCACAGAGGTCTGCATAACCTACAGACATCTTGAAAGTCACTCGGATAAGTCCATTTTCAGGAGGAGGTAGTAGGCAAGGCTAGCACTGTGATGCTCGTGAGGAGGAAAACTAACATGCTGAATACGTGTTGATCAAATGCTGGCATTTGACATAGAGCATCTTTAAGGTAAGAGATGAGATGAGCTGCTGTGAACATAGTCCAGCAGTTCCTCAAAAGGTTGGACACAGCCACCACGTGGCCCCACAGCTCTGCGGCCGGAGATGAAAGCACACATCTACACGTAAACTCACTCAGGCATTCACAGCAACCTGAGTCCCTGTGTCAGGCCATTCCTGCACTGCTTTAGAGAAATACCTCAGACTGCGTGATTCATAAGAAAAGAGGTCTGATTGGCTCCTGGTTCTGCAGGCTGTAGAGGAAGCGTGGTGTTGGCCTCTGCTTCTGGGGAGTCCTCGAGGAAACATTCAATTGTGGTAGGCGAAGGGGGAGCGGGCGCATCACTTGGCAAGAGCAGGAGCAAGGGGTGGGGAGAGGGGCCACACACTTCTAACCGACCAGACCTCACCAGAACCCACTCACTTCAGTGAGGACAGCACCAACAGACAGTGTTCAGCCGTTCATGCCAAATCCACCCACATGATCCAGCCACCTCCTGCCAGGTCCCACCTCCAGTATTGGGGGCGAGGCTTCAGCAGGAGACGTGGGCAGGGACACAGATCCAAACCGTATCAGTCGTAATAACCGTACCAGTCGTGATAGCCACATTACATGGGAACAGCCCAGGTGTCCATCCTGTGATGCGCGGCCACACGCCGGCACACCGGAATGTCATATAACATGGAATGTCATATAACGCGGCCACACGCCGGCACACCAGAATGTCATATAACACGGCCACACGCCGGCACACCGGAATGTCACATAACATGGAATGTCATATAACGTGGCCACACGCCAGCACACCGGAATGTCATATAACGTGGAATGTCATATAACGCGGCCACACGCCAGCACACCGGAATGTCATATAACGTGGAATGTCATATAACGCGGCCACACGCCAGCACACCGGAATGTCATATAACGTGGAATGTCATATAACGCGGCCACACGCCAGCACACCGGAATGTCATATAACGTGGAATGTCATATAACGTGGAATGTCATATAACGCGGCCGCACGCCAGCACACCGGAATGTCACATAACGTGGAATGTCGTATAACGCGGCCACAGCCACACGCCGGCACACCGGAATGACATATAACGTGTAATGTCATATAACGCAGCCACACGCCGGCACACCGGAATGTCATATAACGTGTAATGTCATATAACGCGGCCGCACGCCAGCACACCGGAATGTCATATAACGTGGAATGTCATATAACGCGGCCACACGCCAGCACACCGGAATGACATATAACGCAGCCACACGCCAGCACACCGGAATGTCACATAACATGGAATGTCATATAACGCGGCCACACGCTGGCACACCGGAATGTCATATAACGCGGCCACACGCTGGCACACCGGAATGTCATATAATGCGGCCACACGCTGGCACACCGGAATGTCATATAACGCGGCCACACGCTGGCACACTGGAATGTCACATAACATGGAATGTCATATAACGCAGCCACACACCGGCACACCGGAATGTCATATAACGTGGAATGACGTGCGGCCACACGCCAGCACGCCGGAATGTCATATAACGTGGCCACACGCCGGCACGCCGGAATGTCATTCAGCCATAAAGTGGAATGACACTGACAAGCGGCAGCACGGGAAGCCTTGGAAGCAGGATGCCAGGCACGAGAGGCCGCGTGTGGTATGATTTCATGCACATAAAACGTCCCCAACAGACAGACCCGCAGAGACAGGACACAGACTCGTGGGAGCCAGGCCTGGAGTGCTGCGGGCAGATGGGGAGCATTGCTGGGGAACAGCGTCTCTTCTTAGGGATGGTGAAAATATTCCGAAATTAGACTATGGTGATGACCGCACAGCTCTGTAAATATACTAAAAACAACAAGTGATATCATTTAAAAGTGTGAATTGGATGGTATGTGAATTATATCCCAGTAAAGCTGTTACAAGGAAGAAAGAGGATGAGTTGATGGAAGGGGAACGTGGAGAAACCTTTGGCAGATTTGGCGACAGACGGAATCATTTCTCCGTCTATTGTCTCTCCTGTGAAAGTGCCCCCCTCACTCCACCTCACCCCCGTTGCTTCCCTGGATTTCAGGACCGGTCCTGGGTTGTCCACCTGTCCGGAGGCTCAGGGTCTTCTGTGGTTTTCCTGAGGGTGAAAAATTGGGGTTAGGACTGGGGAGGAGATAGACTTTCCTAGCACACATAGACAGGAGTTGGAAAGTGAAACACCAGGATCCCCAGCAAGAGCAGAGGCAAAGCCGTGGGGAGAGAGCCCTACACCACCAACACTGCTGCCTCTTCCCGCAGCCCTGACCTCCTGATACCATTAGCCCCTCCTGCCTGCCTGGTCCCAATTTCCTTCTCTCAAGCCCCACAGTTCCAGCCCAGAAGAGGAGTCAGCTCAGCCCTGGCGCAGTGGTCGAAGGCTTTGATCGCGTGGTGTCCAGTCCGGTGGGGCTGAGTCGGGGAAGGCCCCTGGGAGATGGCAGCCGGCTGTGGCCCAAATCCATCCTAGTGTGTGAGCTATCATGGGGCTGCAGGCTCAGGATTGAGGAGATGGGCCCCTTGGGGCCTTGCTCCAGGGTGGCAGCCACGTCAGACCAGATGCCCAGCACAGGCCACAGCCTGGCCGCTGCTGCCCACTGGACACCACAAAATAGGCTCACCACCCCCACCCCACGTGCCCCTCCACCCCCAAGCCCTCATCAGCGGACAGCAGGGAACACATCAGAAATGGATGGGGCACCCAGCAAATCCCCTCATTGGGACGGGAAAGGCACAGGCTGTGGGCGTGTCGGGCGCCTGCCAGGCATCTTTACTCCCAGGTGTCAAAAGCACTTTCACATCCGTCTTCCTAATGCCAACTTAGGTTTGTTAATTTTATTATGTCATTATCTGAGTGATGGGGTAGGAGGTTTGAGGAAGACAGGAAACACCTATTCACATGCCGTATACTCTTGAAGGATTTAGAAACCGGGTACTCTCACTGGAGTTTGTTCTCTGATTGATTTACGGGAGTGAATGACAGTTGATTGAAACGTTTAGACAGTGTTTTCCCAGGATGCCCAGGAAGACAAGAGTCTTACCCAGGGCCGCCTAACACTGACGTCCCGGCCCTTCCTCTTGGAGGATGATGTCCCCAGGGGCTTGTTCCCTGAGGGCATCTGCCCAGTTCTGGCAGCTGTGAACCCTCCTGTCCCACTGCGCTGCTCCAGCCTACATTGGGGTTGCAGCTGGGGCCGGCTTGGTCTGCCCCTCCTTCAGCCTGTACCTTAGAGGGCAGTTGCTTTGGAAACATCACTGTGAATAAAAAAGAAAGAGAGGCGGCCCGTGCCTAGCCCTGGTGTTCCCTGCAGCCATATGTAGCCACTCTAGTTTTCCCGAGGCCTGCAGCCTGCAGAGCTGCCCCTTTTGGCTGAGAAAACTCCACCAGGTGGACAGGATCGACCCCGAGCTGGCTCTGCTCTCCTCTCCCCAGCCTGTGGTCGGGATGGTGGCAGATGTTTTCCAACTGTGTCAGCTTCTGTTGCCCGTGCCTTGTATGCACTGGTGTTTATAAGGGTTAGCTGCATGAAGGAACTTTCTGGAGAACGCACACCATCAGAGGGCGAGTGGACCTTGAAACTCTGCAGGTGAAACTGGCCCTCCGTGTTCACTGGCCACGTCCGGACTTGGCCTCAGTTATGTCTGGTTTGCGAGCAGTGGGTGATGTGTGTCCAGGCGAAATACCTCTTTCTATCAAAAGACGACGGTCGTTGGAAGGTGTCCTCCACCCTACAGCAAGAAGCCTTGCTTCTCAAGGTGGTTCTTCCAGTGATTTCTGGACTCTGCACAAGAACCTGCCTCCTGCAGAGCGGAGGGCCTCGGGTGTGTTTCCCTTTAAGTTGACATCCTCGGTTTTGAATATGAAAACTTGGACTCATATTTTGGGTGGTCTAATTACGAGTGTGTCCGATTGTTTTAAAATACTGGCAGTTTACCAGTTCGGTTTTGGCCCTGAACTCCAGCCTGACTTTTTAAAAATGTAATTATTCCAAATATGGAGGTGCATTTGTTCTTCCTGAATTGATGAAAGGGGCTCTCAGTGTCCCCAAGGCCTTCGGGCTGCACAGAGCTGCTTCAATTGTCTGCCCGCGTCCGGCTCGCCTCCCAAAGCCAGCTCTGCAGTGCAGCCCCAGCCCACAGCCCAGCCAGTGAGACTCGGAACTGAATGTCAAAGGAGAGAGAGAGAGAGAAGCAGGCTTTGTTTGCAGCCATGGCCCAGGGAGGTGACCCACAGGCGCCTGCGTCAGTGCCAAGGCAAGGGGCCTGGCCTGCGTCACAGAGGGCTCTGACGTGGCGCCACTGCCAAAGTGACATCCTCCTCAGGCCCTGCCTGAGAGCCCTTGCCGGAGGCCCACGGTGTGGAGATGATTCCTCCTCCAGGCCGAGGGGCGTGCGGCAGCGGGGGACACTTCAGAGGCTTCATCCTCGTGAAAGGGAGAAAAAAGACCTGGGAATGTTGTCACTAAAGGACACTAAAGAGATGCGGCCCCTGGCAGCACACGCCATCCGCAGCCAGCCGGGGAAGGGCCATCCAAGAGCCCTTGGAACGGTGGGGAGGTCTCCTGATGCACAGCCTCCGGCAGGCAGGTTGCAGTGGCCTTGGGGCCCCTGAAACAGCCCCCCAGGAAGAGAGGATGACCCCCGCTATGACCCCCGCTACCTCCACCGCCATTCATCTGTGCATAGGGGAAGGAGGTTTGAGATTTTCTTACAGAGTTCTTGAAGTTTTTCTTTAAGTTTGAAATTTAAAGCTGGGCATGGTGGCTCACACCTTGTAATCCCAGCACTTTGGGAGGCCAAGGTGGGTGGATCATTTTGGCTCAAGAGTTCAAGACCAGCCTGGGCAACCTGGTGAAATCCCATCTCTACAAATATTAGCCAGGCAAGGTGGTGCATGCTTGTACTCCCCAGCTACTCAGAAGGCTGAGGTGGGAGGGCTGCCTAATGCATGACTGCACTCCAGCCTGGGCAACAGAGCAAGACCCTGTCTCAAAAAAAAAAAAAAAAAGAAATTTAAAGGAAAGCATCAGAAGAAAAGTCTTGGAGCTTCTGTGTCCACTGAGTCCTCCCTGGGCCGTCTCCTTTAAAAGGCAAACAGACAAACCCTTTTCCTCGATCAGCCTGGCTTCCTGGGAGTGGCCATTTGCTGCAGGAACCCCTCCCCTCCACCCTCAGCTGCCTTGTCCTCCACCCCACCCTAGAGAAGGGACCTGCCTCTGTGTCCTCTATGGGGTTGCTGCCCTCCATCACTTTTATCCACTTCAGAATGGCCCCTGGGCTGCTAAAGAAAGGCAGGCACACCACTTCCGGTCATTGCTGGGATGGGGCAGCCCCACAGGGTCCCCTCTAAGGTCCTAGCCTTCCTCCCCCACCCCTCCCCCTATTTCCCTTCCCCGTCCCCCCATTTCCCTCCACCACCTTCCTCCTTCTCCCCTTGCCCTTTCCTGGCATGGTACCCACCCTTCTGCTGGCCCTCTGGTCTCCTCTCCTTGTCTGTGTGTGCCTATGTGTATTTGTGTATCTGTGTATCTGTCTCTTCATGTGTATATGTATCTGCATGTCTGTCTATTTGTGCATCTGTCTGTGTCTGTGTGCATCTGTGTGTGCCTCTGCGTGTATATGTATCTGTGTGTGTATGTATCTGTATGTGAGCCTCTGTGGCCTCCCTGCTTCCCGACACCCTACCACTGGTCCCCGAGGCCTCATCCCTGTTTCTTCAGCTCCCCAGCTCTGCGTAGCACCTCTGTGCTCCCAGCTTTGACTTTATTCCATCTGCGTACTGCTCCAGTCCTGATCTGTCTCCCAAATCCCAGACTCGAATCTGCACTTTCTTGCTGGATTTCTCAGGGCCCCACCAGATGCTGGGATTCAACCTCTCTGAGCTGCCCTCTACCCACCTCCCCGTCCCGGGGCCAGCACCTCCTCTGTGGTGGCCCTTCTCTGGCACTTGGCCAGGAGTCCTGGTGCCTCCTGCTCACTCTCCTGTCCACGGGTGGTCCCCACTGCCGCTGGACCCAGCCTCTGTGCCAGCCTCTGCCCGGCCCTGCTGCCTCTGTGCAGTCGCTTCTCTGCAGGCATTCCCCTGCCCTCGCGCTGACTCATTAGCACCTTCCTGTGGCACAGGCGGGACCATGCACCCCTCGGAGAGACCCGCAGCCTCTCCTGCCCGTCCACTGATGAGCAAAGCCCACATTGTGAGGAGCCCTCTGAGGCCCTGAACACCACCTCAGCCCTGAGCTCCCATCTCCGTGTCCTCAGCCCTTAGGTCTGGTCCCCGCACCCTCAGCCCTGAGCTCTGAGCTCCCATCTCTGCGTTCTCAGCCCTGAGCTCCGTTCCCCTGAGCTCCAGTCCCCGCACCCTCAGCCCTGAGCTCCCGTCCCCATGTCCTCAGCCTGTGGTCTGAGCCCTGTCTCCTCATCCTTAGCCTGTTGCTTTTCCTTCCACACCTGCAGCCTCCAGGACATTCTTGCTTCCTGAAGGCCCATCCTGGCTGCTGCTCTCCCTCCTCCCAAATCCCTCCTGCTCCTCATCCAGGGCATTGTCCTCAGCGCTCTGTGCCACCTTCTTAGGGAATTGTTCTGCTTTCAGATTCTTTGTTCTTTGCTCTCCCTCCGGTGCACCAAGTGATAAGGGCCCCGCTCTCAAGAAACCTCCCATACACCTCTCAATCAGTCACATCCCGTTACCCATCAGACTGCACCGGGCCCTGGGGGAGCTGCAGGAACTGAGCGTACGGGTGCCCTCTTGATGAGTGTCCTGAAAGCCAAGACTTGGATGCCATCTTCGAGGTCCCCTGTGAAACAGCGCTGCTTCACCCGGCACCCGTGCTGCACCTGGCACCCCTGCTCACAGCGACAGCGGTGCCACCAGGCTCCCTGTTCTCCCTGCCCCCCACAGGGCCTCTCAGGCTCTCAGTGTGCAGGAAGAAGATGGGACTGAGAAATCACAAGCAATCACAGACCTCAAAATCATCAAGTGAAACTAGTGTTGAAACACATGCTTTTTTTTTGTCGACCACTGAGAAACCTGTCAGAGCAAATGGGGACAATGTTGGTAGATTCCTTAGTTGAACTTGTTTCTCCCCGGCTTTGTGAAAGTCTAACCGGAAACAGTCGCATGTATTTACAGCGTACGGCGTGATGATTTGATACTTGTATGCGTTGTGAAATGATCGCCACAAGGGACCTCATCCATGCCCCCTTGGCCTCACGGGGCTCTCATTGTGTCTGTGGTAAGGTCCGTGAATATCGGGGCCACCAAACTGTGCATCAGGCCCCGGAACTTATTCCTCTCCCAACGGCACGCTCACCCGTGGACAGCACGTTCCTGTTCCCGACGCGCGGCCACCCACTGCTGCACTCTCCTCCCTGCGAGTTTGGCTTTCTGAAGCTGAGTTCCTTACGTGCCACGCCGCCTACTGGTTCCCACACTGCCGATGGCCGGCCCGTCCCGACACCCACGCTGCCTGCACCCTGGCTGGACCTGGCTCCCTTTCCCTGTGCCAGGTTGAAAGCTTTTCTGAAGAAAAGCTGCCTTCAGTTTAGAGATAAACAATGGATCTGCGTTTTCTTCACTCGGCTTTTACTGCTGTACTTTAAACTGCTCTTAGAAAGAAAGTTAAGGGATGATCAATCATAAAACAAACCCCCCGCCCAATCTGAAGTCTCTGATGTTCCACAGTGAGGCACAGCAGGGCTCTGGAGGCTGAAAACTCACCATGTTGTGTGTGTGTGAGTCTGCGTCTCAGCCCTGCTGCGTGGGGACCGGTGTCGTCTGATACGGCTGACCCCTGGGAGCAAGCGGACACTGAGTGCCCACCAACCCGTGCCCCGTAGTTCAGGCTGCTGGAGAGGCCGCCTCGCGTGAGTGTGGAGCAGCACGCAGTGCTCTAAGGGTGTTGAAATGCAAGGGCTCGGGGGATTTCAGGTGTCAGTCTTCCTTGCACACCTCAGTTTCCTTCTGGAAACAGTCGGATGCGGTGCCGAGATCCATCCTCCACGTGCTGTAGCTCCTCTCTCTGCCAGGAACTCGGCTTGTCCCACCGTCCCTCGAATCTGCCCTTCAGGCCGTTCCCCATGGGGACAGATGAATCGAGCATCCGGAGAGACCCCTCGATCTGGGGCTTTGGGATTGTGGGATGTTCTTTTACAGTCTGCAGAGGAATGCAGCTCAGTCAGTGCCTTCTTCTGAGAAACTCCCTGTGCGCCCTTCCTAGTCTAACTCCAGACCCCCGCCCTCTCTCCTGAGCTTTTTTTTTTTTTTTTGCCACTTCCCGTATCCCTCTCTCCCCTCTTGTTCTCAACTCCAGCCTTTGCTCTGCTCACATGCATCCCTTTTCTGGCTCCCAGATGTGATGGGGCAGCTCCATTGCCCAAAACGAAGGAGTTGTCCTGGCCACCCTCTCTTGCCTCTCCATATGCAGTCTGTCCCTGGGCCTAGAGCTGCTTCCTTTTTGGTGTCATGGAAACCTGTTCTTTCTCCCATGCCTTAGCCAGACGTGGGGCTGGCCTCGCCCTTTCAACCTCTGGCCTGTCTGCAGCAGGGCATGCTTCTAGAACGTGCACCTGCTTGTCTTCAGCCCAGAGTGCCCTTCCCACAGCCCCACCTCGTCTCTGGCACCCTGTGTTCCTGCTCTCTGGCCTTCCACGCTGCAGCCCTGCTGGCTTCTCACAGCTCCCAGAGCGCACTGAAGTCAGCCATACACCCTGTTCCACTTTGCCCCACTACCCGGACACCCCTTGCATTTGCCCCATCCTTTTAGTGAATGTGCGATGAGCAATGCCTGTGCCACGTGGATGAGTCAGAAGTGGTCCCTACCCTCCTGGGAACTGCAGACTGCAGGAAAGATGGATACATGAATGGCAACCACAGAAAAGTCAGAGGACTGGGGTCGGGGGGCGCTGGAGGAGGGCACATTGCCCTATCAGGAAGATCAGCTGACCCTGGAAAAGGTGACATGCACGGGAGGCTCACAAAGCCTCTTGGAGTGGCTGGAGGCCGAGGAAGGAAGGCAAGCAGCGGGCTGGAGGCGAGTGTGGCATGAGGGATGCAGAGCCAGCAGCGTGGTGGGGAGCAGGGTGGCAGGGAGGCTGCAGGGGCACGATGGCCACACAATGGAGGGGCTCTTCAGCAGAGGCAGGATGGCAGAAGAGCACTTGGGGGACATTCAGCAGGGGAGTGACCAGGTCCACTGGCCCGTTTGAAAGCGTGCCCTCACTGCTACATGAAGAAGATTGCAAAGCGTTGACGCTGGAGGTGGGGGCCTCCCGGGAGCCATGCTGTCATCCAGGCAGGAGAGGCCAGGTGGGGCAAAGCAGGAAAGGCAGGAGGTCGAGGCTGGAGAGAAGCAGCACCGTCCGCAGGCGTTTCTCGTGAGCAGTGCATGGGCAGTGCTTGGCGGACGGAATTGGGAGCTTGGGGTGTGACTGGACAGCTGGACAGAGAGAGGTCCCAATAGCCAAGAACAGGTCCTAGAGAAGGGAGAGGCTTGGAAGAAGCTGCCCTGCGTTCGGCATTGGGCCTGCTGTGCTGGGGCTCATGGGCACTCTAGGCTAAGCTGAGGCGTCTGGCAGGCCATTAGGTCTGGAGGTAAAGAGCGAGTTTGGGCTCAGCACCACCTTTGGGAGTCGCTGATACTTGGAATCCAGAATGGGGAAATGAGCCGAGGAGCAGGCCCAGGACAAACCAAGACGGAGGAGCAGGCGGGGAGCAGGAGAGGAGCACCTGCCGCCTGTTCCGCGCTGAGAGGCCAGGGAGGGAGACCGAGAAGTGTCCGTGAGATCCAACAGGAAAAGAGGTCAGGGGCATCTAGGGAGTCCCACAGGAGGGAGGATGTCACGGTTCTTGGGGCCCCATAGCGGGGCAGGTCATGGAGCACCCGTGGAATCCTGCAAGAAGGGAGGTCATGGTGTCCCTGAGATCCTGCAGAAGGGGAGGCCGTGGCATCCCCGGGATTCAGCAGGAAGGGAGGTCCTGGAGTGTTCCCAGGATCCGGCAGGAGGGAGGTCATGGCACATCGGTGGGATCCTGCAGGAGGGGAGGCCGTGGCGTGTTGGTAGGATTGGGCAGTGAGCATTGTGGACGTGGTTGTCTTCCGCTGAGTGGGTGGTGGGCTGTTTCTCTTAGCAGTTGTGGCTGTGAGGTCAGCATTGGCCTCTCCCCTTCACACTCAAGCTCCCCTCTGCAGACTCTGTTGACACCTGCAGCTTCTTTTCTGTTTCTCGGTGCCTGACACGGAAGAGGTGCTTAGTAAACCCCAAATGTTAGTCAGCCTCCTTCCCTGGGCCAGGTCACCTTGACCCTGGGCTGGGGTCCTACTGGGCATTATTTTCTGAGGCACTCAGGCACCCCAGTGCCTGTGGGGAGATAAAGGCGCCTGCTGGCCTGTGGCAGGGTGATAAGGTGCCCTGAGTCCCTGATTGTCTGCCCCAGAGGGTGGGGTTTGCAGCATCCCTTCTCCTGTCAGATGAGCTCGGAGGACCCAGCTCTCTGTGCTTCATGTGTTACCTCCGCCTTGCAGATCATCCCCAAGCCAAGCGAGCCAGCCCGGCAGCCGGAGAGCCACCCGGAGGAGACGGAGGAGGAGCTCCGTGAGCACCAGGCTCTGCTGGACGAGCCCTACCTGGACCGGCTGCCGGGGCAGAAGGAGGCGCACGCACAGGCCGGCGTGCAGGTGAAGCAGGAGCCCATTGAGAGCGATGACGAAGAGGCAGAGCCCCCACGGGAGGTGGAGCCAGGCCAGCGCCAGCCCAGTGAGCAGGAGCTGCTCTTCAGACAGGTGACTGCAGGCGGGGAGGGCACCAGCAGGCTGGCACGCACAGCCACCCTCGGTCCCCAGGTGGCATCTTCTGTGGTGATCACGGGGGCTGCAGGGCATCCTTGCGTGGTTGCTGTCCAGTGTCTCACCTGTCTTGTCCTGGCCAGTGAGGGAGGTTGATGTGGCTTCCGTTTTGTCCCAGCCGTTCCTAGGGATACGAGATGTTTGCCCCCTGTGGGTGGTTACGTAACTGCTTTCCAGCCATGCACAGGCCCCAGAGAATGGGTTTCCTTCCTGTCTGTAGGCTGTAAACGAACACAGAATCCACGTGTTAGTGAGATACAGCATGCTTTTTAAAGAAGTGAAGGAACTAGAGGTATTAATTGATCCAAAAGGCAGGCAGGGCCTGATCAGAAGTCAAGACCTTTTGTGGCCCAGAGGTGCTAATGAGCAGCTCTGCAGATCCAGACAGACGGGTGCGATTGTGGCACCCAGAGCCAGTAAGGCTTCAGGGCACTGACACCCAGTAACCAAACTCACAGGAGACTGATGAAGAAGGCCAGTGAATGACTGGTTAATTTCCATTGAAACATTAAACTTCTGAGTCAGCGGAAATACTTAAGGCATTTGGGCAGCCAGCTGGAGCCCCGTATCTGCAGCTAGAGTGCCCTCAGGAAAGTGGCTTCCTCCCTGGAGCCAGGAAGCGAGCCCAAGGAACCACAGCTCTGTAGGATTTGATTCTGTCCTCCAGCAGCAGATCTGCTGCCTCGGCTGCAGGAGCCACTGGCTCGTTCCCTCCCTTCTCTCTGGACTCCATGCCGGCCGTGCCGTTGAGCACCTCCCCAGCTTCCTGACTGCCAGCTGTGCGGCCAGACGCTGCATCTCCACCCCCAGCAGCACCTTGGAAGCCAGGAGCAGGACGCCCTGCAGTAAACTGTTCCCCTTAATTCTCAGCTGCAGTTCTTAAATGCTTGCCACTGAATGAATCAGTGTGGGGCCTTGTACCTGGAGCACCTAGACCCAAGCCTGCCACACACGGGATCAGTGCTCAGTGGTCTCCAGAGGCTTCTGGGTCAGGAGCCCTTCTCCACCGAGCTTCCCCCAGCGGCTGGCATTGGGTGCTATTTCTCCTTCTTGTTCAGAGGGGGGCCTGTCTCTAATTTCTGGGCCTTCTTAATTAGCACCCCGGACACTAAACACTACAAAGCCCAGCAGAACTAACGCTTGGCAAAGACAGAGAGAGAAAGCCCCGGGCCTCTCTGGCACACACACGGTGCTTCATGGTGACCACTCGTCCACAGGTCCTGTCCTACAGGCCCAGGGTGGGGGCCTCTTCCTGTGGTCGGGCCTTGTGAGTTGATGAAGATCTGAAATTCAGTGTGCTATTATTATGCTGATAAGAAATGGGAAACTATTTACATTAATAATTTTTAGGGCTAGTTTCTCATAGATCAGCCTTTACTTTGAGAAAAAGAGGCTTGTTATATTCCAAGCATGAGATGATTATTAGAAACACTTATTTTCTGTTCTCTCTGGAGAGTAATAGGCAGAACCCCTTATCAGGGAAACGTCGTAGTACACGGAGCAATTTGCCGAGGTAAACATAAGGCGGGGCACCTCCAGCCTGCGTCCGGGAGGATTGCTTATTAACCACTTAACCGCGTGGGGCCCACGGCAATCCCAGCTGAATTTGGTCAGCAGCAGACTGGGGGCCTGTGGGTGCTGGCTCCTGCTCCAGCTCCTGCTGCAGCTCCTCCCACTGTCTCAGGGCTCCCTTCTTCTCTGCTCCCTCCTGGCTCTGATTCCTTTTGTGTGTGTGTGTGTGAGACAGAGTCTCACTCTGTTGCCCAGGCTAGAGTGCAGTGGTGCCATCTCAGCTCACTACAGCCTCCGCCTCCTGGGCTCAAGCAATTATTCTGCCTCAGCCTCCCAAGTAGCTGGGATTACAGGCACCCACCATCACACCTGGCTAATTTTTTTTTTTTTTTGGAGAGATGGGGTTTCACCATTTTGGCCAGGCTGGTCTCGAACTCCTTACCTCAGGTGATCCACCCGCCTCAGCCTCCCCAAGTGCTGGGATTACAGGCATGAGCCACCACACCCAGCCTGATTGCTAAAGGCAGGACAGATCGGAGCCTGGCCGGGTAGCTCTGGTTTCCCCCAGTGCTGGCAGCACAGGGCTGGGCTCTGCCTTCATACAGGAGCTGGGATGTAGGTACCTGGTTTTCCATGTTCACAGGATTTGTTCATCAAAACTAAGACAGGATTGGCGCAGAGCTCCCAGCAAGGAGGCGCCCGGCTTTCTTTTTGCCTCGGCCTGGGTGGCAGGTTGCTGTGCTCTCCCTCAGCTGCTGTTTGCGGAGAGGCTTGGCAGCTGTGACCTCATCTCTGCCCTGCTCCCTCCACTCCACTCTGCCTCGTATGGGGGTTTGCACCTCAGCCTGTTCCCAAAATCCCTCAGGATGTCCCAGGCCCCTGGCTGAGTGCCCCCCCACACGGAGAGCCCAGCCCAGCTCCATCTCATCAGAGAGGCACATCCCCACCAGCAGGCCTGCTCCAGGCCCCAAAGGTCCTGGGTGCCCAGAAGCTGATGGGCTGTTACTGCTTTTAGCCTGCACGAGGGTGTGTGGGATGTGAGACCAGGGAGGGGAGCGGCTGCAGATGAAGCCGAGTTGGCACTTCCAAGTCTGAGAGCCGATGGTGCTTTCTCGCCCAAGTTTGGCATGCAGATTCAATGCTGTTGGTCAGAACTAAGACCCACAAACCCAACAAGGGGGTTGGGCTTCGTGCCCACTCACCGTATGTGTGTGGTATGGCAGAGTGGACGCTGTGGTCCCCACATCTGCATGGCCTTCGCATATCCCCCAGTGAAACCAGCGAGGGCCAGGCTGCCGCCCCAGCAAGAGCTTCTCTCCACACCTGCCAGGCCCTACTCCCCTGCACCTGCTCCAGGCTGCTCCTGGCTCAGCACCTCCTCAGAGAAGCCCTCCTTGATACCCCATACTGGGCCAGGCCTCCCTGGGACCCCCTGACTCAACCTGTGTTATCCTGTTAATGTAGCCCATGGCAGGATCCCATGTGGACAGCCTGCCTTCCCTAGAGAGACCATCCTGGGAGGCAGAGCCTGTGCTGGCCTCGTTCTCGGCTCTGGGCCCACTCAGGCTTCAGGGCACTCACAGGGAAGGCCTCTCCACGCAGCTGGCCTCCCGGCATCCTTGTGGCCCATGTATGGCCTGTGCGTGGACGGGAGACTTGCAAGAGAAGGCAACCCCTAGCCCTGCAGCCCAGGGGCGGGAGACATCCGCAACCGCCAACACGGCCGTTTCTTCCCCGCAGCAAGCCCTCCTGCTGGAGCAGCAGCGGATCCACCAGCTGAGGAACTACCAGGCGTCCATGGAGGCCGCCGGCATCCCCGTGTCCTTCGGCGGCCACAGGCCTCTGTCCCGGGCGCAGTCCTCACCCGCGTCTGCCACCTTCCCCGTGTCTGTGCAGGAGCCCCCCACCAAGCCGAGGTTCACGACAGGTAACACGTGGCCTTTGCACAGCCTGAGGGTGCAACGCGGGCCACAGTGGGCACAGAGCGGGGGGCTTTTCCCGGCCCAGCTCTGCAGAGGCTGAGGAGGGGCCGGGCAGGCACAAGGGCCACGCTGGATGGTGGGGACCACACAGGTCTGTCACAGAGGCCCTCTCCCCGCCCTACACCCCACACCTTCAGTTCTGTCATTCTGGGGACCTGTCACGGGCTCACTTGCCCACTTTCCTGTCCCAGAGACCCATGGTCTCCTCCAAGAACAGTCCACAGCCCATGCCCGTGGGGCCATGAGAACCTACAGCTTCTGGTCCGGCTCAGGAATCATGAGCCCACGCTTCTCCGCTTACTCCCTCACACTTCGCCCACGTCCACAGCGTTGACGCTGAGGCTCCAGTGACAGGGCTGTGAATGGCTGGGGGGGGCTGTGATTACACGAGAGCAGAGCCCGGGACCCCTGGGACATGCTGTGGGAGCCACACGTCCTCTGTCTGTGCCATCCCTCATACCATCCTCACCCCGGGGAGGCGATCTGCCAGCAGAGGTCCTTGGTTTTCCCTCACAAGAAGGAGGCAAGTAAGGCGTCCACCACGGCTGAGGAGGCAGGAGGGGCCGGGCCCTGGACTTGTCTGCCTGGAGCTAGCCGGAGCCGGGGAGGAGACTGCTGTCCTGGGCTGCCCCGCCACCCAGCCACCCCTGCAGGGGAGAGGAGGGAAGGAGGGCTGGCTTCTGGCAG
This sequence comes from Pan troglodytes, assembly GCF_028858775.2. Taxonomy (NCBI): domain Eukaryota; kingdom Metazoa; phylum Chordata; class Mammalia; order Primates; family Hominidae; genus Pan; species Pan troglodytes. The sequence goes on along the minus strand of NC_072411.2, from coordinate 141,302,387 downwards.
GGCTTGCCTCTGAGACAAGCACGGAGGCAGGAGCGCTCTTCGTGTTGTTATGATCTAATATTTCTTGTTAATGACGCACTAAGAAAAATGTTCTGTAAATACAGCACGGCTTCATTCTTCAGATGATTCTCATCACGTGGCTTAGTGTTCTGCAGTCTGTGAGGTTCTCACTCTCAGGTCTTAGAAGGATGCTATTCATATTCAGAGACAAATTTCCAGAGTAGGTATCCAGCAAGTAAAATGCTGCTTCTCAGAAAGAAAACCGTGGAAGGTCACAGGAGCAGCCAGATGATCCACTCCACAAGTCCTGGGCAGCTGACTGCAATAAGTGTGTTCTTGAAAGAATGCAGCTCAGACAAGGGAGACCCCAGTCACCACCACCAAGGAGAATCCTCCCACTAAGCTGGCCCACCCTGGCTGGTCCCAGGAGACTTGCAGGGAGTCCTGCTTCGTTGGTGTCCTTTCTTAGTTTGTCTTGATTACTTTTTAAACAAATTTATAAAACAGTACACATTCATTGTAAAGAAAAACATGATAGAAACCCACAGGAAATGCCGTTTGCCCGTAATCCCACTCCCCAGTGGTGGCAGGTTGTTAGTATTTGCTTTAAACCTTCCAGATCTATTTCTGTGCATAGCCAGATGGACAGATAGACACAAACATAATTTGTTTCACAGAGACGGGACTCTGTTGTGTCTGATGCTTTCTGTTAGTACCTCACACTCTCAGCCATCTTCCCGTGTCCGTGCACAGCGACGCAGTGCGTTCCTTTAGCCACGTGGTCTCCTGGCTGGCTCTGCCACCCTCAGCTGTGTGGGCTTTGCCGCTTCTCCATCTCTCTACGCTCCAGCTTTTCTGTCTGTAAAGGCAGTAAAGCAGGTGTCTGCCTCGTAAGTTCCAGCCGTGTGCTTAGTAAATATTAGCACACGTGACCTTATCATGATGATTCCACTGTAGGGGCAGTCCCCATTCCTCGTATCTGTGAGCAACTGGTTGTTTCTGCACACACACTTACGTATTTCACGGGGCAGTGTCCGTCATTGCCTATGTGTCTATGTTGCCATTACAAACTCCCAAGCACACCCATGTCCACACACAGTGTACTGATTGTGAGTCCTAGTTTCATTGACTCCTGTAAGCCTGCACCTACCCTGATGCTTTTTTTTTTTTTTTTTTACCAGAAGTCCCATCCCCCAGCACTGTTTTGCAAGTACCCCCAGAATTCCTCAAGTGCAGGAGACTGACTCCTGTTAGCCTGACTCACAAGAGGCTGAGCCAGGAAGTATGGGAACTAATATGCACCAAGTGTATCCTGTAGCTGGACCCTGCAAACACTGGACCACCTTGAATCTCAGCTCCCCTTGGCTGGGGATGCTGCCTGTGTTCCCAGTAACAGGAACACAAGTGGGGAGGGCCGCATCCTGGGCCAGCACACTGAAGCAATAGAGCAGGTCTGTCTGGGCAGCTTGCCCAGGCTCTTCACCGTGTGCCCCGCCCTTATCAGCCTGGATGAACCCACATTAGCACAGGTGCCCCTGGCCAGTGACCTGCCTGCGGAAGGCATCTGTTCACCCAGCCTGGCCTTCCCTTTGTTAAGTCCTGGAAGACCAGGTGTGTGCAGCACAGACATGTCCCGGCAGGGCCTTGGGGCAGCCCTCCTGCCAGGTGTCACCAGGCGCCAAGGCCTGGTGAAAAGGAGCCGGGGCAGAGCTGTGCCCCGGAGGGCCACCTGGTCTTCTCTCGCATCTCTAGCCTCTGCAGACAGGTCAGATACTCTCCCCTTCACAGCGGTCCCACGTATGCTGACTGAGACAGGGTGGCATCCAACACGGGTTCAGGCACATTGCCTTTCCTGCTGCAGAGCCCCAGGCTGCCGGCCCAGTTGGTTCTGGGGCCCCCACCAGGAGCCTCTTCTGTGGCTGCCGCACCCTGGGGGCCCGTCCGTGCTGAGCTCAGTGCTGTGGTGAGCACATGGCTGGCCTCTTTTCACAGTCAGAGGTTAAGTAGACCTGTGTACATGGGTTTTGCGTGTGTTTTCTAGCATATGTGTTCCAGTCCCTCTGGAAGTTTCTAAAGGCAGAGCTCGAATCTGGTGTTTCTTTGGAATCTCAAGTACCTTGGACAGTTCTCCGTCCAGCAGAACTGGAGTTACTATTGGTCCAGGACCAGGTAGACTTTGAGGGTAGGGGGCTAGAGTTGCCTCCTTCTAGAAGTCAGCACCATCCTCCCCAGCACAAGTCCCACATAGAGCTCACCCCTGCAAGGTCCAGCCACCCAGGGCAGACCTCCTCATCACTGTTTTCTCCTCAGCCTGCTGCAGCAGGGCAGCTGCGCACGTCCCTGCCCGGGTCCTGGGGCGCTACTGTGAGCATGAGTGACAGGCAGGCCCTCCCGCCCGCCTGGCCTCTGCATTCGTCCACGTTCTCTGGGCCTGGCCAGTCAAGGAGTCTTGGCAAACGTGGTATTTTTCTAAAGAACCGTCCCAGCTTCCGTCTCCTTCTAGGGAAGTGGTGGTTCCGCCACCGCCCGGGGGCAGCCTGCCAGTGGGTGGTCAGCTCGCCCCTGGATGCGCTCTGATCTTGGCCCCTCTGCCCCGCCCCAGGCCTCGTGTATGACACGCTGATGCTGAAGCACCAGTGCACCTGCGGGAGCAGCAGCAGCCACCCCGAGCACGCCGGGAGGATCCAGAGCATCTGGTCCCGCCTGCAGGAGACGGGCCTCCGGGGCAAATGCGAGGTAACGCCGGCTGGGGCAGGTGGGCAGCTGCGGCTTTGGGCACCATTAGAGGGGACCCTCGTGGGCCTCCGTGATTCAGGGTGTTGGTTTTGCAGGTGGTTCTTTGGGCTTACAGCCCCGGGGGAAGGGCCACAAGCATCTTCACTGTCTGCATTTTGGGCGGGCAGCTATGTGCTGAGAAGCCCGGGGCTGTCTCCCTGGAGTCCCGTGCCCTCCCTGCAGGAAGCTGCTGCCTCTGTCTGTGCCCTTTCCTGACGTTTCACTCCCACCTCCCACCTAGCAGGCTCTTCTCAAGGTCCAGGGCTGTTGCTCTCTGCCTCCGGGTCACTTCCCCAAGGAAACCAGTTCCCACCATGCTCCCCCAGGGCTGCCAGGAAGGAGCCACGGGGAGATCCGATTATATCTCAGATCAGGCCTGTTGGCTTTTTGTTAAAATAATTTTCTCTTTTTTTAAGATTTCGAAAAGCTTCTTCGAGAACACAGGGAGACCTCAGGCCCTTGGGGCCCTCCTCAGAGTTAAGGTGCTGGCGAGGCAGTGGGTCGTGAAGGGAATGGAGCTTCAGGCAGGGCCCTGGCCTGGTTTGAATTCAGCTCCCTTATGTGGCTGAGTCACACGAGGAGGCTTCGGGGATGCTGCAGCTCTGGCTGTGCCTCAGTTTCCCTGGCCGCCAGGCGATGGCAGCGGCCTCACTTGTTCTCATACAAGGAGGGCCCGGCCCCGCCTCCTGATAGGAACCAGAGCCCTGCCCCGAATCTGGCTGCAGTGGACTCCCAGGCCCAAGGAGGCAAGAAGGATCAGCCGATTAACACCTGAGGGCAGGACGGGGCCCGCACTTCGGTGAGGCTGTCCCAGCTGGTGCTCTTCACCCTGGAGGCAGCTGTCACAGGGGATCTTGAGCTCTTGACAGGGAGGAGGGTGTGGCCAGGCCCTGCTGATAGTGCGGGCAGGAAGAGAAGAGACTCCCGTCTGGGAGCTGGTGACCTTGGACAAATTTCCATTTCTTTGTCTGTAGAGGGGCTGGCAACACTGTGCAGGGTCGCACAAGGCCCCCCCCATGCCAGGGCCCACCAGTAGGGACCTGCTGTGTCCGCTCCCCACACCAGGAATCCCACCATCCTATAGATAGCTCACAGGGTGGACAGGAACATCCACACCCACCCCTCCAACAGTCCTGGGCACCCAACAGCCCAGGGCCCAAGTGGCCGTGGCAGAGATGAGTGAGCACGTGGAGCTGGCGTGGCGTGGCCTTGCTGCGTGGGCACGGAGGGCCTCTGGTCTCCTGGCTTAGTTTCTGCAGGATCCCACCCCGCAGGTTCGCCTGCCCCTCCTTTAGGAGCTGGGATATTTGGGAACTTAAGTTAATCTGTGCTTCATCTTACCCCCGTTTCCTTTACCAGTTTTATTGGTGATACATAATTTTCAGGGGGGAATTCTCTAAAAGTCAGGCCCAGGACCCTCTCCTGCAGTGCCCTCTGGGAGGAGGGAGGAGGAGGGCAGGGAGGAGCCACTGTAGAGGCTCTTGGCACCTGCTTCAGGGATCTGGTCGGGACGGCTGTGCCACTGGAGGGCAGCATTGCCCAGCGGACACTGGCTGCAGGAAACTCCTTCTTCCCCACGTCCGTTCCCTCCACAGGACCAGACAGCTGTCCTGCTGCCCCTTCCGGGGACTGCCCAAGGCCTCCTGAGGCTTCCAGAGCTCCATAACCTGCTTCCTTGTCCCTCCCCTACATGTGCCCCCACCCTCAGGGGGTTCCGCTGAGGCCAGGGGATTGGGAGAGGGTCTCTCAGCCAGAAAAGCAAAGCAAATGCAAGCAAGGGAGGGAGGAGTGAGAAAACAAAGACCCTAGAAGAAACAGCCCGCTCCTCCGCCCGCCCTCAGCTCCTCCGCCCACCCTTAGCTCCTCCGCCTGCCCTCAGCTCCTCCGCCCGCCCTCGGCTCCTCTGCCTGTCCTCAGCACCATGGGTGAAGGTGCCAGCCACGACTGGGCCAGGGGCTGGCAGAGGGTCCCCAGGTGTTGGGACTGTGGGACAAGACCTGAGCCTGGCAGGATCTCAGGGAGAGGAGAGCTGGAGAAAGACAGGTGGCTGGGAGACAGCCACAGAGGCGGTGGAGGCCATACTCCCTGGACAGCAGTGCCTTGCTCCCACACGTGGGGCAGCTCTCCAGTGCGGGTGCCCCTCCAGGTTCAGAGCGAGCGGTGTGCTAACTCAGCCCAGGGGGACGTGACGTCACCCACCAGACTTTCAGTGCCAGCCTGCCAGGGGTCACTGGCCTCCTGAGATGGCCGAGCAGAGGGGCCATGGGTACGGGGCACGGTTTGTTAGAGTGGGTACCTGATAGGAGAAGATGGGGTGGATGGGGCTGTGACTTCCCCAGTTCGCGGACCACTTGGAGGCCACAGCAAGACTGAAGCCCAGGCCCGAGGGCAGGGCCTCAGAGTCAGCACCCCTTCTCTGGGTAGACGACTGCCTGGAGGCCTGGGGGGTGAGGCCCTCCCCTCACACTGGTGAGTTGGCTTCGCGTGGTGAGGAAGGATGAGAGTGGGCTGGGAGATACTTTCTGCAAGCTTGGGACCCTGTCGATACTGGCAGGCCGGCCCAGCAAGACGTGGCTCCCAGTGCAGCTGTCTCGCTCCCTGCCTCACTCCAGAGCAGGCCTTGGGAAGCTGCCTCACACGTTCTGAGCAGTCGGGGGTCCTCTGAGTATAGCCATGTGTGTGTGCGGGCCCCGTCCTCCTGCAGAGGCTTCCCGGGAGCCAGAACAGCTCCTGGCCAATTTGCTTGCCCAGCTTGGTTTGTCCTGCCTCCAGGCACGGTGTCCAGGAAGGAGAGGAGAAGGGAGTGAGCTGGAAGTCAGATGCCACAGAGACCAGGGCCACCACTGGGATTTGCACCCTGCCCCAAGCCTGTGTTTGCTGTAAGGAGCAAAGACTCCTTCTGTCTTATCCTAGGAATTAAAGGGAGACAGAAATAACGAGGTCAGCCTCCCAAGAAAGCGGGAAGGGGCCACCATCACCACCGCTCCCAGAGTGGCTCTGGAAAAGCCTCTCAGGTGCTCAGTCTGAGCCGTCACCATATTGCACGCTACAGCCCGAGCCGTCGCGGTGTCTCGCACCTACAGCCCGAGCAGTTGCGGTGTCCCGCACGCACAGCCCGAGCCCTTGCGGTGTCGCGCACCTGCAGCCCCAGCCGTCGCGGTGTCGCAGAGCTTTTGGGGCTTTGATCCTGTGTCTTTTCTGTGTCCATTTCATGTGTTTCTAAGGAGAGGGCTTTTCTACTTTTCTTCTTTGCCTTATTCTAACATCAACTTTAATTTGTGAATTTCATTTGTGGTCTAACGTCAGATCTCTCTTTCTGCAATTCAGTCTCTTATCCAGTGGGTCGCTTTTGAGTGGGGAGGACACACATGGCTACCCTGCCGTTCTTTCACCCAAAGTCCACACTGCATGACCTGCCTCTTGGCACCGCAGGGCACAGCCTGTGGTCCCCTACGGGGACCTTCCCAAGCGTGGGCTGCCCAGGCCTGTCTGTCCAGAGGGAACTTGGCCCTGGCCACAGCTGCCTGTGCCTGTACACACATGTGGGCTTCCTGAAATCATTAGAAATGAGAAGCCCTGGCCAGGTGCGGTGGCTCACTCCTGTAATACCAGCACTTTGGGAGGCCGTGGCGGGTGGATCACATGAGGTCAGGAGTTCAAGACCAGCCTGGAACAACATGGCAAAACTCCGTGTCTGATAAAAATACAAAAATTAGCCAGGTGTGAGGGTGGGCACCTGTAATCCCAGCTACTCAGGAGGCTGAGGCAGGAGAATCGCTTGAACCCGGGAGATGGAGGTTACAGTGAGCCAAGATTGCGCCATTGCACTCCAGCCTGGGCAATGAGTGAAATTCCGTTTCAAAAAAAATAAAATAAAATAAATTAGAAGCCCCCACAGCCGCCGAGGGCCCCAACTGCACCCTGACCCCTACCCAGAGAGTACGTCCCTCCTGCCTGGCTTTCCAGGGACATGTGATTTATGTCCCCAAAGTAGAAGCAGCACTAGGTTATGGATGGGACCATAGAGTCGTTTTTTACCATCGGAAGCCGTGTCACATCTTTTCTTTGTTAAACAAGAGACCTTCATAGAGGAAGCCCAGTTTTGTGGAATTGTTGTTCATGAGAAGAGAACCCGCAGAGCATCCGCCCCTGCCCAGCGCACCTGCCCTCTGGAGGTCCCTCCCCTGTGGGCGGGGACTGAGTTCTTGGCTCCACCCCTTCTTTCTCCACCCTGCATGGACAGGACCCCCAGGTGCAATGCGTCCTGCAGGAAGGCTGTGTGCTACGGCTCCTGGCGGTCTGAGAGGAGCCCCAGGTGCTGGGCTGGCATAGAGAGCCCTCGAGCTTCGCCCACCACAAGTCTCACATACAGGGTGGACACCAAGGCCTGCAGGAGCTCAGCGGATGCTGAGGCAGGGCTGCAGTCAGGAGGGAGAGAGCAGATCCTGCTCAGGCTTGGGGGAAGCAGGTAACAGCCACAACCGGGGCCACCTGAGTGGCGTCTGACTCATCCTGTGGTGGCCTAACCCTCTGAGAGCCATTTCCATGTGAAATGTTAACTTGAATCTCATGTCCAAAGCCATCGTCCCCTTTAAAAGGCTAAATAAATGTAGCTCAACTGAAGAACACTAATTTTCCTGTGAATTTCTGGAGAAAATCTGAATTAGCACAGGGATCTCGATCTGAGGAATTTCCAAACCTCAGAGAGACGCAGCCGGATGCCAGCTAGCCATCCAGGACAGATGCCAGCCCCTGGTGGCCGTGGCCCCGGGCAGTCCAAGGAAGGCTGCTTCATCCTGGGGCTCAGAGACTCTGGGAGCGCGGCTGGGGTTTCCCTTGAATGTGAGGGAGGCGCAGCAGCTCACCTCTATTTTAGGACCAGACCCTGGCAGTTGGAAAGCAAAGTAATAATTTGATGCCAAGTCATTCGTGCGACAGTGAAGGGTAATGCATTGAAGGCTGGAATTATCTTTTAAAGTGTTTTTTCAAAGCTATAATTAAGTGTAAGCCCTCTAAAATATTTCTTAAATATTTTAAAATATCATGTTGGGTGATGTTGCTTCTTCTTTTGCAGTAACCAAATAACATGCTTGTTTTTGTATCAAATTAAGTTTCCTTTTGGGCAGTGGTTTCAGTTGGAGTTTCTGTCTGTGGAGCTGAAGCAGCAGCTTCTGCAGAACGTGTGAGTATCCTCTCGCCTGTCCCCACAGTGCATCCGCGGACGCAAGGCCACCCTGGAGGAGCTACAGACGGTGCACTCGGAAGCCCACACCCTCCTGTATGGCACGAACCCCCTCAACCGGCAGAAACTGGACAGTAAGAAACTTCTAGGTATTTCAGGACCTTCCTTTCCTCCCATATTGGGTTTGAAGTCCCCCGAGGTTGTGTTTCCAGCTCTCAACCCCTTGTGTCTGGGGCACCTGTGGGTGTCGCCTGCCAGGTTATAAGGTAAAGGGCCTGAAAGGGAACCTTTCATCCTCTGTTCACAAGCCACTGGTTGTTGATGAATGTGCCAGGTAGCAGGTGTGTTTGTGTAAAAACTGGGCTGAGAACCGTTGGTTTAGAAGCATCTTGAATCACAGAGTTTAGGTTTGAGAGGCTAATTAGGAACACAGCCAGCGTGCTGCCCGCCCTGCCCTGCAGGGAGCCTGCAGTTGTTTTGAGCTCCGCTTTAAGGCCCATCAGAGCAAGACCAGGAGGAGGCCTAGGGAGTGTCCACTGCTTAGGGGTAAAAGGCTGCTGGTGTCTTGGCTCTGGCTGAAAGCACCTGCACAGGTGGTGGAGGGGAATTTTAGCCTCATGGAGAGAACTTTCTAATGGGCATCCTCTGCCCGGGGAGCTGGTGAGAGGCTTTCCACAGGGATCTTCAGCAGAGGCAGGTGAACTCCCAGCCAGCTCCATGGGGCTTCCAATGTTCCCAGGCCACAGAACCCAGACATGGGGCCGGGGGCTTCCAGGGCGCAGAACCCAGACCCCGGGCCGGGGGCTTCCAGGGCACAGAACGTGGACCCGGGGCCGGGGGCTTCCAGGGCACAGAACGTGGGCCGGGGGCTTCCAGGGCACAGAACGTGGACCCGGGGCCGGGGGCTTCCAGGGCACAGAACACAGACCCGGGGCCGGGGGCTCCCAGGGCACAGAACCCAGACCCGGGGCCGGGGGCTCCCAGGGCACAGAACCCAGACCCGGGGCCGGGGGTGTCCAGGGCACAGAACCCAGACCCGGGGCTGGGGGCTCCCAGGACACAGAACCCAGACCGGGGCTGGGGGCTCCCAGGACACAGAACACAGACCCTGGGCGGGGAGCGTCCAGGGCACAGAACACAGACCCGGGGCCGGGGGCTTCCAGGGCACAGAACACAGACCCGGGGCCGGGGGCTCCCAGGACACAGAACCCAGACCCGGGGCCGGGGGCTTCCAGGGCACAGAACGTGGGCCGGGGGCTTCCAGGGCACAGAACGTGGACCCGGGGCTGGGGGCTCCCAGGGCACAGAACCCAGACCCGGGGCCGGGGGTGTCCAGGGCACAGAACCCAGACCCCAGGCCGGGGGCTTCCAGGGCACAGAACGTGGACCCGGGGCTGGGGGCTCCCAGGGCACAGAACCCAGACCCGGGGCCGGGGGTGTCCAGGGCACAGAACCCAGACCCGGGGCCGGGGGCTCCCAGGGCACAGAACGTGGACCCGGGGCCGGGGGCTTCCAGGGCACAGAACACAGACCCGGGGCCGGGGGCTCCCAGGACACAGAACCCAGACCCGGGGCCGGGGGCTTCCAGGGCACAGAACGTGGGCTGGGGGCTTCCAGGGCACAGAACGTGGACCCGGGGCTGGGGGCTCCCAGGGCACAGAACCCAGACCCGGGGCCGGGGGCTTCCAGGGCACAGAACCCAGACCCCGGGCCGGGGGCTTCCAGGGCACAGAATGTGGACCCGGGGCTGGGGGCTCCCAGGGCACAGAACCCAGACCCGGGGCCGGGGGCTCCCAGGGCACAGAACCCAGACCCGGGGCCGGGGGTGTCCAGGGCACAGAACCCAGACCCGGGGCTGGGGGCTCCCAGGACACAGAACCCAGACCCGGGGCTGGGGGCTCCCAGGACACAGAACCCAGACCCTGGGCGGGGAGCGTCCAGGGCACAGAACACAGACCCGGGGCCGGGGGCTCCCAGGCCACAGAACCCAGACCCCGGGCCGGGGGCTTCCAGGGCACAGAACGTGGACCCGGGGCCGGGGGTGTCCAGGGCACAGAACGTGGGCCGGGGGCTTCCAGGGCACAGAACGTGGACCCGGGGCCGGGGGCTTCCAGGGCACAGAACACAGACCCGGGGCCGGGGGCTCCCAGGACACAGAACCCAGACCCGGGGCCGGGGGCTTCCAGGGCACAGAACGTGGGCCGGGGGCTTCCAGGGCACAGAACGTGGACCCGGGGCCGGGGGCTTCCAGGGCACAGAACGTGGGCCGGGGGCTTCCAGGGCACAGAACGTGGACCCGGGGCCGGGGGCTTCCAGGGCACAGAACGTGGACCCGGGGCTGGGGGCTCCCAGGGCACAGAACCCGGACCCGGGGCCGGGGGCTCCCAGGGCACAGAACCCAGACCCGGGGCCGGGGGCTCCCAGGGCACAGAACCCAGACCCGGGGCCGGGGGTGTCCAGGGCACAGAACCCAGACCGAGGGCCAGGGGATCCCAGGGCACAGAACACGGACCTGGGGATGGAGGCTCCCAGGGCACAGAACCTGGACCCGGGGATGGGGGATCCCAGGGCTCCCTTTGTTCCTCGATAACGTCTTTCCCTGCCTCCCAGCCACCCTGAACCAGGACAGTCACTGCCCACTGGTTTTCTTGCCCATCTTCTGTGCCTTTGCCCTGGGAAGAGCATATTGGCTCTTCCCTGAGCAGGACCCTAGGAAGGCAGAGAGGGAGAACTAGGAACCATGAACGCAGGGGTTGCAGGGGCAAGGAGAGGGTGGGCCGTGCCTGGCTCGTTGACTGCATTTGGCAGGGCACACGTTGCAGGAGGTGTCCTCCGTGCCAGGCCTGTGCCCGGCAGACACAGCCTCACAGAGACCTGCACGCCTAGTCCTTCATGCGTTCACTCACTCGCTCGCTCACGCCTTCATCCACTCGCCGAGGGCACCTTCCGTACTGGATGCCCTGTAGGTACAGACGGGGTCACAGACCATGGAGCCAGTAGGGCCGTGAGGACACGCATGGGCTCTGGCCTGGGGTGGCGGTCACGCCGCTTCCGGAGTCCCCCCTGCCCTGTGGTATGGAGGCTTCTAAAAGGACAGAAGCCTCAAGTTTGGGGAAAGTGAGAAGGGAGTGAACAGCAGTAGGAAGCAGGTGGGCCGGGGTGTGGCTGAGCAGGTTCACGAGGTGGATCCTGAGCTATTGCTGGGGACAAGGGCCACCGACCCACCCCACAGACTCCGACAGCTCAGGCTCAGCAACAGCAGAGGCTATGGACTCAGGGAGGCACTCAGTCAAGGGCCTGGGCCAAAGCTGGTGGAAAGGCCTCTGGGCCCCGACTCCCTACACAGCGGCTTCGCCTGCTGCTGCTCTAGAAGGGGTACAGCACCCTTCCACCGTCCCTCTGGAAGGGACAGTGGAAGACAGGGGCTTCCTGGACTGGAGACAGCTGCTCTAGATGAGGGCATGGATGCCAAGCCCCTACCCCTCCCCACTGGGCTGCCAGCATGCTGACCTTTACCCTCCAAGCAGACAGGAGACCCCTCTGTGGATTTGACCAGCCCCAAAGAAGCTGACATCAGGGGTTCCCAACAAATAGCCCCTGAGATCCCTTATACTGGCACTCACGGCTAATCACCCCCTGTGGGCCCAGAGCTTCCACCCAGCCGTTGGCACTTCCCCCTTAGGAGCGGACAACCAAGGAGGACCCAGGGCCCGAGGAACGGCTCAACAGGGACCTGGAGCTGGAGCCACACAGGGGAAGGAGGCTGGGGGCAGACAGTGTGAGGCACTAACCCAGCTGCCATTAGCACCCTCAGAGAGGATGCCACATCCACGTAACGTGGACAAGTTCAGTGGAAAAGGGGAAAGCACAGAACGTTCAGAGAAGACAAAAATTAAACACCTGACTGCAGAAAAAGAAAATCCTCCTCAGACTGGAAGATACGGTGATGTCATCTCCCAGAAACTGGAGCAAAACGTGACAGCTCTGGGAAACTGGGAAGTGAGATGATGGAGAAGAAGGCCAAAGCTCACTGCAGTGTGCAGGGTCCAAACAGCAGGAGTTCCCAGGGAAGGCAGAGGCCAGGAGGAGGTGTCTAGAGTTCAGAAGGCCCCAGGCCAAAGGCAGAGTCTCTGGGCTGCAGGGACCCACCAGGGGTAAGAAAGACCCTCTTAGGGAGAAACAGCAGAGCCTCAGAATGCAGGGACAGAGGTGAGAGCCAGGGCACCTGCAGACTCCATGGGGCCTGCGGCCATGCCAGTTCTAAGGGCGCGTCATTGCCCTCCTGAAGTTTGTGTCCCGCCAGACTGCCGGGTGAGTAGGAAGGTGGCACAGAGGCATTCCAGGCATGCAAGGGCCAGAGCTTTCACCCTCCAGCTGTTCTTCCTCAGGAAGCCACCAGAGGACATGCTGTCCCAGGGCAAAAGAACATTGGGAGGCCCATCATGGAGGCCGGCCTCTACTGGGTGGTCTGTGAGAGGGTGGCGGCCAGGAAGTCTGAGATCGCCCTGCAGAGAGAAGCTGATGCAGCTACCCCGAGGAAGGGGGCACGCGCTCCTGGGGGAGAAGATGGCGCATGGATTGTGGAGTACCTAGCGGAGGCGGGGAGCGCCGCTGGGGCTGGGGAAGGGAGCCCTAGAGGGCAAGGGCGGCAGAGAGGGCTTTCTGTCCGGGAGCTGGGTGGACAAAGGCCGTGCATCGAGCCACTGAGGCTGGAGTGTGCTGTCCCTCAGGATTCTCCAGTCCTTACCAGGAAACGTCACTGCCTCCCCATGTAACACCTCAGCTTCTGGCCGGGTTCTCCAGCATGGGAGGGGCTGCCCGTGGGCCCCATGAGGGGACAAGATCTTTGCCTCGATGTCACTGGGGCTGCCACAGCAGGGGCTTCAGCAGGCGTGGGAGTTGCTGAGCTGCCTGAAAGCATCAGCTCGTCAGGCCGTGTCCTGCACACACACCGTGTCCTGCACACACGCCGTTCTGTGCGCCCACCTCCACGCCTTTCAGAATGGCGGCTGCTCCTGACACCTTCATCCATTTTCAAAGGACCGGCCGTTGGTCCATCCCCTGCCACCTTCAGTCTTCCAAACCTGTGGAATTCAGCGGGCAGAGGATGGAGGCAGGACCAGCTCCACCAGCAGAAGGATGAAGGCAGGCTTAGCTCCATCACCTTGCTTAGGTTTCTAAGCTAGTTTCAAACAAAGTTTAAGAGAGATGATCAAAAAGGAAGACCCCTTTCTTGTTTTTGGTTTCTTTATTGAAGTGTCTCTGCAGCATCCCTTTGCCCCATTCCTGTTCTCCGAAGGCAACCATTCTAGTCAGTTTCTTTTGTTTACAGGAAGGTTGATCATTCTATTTCCTGTTTTTTCCTGGAAAGCTTCGTGCTTTAAAATCTGTTCACATTCCTGTGAGGATACCTCTCCCATTACCTTCTCACAACTCAAGATCGATTTTTGAATTTCCAACAATTGTCCTAACCCAGAAACTTCATTATCATCAGTCTAAGTATTTCAGACATGGTAATAGCTGATGATTATCTTGAGTTTTGTGAACATAACCCTAATGAGGTGTTTAAACACTACTGTGTGATTTTTTTTCTTTCCTCTTTTAATGGAATCCACAAGCCGCTAAGCCGTGTGCAAGGGCCTTCATATTTCCTTTCTGATGTGGTGAGATGCCACACATAAGGCGTGGCTGAATTGGCTCGTGGGCCTGAGGCAGGCTGGCCGCTGCCCTAGGCGTCCCTGAAAGTCACGTGGCTCATCTGCTCATGTCAGCTGGCAGGGTGCTGCATCCGGGCAGAGCTGGGCCCCTGGCGAGTGGGTGCCGGTGATGCTCAGGGTAGGGTGCAGCAGGAAAATGACTTGGTACAGCGAGGGCCTCCCCAGCCAGGGAGCAGTAGCAGCAGCGAGAGGATGGCTGGAGCCGAGCCTTCCCTGCCCCAGGCACAGAACGCCTGTCTGCCAGCCTGCGGCAAACAGACAAGTAGTAAGGCTGGTCGTTTGCAGAGCTTCAGGCCCTGTCACCAGGCTGGAATGTTTCGTGGCCTGGGCTTGGTGATTGTGGCTCCAAACCACAGGAGGCCGCTGGGCTCCTCACAACTGTCACCAAAACTCTGCCTATAACTCCATTCCTATACACATGCATTTGGATGCATAATCGTGTACTTTTTCTTTGTTGTTTTGGTTTTTGCTAGATAATGAGCAAACTCAAAACAGTCGGATGACTTGTGGTTTTAATGTAGACATGGTTGGCTATGATTTCAAAGAGATTCAGTCTCTTGCAGATACCTGGACACGTCTGTCTACTGTGAATTCATATAGCTGAGCGTGTGCATTATTTGGAAAACGAGCTCCCTAGTTTCTGGCAGTGTCTTTCCCGTGCGTTGGAGTAGTCAGTGATGGAAGGACATGGCCCACGGAGCCACTCCCAGCCCCAGCTACTCAGCCACTCACCAAGGCCATGACCACCCTTCCAAGGCAGCACCCGCCCACTGTGGTGAGGTTGGCATTAGGTGACCCCACTACAGACGACGGGCAGCAAGCAGGACAGCAGGTGGCTTGGCACCTTGGCACCCACGCCCTCCTCCTTTTTCAGTCTCGTTCCACCTGCGCACCAGCTCTCTTGCCCACCACATCCTGCCAGCTCCTGCCCAGCCCCAGCACCTCCCAAAGGGGTCCAGTGTGCAGGCCGCTTCCCCGCATGGTCAGCCCCACATCCACTACTTGCTGTCACCAAGGCACAGAGGAGAGCAGGGCCAACATGCCTGTGGGGATGAGGGCTGACCGCCATGAGGTTCAGGCCAGAAGTGTTAGCTGATGTTGTCCCATGTCCCACGCTGACATGTGGACACGGGAACCAGGGTCAGGAGCCACGACTCCAGGCAGTGGCGGGTCCGTGAGCCATGGATGCGGAGGAAGTAGGCCCAGGACAGCGCCCAGGAAGGGGAGGCATGCTGGTGCTGCTGCCCTCAGTGGGCGTGAGGGCCAGGACCCAGAGGCCGAGGCATGCCTGCTGAGCGCTGCAGGGAGAGCCAGGGCCGACTGAAGCCCCTGCTGGCTCAGTGCCTTGTACAGCCCAGGCAGGGAGGAGGGACAAGGCGGGCACAGACCCTGCCCTTGGAGCCAGGCCAGGTGGAGAGGAGCGCGGGCTCCCTCCGACACAGGCTGGCTCCTCCGAGCACGTAGGGTTTTGTCTGGAAAACGTCACAGCATCTGCATGGCGCCTGCGCCCCTCAGCTGGCCGGGCCCTCCTAGCAGATGGGGGCCAGGCCTATCCTCCCTTTGCCTGGGGGGCCTGGGAGCCCCTGAGCCCCTTCTGAAAGTGGCTGCAGCTGCTGCCCCCTGCCTCCTGCCTCCTGCCCTGCTCCCTGTTGGCATGGCAGCTCCCCAGCCCCGGGCCGTGGACGTGGCCATTCTACAAGCCTCCGGCCTTGATGCAGATCTGTGACCTCCACAGAGTGAGAAGAGCCTGAGTCAGCTCTGTGTATCGGGCCTCACACTAGGGCCTGGCTGTGGCTGTCTGTGGGACATGTGGGTGTCTGTGGGGGGTGCTGGTGTCCGTGTGGGTGTCCGTGGGGTGGGGTGGGTGTCCATGGGGGGTGCTGGTGTCCGTGGGGGGTGTGGGTGTCCATGGGGGGTGCTGGCGTCCATGGGGGGTGTGGGCATCTGTGGGGGGTGCTGGCATCCGTGGGGGGTGCAGGTGTTCGTGGGGGGTGTGGGGGGCGTGGGCATCCGTGGGGGGTACTGGCGTCCATGGGGGGTGTGGGTGTCCATGGGGGCGGGGTGGGGGGGCGGGCATCCATGGGGAGGGTGCAGTCATCCGTGGTGGGGTGATGGGGGTGCAGTCGTCCGTGGTCGGGTGATGGTGCAGGCGTCTGTGGGGAGGTTGCAGGTGTCGGGGGGGTTTGCAGGCATCTGTGGGGGAGGTGTGGGTGTCCGTAGGGGGTGCGGGCGTCCATGGGCTAAGGCAAGCAGGCCTCTGTTTAGCTTCTCGTCTGTGCCAGCCACTCTCCTGCAGCTTGGGCCATCGCAGTTGCTCTTCCCAGCCAGGCACGCTGTTCCCTGAGGAAGGGTTCCTCTCGTGCTAACCGGGCCGGCAAGCCCTCCAGGCAAGAGGCAGACAGGCCCTAATGGACCCATGGCCAACTCCTTCCTATGGCCCCCGGCAGCCAGCCCTAGGAGCATGGACCAGAGCACACAGAGTGGGGGCTGCTGCTCTGGAGCAGGCTGAGAATGGGAGAGGAGCCCCACAGCAGGGGGTACAGCCCAGCTGAGGCCAGAAAGTGGGGTCCCACGTTGGATAAAGGAGCCTGTTACATCAAGCCAGTCTCCCTGGAGCATGTGAGATGTCACTCCAGCTCCAGCCCAGGAAGGGGCCGGGGGCTGCGGAGAGCGAGGGGTTGGGGCCCAGGCAGCCGCTAGGAATGGCAGGTCCCGCCCCTGGTTAGTGGGGGTCTCTTGTCCCCACAGATGGGTTTTAAGCTGGTGACATGCATTCAGCCAGCACTGGGTCAAACAGGAAAAAGACAGCACCCCTGTCCTGGGAGCACGTTCACTGCCGGAGCAGGCGTGGGCGCCAGAGCAGTGGGGTGGGGGCTTCGAGGGCCCCGATTTCCATGGGAGGAGGCCTGGCGTGCAGCTGCAACGTCCTTGGAACCCTCAGTCAGCTGCACACGCTCCGCCTGTGTCGCAGGGAGGGGCTGTCGCTGCATACATTCCCGAGAATCTCAGGGTCTAAGAGGCCTCGGGACCCATGTTTAATCCCGGGACCTGCCCCTTGCTTGCCATGGGAGGGGGCTGCTAGACAAGCCCTAGGAGCTCACTGAGGAGCCAGGCTCGGGGTCCTGGAGCAGGATTTGCCGTTAGATACAGCCCCTCAGGGGCACGGGCTGCAGGCAGACGCCCACCAGGGGTACCTCGTGCTCCCCAGTGGCTTGGTGCCTCTCCTGGGCCCCTGACAGGCTGATGCCACAACAATTTGAGGTGTCCCCACCAGGGTCTGTGACCCAGCTCAGCCCTCACAGGAGTCAAGGCACCTCTAAGGGCCAGACACTGACCCTGCAGCAGGGCCACAGGGTGTCACAAGGGGGAGCAGTGGCCCCACATTGTCCCACAAATGCCCAAGTGCCACTGAAGACCCCGGAGTGCGCCCAGGGCCTGTCGAGCGCCTTGGCCGCGTGCCCTTGGCCTCTCTGACCGTCTCCCTCCCCCCCACAGGCTCGCTCGCCTCCGTGTTCGTCCGGCTCCCCTGCGGTGGTGTTGGGGTAAGTGTTCCTTTAATATGTAAATAATGTCCTGTTTCTTCTTGAGTCCCAGTGGTCACAGAAATCGCAGCCTTGCTTCCCTCAAAGTGAATAATTGCTGCCAGGTGTTTTCCATACGCAGGGGCTGCCCATGTGCGGCTTCAAAGGCCGTGTGAGCCGAGAGCGTTTTGATCGCCGACTCGGGCACCTTTCTCTGGGGAAGGTTGTCTGGCGCAGGCGGCTGGGGCTCTGGGGTGCAGTGGCTCTGGCTTTAAGAAACAGGATCCTGTATGCAGCCAGCATCTCATCCCCTTCCAAGTCTGCGGCAGTAATCTGCTCACATCAGGCCACGAGTATGGTGCGGGTAGGATGCGTGCTTCTATATTCTGTACCTAGTTTCCACCCGAAGCTACAGGTGGGGCTCCCAGTGCAGTGACCGTGATACTCATGGGCCACGTGGAGTCTGTAGGGCTACTCGCTGGGCTGTGCTGGCTTCTGTGAGCTGATGATATGGACCTGGCCTGGGCATATGAATCATTGGTCTGTGCCAGCTTCTACGAGCTGATGATATGGACCTGGCCTGGGCATATGAATCATTGGTCTGTGCCAGCTTCTACGAGCTGATGATATGGACCTGGCCTGGGCATATGAATCACTGGGCTGTGCTGGCTTCTACGAGCTGATGATATGGACCTGGCCTGGGCATATGAATCACTGGGCTGTGCCGGCTTCTACGAGCTGATGATATGGACCTGGCCTGGGCATATGAATCACTGGGCTGTGCCGGCTTCTACGAGCTGATGATATGGACCTGGCCTGGGCGCATAAGTTCACAAGGACTTTCCAGTCTGGGCATCTGCCCATCCGTCCACATAGGAAGGGTCAGGTCTTGCAATCAAACTTCTCAATAACAAAAGGGTTCTCCCCTGGCCCCTGACCTCCTTGATGCAGCCTGGGCAGGGGTGGCAGTAGCGAGGGCGGCCATGAGAAGCTGAGGCGGAGCCTCCGAGCAGATCCGGGCCATCATGGTCCTGCAGCGCCGCGAATCACCACAGACGGTTACAGGCAGGGAGGACGGGAGCCGGTGGACAGCAGGAGCCGCTGCAGCCGAAACCGTGCGGTGTGTGTGTAATCACTGATCGCAGGGTGAAGCTCAAGGTCTGGATTCTGTTATGGAAATGAAACAAAATTGTTTTCTTCCTGAGTTTTTATAAAAATCACTGCTTTGAAAATTATCCCGTCAGAAAGAGAATAAACGGCATTTATTCATACCACCACCAAGCACTCCTAGAGTTATTTTATTTTGTATTGTAAATAGGCTGCAATCTCTTAATTTGGGGCAAGTTTTTGGCCAGACTTGAAAAGAATTGAATTTGCACTGCCCTGCAGCCAGCACGCCTGTGCAAGGCAGAATTTATCATTTGCAAATGAAAGCTAAGTGCAGACTCAGAGCTGAGGGGGTGAGCCCAGCAGCCCCTCCCAAGTGTTAAATCCAGATCTGAGGCACAGCAGATGAGAGCTGCACCCTCACGTCTGGGTGTGTAGATGCTGATGGAAAAGCTCCCCACGTGGACGCGGGCAGAGAGGGTAGCCTGTTGGCATGGGCAGGGAACAGTGCAGGCCGTGGGGCTTCCTCAGGTACAGCCATTGGCAGGATGTGTATTCTTCCCATTGTTTTCCAAAAGGAAGAAGACAGACAGGAGGCCTGTGCAGACCCCTGCCCTGGCTGTGGGATGCATTTGCTGTCACTGGCACAGATGCAGCTCTCCTGAGCCTCATGTCTCCTCCAGAGCCAGGAGGGGCCAGCCTCTTGGGGTGTCAAGAGGAGCAAAGTAGACCTCGGGAGCCGAAGTGTGGGCACACAGCAGGTGCTCTTGTCAGGGAGGGCAGAGCAGGTGAGCAGAGCCAGCCACCTTCCCCGAAAGCAGCTGCAAACTCTCCTGGAGGCAGAACAGTGGGGCTTGGAACACCGAAAACTCACCACTCCTCGGCGCTGGGAAATGGGAGCTGTAAAGTGCTTTGACCTCTTTTTTAAACCAGATCAGCTCCTGCGTTGCTCCTCTCCAGTGACCGCAAGTTTCAACTGGGTGAGGAGCTGGTGTCCCTGCTCGGCCTCGCCCAGCGGAGTCCCGGCCTGCTCTCGTACGCCCGGCTCCCCGCGGCTCCTCTGAGCTTCCCAAATTCCTCCCAGCCCTGCCAGCCCTCGGCGTGTCCCTTTTAGACTCCATGGGATTATCCGTGGGAAGCTTTCTCCATGTTTCCCCCCGCCTTTTTCCTGTCTTTATTGCGAAAGAGAAAGAGAGAAAAGGAGAGGAGAAAAGCGAGAGAGAGAGAAAGAAAGGAAAAGAAAACAAAACAAAAGAAACGAAACACAGAGTGAGCCATTTGCTCCTTCCTGCATTAGCAGTTGCGGCCGCCTGCCCTGAGCCAGGCTGTTGCTCAGTGGTGGCGCTGCACGCCTGAGCCAGGCTCCCTGCAAGAGGCCTGGAGCTCCAGGCTGGTCCCTGGGAGCTGGAGCCGTGGTCCTGAAGCAGGCGAAGGAGGGTCTCTTGAGTTCTCTGGGGACTGGGGTCCTGCAGTTTGGCTGGGGCTTTGTCCTTCACTGTGTGCAAGACATTCCAGAAGCTTCTGAACCCCAGGGTCCCATGGGAGGGGGCACAGACACAGGCACCTGGTAGACCGAGCAGCTCCTTGGCACCCCAGGTGTGCAGAATCCCCAGAAGACCCTTCAGAACACGGGTGTAGTACACCCTCCGCTCCCTGCAGTGTTGGCCTAATCCCAAAGCCTAGTTCATTGTATGTTGGAGAGAAACCATCTCTGGGTGCTGTCCCCACAGGGGCAGCCTCGGGGCCTGGCCTGCCTGGGACCCCGCCTCTGCTGGCTGACACAGAGCAGCTGGCAGAATCTTGCCCTGCCCAGCTCTCACTCCTGGGATGTCACCTTGGATTTTTTTTTTTTTTTTTTTCCTCTTTGGAGACAGAGCTTCAGTCTGTTACCCAGACTGGAGGGCAGCGGTGCATTCATGGCTGACTGCAGCCTCGACCTCCTGGGCTCAAGTGATCTTCCCGCCTCAGCGTCCTGAGTTGTGGGGACTACAGGCCCAGGCCACCACATCTGGCTAATTTTTTTTTTTTTTTTTTTTTTTTTGAGACGGAGTCTGGCTCTGTCGCCCAGGCTGGAGTGCAGTGGCGCGATCTCGGCTCACTGCAAGCTCCACCTCCTGGGTTCACGCCATTCTCCTGCCCTAGCCTCCCGTGTAGCTGGGACTACAGGCTCCCGCCACGGCACCTGGCTAATTTTTTTGTTTTGTTTTGTATTTTTAGTAGAGACGGGGTTTCACTGTGTTAGCCAGGATGGTCTCGATCTCCTGACCTTGTGATCTGCCCACCTCAGCCTCCCAAAGTGCTGGGATTACAGGCGTGAGCCACTGCGCCCGGCCCACATCTGGCTAATTTTTTATTTTTTTATTTTTTGCGGAGATGGGGTCTCACTACGTTGCCCAGGCTGGTCTCTAACTCCTGGCCTCAAGCCATCCTCCCCCCTCGGCCTCCCAAAGTGTTGGTATTATAGACTAGAGCTGCCACACCCTTGCCACCTTTAATTTTAATGAATTGATTCTCCAGCTGAAGTCATCGGCCCATAATAGTCCTATTTATGTGGCTGCTTCCGTGAATAACAATATAGCATTACTTACAGGAGAAGCCAGTCGTTGCAGGTTGAATTTGAACACTGGAGGGTAGGTGAAGTGGAGTTATTTTGACATTTTGAAACCGTTTAAAGAATACAGAAGTTTGGTCATTGAAAAGAAAACCATCACCGAATACACTTCAGGAAATGTCTTCAGCCCCTTGAAAATGCATTTTAACTCACCTTGCTTTGATGGTGAAGCTTCAAGACCGCCTGGAAAGAAATCCTCCCTCCCCACATAATGAGCGGTGTCTATCAAGTGGCAAGTCTGCCTGGTGGTGGACAGGAGCCCTCGAGGGCCCGGTCTGGGGAAGGGAGAGGCAGGGTGGACACGCCTGGCTCCTGCTTAGGAGCCCCAAAGCACTCGGCGCTCAGAGGGGCTCAGTTTGAGAAGGAGGCGTCCTGCAATGGACCTGCAATCGCCCTGGTCAGCACCGTGTGGAAGCTGAGCAACCTATGACGCAGCTTCTAAGACCTCCTCCGGGCTGGGCACCCCCAAGTCCCCGGTGTGTTACCCCACAGCAGCTTGCAGGCAAGGGACACACTTGGGGACAGATCCTCAGGTGCCCTGGGGCCAGCTCAAGGGCTGTGTATTTCATCTTAACGCCTCCCTCCCCTGGCCAGACTCCCATAGGAGACTGCTCTGTGCAGAACTGGCTGTCCAGGTCTCTGTCTGTCGACTTTCCTCCTGAATTAAGCCAGGGCTGTAAGAAATTTCTGGTGTGCCTAAATAAATAAATGAGCCAACACATGATCAGGGATTGTTGACGTGTTTGTGTGAAACACGTTTTCTGTCTGAAGTGGAAAAGGCCAGCGGGCTGACTTGCTGGTGTCCAGGCAGAGCCGTGTACCGTCACCAGGGCAGAGCAGGGCAGCTCTCCTCACCCGCCCACACTGCCAGTCCCGCTTAGCTACGCTGGTCAACATGTGGCGCTTCCAGTTAAACTCGGCACAGGAGAAAGTCACTATTGGAAGAGACTGGTCGTGATTCCCCTTACATTTCATTTTGCTGCTAATTATTTGACAGGTCGACTATCCCTTATCCAAAATGCTTGGGGCCAGAAGTATTTCAGAGTTTGGTGTTTTTCAGATTTTGGAATATTTGCATTATACTTACCAGTTCAGCATCCCTAATCCAAAAATCTGAAATCCAGAATGCTCCAGAGTGCATTTCCTTTGAGCGTCACGTAAGCACTCAAAAAGTTTCCAGTTTTTTTTTTTCCTTTTTGGAGACAGAGCCTCACTCTGTTACCCAGACTGGAGTGCAGCGGTGCATTCATGGCTCACTGTGGCCTCGACCTCCTGGGTTCAAGGGATCTTCCCGCCTCAGCCTACAAAATGCTTTTGTAGTATTTCGGATTTCAGATTCTCAGATCAGAGATACTCAAGCTGAATAACTCTCTTAACTACAGTTCCAGTTAAAAAAAAAAAAAAGGAAATAGATCACCTTGACATTACTTTTAGATGGAAGTACACTGAAGCAATTGAGGGAAAGGAGGATGCCTCAGAACAGGGCAGGATACATGCATCTTACTTCTGGTAAATTCTCTTGTATTTTCCTGTTTAAATTTTTTGGCATGTCTTAAGAAGATTGAAGCCCAAACGTGGGCTGCGGCTGCCCCGGCTCTGATAGGCCCTGGGGTTTCAGAAGCAGAGCCCACGGAGGCTGAGCTGCTCTGCCCAGCCAGGGCTGGTGATGACGGTGGCCGGGGAGGGTGACCTCACTGTGGGGTGTTGTTTCCACAGGTGGACAGTGACACCATATGGAACGAGGTGCACTCGGCGGGGGCAGCCCGCCTGGCTGTGGGCTGCGTGGTAGAGCTGGTCTTCAAGGTGGCCACGGGGGAGCTGAAGGTCAGTCGGGGCCTGGACAGTGGTGGCCCTCCAGGAGGCCTGCCATAGATTCCCAGTGTGGGGAGGGGCCGCCCACTGCGTCTCCCTCTCATCAGGCTGGGAGGCGGCTGTGATGGGGAGGTGTGGACCCCACTCTGTCAGCACAGCCTCGCTATTGAATCAAAGAGACATTGCCCACATTTGTGACAGGGTATGTGCATAGTACAGAGATTCTCAATGATTTGGGTCTTAAGAACCCTTTATACTCTTAAAAATTTATACTCTTAAAAAAAAAAAAAAAAGCTCCAAAGAGCTTCTGTTTACATGAGTTATATCCGCAATATTGACTCTATTAGAGATTACAACTGAGAAATTTTCAAAATGTTTATTAATTTAAAAATAGCGACCGGGCACAGTGGCTCACGCCTGTAATCCCAGCACTTTGGGAGGCCAAGGCAGGGGGATCACCTGAGGTCAGGAGTTCAAGAGCAGCTTGGCTAACATGGCGAAACTCCTTCTCTACTGAAATACAAAAATTAGCTGGGTATGGTGGCTCATGCCTATAATCCCAGCTACTTGGGAGGCTGAGGCTGGCAAATCACTTGAACCTGGGAGGTGGAGGTTGCGGTGAGCCGAGTCACGCCATTGCACTCCAGCCTGGGTGACAGAGTGAGACTCTGTCTCAAAAAAAAAATTTAAAAATTAAAAAGTAATAAAAATATAAAAATAGCACTAATGTCTTGCCTGTGGACAGCAGCTGGGTTCTCACACCTGCCCGGCATCATTCTTGGGACTTGTTGAAGTACATGAAGGAATCCTGGCCCGACACAGATACGTAATTGGAAATGGGAGAAGGATTTTAATAGACTTTTCAGAGGTATTCTAATTGTGGGTATTCTTTGACAGTATACCAAAAATTCAGCAAGTGGTAGTGTCTTGAAAATTAGCTGCAGTGTGGATCTGAACTCAAATCGTGGCCTCTTCCCCCTCCGTTTTGTTTAACTGAACCATTAGCCCTTCTTGGAGATCAAATCGATCCTTCGTTCATGGGTGATTGGTAGCACCGTGCGTTGGTCATTTGGAAACTTAGCTTCACGGAGTTACATGGATCTTCCATATTCTGACCCATACAGTATCAAAAAAGTCATTAATTTTTGAAACTATTAATATCACCCCCATCTCACCAGAAGTCTTCTAAGTAGTGAGAGAGCCAGCAGGTTCACAGGGGGAGAGCCGTGTGTTCCAAACTTGTAATTTTCACTGGAAAGCTCACATTTCCTCACGCTTCCTTCCCGTCTCTTTACTCGGGATGTTAAAAGGACGTGTTTGAGGGCGGAGATCTACTAAAATGTCTGAATACTGCCTCATCGAGCACATTGTTAAGAGAAGCTGCTCACACACACACACACGCCCCCATGCTGTTCCCTGCCCGCCGTCTACCCTCCGGTGCTTCAGCACCATCGGCGCAGGTGTCAGGGCAGTGAAAAGAGTACATAGAGCCTCAGGACTACGTGGACTACAGACCCTCAGCAGGGGTCGGGACAGAGGGGTCTGCAGCCTACACTCGGAAGCACTGAGTGCAGAAACGCAGGGAGGCCAGGGCCTCTTGAGAGCGTTTGCCGCCACCTCATGGGCTGCCCTCGCCCCTTCCTGAGCCTGGTCCCTGCGGCGTCCGGCTCACCCCGTCCATGGCATTGTCACTCATGGTTGGCCGGCACTTTTTTTGAGGCTTCATTACAGACCTTGACCACACAGTGTCCTGTTGCTGGTGAGACCAGGAGAGGACTGGAATCCATTTTTATGGCAGCAACTACAGAGTGGTTTGCAGATGGATTTTTGACGCAGAAGTGATGGGGCAGAGGACAGCGTTTCTGCCCAGTGTGAGAGGAGCTGTTTCGTGGGCTGCCCACTTGCCCACCGTCCTGAGAGCTGAACTGCACTAAGGACAGAGGCAGTCACGTGAAGGCCAAGCTGGGGCACAACGTCTCTGCCCCGCGGCCAAGTCCTTGAGTGGGGCCCCCTCTGCTTCATCTTCCTCCAATGGCCACCTAGCGGGTCCTGGTCCCGAGCCGACGGGGAGTGAGCACATCCCTTCCACATCACCCCGACCCCTGAGCCAAGGGCACCACGCCTCACCGACAGTGCTGAGAGTGGGCAGGGCACCCGCCTGTTATCCTAGTGACTGCGTTTCAGGGGAACCATTAGTAGCCCCCAGACCTCTTTAGGAGAAGGGCCCAGGCTTCCCGGAAAGGCTCCCAGCTGGCCCTGCATCCTGTCCGCATCACTGTGGCCAGGGTGCAGCAAGAAACTGTCCTCCTGTGTAGCCCAACTCTGCTAAAAGTTGAGTGTGCAACCATTTTCCCATGGCTACAAAGTGTGTCTTTTGTTGCTCTCTCCTGGCTGTCTGGTGTCACCTGCAGAATGGCTTTGCTGTGGTCCGCCCCCCTGGACACCATGCGGAGGAGAGCACGCCCATGTGAGTACACGCCGCAGCCCCGCAGAGCAGGGGAACCCAGGTCTTCCTTCCCTCCCTTACGGCTGGGTGGGTGTGTGAGTGACTGCGGGGAGCTGGGCTGCTGTTTCCTGGCCACCCAGGATGTGCCGCATGCCGGCTTGGCTCCAGCTCCTGGGTGTGGAGTGCAGATGCCAAGGTCTGCGAGCATCACTGCTCAGTTACGATGGAGACAGATCAGAGGAAAGGATGGGAAAGGGTCTGTGGAGGTTAGTCCAGAGAAGCCTCTGGTTGTTGAGTAGTTGTCAGCACTTGGGAGAGGAAACACCACTCACCCTCAAGTGAGTCACTGCAGCACTTGCTTGTCTAGAGGACTCAGGTCATTTTGCGCATGGCCTTTTAGCTGCCTGCCGAATGCCTGGTACTGACGCAGCAAGCCACAGAGCCACGTCCATGCAGGCAGCTATCCTGATGCTGTTTCAGGTCTTTCAGAGACTGCCGACGGTCCATACAGCTGAGGATCTGGGCAGGGTGGCGAGTGTGGGGTGTGGGTCCTCCCGGATCCATCCCTGTGTGTCCAGAGCCTGTGGCAGGGCAGACCCGCAGCTGTCTGTGGAGTGCCTTGCAGCCTGGGTGGTGAATGAATGATCTATCCCGTCAAAGAGCATGCTGTCTCCTGGGACGGTAGCCGCTCTAGTGAGGAGGGGCGGTGCTAAAAAGAGCGTCTCCCCACGCTCTGGAGATGGAGAAGGGGTGCCTGATCTTGCCAGCTTCGGTGAGGAGGAGGTGGCGTAGGGCTCTGCCTTGGAGAGTTGGAGCAGCAGTTTGTCAGATGGGCAATGCAAGAACAAGTGCAGATACAAGTTCACTATCAGGCTGTGGCCAGGAAGCAGTCAGAACAAGGCTAGAGATAGTCAGATCCGCGTGTTAGAGCAGAGTCTCCTTCCTGTACAGGGAAGAGATTGTACGTGAGAGACAGTCAGATCTGCATGTTAGAGCAGAGTCTCCTTCATGTACAGGGAGGATACTGTACGTGATAGACAGTCAGATCCACGTGTTAGAGCAGAGTCTACTTCATGTACAGGGAGGAGACTGTACGTGAGAGACAGTCAGATCCGCGTGTTAGAGCAGAGTCTCCTTCATGTGCAGGGAAGAGATTGTACGTGAGAGACAGTCAGATCCGCGTGTTAGAGCAGAGTCTCCTTCATGTACAGGGAAGAGATTGTACGTGAGAGACAGTCAGATCCGTGTGTTAGAGCAGAGTCTCCTTCCTGTACAGGGAAGAGATTGTACGTGAGAGACAGTCAGATCCGCATGTTAGAGCAGAGTCTCCTTCATGTACAGGGAAGAGATTGTACGTGAGAGACAGTCAGATCCGCGTGTTAGAGCAGAGTCTCCTTCCTGTACAGGGAAGAGACTGTATGTGAGAGACAGTCAGATCCGCGTGTTAGAGCAGAGTCTCCTTCATGTGCAGGGAAGAGACTGTACGTGAGAGACAGTCAGATCCACGTGTTAGAGCAGAGTCTCCTTCATGTACAGGGAAGAGACTGTACGTGAGAGATAGTCAGATCCGCGTGTTAGAGCAGAGTCTCCTTCATGTGCAGGGAAGAGATTGTACGTGAGAGACAGTCAGATCCGCATGTTAGAGCAGAGTCTCCTTCATGTACAGGGAAGAGATTGTACGTGAGAGACAGTCAGATCCGCGTGTTAGAGCAGAGTCTCCTTCCTGTACAGGGAAGAGATTGTACGTGAGAGACAGTCAGATCCGCGTGTTAGAGCAGAGTCTCCTTCGTGTACAGGGAGGAGATTGTACGTGAGAGACAGTCAGATCCGCATGTTAGAGCAGAGTCTCCTTCATGTACAGGGAAGAGATTGTACGTGAGAGACAGTCAGATCCGCGTGTTAGAGCAGAGTCTCCTTCCTGTACAGGGAAGAGATTGTACGTGAGAGACAGTCAGATCCGCGTGTTAGAGCAGAGTCTCCTTCATGTGCAGGGAAGAGACTGTACGTGAGAGACAGTCAGATCCACGTGTTAGAGCAGAGTCTCCTTCATGTGCAGGGAAGAGACTGTACGTGAGAGATAGTCAGATCCGCGTGTTAGAGCAGAGTCTCCTTCATGTGCAGGGAAGAGATTGTACGTGAGAGACAGTCAGATCCGCATGTTAGAGCAGAGTCTCCTTCATGTACAGGGAAGAGATTGTACGTGAGAGACAGTCAGATCCGCGTGTTAGAGCAGAGTCTCCTTCCTGTACAGGGAAGAGATTGTACGTGAGAGACAGTCAGATCCGCGTGTTAGAGCAGAGTCTCCTTCGTGTACAGGGAGGAGATTGTACGTGAGAGACAGTCAGATCCGCATGTTAGAGCAGAGTCTCCTTCATGTACAGGGAAGAGATTGTACGTGAGAGACAGTCAGATCCGCGTGTTAGAGCAGAGTCTCCTTCCTGTACAGGGAAGAGATTGTACGTGAGAGACAGTCAGATCCACGTGTTAGAGCAGAGTCTCCTTCGTGTACAGGGAGGAGACTGTACGTGACAGATAGTCAGATCCACGTGTTAGAGCAGAGTGTCCTTCGTGTACAGGGAGGAGATTGTAACCGCCAGGGAGGGATGCTTGTTGGAATCTTTGTAGCTTTACCTGAAAACCACGTGTTTGCTCCACATCCCAGAACAGTCACTTGGGCACCAGGCTTCCTGTTTGTTTCATTTCTCTGAAGTTTCTTTTCTAATTTGAACCTGAGTTGTTGGATATTCCAAATAATAAACCTCAGAGGAGACAAAAGAATTGTGTTTGGTTGCAGCTCTTCGCTGTGCTCCCCGTGAGCCGCTGCAGGAGCTCGGCGTCTAGGATGTCCTGGGGCGTGTGGGCTTCCCCATGCCAGCCCGGATTCTGAAAACAAAACAACTAGTGTTTCTCCGTTTCTGTGGTCATTCGGACAAAGGGAAATTGAGATCAAGAAGGTTTTCGTTGTTATTTGAATCACTTTCATAGCTTGTTTTCTTGGTCTCTTGAGTAAGACTCTCTAAAATTAAAGGTAATTTATGTATTGGAATATAGAAAGGTCAGCAGGAAGCAACTGAGATGAACGGCTGCCATGTCTCCTGGGGCATGGCGGCAGCTCCTGAGAGGAAGGGTTCCAGGTGAAGATGAGGGAAATGCTGGTAACATGTGAAATAGGGTTCCCTACCAGAGGAGCGTGGGGGACCTCCAAGCAGGAGAGTGTGTGTGTGTGTGTGTGTGTGTGTGTATGTATGTGTGTCTGTGTCTGGCTGTCTCAGTATGGAACTGTGGATGTGTGTGATAGGTATATGCTTATGTGTATATGTGTGTGTGTGCTTGTATGTGTCTGTGGTTTGTGTATGTGTGTGAGTGTTTATGGGGTGTTCATGTGTATCTGTGCATGTGTGTCTACGTGGGGGGGTGGGTATGGGCGTATCTGGGGCATATATGTGTGTAGGGCGTGTTGCATGGCGTGTGTGTCTCTATCTGTGGGGTGTGTGTCTGTGTGGGGTGTGTGTGGGGTGTGTGTCTGTGTGGAGTGTGTAGGGGGTGTGTGTGGGGTGTGTGTCTGTGTGGAGTGTGTGTGGGGTGTGTGTCTGGTGTATGGGCGTATCCGTGGGGCATGTATGTGTGTAGGGCGTGTTGCATGGTGTGTGTGTGTCTCTGTGGTGTGTGTGTCTGTGTGTGGGGGGGTGTCTCCGTCTGTGGTGTGTGTGTCTGTGTGGGGTGTATGTGTGTCTCTGTCTGTGGTGTGTGTGTCTGTGTGGGGGGTGTGTGTGTGTGTCTGTCTGTGGTGTGTGTCTTTGTGGGGTGTGTGCATGTCTGTGTCGGTTAGCCGACCCTATGGCATTGGCTAAGATTCCCCAGTGGCTTGTTCGGGATCTGTGTGTGTGTGTGTGTGTGCACGCGTGTGAGTGTGTCTGCGTGTGGGGTGTGTACGTGTCTCTCTGTTAGCCAATTCTCTGGCATCACTGAGGGTTCCCTGCGGCGTATTCAGGAGCTCTGCACTCACAGAGACCTCTTAGGTCTGCGTGGACCCCGAGTGGCTCTCTGGCGGGCTGTGGAGAAACTGGCCACCGCCCACCTGCGCTTCGTCTCCAGCGTCAGTTCTCTCCCGCAGGGGCTTTTGCTACTTCAACTCCGTGGCCGTGGCAGCCAAGCTTCTGCAGCAGAGGTTGAGCGTGAGCAAGATCCTCATCGTGGACTGGGTAAGCAGAGCCGCCTCGGCCAGCGCAGCTCAGGTTGCTCCTGCGCCGTCCCCGAGCGGACAGCAGCGTGTGGACAGAGGAGCTGGGCTCTTGGATGTGGGAAGCTTAGGTTTCTGGAAATGGTCTCAACGATGCAGAGAAGTAAAGCCCCAAACCTGCCACAAGTCATTGTACAGCTTCCGTCAGCCGACCCTGGCGAGTGGGGTCCTGGCATGTCTAAAAATGTGCCTGTGGGTGACGGCAGCGGCCAGGGCCACCCTCGGCGAGATCGTCTTGGAAGACAGGCGTCGGGGAGGAGGCTGTGTCCACATCTGCTTTGCGTGTGTGGCCTGGGAGCCTGGGAGGACCCTCACCCTGGTCGAAGGCGGCAGTCTGCTTCTCAGTCACCCCAGTGAAGCCCGTGCCTTCCTGCTGCTGTGTGGGCACCTGGTCCTGCTGGAATGGGGGGTGCCACTGCCCCCAAAAGAGTCATCTCTTTTTAAATAATGCTATATGATGTCCGAATCTGAATTCCACGAATAGTTATACTCATTCTTATACCGGAAATTAATATTCAAGATGTTCATCTTATTACTCTTTTTAAAGCCAGATATATACATATTTAGTGTTCTCTTTGGTATTTATGATTTATTTCATAATTTTTAAGGGAAAAAAGCAGGCCCTGTCAGGTAGGGTTCTGATTTGAATTGGAGAAGTCCTTCTGAGTTTGGGTAAAGAAACAATATGGCACAGCCAGGACAGCCATGCTGTTTGGGAGAGGCAGGTCAGGGGATGCGGCAGAGCAGCGGGTCCCCCACACCCAAGGACCTGCGAGCCGGGAGCCCTCCCTCAGCTCCTCCTAAGGGAGCAGGTAGGAGTGCCTGGGAAGAGAGCAGTGTGAGGTCGCTGACGGCTAAAGACTGGGGACCCATCCCCAACAGAGTGAAGCGCTAGGACACGCAGACGGGCTGCGTAGACCCCGTGTGGCGTGCTCCCTGCGCGCTGAGCTGTGATATTGCCTATGTACACACCACACGGACAGGGTCATCTCAGTGTGAAGCCACGTGTCGGGAAAGCCTCCATGTGCGTCTTCACAGCGATTATCTACTCTGTGGGGTGGAAGGTTCTTGTCCATCGCTCCTCACCTGTAGCTGCCCTTCCACCTTTTCTGTGATGAGCACAGATAACGGAGCAGCAAGTTCTCGTGCTGGGAACATCAGGGCTGCGTGCTGTCTTCTCAGGCACACAGCTGTTCTCAGCGGGGCCACCCCCTCGCCCGCCCATCCTGGTGACCACCTGCCCTGTGGCCCGGGGCAGAACAGCCACGGTCAGTAAAGCCCCAGGCTGCCCGTCACGTTGCTCTCTGGTGCATCCGACCTGTGGGTTTTGTGATGAAGAAACGGTGCTTGCCATTTGGGCACAGGGGCCTGGACCCTGTACTGTGTGTGCCTGTCACTCACGGACACCTGGGACTTGTCTCCTGCCGAACGCCCTGCCTGGCATGGAATTGGCACCTCCCACGTGCCTGCAAGCGGGCAGGCCACAGCCAGTGACCTCCTTCCCGACAGAGGCTGAGGAAGTGGCTCACTTGTCAGAGACACGGCAGGTGTAGGAAATTGATCAGATGGCTTCGTTTGGGAAATGGTGGCCTCTAGGCCTGGCTGAACTCCAGCCCCATCTGCTGCTGGAGTCAGGATTGTGCCATGGCACTAAGGGCGAGGGAAACAGTGCTGCAGATGCGAACATTGGCCCTTAGAACCCCTGCGACCCTGCATCACGTAGCCCTGACCCACACAGCCCCAGAATCGCACCTGCCGGGTACGGGCCCAGCTGGAGGGTAATGTCATTCCTGAGCAGGAGCCGTTGTCACTAAGCACAACTGGGGTTGGGGACGGCCCTCAGGGGAGGCCACCCTCCAATACCTGCCTCAGCCCTGAAGTAGTTGTCCCTGCTCTTTAAGGACGTGCACCATGGAAACGGGACCCAGCAGGCTTTCTACAGCGACCCCAGCGTCCTGTACGTGTCCCTCCACCGCTACGACGATGGGAACTTCTTCCCAGGCAGCGGGGCTCCTGATGAGGTAGGTGGGGTATATAAGGGCCTCTGGGGGGAAAGGGGGACTGCAGGGAGCCGCTGTGGGGGCACGGGGCAGACGGTCCACAGCTGCCCGGCAGCAGTGAGTGAGGCCTTCGTGCTCACTTAAGCCCAGACAGTAACTTCAGTCAGACGTCAGCCTGCATCGTGTCGCGTGTGCACAGGTGGCCTGTGTTTTGTCTGAAGTACAAATGAGAGGCTGGATATTGTTTCTGGTTCCCATCCAGGCAGACTGAGGTGTTTGTGAAGGAGGAGGTGTGTGGTGCCCGTTTTCCTCCAGGCAGGGCCCAGGCCACTGTCTTCCACAGGACACCCTCCAGCAAGGGGCTCTGTCCACTGTCCTTTGCCCGGCGCAGGGCTGCATGGCGGCCCCAGGAATGGCAGGCGCAGCGGCTCCTTGACAGCGCCCCAGGTCCCCGTTCAGAGCCTGCCCACTCTGAACAGAGGCTGCAACAGCAGGGTTTTCTTTCATCCAGGAAGACGCTCCGTCTGCCTCTGGATATTATTTTTTTGGAGGCAGTAGAAAATGACAGGCTCATCGGAGACACTTTCTGCCCAGAGAGACCCAGGTCTGATTCCCTGATGTAACACACGGCACACAACACAGGGCGGCGGGTCCGCAGAAATGTCAGTGCAGGGCCTTGGTGTGCCAAGGGCAGGGTCGGCGAGAGCCTACAGCAGCCAGGAAAAGGGCCCCCTTGCTGATGTCAGTGTGCCCCTGTCGGTGGGGCCCCTTCACGCACATCTTAATGAATATGCACCAGGAGATCAGGACATGTGGGCTCTCCCCAGGGGCCCACCAAGGCCGAGCCCATCCCGGTGCCACCTGCATCAGGCGTTCCTGTCAGACAGGTCCCGCTCGGGGTCCATGACATGTGTTTCTCTCCTTCTGGCCACAGGTGGGCACAGGGCCCGGCGTGGGTTTCAACGTCAACATGGCTTTCACCGGCGGCCTGGACCCCCCCATGGGAGACGCTGAGTACTTGGCGGCCTTCAGGTGAGCCTCCCGGCTTCACATGACATCTGAAGTAGCAGCTTTTCCTCTGTGCACACATTCCAGGAAACACTTGTTGGAGATGAGCGTGTCTGAAACTGGTCTGTGGCTGAACGGGGCTGTGGGGTCCGGAGGAGCTGTCTCAGTTCATTCTTCAGTGCCAAGCGTGGAATCTTGGCGACTATCTTCTTACCATCAGCTCTTAGTGCTCCCTTTTGTGCATGAAATAAAACCAGGAGCTCACTTTGGGTGGATGGTGAGAGAGTGATGGAGACAGAGGCAGGGACTTATGTGCAGAGTTCATGAGAAAGGAAGGCAAAGACCTGCAGGGTCTCCTGATCTCCTAATTCTTCTTCCGCAAACCTCCTGTGATGTGATGTCCAATGGAAATAAGTATTTCTTCTTTATTTATTCCTAAAAATCAAGAGACAGTTGTCGCCCTTCCTCCCATTTCCTTCGTGTGGCTGTGACCCTTCAGCATTTAGCCGTGGGGCGCCATTTAAAGACGCAATGTTTGCTTTTGTCATCAAGCAGTTCCTTCTCCTTTGGTCTAGGCCAGATTGGGGTCATTCCTGTGACCCAAAATGGGATGCTGAGCAGCACAGGTTTTCTTGTCATCGTTGTAAAATGGCAGCTTCACCTGCCGTGGTGGAGTGACGGGCCTCCAGGGCAGCAGCCCACAGCCCACATCGGTTCCCAGAGCCACGTGGGGAGAAGGGTTTTATTAGCATGGCTGAGCCTGACAGGTCGTGCCTCTGTTAGAAAACACTGTCAATATGGTATCAAAGCCCCATACGGTCTTTAGCGTTTTTCTCTTTCTCTAACTCCATGGTCTTGCTCTGATTTACGTACATATAAAACACATGTGTGCAGACGTGTCTTTGTGACGTGTGTGCATGTGTCTGTGTATGGATGTGAGTGCACGTCTGCATATGTGTGTGTCCACATGCGTGTGTGTGTTTGTGTGGGTCGGTGTTCATCTGTGTGTGTGTGTGTGTGTGTCTGTGTGGGTGGGTGTTCATCTGTGTGTGTGTCTGTGTGGGTGGGTGTTCATCTGTGTGCATGTCTCTCAGTGCTTGTGCAGGTGTCTACAGCCATGTGCATGTCTGCAGGTGTGTGTCCATGCCTATGTGTGTTACACACATCTGTGTGGGTGTGGATGCATGTCTGTGTGCATGCAGTATACATGTGTGTGTGCATATCTCTGAGGACACACCCATGTGCTTGTCTTTGCATGCACGTCTTTGTGTGTATATCTCTGTGTGTGCACATCTATATATGAGTACACACACGTGTGCTTGTGTGTCTTTGCATGCACATGTCTTTGTATATCTCTGTGTGTGTGTGCACATCTGTATATGAGTACACACACGTGTGCTTGTGTGTCTTTGCATGCACATGTCTTTGTGTGCACCTGAGTATGCACGTCTCCAGCAGGTGAGGCCCTTCACAAGGACACGTGTAAACGTCTTGTGTGGACTCTACCACATGCTTTCTGGGGACGGTGAATAAGTCACGAGACCCCTCTCAGTGTCTGCTCACTCTTCTCTAACTGGGGTCCGTTGCCCTCCTTGGAAAGGTTGTTGAGATCTGGTAACATAAAGGCCTGGCCCAGGACACGTGGGCCCCCCTCCCCAGGCACTCAGTGGTTCCCAGAAGGAACAGACCCCGTCTGACGGAGCCCAGGCTGCTTGGCTGCTCCGGCAGAGAGCCCGGGCTGTGCCGGTGGGAGTTCATCGGCTCCTCAGTGGACCTGCTCTGGTCTGTACCTGAACCACTTTTCCCCTGATCTCATCGGTTTGATTGTGATGTTTCTTCTTACTCTTGATCAGATTTAATGGAATGTTGACAGTTGCCTAGTTTAAGAGAGAAGGACTCCCCCAATGCGTACCACTTCCGAAAACGAGCTCATATGAAATCGGACCCCGGGCGTGGGCGTGTCACCGTCTGCTCATGGAATGTGTTCCCGTTGCCCCTCACTTGGTTGTCGCCCCAGAGAACTGGCCCCCCTTGGAGGCTTCTCTGAAAGTAAAGTCTCTGGCCACCATGAGAGGTGTGCATGCTGCCTGATCGACTTCCTGCCTGAGTGAACACTGGTGCCGCCCGGGGGACCCAGGGCCCACGGTGGCCAAATTCCCGTCTGTGCAGAGAGAGAAGGCAGGGCTTTCCTGGTGGGCGGGGAGAAAGGAGGTGCTGCCCTCTTTCAGGTCAGTGGTCCCAGGCCAGGTTTTGATGGAGCCACCCTCACCCCATGGGCGTTTCTCAGTGGTGCCTTCGGCTCTTGGGTCCTGGGGTGAAACCCTCACCCCGTGGCATCCCTGCCGGAGGGCAAGCCCAGGCCCAAAGCAGCAATGGGCGTCTGCCGTCAGGGTCACTCCCCCTCCCCAGGCCCCGGCCGGCCCAGCCAGCCTTTAGGATGAACGTGCCTTTCTGAGTTGCTCTTGGCGTGTGCTTTAATCTCCTGCCAAGTGTGTCCGTGATAATACCTTATCAAGTGAACTTTTTAAAGCTTAAATAGCATCTTTGAAAAGGAAAATTGTTTCAGGGGTTTTTTTTTTATTGATTTTAATGTAAAATAGCACTTTGAAGTTTACAATTTATGGTTCCCTGGGCATCCGATGATGGGGAAGAAGGGTCAGAAATTGGTTTTCCCCTTTCTTCTGCTCTTCTCCCCACTGGGGCCCCCGGGGACAATGCATGCCTTCCAGGCAGCACCTTGTTATTCAGACCCGTTGCCTGCCACATTGCATTTTCAGGGGATCAAGCCTAAGACGAAGAAAAGATAAGAAAATTGCCCCTAATGAAATCCAGAAGCAGCCGGCACTTTCTCCTCAGACCCAGAGACTCGTAGGAGAAAAGGGAACCTTAATTCAAACCAGTCCCAGTGCCAGACGCGGCTTTGAAGTTGCTGAGTAAAGTCGGAGCCACTGGGGGCGGGGGCTTGTAGGGAGATGACGATGACGATGAAGATGGTGCTCTGTAACCCATCCCTCACCTGTGCGCGGGGACATGGGGACTCTTCCGTCAGGGATGAGCGCCACATCCAGATGCCCGTGGTTCGTAGCTTAGATTCCACTGTGATATTACGAAGTTTATCAAAGATGTCTCTGAAACTGGATCTTCTCAAGCAATAACTGTGATAGCTTCATGAATTGGCATTAGCCTTGAAATTGAGCAACTGGGCAAAGCTATTTCACTTTCCCCAAACTTTCAAGTAAGACGGGAAGGCTGAGGCTCTTGAATGTTCGTTCCTTCCGTAAGCTGTGTTGCTGTGTTGCTGCTGTTGCTGCCTTTTGTAGACAGGTGTGTTTTAGGAGTCACGGCGCCTGATGTCTGCTGTTTTCACCATTGCCGAGTGGCACCCGCTGCACACACCACACTGGTCCCTGGGTTTCTTGCCTGAGGAAGTCAGGGTTATGAAGTTTTCATACAGACCGTGCCACCTTCTTTTCTAAAAGCAATTATGTCTCTTTAAGTGCATCCAAGTATTTTCCTATGTAGAAATTTATCTGAGAAGCAAAAAGAAGCAAAAGCATATAAGCTACAGCCTCAGAGCTGAGAGAGCTCGTCCTGCGCCAGCCTTCGCTCGCCTGTGGGGCCGGCCCTGTAAGAAGCGAACAGTGGAGGCAGCACAGTGCCTGCCCTGGAGGATAGCGGGGGACTGGGAGTACAAGCTCTAGGCAGGCCCGGTAAGACCTCAGGGGACCTGCCCACTTGGGGGGCCAAGGAAGTTTCTGGAGGAGGCAAGCCCCCAGCTGAGTCCTGGAGGAACGAGCCTGGCAGGGGACATTATGGGAGAAGGGCCGTCCCGAAGGAACAGAGCCCGATGGTGCAAACCCGCTCACCTGGGCTGCATCCACAGAGCCAGACCTTGGCCCTGATGGCAGGGGCTCTGTCGGGGCCTCCGACTGTGGAATGAAGAAGCATCACGGCCAGCTCTGCATGTTGGACAGGCCCGTCTTGCGGCAGCTTAGGTGACAGACTTGGACCTGGCAAAGAGCATTCCAGGGTAGGATCTGGGGGCCAGTGGACAAGCCCAGAAAACAGCGGCAGAGATCGGGACAGGGCCACAGGCTGGAGAGGTGGGGCCATCTCAAAGAGGTTGAAGTGAGATGGGATTGAGGGGAGTAGGGGCTGATTTTGGGGGAGAGGGCACTTGGTGAGGTCTCGAGGTGCTGGCTTAGAGGAGGCTGAAGGATGCTGGGCAGACATCCAGCGGGAGAAGGTTCAGGTGGGGGTGGGGGTGGGTTCAGTGGGGACGCTTTTGCTTCAGTCTGTTTTCAGGAAAAAGTGAGAAAGTGTCCATCCAAGTGGGTGGTTGGGAGCATCTCCACCTGGAGGCCCCTTAGCAGGGAGAGCCAGTGAGGAGCCAGTTTGTGTGGACGATACCCCAGGGCATTTATTGGGGCAGAACGGCAGCCAGAAACTCAAGCGTGGCGTGCCAGCCCTGAGCCCAGTTCCCACGGAGTCCCCAGAGGCTTGCCGGCTGTGGGTGGCCGCAGGACTGCAGCCTCTTGGCCCTATAAGCTCGGTTTGCTCTGAGGCTTGTGTTAACGGAAGGTGTGGTGAGTTTTGTTTAGGGTCCTACTAGGGGAATGAACTGGAAGGTCATTTCTTTCCAGATGTTGAAACCCAGCTGTTAAGTGAATTATTGCATTTAGATGCAGTTGTGGCTTTTGAGGATGGTATGTACAGGCCATAATTTGATGGTGTGCGGTGGTTCAGAGCTAGACGTGCCCCGTGACACAGCCCCTTGCACAGAGCACAGCTGGGAGGCTGCACGAGCGATGGCCTTTCGAGGAAGCAGAGTGGCCGGCACCCTGCCTGCTGTCCCGGTCCAGCTCTGTTCCCCTGGGAAGCCGAGGGGCGTGGCCAACACCCGCCTGCTGTTCCAACCCAACCCAGCTCTGTTCCCCTGGGAAGCCGAGGGGAGTGGCCAACACCCGCCTGTTGTTCCAACCCGACCCAGCTCTGTTCCCCTGGGAAGCCGAGGAGAATGGCCGGCACCCGCCTGCTACTGCTATCCCGGCCCAGCTTTGTTTCCCCGGAAGCTGAGGGGAGTGGCTGGCACCCGCCTGCTACTGCTATCCTGGCCCAGCTTTGTCTCCCAGGAAGCCAAGGAGAGTTCGCTGGCACTCGCCTGCTACTGCTATCCCAGCCCAGCTCTGTTTCCTAGGAAGCTGAGAGGAGTGGCTGGCACCCACCTGCTGTCCCAACCCAGCTCTGTCTCCCTGGGAAGCCGAAGAAAGTGGCCAGCACCCACCTGCTATCCCGGCCCAGCTTTGTTTCCTGGGAAACCAAGAGGAGTGGCTGGCACCTGTCTGCTGTCCCAACCCAGCTCTGTTCCCTGGGAAGCTGAGGGGAGATGTCGTCTTCAGGCTGCAGGTGCAGGTTGGCTGATGACCGAGTGAAGGGTGCAGTGCTGTGTCGGTAACAAAGGTGCCAGAGAAGCCACATTGAGGCCACGGGAAGGGGATGCGTGGCACCCCGCGGCTTCACATGGGACCTCCCTAAATGCAGAGGCCACCGCGAGGAGAAGCCACTCTCTCCGCTTAGCACCACGCTCCCCTCTGTACATGCCTCACGGGCACAGGCACCCTCTGGGCACCACAATCATGGCTTCCCTGGGCTTGCCGGCCCCAGGGGTGCACCTTACAGGCATTTGTCCATCTTCTCTAAAGATCCCCTCTTTCCACCCATTTCTCCTGCCTCTTGAGCTGACGATCAGTGGACGATCAGTGGGCCTACTGCCTTGGGAAACTGCGAGCCCACCCCTCTCTCCCCTCAGGGTGCCCCAAGAAAGGCCAAAAGTGACCTCATGGAAATACTCTCCTTAAAGTGATGGCTTGAGAGGCCCACGGCAAACATCTCAATCTTATTTTTTTAGAGACTGAGTTCTTTTTTTTTTTTTTTTTTTTTTTTGAGACGGAGTCTCATTCTGTCGCCCAGGCTGGAGTGCAGTGGCGTGCCATCTCGGCTCACTGCAAGCTCCGCCTCCCAGGTTCACGCCATTCTCCTGCCTCAGCCTCCTGAGTAGCTGGGACTACAGGCACCCGCCACCACGCCCAGCTAACTTTTTGTATTTTTTAGTAGAGACGGGGTTTCACCGTGTTAGCCAGGATGGTCTCCATCTCCTGACCTCATGATCCGCCTGCCTCGGCCTCCCAAAGTGCTGGGATTACAGGTGTGAGCCACCGCGCCCGGCCGAGACTGAGTTCTTTATTAAAAGTTTAATTCTGGGAATAAAATGTGAGTCCAGTTTCCCATTTTTTGCAGCATCTATTAAACAGGGACATTCCTTCAGCTTCCTCTTGTAGGAAGGTCGTGGAGGGTAAGCACAGCCCTGAAGACACAGGGAGTGCCATGCTCAGCTTCCTTTTTACAGGCAAAGAAGTCATGTCCCATGGAGGAGAAGGGACATTTCTCAGTCGCGCCACAAACGGGTGCTGAAGGTGCACTCATGCACCTCACGTTCTGACCTTCTTATGTCTAGCAGGTGTTTGGGATCACAACCTAGAGGGTGTTGAGCCCAGTAAAATGAAAATGAGTGTGTGGGCACGTGCATCGGACTGTGCCCCACGCAGCCTCACGCGTGGCTGACGTGCCAGTGCCCGCGAGCCTGGGCTCATCTTTCCCATTTTGTTTTGACTGGCTTTGAGGCAACGCCACACACCAAGCCTAGACAGCAGAGACTCTCTTGGTATGAACTTCATTTAACGGCGATTTTCACAGGACTTCTTTTTGGAGGGGGATTAGAAGTAAAATAGCTCAGCAGCACTTCAAAGCGGGGAAGTAAAGCCTCCACGTGCGCTCGCTGCAAAGCAGCAGTCAGAGTGCCTCGCCAAGGACACGGCGTCCACACAAAACGCCTGTGGTTCTCATTGAAAAAAGTCTCGGCTTTAAAATCCACACCAAAAGCATGGCTGGAAATGTGTTTTTCTGTCCAAAGAAAAAGGTTTTATGACAAGAACTTTATTAAAATAATTAGAAGCGAGTCTCCTTGGGATGATATGGACAGTTGAAAGCAGAGGGCGGCCCCCTCAGTCCTGCGGCCCCCCTCAGTCCTGCGGCCCCCCTCAGTCCTGCTTCCCCACTCAGTCCTGCGGCCCCCCTCAGTCCTGCGGCCCCCCTCAGTCCTGCTGCCCATTAGGTTGGTCAGAGCCATGGAGGAAGCCTTGGAATGTCGGTCAGAAAGGACTGTGGGGCCAGTGCCTTCCAGTGTCCAGGGCAGGGCCCTGGGTCCAGCAAGAGTCAAAGGACTCCTGGATTCCAAGGCATTCTCTCCATCCCGCCACTGACTAGACTGATTTCTCCCCTCCCAGCCCTGCGGTGGGAGTGCCGACACCATCTCCACGCACGCTCTGAGGCCAGCGCAGTGTTTCCTGTGTTGTACACCATGTTTGCGAAATTGCCATGCTTTGTGGTGGGGTCCCAGTAAGTGAGAAGAAACCTCTCACTCTGGGACCAGAATCACGCATGGAAGAATGTTACAGAAGTTGTATGGACAGGACCAGAGCAGAGGTTTGGGCAACTCCAGCTGGTGGGCCAAGTCCTGCCGCCTGTGCTCTCGGCACAGTGTTATCAGAACACAGGGACGCTTGCACGCCAATGCACTGTCTGTCCTGTCTTGGGCACCACAAGGGCAGCATCACGTGGTCCTGGCAGAGACCGTGTGGCCCACAGACTGAGGTCAGGTGCCTCCTATCTGACCCGTGGCAGGAAGCTCGCTGCCCCTGTCTAGATTCACCTTGTTTCCTCGGCCCCTAACGATGGCCCTCGGGGCACAGTTCCTGTGTCCTTGGAAAGCACTTTCTACAGCTGCCGCAGAGGCAGGTCTAGGGGAAATTGTGTGGACTGGCTCTCTTCAGAAAAAAGAACAGAAGCAGACTGCTCAGAAGCCACCCAGGGTCTCCTGTGACTCCCATCTAAGTTCCAGAAGTGAGTTTCTTGGCGGGCAAGGTGCCTAGGTGTGGATCTGACGCATGTTTGGAGGGCAGAGTTTGTCAGCACTGACTTGAACAGGCTGAAGCCACACAGTCCCACGCATCACTCTTCTCCCGTCTGGGCTTGCTCATGGGATGCGGGGCACCAGGATCAGGCACCGCGTGCTCCCAGCATTGAGATGGGCCCTCCCGTTGTCTCAGCGTCCCTGATGGGACTCATGACTGCTGGCCCTCTAGAGAGTAGCCCGCGGGATCTTCACCTGGTGTTTAAGCCCTCGGGGGTTGTGTCCCTCCACCACCAGAAATCAGAGGAACTTTTCAGTAAGATTCTGATCTGCGGTCATCCCCGAAAAGGGGTCACATTGAATTTTCAGCATTTTTGTTTCTTCTGGTCAAAGTTGATACTTTCAGTGACATCAGTGGGGAATTTCATTTGTAATAAAAGCTGAATGAAAAAGTTTTAGGGCCAGCCCTGCTGCCGTCTGCCGTGATGTTTCTGGAAGGTCCTTGGTGGTGGGAAGGGACACTGGGCCCGGTGAGTGCATTTTTGGCTGCCCCCAGGGAGGGGCCTCTGAAAATCCATATGAAGGGAGGCGCCCATCGGGTGATGCACTTGGCCCACACGCGTGTGCTGGGGAGGCCGTGGGGACACAGAAGTGTGCTTCGGTGCAGGACAGGCTGGGCTGAGCAGCTCCAGGAAGTAGGCGGTGGTGAAACCCTAAAACATGGACCTACGCACACGAGGGCTTGGTGAGGGGACCCCCAGAGCTCACAGCACAAGTGGGAATCGTGCAAACTAGGCTTCATGGTGGAAATACCAGGAGACTTTTAAAAGTTCGTAGAAAATGCATATTTTGAAAAAAACTGCATGGGTTTCAAAATGTGTCTGCACCAAAATAAATTCGCACTAACGTGTTATATCTGGACAGGATCTAGTTTGAGGCACCAAGGATAAAACGTCAGTTTGAAAAGAGTCCTTCTCAGAGCAACATGAATTCTGCTAAAACTGAAGCCAGAACAAACAGCAGGTTTACAGTGAAGCTTGGGTAGGAAGAGTGGTGAAATCATTGATACTTTATGAAAAGTTTATGGGGACAATGCCCCAAAGAAATCAGCAGTTTACAAATGGACGACTCATTTTAAGAAGGAATGTGCAACGGTGTTGAAGATGAAGCCCCCAGCTGCAGACCATCCACATCAATTTGTGAGGAAAAAATTCATCCAGTTCATGCCCTAATTGTAGAGGACCCACAATTAACAGCAGAAGCAACAGTTGACACCATGGGCGTCTCAACCGACTCAGCTTACACAACTCTGCCCGCAGAATTAAAGTTGAGCAGACTTTCCAGTCAGTGGGCACCAAAACCACAGCGTCCAGATCAGCTGCCGACAGGAGCACAGCTTTCAGTGGAAATGTTCAACAGGTGGACTCAGGGTCCTGAGTGTCATAACAGGAGATGGAGCACGGCTTTCCCAGGACCATCCTGAAGACAAGGCACAACCACAGCACCGGCTACCGAGAGCCAGAGGTGGCCCAGTCACAGCAGTAGCAGGCTGGTCAAGCAGGAGTAAAGGTCATGACAACAGGTTTGGGGAATGCCCAAGGCATGTTGCCTGTTCTGGAGGACCAAAGAATGATAACATCTGCTTATTGTGAGAGTGTTTTGAGAAAGTTCCTCAGCACTTTCACAGAAAATCGCTGGGAGAGTTTCCCCCAAGAGTCTTTTTTTGTTTTCTGAGGTGGAGTTTTGCTCTTATCAGCCAGGCTGGAGTTCAGTGGCATGATCTTGACTTACTGCAACCTCTGCCTCCTGGGTTCAAGCGATTCTCTCACGTCAGCCTCCCGAGTAGCTGGGATTATAGGTGCATGCCACCACGCCCGGATTTTTGTATTTTTAGTGGAGATGGGGTTTCACCATGTTGGCCAGGCTGGTCTCAAACTCCTGACCT
Organism: Pan troglodytes; assembly: GCF_028858775.2. Classification (NCBI taxonomy): domain Eukaryota; kingdom Metazoa; phylum Chordata; class Mammalia; order Primates; family Hominidae; genus Pan; species Pan troglodytes. The sequence goes on along the minus strand of NC_072411.2, from coordinate 141,260,054 downwards.
CAGGTGATCTGTCCACCTCAGCCTCCCAAAGTGCTGGGATTACTGGCATGAGCCACCGTGCCCAGCACCCCTCCCTCCCCCGCCACCAAGAGTCCTCCACAACAGTGCTTCTGCTCACTCCATTAAACTAGAAAACCTTTGCAAGAGCTTTGAAGAGAAACGAAACCATTAGGCATCCACCTTCCAGTCCTGAGTTGGCTTCTTCTTCTTTCCTAATCTTAGAAAAACCTGTAAAGGGCACTTATTTTTCTTCATTTAATGTAAAAAAAAAAAAACAACAGAGACTGCATTGACATGGTTAGATTCCCAGGACGCTCAGTCCTTTCGGGAGGGACTAAATGGCTGCGGTCACCATTGCAAAAGTGTCTTGGACTTGATGGAGCTTGAGAAATAAAGTTTATATTTTTTATCTTTTAATTCAATTTTTCCACGAACTTTTTGAAGCCCCTTTTTAAAGGCTCCACTTCTGTTCCACCATCCTCACCTGCACAGGCCCCTTGCACCTGGGCCGTCATTGCAGGAAGACACCAGACCACCTTTCTCATGAGGTCCTTGCTGTCCGCCAGGAAAGGGAGGCCCTGATTCTGCTCCCCTCACCCACAGAGGGAGTGAAGGAGACTTTGAAAGTCAGTGGTGGTGATTAACTCAGGATCGAAGGCGGCAGCCTAAAGGAGACATGAAACTGCTGAACTTCCCCACTCACGGAGAGCACACATATGGATTCATAGCACATGCATGGATTCATAGCACACACTGATAAGATCATTAGACTAAAGACTGATAAGTTCTTTTGTGTTAAGGAGTGCTTTTTCCCCTTTCCAAATAGAATATTTTCCTTATTTCCCTAATATAATTTAAAGAATTTCTCAGTGGTTCTGTCTTTTCCAGTGAATTCTCTTACATTTGTCATCCGTTTTCCCTTTAAAGATTCTTAAGTGTCTTAATTGTGTTGTAATTCCCTTACACCTGTGTGTGTTGGTGTTCCAGGGTGAGTAAGGAACACGTGGGCTCCCCCAGCAGGGCTGGCAAGGGCTCTCCCCCCTCTCGGCCACACTCAGTCCCAGCACTAGGGGCAGTGGGTGACTGCACATGTCTTCAGTGGGAGCTGTGGAAAGTGCATTGTCGCAGCAAGAGCAGCCTGATGGGGCGAGTGGAGCTGACCCAGTCTCAGAAGAGAGGATGGGCAGGGAGGACCGGGACAGAGAGGACGGGACAGGGCCAGGGAGGGTGGGCACAGGGCCAAGGAGGGGTGTTAGTGGGACAGGGAGCTGGCTTCACTCCCCCAGGTTAATGCAGCTTGTCCCGTAGGGGTTACAGAAATTATACAGAAAACAGCATACCAAGAAACAGCAATGCTCTCACTCTCACCAAGCAAGTGCAGTGGGGCTTGCTGGCTTGCACCGTGACTCCCTCTCACCAAGCAAGTGCAGTGGGGCTTGCTGGCTTGCACCGTGACTCCCTCTCACCAAGCAAGTGCAGTGGGGCTTGCTGGCTTGCACCGTGACTCCCTCTCACCAAGCAAGTGCAGTGGGGCTTGCTGGCTTGCACCGTGACTCCCTCTCACCAAGCAAGTGCAGTGGGGCTTGCTGGCTTGCACCGTGACTCCCTCTCACCAGGCAAGTGCAGTGGGGCTTGCTGGCTTGCACCGTGACTCCCTCTCACCAAGCAAGTGCAGTGGGGCTTGCTGGCTTGCACCGTGACTCACTCTCACTAGGCAAGTGCCGTGGGGCTTGCTGGCTTGCACCGTGACTCACTCTCACTAAGCAAGTGCCGTGGGGCTTGCTGGCTTGCACCGTGACTCACTCTCACTAAGCAAGTGCAGTGGGGCTTGCTGGCTTGCACCGTGACTCACTCTCACTAAGCAAGTGCAGTGGGGCTTGCTGGCTTGCACCGTGACTCACTCTCACTAAGCAAGTGTCGTGGGGCTTGCTGGCTTGCACTGTGACTCGCTCTCACTAAGCAAGTGTCGTGGGGCTTGCTGGCTTGCACTATGACTCACTCTCACTAAGCAAGTGTCGTGGGGCTTGCTGGCTTGCACTGTGAAGATGTGAAATGAGCCTGGATCACATGTGGGTTGATTCCCTTCTAATTAAGCATGGTCGCCAGATTCCAGCCTGCTGTGTGGAGCCCTCAGCCCGCCAGTGGCCGAGGGGGTGCGGGGCAGCCATTATCAATGCCAGAGGGAACCTGGGGTTTTGTGACCGTCCCCGTCCCTCTTTCAGCTGACCCAGTAACGCCTTCTCCTGTCCTTTGCAGAACGGTGGTCATGCCGATCGCCAGCGAGTTTGCCCCGGATGTGGTGCTGGTGTCATCAGGCTTCGACGCCGTGGAGGGCCACCCCACCCCTCTTGGGGGCTACAACCTCTCCGCCAGATGTAAGTGGTTCTGCATATGACTGAGGAGCCGGTTCTGCTCATGTTCATGATCCGCTGTGTTCCACGTGTCAGGTCCCCTTTTTAATAACGAGATAAGGAAGGGCACCTTTTTACTAATGACCAAGGTCCTGACCGTACTGGGAACCAGTCCATTTGGGAGGCCCCAGAGAGCCCAGAGCAGGCAGCGGGAGCTCAGACCCAGGCACCTCGGGCACTCTTTGCCCAGGAAGGGCCTAGGGCACACGAGGCTCCCTCTCTGGGATGCGGGTGCCTAGGGACCTGCAGGCCACCTCCAGGGGCAGGTCCTGGTCCCACCAAGAGCTGAGATGTGCCCCATGCCGCTTCTCTGGCAGGCAGTGCCCCTTGGAACTGTAAAGGGAAGTTGCTGGGGGCACAGTTGAGTTCAGAGTTGGATGAGGGAGCCCAGGATGTGTGTGTCCTCTCAGGATCAGCGTTAGGGGCCATGCTGTCAGGATGGGAGGAGGGACTGCCCAGCAGTGCTCCCGCTGTGCCTCAGCAACTCACAAGGAGATGAAAACCTCCTGGCGTCAGCGCTTGGCGCACACAAAGGCCTGGCCGCCTCCCCCACCCTGGAGTCCCCAAGGATCCTGGAGAGCCTCCCGAGGCCCAAGCATCCTGTGGCCTTGGTCCTAGCCCTGGTGATGCCCTCAAGGCCCCAGCGTCCACAGTGTATGGCCCTCCCCACTCCTGTCGGCACAGGCGGCCAAGGAGGGGCCCGTCTCTCAGGTCCTTGCGTGGGGAGGGTGTGGCTCACCCAGGAGACCTGAGGCAGCCCTTGGTGGCTGTGCTCCCCTGGGGCCTCCCACAGTCCCCCAGGCCGTGCAGCCTAGTGGCCAGCAAAGTGACCAGACAGAGGGCAAAGAGCTTCCACTGTGCCCAATGCCCCACAGCACCCGGCCCAGAGCACCGCGGCCACCACATCCTCAGCTTCCTCCTCAGTCCGCACGGCTGCCTCGAAGCCCCTGTCACTGTTTCCATCAGATGGGATGAACCGAGGCTTTGGGAAGTTACGGCCTCGCCAGCCCATGATCGGGGCCACTAATCAGCGGCGCGTGGTTCCCGGCTCTCTGATCAGCACCGGCCTGGCCTGGCTGAGGGTGGTGATTACCCTCATCCACCAGGCATTCCCTCCCGGGGTGAGTGATGTGGGTGCAGTGGCGGGACTGTGGCTGTTGATCAAAGCCAGACGCTCAGACCTGGACATGGGAGAACACTTCAGGAGCACATGCAGCCTGTGCACATGTGTACACATACATGTTCGGAGCATGTCAGATAACCAGAGCCCGCTGGGCCGTGGCCACAAGAGCATGGCCATAGCCCCTCTGCGGGGGCCGAAAGGCAGGTGGCCTGCAGCCTCTGCGTGGGGCTGGCTGCCCTCGTCCCCTAAAGCAGATGATTTGCTGATTAAAAAAGCATTGAAGCCATAATTCCTCCTCTCAAACAGATCAAAGAGGAAATCCAAAGCCGAAACTCTTCAGCGAATTTATTAAACGCAACCCGGCCCGGCCATGTGTCTCGACACCCCAGCCCCCGGTCTTCTTACGATGCCATGAGACGCGTTTCTGGGCTGCGCTGGCTGCGGCCCTCCCCCGTTCACACTGCAGTCTCCCGTTTCCCGTTGCAGGCTTCGGGTACCTGACGAAGCAGCTGATGGGCCTGGCTGGCGGCCGGATCGTCCTGGCCCTCGAGGGAGGCCACGACCTGACCGCCATTTGCGACGCCTCGGAAGCATGTGTTTCTGCCTTGCTGGGAAACGAGGTAGGAAGACCCCAGAGACCCCACAGGATGCTCCACACTGACAGGCTCGGGGTTGTGGCCTGGCTGCCCGAGAGCCCCAGAGCATGAAAAAGCCAGTGGGTCTCTGACCACGTGGATGCTTGCAGCTCCGCCTTGCACCTGCCCCCCACCCCCGCATAGCTCTAAATGTGGCAGAACCGTGACGATGGCTGGAAGAGGTGCAGGGGGCAGGACTGGAAGGAGCCCTTTTGTCGTGAGAAGATGGCTCAGGGCCCTCTGCGGTGCGACTGCACCCTTTCAGTTCAGGGTCCCTCTCTCCATTACGTGGAGCATACTGTGACCAGAGGTTTTCTTTTTCTTTCTCTCTTCGTTTCCTCTGTGGACAGTCAGCTTCTCTAGGGAGTCCTCATGTGGGTTTCGGTTAGTGGCCCCAAGGCAGGCTGGGGCTCTTCTGCCCAGCAGGCCTGTCTGCTGCTCTGAGCCCCTAGGGACAGGGCTCCCTGCTGTGTCCCTACCAACACCGCCGGAGGGAGTCAGAGACGCTGTGGTCTGTACAGCTGGCCTCTGAGGCCTGGGCAGAGAAAAAGAATGTTCCACGGGCTCGGGGTGAGAGCGCCACCTGCAGCATTCCATTGCAGCGTGACGCCGGGGCCCGGGCCTCCCTGCTCCCAGCAGGGCCTCCATCAGGCGTGGGCCAGTGAGATGGGGGGAGGAGGCGGTGCCACAGCTACCAATGTCATATCCACCTCCAAGAGTGTCTGAAGTGTGTGACACAAAGTGGAGGGGTACCTTTCATTCTGAGTTTCCCACACCTGCTCTTCCTGAGCCTCTGAACCCATCTACAGGGTTTTGGGTGTGAGTCCAGATCCCCAAGACACGACTCAGTCGGTGGCTTCCCCACGCAGAGCTCTGCCTGGCTGCCTGTGCTGGGTGTCCAGTGCAGGTCCTGAGAACAGCCAGCTGGCGTGTGGGGGACTCAAGGGCCATGTGTCCAGATCACTTGACCACAGGAAGCGGAGGGCAGGGCAGTGCCTGAGGCTCCAGCACACCAGATGCAGAGGCCTTGCCAGGGGGCAGGGTGGGAGTCTGCCTCCTGTGCCCTCTGGGGCTGCCCTCCCCAGCCCGGCAGTCCTGAGGACAGTCTCAGTAGAGTCGGGGTGACAGGGCACTTAGTGGGGGTGTCCTGGTGCTCAGCGGTTTGCAGGAAACCTGCATTTTCACCCCCATTTGATGCTCAGCCCCCACTCTGGGGGACTTCTCTGGAAGCAGCATCCTCATTTTCAGCTCAAGGAAAAGGCAGCACTCTACCATCCGACCTCACCTGTCTTTATTTAAAAATCTCCCCAGTCCCTTATGTTTGGGGAACCAGTGGGACAGCAGCTCAGATGCCCTCGGGTCAGTGCTGGCTTTTGCCTGCCTGTGGGTGCTCCAGACCGAGGTGCTGGTCCCAGGCCCTCTGTGCACCAGACAGGTGGTCACACACTTACAGGTGCCCTGCACGCCCCTGGGCTCTGGTGTCTGATGGCTCTTACTGACAGGCGCTCTGGCCTGGCATTGTGGGGCGGGCAGAGGGATGGCAGGGACTGCAGCCATCCCAGGACACTCTGTGCAAGCCTCTCCCGATGGAAAGCTGGCCCTGCTCACTCCAGGACGGTCCGGGTGCCGTGCAACTAAGGGCAGCGCCCAGAGGCACTCGAGGTCACGAGCGGTGGGGAAACGTCAGGTCGCACAGGAGGCCACGGACCCCTGTAGTTAAGCACGGCGCTCGCGGGGTCTGGTGTGCAGGCATCGTTCGCATTGTTCTGGAAAATGCAGAGGGAGGGTCCACTCTCTGGCCCGCTGTCTGTGAGTGGCCTCAGCATGCGCAGTGGGCCTCGAGGTGGCCAGCACACAGGGCACCTCGCAGAGGACGCCTCCTGCACATGGGCATGGGTGCTGGAATTCTCATTGTGAGCGTTAGAACAAAAGGGTGTCTTCTTCCCAGTGCAAACCCCATTATGAGAGGAACCCCACTGGTCACAGCCAGTTCCCACCTCCACCACCTCTGCCGTCTGTCCCTGGGAAGCAGGTTGCTTTCCAAACGGTTGGTAACTCGCTGCTAACTGGGTGCTGCTTTAGCCGAGGAAGCCGTGCGTTCCTGACCTGGGTCTGCTCGTGAGAGCAGGGGCTTATTGTGAGCAGTCAAGACCCCCACCTTCCTGGGGCCCCAGGCCGCCGCAGCACCAGAACCTTCCTCCCTCCCCTTCTGTTGAGGCCGATGTGAGGGGCAGCATCAGAGACGGCGGAGGTGGGACCTGGGACTGCAGGTCCTGCCTCCAGCCAGGGGCACTCCAGTCAGGGGTCTCCCCCTGCGCCAGAAGTGGGAGCAGCACAGGGCATCCTCCGGGCCCCTCCCCACCCCCTCAGCAGCCTGCGCTGGAAGTGGGAGCAGCACAGGGCATCCTCCGGGCCCCTCCCCACCCCCTCAGCAGGGCTGCTGCCATGGCTTTCCCAGAAAGGCCAGCACTGTAATCCTAAATTTTGAAAGATTCACTCTGAGACAAACCTGCTTTATTTTCCAGGAAAGGTCTCATTCAGACACAGGCCTGAAGGCCAAGTACACCAGCAATATCTCCAGGTGACACAAACTGCCCGGCACAGCAAGGGGGGCTTTTCCAGGCCAGGGAAGCCAGGGCGGTGCGCGTCAGCTGTGTGTTCCTCCAGCCCTTGCCATTAGAGGGAGAGGGGCAGCTTCCTTAGAACCTACAAGGCTCCGTCTCTCTGCAGTGACTCCTGATCGAAGGGCCGTGGGTGAGGCCTGCAGATTATCGGCGGGGCTCAGTGCCTTGCCCCGGTGACCATGCGCAGCCGCTGAGGGAGGCCCAGGACCGGCAGCGCTGAGCCTCGGCTCACCCAAAGGCTGCCATGGGGCCCATGGGGCCTTGACCCAGACTTGGGAAGCCAGGGAGCTGGCGGTCAGGGAAGTGGGCACTAGCCAGTGGTCTCCCAGACAGGAGGGAGGTTCGGTGGCTTGAAGAAGTAGAGGACGCCAAGGGCAGGGTGACCCTGGGGGTCAGTGAGAGCCCAGAGGTGCAGGCACCTCACGGGAGGACAGTTGGGCTCTCGCAGGTGTGGGGGAGGCTGGGCTGGCCAAGCCAAGAGCACAGGCAGAAGGGGAAAGGGGAGAGAGGGACGCATGGCCAGGCCTGAGGTGATCTGTTGGGCCCCACTGGAACCCCTGGATCTTCTGAGGGGTGGGTGCATACGTCCCCTTGCACACCTCTGCCGACAGCTGACAGTGCTGCCTTAAAGACCAGGGTTGGCCGGGTGCAGTGGCTCAGGCCTATGATCCCAGCACTTTGGGAGGCCGAGGCCGAGGCGGGCGGATCACGAGGTCAGGAGATCGAGACCATCCTGGCTAACATGGTGAAACCCCGTCTCTACTAAAAATACAAAAAAAAAAAATTAGCCGGGTGTGGTGGCGGGCGCCTGTAGTCCCAGCTACTCGGGAGGCTGAGGCAGGAGAATGGCGTGAACCCGGGAGGCGGAGCTTGCAGTGAGCCGAGATCGTGCCACCACACTCCAGCCTGGGCGAGAGAGCGAGACTCCATCTCAAAAAAAAAAAAGACTGCAGGGCCACGGCCCGGCTTGGGAGGATGGGGGATGGGAATGGTTCCATAACCCACTACAGAGCAAGACCCCTGGGTGCGTGACCCCGGGACAGCAGACCTGGAGTATGCGAGACCCCATGTGTGCCAAGCCCCAAGGGCACAAGACTTAGCCGGAGGAGCGACAGCAGGCAATGGCCAAGATCAGGGACTTGGGGGGGGTCAGGACCTTGCATCGCCAAGGGGAGCCCCTTTGGGACCTGCAGCCTGGGCCATCGCAGGGGCGTGCGCCAGCCAGAGGGGTGCCGGGAGGGGACATGGGCAGTGGCTGCAGGTACCAGGACACGCCCTGCTGTCTGGCCATCTTTGCTGGTCAGGGATGGTGTTCATGTTAACATAAATCAGAAGTAGATCAAAGATCCAGGTGGCATCCCTGCAGCGGGTGAGCTGGCCAGCGACAGGCTGGATAAAAGACCAGGCTGCTGTTTAAAATGTCCAAAGCACTTTACAGGCCCTTTCTTCACATCAAACAGTCTTTTCCCCCTTTTTGCTCCAGTTAAAAGGCAACTGACGCATATATTCTACCATCCCGAAGCCTTATGGTTCTTCTGGCTAGTTATTTTAAATAACAATAGGGAACTTCGCTTTCAGCCATGGCCTGTTCTTGCTTCCTGATGCGTGTTTGCGCTTCTAACAAGAAAATGTTCTTTTACTTAAACACGTCAAAAAGGAGGAAGCACTAGTTTTATCAAGGTCTCTTTAAAAGTCTCTTTAATGCACAAGAGTTGGCCTGGGCCCCGCCCCTCTGCCCGGCAGCCTTTGATGAAGGTTGATATACAGTGTGCCAGGCGATCTGGCACACACAGGCGGGGCCGCCAGCTGTGACGGCAGTGGCCTGCGGGGACCCTGTTGCTGCAGAAGTGGCTGAGTTATAGGGTGTGCGGGACAGGAAGCGCAGAGGGGCCTTGGCGTCCCCGCTATCAGAGCGACCCCTCTGTCTTCAGCGCGTAGGTCTGGAGGCCGGTGCTGTTCCCAGCAACCATTTTATTTAATAGTTTCCGTGTTCAGTTATCTGCAACTGCCAGTGACTATGGACAGTGAAATTTCCCTACGAGTGTTGCATGTTGCAGTGTAGACGGGCCATGGAGTCGTGTGGGCGCAGCACCGAGTCGGGCCTCCAGCCAACTTCCATCAAAGACCCTGCACCAGACGGCCACGGGGATCTGTGGCCCAGGCCCGTGCCCCCGGGAGCTTAGGAAAGGACCGTCTCTCCTGTCTGAGACCATGCCCAAGGCAGGTTTTTGCTTGGGCCAATTTTCTACTTTAGTCATGGGGCATGCCACCATCTCATTTAACCCACTCCAGGATTCGTGGAAGACATTCGTGGAGCAGGAGGGTGGTGTCGTGTGGAAAAGGTTTTCCCCCGGGAGTTTAGCTTATTATGTCCTGATGCTTTGTGAAAGGTGTGGATGTGAAACAGCTCTAACAAAGTAACGAAAACCAAGTGTGTGTGAGGGACTGAGTTGGATTAACCTGAGAGCTGGCTGTCTGCTTCCAGTCACTCTTCCTCTCACACTGACACCCCACATGGCCACCCTCTTGTACACACACACCACACATATGCACACACAGGCACCACAGTCTCACATGCACGTGCATCCTTGCACATGCACACCCACGCAAGTACCAGTCACACATGCACACGTGCGCACCCTCTCATGCACGCACATACCACACATACGCACACCCACACAGGCACCAGTCACGTGCACACACCACACACGTGCATCCTCGCACACGTGCACACCCCACATGCACACCCACACAAGCACCACTCACACATGCACACACACCACATGCACTCCCTCTTGTGCACACACACACCACACAGATGCACACCCACACAGGCACCACAGTCTCACATGTGCACACACCACATGCGCATCCTCGCACACGTGCACACTTGCACACCCACAGAAGCACCACAGTCACACATGCACACACACCACACACGCACACCCTCTCCTACACATACACACCTACACAGGCACCAGTCTCGTGCACACACGACACACCCTCTTGTGCACACACACCCCACACCTTCTCATGCACACACACACATGTGCACACCCACACAGGCACCAGTCACACGTGCACACACCACACACCCTCTCGTGCATGCACACACCACACACATGCACACCCACACAGGTACCACAGTCTCACACATCACATGCACCACACAGGTATGCCCTCTTGTGCATGCACACACCACACATCTGCACACCCACATAAGCACCAGTCTCACATCTGCACGTGCATACTCATGAATGCACCACAGTCTCACGTGCACACACACACACCACACACGCACTCACACATACCCCACAAGCACATGCTGTCACGCACATTCATACACATGAATGCTTACACACACCACACACTCACACTCAGTCACACTCCCCCCGTGCCAACGGTGAATGTTTTATCTGCGTGCAGCTGATTGTGGCGCGCACAGGGTCCACGTCGTGTGTCCCGCTTGCTCCTCTTTCCATCCGGGCTGCCAAAGCCTTCCTGGCCGACTTTCAGCAAGACAGAGCCCAGCCTCGTGGCCTTCAGAGTTGAAGGAGCTGTGGCCACACACAGCGGGGCCGTCCCTCTGGGCCCTGTTACCTGGGTGTTGGGATATAAGGGACATCTCAGCGCTCTCCCTTCCCTGGGGCCCCCTCTGTAAAGGAGCCTGCGTGCATCCCACACGGGCCCGGGCTGGGGCAGGTGCGGGCTGCTCCGGGTTTGCCTGTGACAGAGTTACGCTGAACTTCCGGGCAAGTCCCCAATACACCTAGGTGGCCGTGTCTCCGGTAAACGTCCAGGAGGGGAGATGGCCCAGGATGTGTTTGTTCACCTTTAGGAGATAACATCAAGCGGCTTAAGGGTGAAAACTGTCTTCAGCAGTGGCACGACCAGACCTCAGCAGCACTTGGCATTGTTGCCCTTGACCTTCGCCAGCTGGACGGGGGTGAAACTGGCCCCTCTGCAGGGCTCCAGGGTCCCTTCCTCATGACCGCCACGGCGGAGCAGCCCCGCATCTGCCTGTTGGCCACCTGGGCTTTCCCTCCTCGTGAAGTTCATGTCAACCCGTTTTTCTATTGGACTGTCTTTTCCCTATTTGTTCTTAGTGGGGTGAATTAGACAGATGGACAGAGGGAGAGAAGGAGAGAGCGGTGGTGTGAAGCAGGTTCTCCACACATAGGTGACCAGCCTGTGTGAGTCCAGGGAGACAGAACACCCACACACACGTTCTGTGCAGCGGATTTACTACTTACAGACAGGCAGCAGGGGACGGCAGAAGCCCAGGGCACCATGAGCCAGTCCCCCAAGGCTCAGAAATGCCCCAGTGGATGGAGTCCCATCTGTGCGCTCCTCTAGGAAACAGCCTGTCCTGAATTTTGTACCCCGAGTGCCATGTGACACACTGAGCTGAAGCACTGAAGGGTGCCCTGTTTCCACCGGTGGAGGACTGGGACAGAGCCAGGCTGGCCAGCCCGTGTCCTTCACATCTCAGGCTGTGTTGCCCAGCACAGTCCACGGTCACTCTCGAGAACTACGAGTGTGACGGACCTGGGTGGATCCAAGGCCCCCCGGAGAGCTCTCCTGCAGGCTGGTGGGTGGGTCCAAGGTCCCCCAGAGGACTGTCCTGCAGGCTGGTAGGTGGGTCCAAGGCCCCCCAGAGGACTGTCCTGCAGGCTGGTGGATGGGTCCAAGGCCCCCAGGAGAGCTGTGCTCCAGGCTGGTGGGTGGTAGCTGGCTCCCTAGGAGTGTTCTCCCTGTCCTCTGGAGGAGTGGAGGTAGGATCAGGATAATCTGTTCCTTGACTGGGAGGACTCTCCTAGGCCGCAGGTTTACTTTGGGTGAAAATTTTAAATTACAGATTCAGTGACTTTAATGGTTATAGGTCTATTCAAGTTTCCTATTCCTTCTTAATTTTGAGAAGTTACATTTTACCAGAAATGTCTCCATTTCAACCAGAATTTCTTCAGATTTCTTGGCAAGAGTTAAGTGTCCCCAGTTTCCTGCCTTTCACGTCTCTGCTCTGCCTGTAGCCAGGGCCCCCTTTCATCCCTGGGGTCGTCCCTGTGTACCCCCCGAACTTGGGTTTCCTCCGTCAGTCCTGCCGGAGCCTGTCAGTTTACTCAAGCACTTCCGAGAATCAGTTTTCAACTGCAGCATCCTTTTTTCTTTTCAGAATTTGTCTGCTTTCCCATCTATTTTCTTTCCTTCTTGCTTTAGGACCACTGTGTTCTCTGGCTAACTTCTTACATTGGATATTTATTTTTAGTCTTTCCTGATGTGTGCAGTTAGGGCTGTAAATGGCTCCAACATGGCATCCAGCCGCATCTCACATCGTGATAGGTAGCACTTTTCATTACTTTTTAATTCTCAGCATTTCCTGATGTCTGTTATGATTTCTTCTTTGAGCCATGAGTTGGTGTGTTTTCTAATTTCCAAACATAAGGACTCATGGTTCTCTTTTTGCTATCAATTTCTAACAAATTGCACTGTGGTAAGAAAAGGAAGTGTGTGGTTGGCATTTATTTTTTTGTGGAGACTTGCTTTACGGGCCAGTGCGTGGTCAGCCTGCAGAGACATTCCACATGTGTTTGGGATAATGTGTCTTCTCCGTCTGTTTCCCAGAGTTCTGTTTGTGTTCATTAAACAGAACTTGCTAATTGTATTGTTCGCGTTTTGGTTTTCCTGACCGACGATTGTCTGCTGGATCTGAGAAAGACATGGCAAAGTCTCCCACGATGGTGGGACACATATTCTTGTCTTCTTTCCATTGCACTCATTTTTACTTAGACATTTTAAAGCTGCTTTACTAAATATAGACATTTGACATATTATGCCCTTTCGTGATGAATTGAAGTCTTATCACAATAACCTGTATATCTAGTAATGGCCTTTCCCTTACACCTTTTGTGCCAGATATTGGAGCTGTGACCCCAGCTGCCCTTTGGCCAGGTTTGCCTGCCTAGCGTCAGTTTTCCTGTGTGACTTTTAGCCTTCCCCTGAAGTTTCAGATGTGTCTCCTATAAACAGCAAAAGCCTGGGCAATATATTATTTTCACGTCCTATCCTGTGGTCTGTGCTTTAAGTGGAAATGTGGGTCAGTTGCTGTTAGTTTGATCCCTTTTTTCAGATGCCTTCTTAGCATCTTATTCTTTGTTTGTCCCCACTTTCTGTGGCTCTTTCCTTTTTCTCTTTTCTCGCCTTCTCTTGGGGTAATTAAGGGTTTCCTGCGTTCCATTTGTTCCCTCTACTGAGTCCAAAGATATGCAACCTATTTTCTTGTTTTTCATTCGTCATCTTTAACAACTGGAGCATGTATTGTCAACACAGTCAGCATCCTCACTCCCGCCTCCATGCAAACCAAAGCCCGGACTGGGCCAGCCCCAATTAGGGTGCCAGAGTAGACACAGAGCACCCAGGTGGGTATCCTTCCACTGCAAAACTACTTGTTTATCAGACACTGAAATTTAACCAGGGCCGTGAATGGTTTTGTTTGTTTTTGTTTTACTAAATCTGGCAGCCCTAGCCTCAGTGCCCCATCCCAGGTTATATCACTGACTGGTGTTTCATTTCCTTCTTTCTTTTGTTTGATTTCACTGATAAGACACCATTATTATTGCTCTATGTCATCCCTGTTCATCCAGGCTCTCCTGTACTTACGTCATTTTCTTGGCTCATGATTCCTTCTCATTCCTCACACTGTCTTCTAGGATTATTTTCATACTGCCTTAAGTATAATACATCCACTAGAGTGTCCCTTGGGAAAACACTCATGTGGTCAACTTCCCCAGCTCGCGTTTGTGAGGAGGAAGGTCTTTATCTCACCCTTGTTCTTGGATGATAGTTTCACTGGATAAACAATTCTGGGTTGACAAGGATTTGCTCTTGACACATTGACAATCTTAAGCCACTGTCTGCTTGCCTCCATTGCTGTTAAGGAGTTGGTGTGTGGCTACCTCTTTGAAGATTCTGTTTTCTCTAGCAGCTTTTAGAATTTTCTTTTTGTTTTTGATGTTCTGCAGTTTTACTCTGATGTACCTAGGTGTGCATTCCTGGGTTTTTTTGCCCCTGGCTTAGGTCTCACATCTTCCATGTCACGTTCATAAATCTCTGGTTGTTTCATCATACAGAAATGTCATTTATTTTTAATACATACTATATTTACTTTTTATAATTTATAACTGATCATTTCAGTAACTGCGATCTCTAAGGATCTAATCAATTAAAAATTATTAAAAGTTAATAAACTTTTAATTTTTGGATAGTCTGAGATTTACAGAAACATTGTAGAGATCGTGTACAAGTTCCTCATATCCCCCCGCAGAAAACGTCTTCTACTGTGAACATCTTACTTTGATATGAGTCATTTGTCACAACTTAGAAACCAACGCTGGTCCATGACTACTAACTCCAGAATGTATTCGGATGTCACCAGCTTTACCACAACTGCCCTTTCTCCATTTTAGGGTCCCGTCCAGGATCACACATCACATTTAGTCATTTCGTGTCTTTTTTCTCAGTCTTTCATGGTTTTTCAAGGAGCATTGGCCAGAGATTTTGCAGACTGCCCTTCAGTTCATGTTTGAGTTTCTTCTCCTGGTTCTGTGCTTTGGGGAGGAAGATCATAGGATCGAAATGCCATTTGCTTGTCAGATGTGCTGCCAGCACGGCTCACTGACCTTGATCATTTGCTGAGAGTGATGTTTGCCGGGTCCTTCCACCATCGGGTTACGCTTTTACCGCCTTTCCAAATGTATTACACTTTGGGTCATGCTTCAATACCACGGTGTTGATTTTGCTGCCCAGCTGGTTCCTGCTCTGGCCCGGGGGCACCTTTCAGACTGGCCCTGCATGTCCTGTGATGGCCCCGTCCCTTGACCTTTAGGCACGTCCTGATTTCCCAGCTCCACGAGGTGCTCCAGGCTCTCATGTCTTGTATTTTCCCCGCCCCAGCCTTGGACCGAGCTGTTCTCCAAGGAGCCCTCTTCCCTTCATTGGAGAATGGGATTGGGAACCTCACTCATCACCCCTCCTGACCCAGGCTCGTGCTGGCTCGCTTCCGTGTTGTTTGGGGTTTTTGTGTTTGGGAACTCATGCTTCCTGGAAGTTAACCGGCTGTGCTCATTTGAAACCTGCTGTGGGTATGTGTGCCTCCAAAAAGGCCCTGCTGTGGTTTCTGCCCGGCACCCTGGCCTGGCGGAGCTGCCACTGTCGATAGTAGCTGTCCACTCCCAGTGTCTAGAACCAGGCAAATTCTCAGGGTCACTTTGTCTTTTCACCTCTACCCAGAAGCCAGAGTTAAAACCCAAACGCTCCTTCCCATGGCCTGTGTGAGACACGTCATGCGTCTGTCCTCGCTCACCCATCCTGTCCTGACAGTGGTCTTTCCAGCCCCAGCCTGCACAGCCCAAGGCTGGCTCCAGGACACCTGGGGACATGGGTGCTTTGGCCTCCTGACTCAGGTCCAGCTTTGTTCCAGACCCAGCAGGTTTCCCCTGGTTTTGTGGGCTCTTCCAGTTATTTAAAGGTTCTTGAACTGTTGTATTTCTATATTTTTATGATCTATTTCAATCAACCTTTTTTTTTTTTTTTTTGAGACAGGGTCTCACTCTGTTGCCCAGGCTGGAGTGCGGTGGCACCATCTCGGCTCACTGCAGCCTCCGCCTCCTGGATTCAAGTGATTCTCATGCCTCAGCCTCCCGAGTAGCTGGGACTACAGGTGCCCACCGCCATACCTGGCTAAGTTTTGTATTTTTAGTAGAGACGGAGTTTCACCATGTTGCCCAGGCTGGTCTGGAACTCCTGACCTCAAGTGATCCACCCGCCTCGGCCTCCCAAAGTGGTGGGATTACAGGCGTGAGCCACCACGCCCGGCCAGTCAACCATTTTTAATTGTTGTGTTGCAAATGCTTTGCCCTGTTGCCCTGTCATTGACTTGTAAACTTCTTCCCTGCTTTTATCTGCTGCCAGTACTTAGGGAAAAACTCGGTGTGAAGGATTCCCTCTGAGAGATCTGACTACTTCTTCCATTTCATCTCCCCCGACCCCACCTTCCACTGCCCTGGAAGAAAACCAAGATCAGGGGATATTCAGACATTCTTACTTATTAATAAAAGACAAAGGAAAGAAAAGTGATGAAGTAAGCGTCACTCCCCCTCATGGAACCCTGTGGCGTCGATGGCAGATACCAAGTTCACGTGCAGGTGCCAGCCCCACTCCTGGGGACTGTCTTTCTTCCTGCTACTTGTAGGAACCCACAAATATCTTATAGTGTCCTAAAAAAAATCCACTTTTACAAAAAATTTATATAATACCACGGCACATTTGGCTTTTTAAAGTTATTTTTTTCTACTCTGTGGGCAAATGCACCCCACAAGGGTCTCTGTGCTCAGGAAACAGTTGCAGTCTCGGAACACCCGTCTAACGCACGTGTGGATTATATTGGCAGTCTTTATATCCTTATGCATTTTCTTTCAGCTTGATCCTCTCCCAGAAAAGGTTTTACAGCAAAGACCCAATGCAAACGCTGTCCGTTCCATGGAGAAAGTCATGGAGATCCACAGTAAGTTGCCTGGCTGGGTGCTCACAGGGGACACGCCCCTGGGGGTGGGACTGCACCACACCCCATCCCTGTCCCCCTATACCCCCAGCTCCTCTCCATCCCACTGCCAGCTGCTTCCCCAGGCCTGCAGCAGAAGGCCTTGCTTTCAGCTGCATTTCTTGAGCTGGTAGAGACTCACATTTAACCCCGACTGGATTTCCCCCGGCCTGCTGGGATGGTTCCATCAGCCCATTTTGTAAGTCTAGAGAATCAAGGCCCAGACAGTCTCAGTATGGAGTCACTTGCTCTAGGTCCCCAGCTAGCAGCGGGGGCCATGGCTGTGAGCCTGTACCCTGGGGACTCCGGCCTCTTCCCTGGACCAGAGAAGCCCACGTCCTGAGCTCAAAGAACCCTTGGCCCTGCAGAGAGGCAGGGTGTAGGCCCTCTGCGTTCTGGCACCGACCCTCAAGCAGCAGGTCCTGGGTGCAAGGGCGTGGCACGCAGCCTGTCTCAGAGGCACTTCCCACACCCAGTCATTGTCGCAAGCCCAGCTTGTCTTGCCTTTGAGATGACCCAGATGGTTGAGACTGTCCACAGAAGCAGGGGTAGTCCAGAGCTCAGCTCCCGGTTTCCCTGTGTGAGGGAGTCCTGGCCTCAGAGCCCTGAAGCTGACCCTGGGCCAGGCCCAGCCCTCCACATACACCCCCTTGCGCCTGATGCAGTACCCCTCCACCCCCAGCCTCTGTGAGGGCCCAGGCAGAAGACCCCTCAGCCCCAGCGACAATCCCCCAGCTCACCTGCTCCCGGAGATAGGAAGGCTCAACCCAGCAGGCTGGCAGCCCCCTGCCCTGGCCACCCAGGGCAGAAAGGGGCCTGTGAGCGTGGAAAGCCAGGCCTACAGGAGCCTCCATCTGCAGTCCTAGGTGGGCCTGCTCCTGGAGGGACTCGAGCCACTCACAATGGGAAAAGATTTCCAGAGATTTTTTGGGTCTTTGTGAGTTTGTAGCCATGCAGTCTTCTGCTTCGTGTCTCTTCAAAGACGGGTGCTTTTAAAATCATAAGGGATCAATCTGGTTTGAGGCTCAGGGTCCCGCAGGACCTTCCCGGGCCTCAGTGCATCCTGCTAAGTTGTAGTCACTGAGCGACTTTCCTCACCCCACCACCCCAGGCAAGTACTGGCGCTGCCTGCAGCGCACAACCTCCACAGCGGGGCGTTCTCTGATCGAGGCTCAGACTTGCGAGAACGAAGAAGCCGAGACGGTCACCGCCATGGCCTCGCTGTCCGTGGGCGTGAAGCCTGCCGAAAAGAGGTGAGCACCTGCCCTGCCGCCCGCCTGCAGGCTCACCCAGCCCCACTGTGCCCACTGACGCACCATTCAGGGTCAGAACCTTTATGGCACATGCCCTGCCCAACAGACTAGAGACAGGCCCGTGTGGCCCCCTCCTTCCAGTGCCAAAGCCCCTTAGAGACGCATGAGGAGCGTTAGATCCTGAACAGATGGACCCGGGGCTGCCAGGCCAGGGCTAGGCTGGCGGGTGGGGCAGCACACAGCCTTTAACCCACGTTCTGTTCTCTCCTCTCTGTGGTGCACCTGCCCCACGCCCCCATCTCCTTCTCTTGCGGGATCCACAGACCAGATGAGGAGCCCATGGAAGAGGAGCCGCCCCTGTAGCACTCCCTCGAAGCTGCTGTTCTCTTGTCTGTCTGTCTCTGTCTTGAAGCTCAGCCAAGAAACTTTCCCGTGTCACGCCTGCGTCCCACCGTGGGGCTCTCTTGGAGCACCCAGGGACACCCAGCGTGCAACAGCCACGGGAAGCCTTTCTGCCGCCCAGGCCCACGGGTCTCGAGACGCACATGCACGCCTGGGCGTGGCAGCCTCACAGGGAACACGGGACAGACGCCGGCGACGCGCAGACACACGGACACGCGGAAGCCAAGCACACTCTGGCGGGTCCCGCAAGGGACGCCGTGGAAGAAAGAAGCCTGTGGCAACAGGCGGCCGAGCTGCCGAATTCAGTTGACACGAGGCACAGAAAACAAATATCAAAGATCTAATAATACAAAACAAACTTGATTAAAACTGGTGCTTAAAGTTTATTACCCACAACTCCACAGTCTCTGTGTAAACCACTCGACTCATCTTGTAGCTTTTTTTTTTTTAAAAGACGTTTTCTACGGCTGTGGCCCGCCTCTGTGAACCACGGCGGTGTGCGGCGGGGGGTCTGCACCCGGGTGGGGGACAGAGGGACCTTTAAAGAAAACAAAACTGGACAGAAACAGGAATGTGAGCTGGGGGAGCTGGCTTGAGTTTCTCAAAAGCCATCGGAAGATGCGAGTTTGTGCCTTTTTTTTATTGCTCTGGTGGATTTTTGTGGCTGGGTTTTCTGAAGTCTGAGGAACAATGCCTTAAGAAAAAACAAACAGCAGGAATCGGTGGGACAGTTTCCTGTGGCCAGCCGAGCCTGGCAGTGCTGGCACCGCGAGCTGGCCTGACGCCTCAAGCACGGGCACCAGCCGTCATCTCCGGGGCCAGGGGCTGCAGCCTGGCGGTCCCTGTTTTGCTTTATTGCTGTTTAAGAAAAATGGAGGTAGTTCCAAAAAAGTGGCAAATCCTGTTGGAGGTTTTGAAGTCCAACAAATTTTAAACGAATCCAAAGTGTTCTCACACGTCACATACGATTGAGCATCTCCATCTGGTCGTGAAGCATGTGGTAGGCACACTTGCAGTGTTACGATCGGAATGCTTTTTATTAAAAGCAAGTAGCATGAAGTATTGCTTAAATTTTAGGTATAAATAAATATATATATGTATAATATATATTCCAATGTATTCCAAGCTAAGAAACTTGATTCTTATGAAATCTTGATAAAATATTTATAATGCATTTATAGAAAAAGTATATATATATATAAAATGAATGCAGATTGCGAAGGTCCCTGCAAATGGATGGCTTGTGAATTTGCTCTCAAGGTGCTTATGGAAAGGGATCCTGATTGAAATTCATGTTTTCTCAAGCTCCAGATTGGCTAGATTTCAGATCGCCAACACATTCGCCACTGGGCAACTACCCTACAAGTTTGTACTTTCATTTTAATTATTTTCTAACAGAACCCCTCCCGTCTCCAAGCCTTCATGCACATATGTACCTAATGAGTTTTTATAGCAAAGAGTATAAATTTGCTGTTGATTTTTGTATGAATTTTTTCACAAAAAGATCCTGAATAAGCATTGTTTTATGAATCTTACATTTTTCCTCACCATTTAGCAATTTTCTGAATGGTAATAATGTCTAAATCTTTTTCCTTTCTGAATTCTTGCTTGTACATTTTTTTTTTTTACCTTTCAAAGGTTTTTAATTATTTTTGTTTTTATTTTTGTACGATGAGTTTTCTGCAGCGTACAGAATTGTTGCTGTCAGATTCTATTTTCAGAAAGTGAGAGGAGGGACCGTAGGTCTTTTCGGAGTGACACCAACGATTGTGTCTTTCCTGGACTGTCCTAGGAGCTGTATAAAGAAGCCCAGGGGCTCTTTTTAACTTTCAACACTAGTAGTATTACGAGGGGTGGTGTATTTTTCCCCTCCGTGGCAAGGGCAGGGAGGGTTGCTTAGGATGCCCGGCCACCCTGGGAGGCTTGCCAGATGCCGGGGGCAGTCAGCATTAATGAAACTCATGTTTAAACTTCTCTGACCACATCGTCAGGATAGAATTCTAACTTCAGTTTTCCAAAGACCTTTTGAGCATGTCAGCAATGCATGGGGCACACGTGGGGCTCTTTACCCACTTGGGTTTTTCCACTGCAGCCACGTGGCCAGCCCTGGATTTTGGAGCCTGTGGCTGCAAGGAACCCAGGGACCCTTGTTGCCTGGTGAACCTGCAGGGAGGGTATGATTTCCTGACCAGGACAGCCAGTCTTTACTCTTTTTCTCTTCAACAGTAACTGACAGTCACGTTTTACTGGTAACTTATTTTCCAGCACATGAAGCCACCAGTTTCATTCCAAAGTGTCTATTGGGTTCAGACTTGTGGGCAGAAGTTCAGACACACCGTGCTCAGGAGGGACCCAGAGCCGAGTTTCGGAGTTTGGTAAAGTTTACAGGGTAGCTTCTGAAGTTAACTCAAACTTTTGACCAAATGAGTGCAGATTCTTGGATTCACTTGGTCATTGGGCTGCTGATGGTCAGCTCTGAGACAGTGGTTTGAGAGCAGGCAGAACGGTCTTGGGACTTGTTTGACTTTCCCCTCCCTAGTGGCCACTCTTTGCTCTGAAGCCCAGATTGGCAAGAGGAGCTGGTCCATTCCCCATTCATGGCACAGAGCAGTGGCAGGGCCCAGCTAGCTGGCTCTTCTGGCCTCCTTGGCCTCATTCTCTGCACAGCCCTCTAGGGATCCTGCCACCTGCCCTCTTACCCCGCCGTGGCTTATGGGGAGGAATGCATCATCTCACTTTTTTTTTTAAAGCAGATGATGGGATAACATGGACTGCTCAGTGGCCAGGTTATCAGTGGGGGGACTTAATTCTAATCTCGTTCAAATGGAGACACCCTCTGCAAAGGCCTGGCAGGGGGAGGCACGTTTCATCTGTCAGCTCACTCCAGCTTCACAAATGTGCTGAGAGCATTACTGTGTAGCCTTTTCTTTGAAGACACACTCGGCTCTTCTCCACAGCAAGCGTCCAGGGCAGATGGCGGAGGATCTGCCT
This sequence comes from Pan troglodytes, assembly GCF_028858775.2. Lineage (NCBI taxonomy): Eukaryota > Metazoa > Chordata > Mammalia > Primates > Hominidae > Pan > Pan troglodytes. The sequence continues at coordinate 141,239,020 of NC_072411.2, read as the reverse complement.
CGGCGTCTGCAGGCGGGACCACGTCAGGGAGGGTTCCTTCATGTGTTCTCCCTGTGGGTCCTTGGACCTTTAGCCTTTTTCTTCCTTTGCAAAGGCCTTGGGGGCACTGGCTGGGAGTCAGCAAGCGAGCACTTTATATCCCTTTGAGGGAAACCCTGATGACGCCACTGGGCCTCTTGGCGTCTGCCCTGCCCTGGCGGCTTCCCGCCGTGCCGCAGCGTGCCCACGTGCCCACGCCCCACCAGCAGGCGGCTGTCCCGGAGGCCGTGGCCCGCTGGGACTGGCCGCCCCTCCCCAGCGTCCCAGGGCTCCGGTTCTGGAGGGCCACTTTGTCAAGGTGTTTCAGTTTTTCTTTACTTCTTTTGAAAATCTGTTTGCAAGGGGAAGGACCATTTCGTAACGGTCTGACACAAAAGCAAGTTTGATTTTTGCAGCACTAGCAATGGACTTTGTTGTTTTTCTTTTTGATCAGAACATTCCTCCTTTACTGGTCACAGCCACGTGCTCATTCCATTCTTCTTTTTGTAGACTTTGGGCCCACGTGTTTTATGGGCATTGATACATATATAAATATATAGATATAAATATATATGAATATATTTTTTTAAGTTTCCTACACCTGGAGGTTGCATGGACTGTACGACCGGCATGACTTTATATTGTATACAGATTTTGCACGCCAAACTCGGCAGCTTTGGGGAAGAAGAAAAATGCCTTTCTGTTCCCCTCTCATGACATTTGCAGATACAAAAGATGGAAATTTTTCTGTAAAACAAAACCTTGAAGGAGAGGAGGGGGGGGGGGACGTTTGCGTCTTATTGAACTTATTCTTAAGAAATTGTACTTTTTATTGTAAGAAAAATAAAAAGGACTTAAACATTTGTCATATTAAGAAAAAAAGTTTATCTAGCACTTGTGACATACCAATAATAGAGTTTATTGTATTTATGTGGAAACAGTGTTTTAGGGAAACTACTCAGAATTCACAGTGAACTGCCTGTCTCTCTTGAGTTGATTTGGACGAATTTTGTTTTGTTTTGTTTTGTGTTTCCTTTTATCTCCTTCCACGGGCCAGGCGAGCGTCGCCCGCCCTCACTGGCCTTGTGACGGTTTATTCTGATTGAGAACTGGGCGGACTCGAAAGAGTGTCCCCTTTTCCGCACAGCTGTGTTGACTTTTTAATTACTTTTAGGTGATGTATGGCTAAGATTTCACTTTAAAGCAGTCGTGAACTGTGCGAGCACTGTGGTTTAAAATTATACTTTGCATCGAAAGGAAACCATTTCTTCATTGTAACGAAGCTGAGCGTGTTCTTAGCTCGGCCTCACTTTGTCTCTGGCATTGATTAAAAGTCTCCTATTGAAAGAAAAAGAAAGCGAACAGTTTTTGTTTGGTTTTTTTGCCGTGTGTGCTCCATAGTGGAGGCGCTATTTTCCAATTGATGAGAATGACAAACATATATAATCTATCTATCTATCTATCTATCTATCTATCTATCTATCTATAAAGGGGGCTTGAACCTTACTCACCCAAGAGCTTCTTACGGAATGTGGTAGAAAACCAAGTTGTAACAACACTGTAACCTGCCTGATGCCTGTTCGCGCCCGGCGTGAGCTGCGCACTGGCCGTGGCCACCATTCACCTCTGTAATTTAATCCGTTTCTCTTGGATTGTCTGGACGTGCCCGATGGTTCTTTCTTTTGCTCAGTGGAGTTGGAGGTTTTGTGTTTGGTTTTCTCATTCTCGTCTTGTTTTGTGTGGGTGGATTTTCACCGACCAATGATATCCTCTTCTGACGGTCACCTTCTTTCCACTTCACTGGAGTCCAGTATTCTGTACCACATCACGCAACGTGTTATCTTGTGGTGTAAATAAAGACTGCGTTACTTGCCCTCCCAGCTCTGGTTTCTGCCCGTGCGCTCTCTTCCTCATTGGCTCTCGCATGTCTGGGACCCTGTGGGCCGAATGGCCAGTGCCCTGGGTCGCATCCGGATGGCTGCATGGGAATCACTGGACCCCATGGGGACGGCCCCTAGACCCAGACCAGCGGCAGGCCCGTCCCCCTCTGCCTGCATAATCAGGTCCCATAGGAGTGTCTTCATTTTAAATGTCCAGTAATTTAAATCTTTACATTATCTTCTCCCCCAAAACACTTACCAAGCCATAGTGAGCTGGAAATAATCTTGGAGAGAACAAGGCCAAAGAGAGAGGCCCAGGGCCCAGGCTTAGCCACCTGCCCACAGCCGGGCAAACACACCTCTGAGACTGGAGTCCAAACACCAGCCACAGCTCCTGACCCTCAGCAGCGCCCCTTCCCAGGCTCCCGCATCCGGTGACTAATCAGTTGGGTGCCGGGCAGCGTAAGCACCAGGCCACCTTGGCCCAACTTAGGACAACTCAAGGCCTGCTGGCTTCCCGGAAGGTGCCTGAGCCCCTCCCTAGGCTGACTGCCTTCCCTCCTCCCCTGTCACAGCTGCCAACCTAAGGACACCTTAACCACCTTGCACACTGAAGCCCACCCAGTCTGCATCCCAGAAACCCAGCCCACGGCACCCAGGTTGCCCTTGAGCCCCCGAAAGAGGCCTCTGGAGCAGAGGGCCCTGCTGGCCCCAAGGCATAGCCCTGTGGCAAGGGGGGCTCAGTCGGCCCCAGTATAAGAAGAGGTACTTGGAGCCTGAAGCCACTGAGGCTGGGGTGGTTTTGTTATTGTTACTGATTCAATTGGCATGTTTACTGGTTATAGTATATTAGTTATCTATTGCTTGCAACAGATTCCCTCAAAACTTAGCAGCTTCAAATAGCAGACATTTATTACCTTGGAGTTTCTGAAGGTCTGGTGTCTGGGTGCATCTCAGCAGGGTCCCTGTCTCGTCTTCCCTGGGGATCCAGTCAAATGCTCAGCCAGGGTTCCTCTGGGGGCCCAGCTGCTGGGGGACCAGTCTGGGGGTTGGCCTCCAGGCACATGCCTGTGGCTGTGGGTGGCCACCTTCCCTCGCCTGATGGGCCTCTCCACAGGGCCGCCTCGAGGCCTCGCTGTCGGCGTCCCCCACAGCACGTGATCTAGGAGCAAGTGGAGAACGCACCAGGAGACACAGCCAGTCTTTTTATAGCCTCATCTCCATGGGCCTAGAAGCCAGTCCAGGAGGCCAGCCCCCACTCACGGGAGAGGCTTCCTCTGCTCAAGGCCCAAGGACCCTCAGGCTCAGATCCTGCAGCGCCTCCCTGGGTTTGTCCATCTCATGTGCTAGAGTAGAAAGTTGGAAGCTGGTCTACTCCTCTAGCCCAAGAGATGAAGACATCATCACTCCCCAGTAAGCAGATGGAATGAAGGATTCCTAGGTTGTCTTCTCCGCCCATTTGTTTCATTATTGGGGCTGTGAACTAGAAAGCTTTAAAATCTATTTTGGGATGCTAATCCTTTATCCACCATAAATTTCTAGTATCTTCTGGTCTTTAAATTCTCCTCTGTCTCTGAAAAAGTCAGACACATACCAAAGGGGACTAGTTCTGAGGCCCTGTGTGCTCATCAACCTGCCTCAACAGCTGTAAACCTCCCAAATGTGTTTAGTCTACCCCCTCCTCACCCCAAACAGGAGTGTTAGGAGGCAGAAGCAAATCCCAGACATCTTATCATTTCATCTGTAAATATCTCAGTAGATTTCTCTCAAAGATAGAGACTCTTTTCTTAGACAACACAGTATCTTATCATGCTGTCAAAGTGAGCAGTTTCGTATCATGATCAAATATTCAGCCAATGTTGAGATTTCCCCATTGTTTCAGATTGTCTTGGGGTTTTTTTTGTTGCTGTTTTGGTTTTTTTTGTTTGTTTTTTTTTTTGGTTTTGTTTTTTTCTTGCAATGTATTTGCAGAAGAAATCCGGCCATTTATGCATTTGTACATCCGCTGTGTCCTAGCCCTTTCCTCTGACAAGTAAAGGAGGGACAGGAGGGTGGGCCTAGAGCACTGGCCAGTTCAGGCTCACACCCCTAGCAGGAGCCCCTCGGAGGCGGGGCCCACCCTTCTTCCACGTGGCCACTGGGCCCATTATTTCACTGGGGGTTTGAAGGCGGCGATGCTTTCTTGCCATCCCATTTTCACAAATGCGATACTTCAACGCGTTCACATTCACCACAAGCAAGCAACTGTTACCAAGTTTCTAGGCCCAACACCTTTGTTTAGAAAAAAGTAAACACGTAAAGGTTAGAATTACAGATTGAAAAGGGTTTCCACTGAGCGTCCCATTGATAAGAGATCCTTTAGCCAATAATTTATGGATATTATTATTATTATTATATTATTATTTTAGACAGAGTCTCACCCTGTCACCCAGGCTGGAGCGCAATGGCACAGTCTCGGCTCACTGCAACCTCCACCTCCTGGGTTCAAGTGATTCTCCTGCCTCAGCCTCCCGAGTAGCTGGGACTACAGGCACCCACCACCATGCTCGGCTTTTTTGTATTTTTAGTAGAGATGGTGTTTCACCATGTTGGCCAGGCTGGTCTCAAACTCCTGATCTCAGGTGATCTGCCCATCTTGTCCCCACAAAGTGCTGGGATTACAGGCATGAGCCACTGCACCCGGCCAAGGATGGTAATATTATATGGTACTATATATATATGAGACTTTAATATAAATATATACTATACTTATACTATATATATGAGACTTGAATAATATATGAGACTTGAAGGTTTATTTTTAAATGCACTCAAAATTTCTATTTAAAAGGAACTCTCTGGCCAATTAAACTTTTGTTGATTTGATTTCAAATGCAAGAACATTTTATTTATCTGATAGTGATGGAAAATAAGTTCATATGAAAATGTGGGAAAAAAAGAAGTGTGGCATTGTAATTCGTGCAAGTCTTGGGATTTATGTACAAAAACTAAAATGCTGCGGTGTTCTCAGTTTCTTAAAGTTTTTGTCTGATATCTGAGTGTACAAAAAAACGGAAAATCGGGTTTGCAAGTAAATCGTGCTGTAATTTCAACACGTGCTGTCTTCTACATCAGATTCTCAGGAAGCGCAGGTCATAATGCAGCTTAGGAGGACCCAGGAAGTGGTTCCACTTAAACTTTTGGGGTGCAGTTGTAGGGAGTTGTATGTCCCTGACACACTCTTAATTTCAATCTGGATGCAGCTGCTCTTTGAAGTCACACTGAGTCCCTAACGTGTACTTGGGGCCTCAGACTAATGTGTTATAGTGTTGAAGTTATTAGTAAAGCCCCTTTGGAAAGTAAACAACTCCCAGTAATGGGCAGTTAGATATGACAAAATGACAGATGATGGCAAAGCTAATGTCTGCGTGGGTGACACACATCTACCGAGCCCACCACAAATATTCGCAGGGCCAGGGGCCAGGGTTCGAGTGGAGACCGCCATATGCCCCAGTATGTGGACACAGATCAAGCTACAAAAGTGTTATGCAGAAATATGGGCTCCTCACCACCTTGACAAATCCACCTCCCTAAAGACGCAGGAGGCCAGGCTGGAGCCGCAGCTCTCAGCCTCCCAGGGGCCCTCGGCAGCCTCTGCCACCGCCTCTCTCTTCCTACTCCTGCTGGGGGGACCACAGCCCACCCCCTGCCTAGCTGCTTCTCGGGCCTTCTCACCTGGCACCAGAACCCAGAATGGCTCCTTAAGGGTTCTCCCCAGATGCTGCACACAGCATTTCTGCTTAAGACCCCCTGGGGCTTGTGGCCACAGCAGCTGCAAGCAAGGCCAGGATGTGCAGTCCTCCACAGGTGCCCACCTGTCCAAGTGGAAACAGCAGCTCTGCTGTTACACGAGAAAGGGAGGGTGGGTACTGAGAGACACCAGAGTCTCTGCCACAGAACCAAGAACACCTGCAAACCTTACCAACACATGAGGAACCACTGCACCCAGGTACCTCACAACCCCCAGGGCCTTCCTATGAGGTCCACGCTCTACCTGAAAGACATCTGTGCCAGTGGGAAGGCAGAGGGTCAGGGATGGTGCCGCCTGGACTGTCTAGGTAGGCACAGGCAACTAATGATACCAGCAAGGGTGGCCGGCCCTTACAACCACATTCTAGCCGATCGGAGGTTCTCTTCTTTCCTAGAATCAATCGTGGGAGCCTTCCCCAGAGAAGAAGGTGGTACACACAGGTCCAAGGTGAGTATCATGACCAGAAGGAGTCACCAAACGATGCCAGACCAGGAGCTGGCACTGTGCTGTCTGGCTAGTGAATTATTGGAGGACTAAGGATAAAATTTACACAGGTACCAGGAGAATTCTACAAGTAATGGCTGCGTGCACAGCCGCGAAGCTGATGAGATGCTGTTCAAGCGGAATCACTAGAAATACAAAAAGACATTTCGAAGAGATGTTAGGCCAGGCGCATACAGGAGCATACAGCAGAAATAAAAAATAATCACACGGATGAACATCGTGGATTCTCCTACAAGCTCCAGGTGGGAAGGGCTGCTGAAGAGGGAACGGATGAAGCGTCACAGTGGGCAGCTCTCTAAGCGGCGCCTCTCTAACTTGGTCCCAGCTGGCAGCGACTTGGCAGGAGGCACCAGGTGTCCCATGCAATGGAGAGCTGGCCAGCCAAACCCAGAGGCCCTCATGCCTCTTTAGAAAGGCAAGAAGAAACTGCAGATATTCCGTATGAGTCCATTCTCACACTGCTATAAAGAAATACCTGAGACTGGGCAACTGATAAAGAGAAGATGTTTAATTGGTTTACGGTTCCCCAGGCTGTACAGGAAGCATGAGGCTGGCATCTGTTCGGCCTCCGGGGAGGCCTCAGGAAACGTCCAGTTATGGCAGCAGGGGAAGCAGGTACGTCTTCCATGGCTGGAGCAGGAGCAAGAGATGGGAAAGGGGCCACACACTTTGAAACAACCAGATCCATGAGAGCTCATTCATTCACTCCACAGTACCGAGCGGGGATGGAGCTAAGCCATTCACGGAACTCGGCCCCTGTGATCTGATCACCTCCCACCAGGTCCCAGCTCCAACACTGGAGATGACAATTCAACGTGAGATTTGGCAGGGGCACAGACGCAAACCATATTCTATTCACAAACCAGTTACCAGGAAATTCATTCTAAATCTAGACTTCCTCTGTATGGTACCATCACAAAACCGAGTTTTAGTCAAAGCCAAGTTTGGTGGGCAGGTGGAGGAGGTTCCCATGATACTAGGAAGTTTGTTCCAGTAGTCCCAAGAACCATGCAAATCAAAAAAGCTGCGACAGGAAAATAGGTTTGTTATATCGTCTGTTTTAGGAAGACGTGTCTTCATGCAAAGTGTAAGCTCTGCGTGCACTGGAGGGTGGCTCCCCCCTGCCAGTGACAGTCATGAAGAAGGAACATCCGATTCGGGGCTAACAAACTCCTCACATCCAAACAGCCCGGCACACTGATTTTGAAAAGGAACATGGCCAAAGGCATTCTTTTGCCATGAAAAGTGTATTTCCAAGGAAAATGAGGGGCCCATTCGATTCTCTTTAAAGCACACACAGAAGTTGACTTTGTAAACAGATTTGAGCCCCTACACCTGCAACCTGGTTGAGTGAGAACGCCCTCATGAGCCTGTCGGCTTCCTACTATCCCACCCAGACAGCTTTCAGGAAAATGTTTAAAATCAAGATTGATGGAGTGATTAAAATGGGATGTATTTTTTTCTAGCAGAGAGCACCCTCCGGAATCACTACACCCGGAGATGAGAGGCTAGTGACAGACCCAACACAGGGCCCATATGGTGACAGTGGCGGTCTTGCCACTACCTTCGGTGAGTGCTCACCTGTGGGGCCTGGCGTCGACATGACTCAAATGTAAACCTTCCCAGGTTGCCATGACACTGGTGGGAGTGGGTGCCCTGAGGCTGGTGGAGGTGGGGAGGGTGGTTGACTTTATCACAGGATTCTGTCTCCTTCTGGGTATGTTCGAGATTTTCCATAATGAAAAGTTAAAAAGAAGCAACAGAAATAACAAATCACAAAAGAATAACATTGATAAATGTGACTAAATAGAAATGTGAAAACTTCTAGGGCGATTTAATAACCCCAGTCTCAATGAATGGAACGTACCAAACCAAGACAGCCAGGGCCAGTGTTGACAATCTGTGCAATGATCGTAGAAATTTTTTAAAAACCATGGACAAATCCAGAAAGATGAGACACAACTGTGTGACAAACATACAGAAAACTAACAAGCCTTGTCTGTAGTTTTTAAAATTACTATAATCCAGTACTTTGGGAGGCCAAACCGGGAGGATTGCTTCAGTCCAGGAGTTCAAGACCATCCTGGGCGACATGGTGACACTCTTACAAAAAATTTTTTTAAAAAATGAGCCGGGCGTGGTGGTGCACACCCGTGGTCCCAGCTACTCAGGAGACTGAGGTGGGAGGGTCGCTTGAGCCCAGAAAGTCGAGGCTTCAGTGAGCTGTGATCATGCCACTGCACTCCAGCCTGGGTGACAGAGTGAGACCCTGTCTCAAAAAATAAAATAAAAATTGCAAGCAAAAGTAAAAGAGAAAAACGATTTGGGGCCTGTATATATTTCAACAATCTATCCCGTTAAATGCTGGGGTGTGTGGACACGAACGGCCCTCAGCACCATGGCTGGGGGACCGTCACCACGAGAGGCTGCAGAGCCCTTCAGAGCCTTGCAAACGGCTGTGCCCGGACCTGATTACACTTCTGGGCACCTGTGCCCAGGACACAAACCTAGTTACGGAAAACCTCTTGTGTCCAAAGACGCTCATTTCAGCATTATTGAAGGAACAACTGGAAACACCTGGGAATATTTAACAGCTGGGAACTGGGTGGTACTTAGGTGCTGGGTGAGTGGGCAGCGTCTGCGGCAGGCAACTGACCAAGGCCGCCCTGTGAGGCGAGACTCACAGAGGGCCGGCCGCCCGTGGACCCTGCCCGTGTTAAGACAGTGTGAGGGAAAAGCAAACAAAAACCCAGCCATGCCTTCCGAGGAGGCTGCGGGGACGGGGGCTGAAATTTTCGAGCATCCTCTTCAAGATCTAGACTGTGGATCCCTAGGTTTCCCCTTTTCTGATGTCAGGAGTACACACCACCCTTAATTCATGGTACTCACATTCCTGAGAATCGACTTTAAAGCTGCCCTCCCTGCCTCGGCCACAGAACACGGTTTCCTCAAGGAATCAATAGCTGCCCCAAAGAAAAAGGTAAAATGCAGGGACAGTATTTTCTAGCACATTCCTCTGAGCTCCCTCATCCCCCATCCCAAAGGACATCCGGTCCCCATTCCCCCATGTGCAGAACACACCCAGAGGAGGCCTTGGCCTTAGTCAGGTGGCCAAAGCATCTCTCTCCCTGGGGGCTGTGTCTGTCTGGCCAGGCCGGCCAAGGCAGCCCTTGCCACCAGAGAGTCAGTAAAGCCACTTGGAGCTTCCAGTCATTTACAGTAAGAATGCCAGGCCCCAGGCATGAGGGTGACATGGGCTGAACCATCTCACCTGACCTGCCACTCTTCCAGATGGGACTGTCCTGAGAATGGCATCAGGTAATGAGTATAAAGGCACTTAGTTCAGTTTGTGGCCACAAATGGCTATTCTCAATGTTGTTATGGACGCCACAATGCGTGCTTTGTTCTACAAAGTCCTTGTTTGGAAGATAGTTAACAGCAGTCTTAGGGGAGCCCCCGGGGGCCGCTGAGATGCACCACCAGCGCCCCTGCCAGACTGAGGCCACTTTCTACTTCCCAGCTCAGCCTCCACCCCTTTCCAGAAACCACCCTCAGCTGGAGAGAAAGGGGTGCCTTCGGGGTAGCCCACACTTTAGGAGCAGTCCACGTGGGATTACAGAGGCCAGGCCCTCACTGTCATGCAGGGCAGGGCTGAGTTCATGGGGCCGGCTGAGGCCTCTGTTGAGACCGTGTCACGGCTCAGCACCTCCCTCTGCCCGGCTCTGCCACCTCCCTTCCTTCGCATGGGAGGAGCTCACCAGCACCCCCAGCGAACCCGGGGTCTCAGAGCCGCCTGCTGGAAGACCGAAACTGCACCATGAGAGGGGGGAGCAGAGGACACCCCCGTCCTTTTGGTGCCACAAATTCTAAGATAAATTTTAGAAAGGTGAAAACATGAGAAGTGCACATCTTGGACAAAAGAGTAGAATTATGAGTTCTCAGCTCAGTCAAGCTTCTTCATTTGCAAGGACAGAAAACCCCTGTGGCTGGGACCGAGGAGGATGGGGCGTTGAAAGACTGGGCATCTTGTGTCACTCCGGGCTTCACCTCGCCCAGCTCCCCCTGCCTCTGCCAGCCCTCCCGCTCCTCTGCCCCGGGCTCCTGCGTTCCCCTCAGATCCTGGCAGAAACGGTCTCCCACACCCATATGCCCACTGCCACCGAACTGAGAGTCCTGCCTCGCGCCTTCTGCCCTCAAAAGAGAATCCGACTGGCATCTGTTCAGCTCTCCTCAGCCCACGCAGACACAGAACACGTGCTTCACACAAGTGGGCCCACGGCTGTCTTGGAGACCAGCATCACGCTGACCGCCAGCGTGGGAAAGCCAGCTCCGTCCTGCCGGCTGGGCTCCTTGAAGGCACAAACCAGTTCCTGCCTCCAGGCCTTTGCACAGGCTGTTCCCCCGCCTGGAACGCCTTTCCCCACCTGGTGACCTCCCCTTCATCCTGTGAGCCTGAAGGTCAATGGGGCCTCCCTTCTAAGCCTCCCTCCCCCAGACACTCATCTCCCATCAGCAGCATACGGGGAGGAGGAGGAAAGGCTTCCTCGGCCTCAAGAGACACAGAGGTGGCCAGGGAGGCCTGGCCTGTCTGCAGAGTCTGAGCACAGCCTGTGCCTCCTCCAGACAGTGACCTACAGCCTGAGTCCCGCCCTCCGTTTTCCTCTGCAAGCTGCATGCCAGCCTCTCTCAGGGTAGACTTGAGTATGGACGTTCATGAGGCCTCATGGCCAGTTCACTTCTCAGCAGGGGGAGATCAGCTATGGGTCCAGAAGGCTCCATTCCCCTGAGGACCAGAGGTGGCTCCCAGTACTCTGAGTCTGTAAGGGAGTAACCGGGAGGGTGATGGATGGGCAGGTGCTTCAAGGCCTGAGGCTGAGCCTGATGTTCCCCGAAGTTAGCAACATCCTTGTCCTGCCAAGGCCTCTTCCTGGGCTGAGCCGGGGGTGGGCACTGCCACCGTGTGTCCGGAGCCCCCTCTCCTTCCTGCCAACCAGCCCCTTCTCACTGAGAAGGGCAGTAGTGGGCTGAATGGCAGCCTCCGTCCAAAAGCTGTGTTCACATCCTACCCTGGGAACCGGGTAAGTGGACTGATTCGGGAAAGCACCTGTGCAGAGGTAGTTATAGGTGAAGGCCTCTCTGGATGGGCTCAGCCTGAGTTTTCCAGGGGGACCCTGAATCCAGTGGGAGGATCCTTACTGGGGACAGAAGAGGAGACACACGGAGAAGGGAAGGGGGCCTTGGGAGACGGAGGAGCCTGGGGGGATGCTGCCATGTGCCTCGGAGTGCTCGGAGCCACAGACGCTGGGGGAGGCAGGAAGGGCGTCCCCTAGAGCCTCTGTAGGGGTCATGGTCCCCCAGGCACTTGGACCCCAGCCTTCTGGCTTCTAGAACTGTGAGAGAACAGGGGCAGCCCCCGCCCGGCCAGCCGCCCCGTCCGGGAGGTGTACCCAACAGCTCATTGAGAACGGGCCATGATGACGATGGCGGTTTTGTTGAATAGAAAAGGGGGAAATGTGGGGAAAAGAAAGAGAGATCAGATTGTTACTGTGTCTGTGTAGAAAGTAGACATAGGAGACTCCATTTTGTTCTGTACTAAGAAAAATTCTTCTGCCTTGGGATGCTGTTAATCCATAACCTTACCCCCAGCCCCGTGCTCTCTGAAACATGTGCTGTGCCCACTCAGGGTTAAATGGATTAAGGGCAGTGCAAGATGTGCACAGATGCTTGAAGGCAGCATGCTCGTTAAGAGTCATCACCACTCCCTAATCTCAAGTACCCAGGGACACAAACACTGTGGAAGGCCGCAGGGACCTCTGCCTAGGAAAACCAGAGACCCTTGTTCACATGTTTATCTGCTGACCTTCCCTCCACTATTGTCCTATGACCCTGCCAAATCCCCCTCTCCGAGAAACACCCAAGAATGATCAATAAATACTAAAAAAATTAAAAGAACCGTGAGAGAACAGACTCACTATTTGAATCCCCCAATGCATGGTCCTGGGTGCCCGTGGGCTGGGCAGCCCGGGTACAGTGTCTCATTGCTATTCAGGTGTGGGGCGAACGGAGCAGAACACTGGCCTTCAGAAGACAGTTCGTGGCCCACCGTTCCCAGGAGGAGGCGTAGCACACCGCACAGTAGGCCGGGGAACCCAGGGCGGTCAGAGGCCGAAGGAGTGAGCGAGAGACATGGGAAGAGCCATTCTTGTGGTCCACTCTGGAGAGGCAGGATCAGCAGGCCCCGGGGGCAGGGTCTGCTCCACATTGTCAGAGCCTGGCCCGGGCTGATTAGGACAGGGGGTGATTAGGTCCTGAAGGGAGAGTGGGAGAGAGGAGGCGGCTGGGGGTCTGGATGGCTTTGCACACGCACCATGGGAGAGTGGGAGAGAGGGGTGGCTGGGGGTCTGGATGGCTTGCACACACACCACGCACATGCTCCGAGGGAATCATTTTCTATCCCTAGGAATCCACCAGCCCTGGAGAGGCACCTCCTCCAGTCAGTGAGACCCCGGATGCCAGGGCAGCACAAATGCAGCGAACAGGAAAGACAGAGAACCCACACAGCCTAGGCGAGCACCCCAGAGGGCACCCTCCACCTGCCGGCAGACGGCCCATCACACCAGGGGCTCTGCATCTGGGCTGCCCCAACAGTCTGTGGGGGTTTCACAGCTCTGGGACCCCCTGAACACTTTGTGCAAAGTTCTCTAGGGGGAGGGCCTTTGTGTGCAAAGTTCTCTAGGGGGAGGGCATCGGGTCTTCATCTGATCCCAAGGAGGTCAGCTCCCCGCGTCTCGGGATGATTCTAAAGCCCCCAGCCCATCCTCGATGTCCTGAGCCCCCTGCTCGGCCCTCGGCGGGGCTGGCTGTTCTGCTGCTGCCACTCAGTTGGTTTTTCCCTCTCTCCTGCAGGGCACCTAGGTTCAGGGACAGGTCTTGTTACCTGGGGCGGTAGGAGGTGCTCACGGAGTGTTTGGGGTACTCCCGAGGTCAGGGCCTTCCTGTGGCTGCGCTGTTTTCCCCTGTCCCCACTGTGGTGCCTGTAAGCCTCTGCTGTGGGTCGCAGCAGGAAAACCCTCTTCCCCCAGCCCACTGGGCCAGGCGGAGCTGGGACTGCAGATTCACCAAGGATGCCTGCATGACCCTGTCCAGAGATTCTTTCCCGCCAAAAGCCAGCTGCATCCCACCCATCACCACAGGGATGGTGACACCTGGCCAGGCAGGGGCATTCAGGGAGTGGCACTCTGCCCTCTTGCACCTCTGAAATGTTCGGGCTGCTTGGCAAAGGAGCTAAGAAGACTTAGCGTGGCACACACCACACGTTTCACAACTGAGTGACTGGGAGCCCCTGACCCCTGGCTGCCTCTCCCCTGGGGACCCCACCTCCCCTGACCCCTGACCCCTGGCTGCCTCTCCCCTGGGGACCCCACCTCCCCTGAACCCTCACTCCTGACCCCTGGCTGCCTCTCCCCTGGGGACCCCACCTCCCCTGACCCCTGACCCCCTCTCCCCTGGGGACCCCACCTCCCCTGACCCCTCACTCCTGACCCCTGGCTGCCTCTCCCCTGGGGACCCCACCTCCCCTGACCCCTGCCCCTAACCCCTGGCTGCCTCCCCTGGGGTTTTGGCATCACTGGCACCGAGCCCCTCTGCTAATCTCTGCCCCCACCCAAGGCCCCTCCCACAGCTGGCCTGGGGAACTGAGTTGCTCATTAGGCCTGGTGGAGATTAATGTCATCAACTCCAGGCGATTTTCGCTGTCATTAACGGTGTCCAGTCCCCTCCAGCAGGAGGGAGGACGCGCCCACTGAGGCCGACTCTGGAGGCCTCCGAAGGCCGCGGTGCCCACGCGTGGAACGCCCTCCAGGCCTCGCTGCAAGGAGGTAGAGTGGCAGGGCTGCACGCACCTGACTCCAGGCTGGCCCAGTTTAGGAGACTTGGCCCACGGGGGAGCCCGCAGGAGAGCGGGGCTGCTAGGCTAGGGGGTGGGCGCGCCTGGCGGGGACCCCCACCTGCCCCGCCCCACCCCACCCGGCCGCTCCCACGCCCAGGCCCCGCTGGGGAGGCTCGTGGACTCCATCGCCACCTGGTGGTGCTGCCTGGAACCGCGGCCTCATCCGGAGGCCCCACCCCACCCAGTGCCCGCCAGCCCTGGTCCCAAACCCTGACCCCTGCCAATGATGGAGGTGACAGTGGTGCGGCCTGCAGAAGCCAGGCGCCTCAAACCATTCCCCAATATTCTGGGGAGACACAAAACTGACAAAGTGAGACTCCCCCCACCCCCCTGGGAAGCTCAGGGCACTTTGGTGGACCTCCTCTGCGGTCTCCTCTGCCAGAGGACCCCGGGGCACAGTCCACCACCGCCCCATGGAGCAGCCCGTTGCTTTCTGGACAGTGAGGACCCGGGACGTCCTGCCTCGTGCTGGGCCGGGATGGCTGCTCTGCACCCGCAGCTCCCACGTGGCCCTAAACACCCGCTTCACTCCTCACTGTCTACATGGGCTGCCAGGCACTGCCAGCCTCTCCAGGGGCTTTCATGGTGGGGACAGAGAACAGACATACAATGGCGTATGTCAGGATGCTGGGAGATGCGCCAAATAGGAAGGTAGGGCAGGGAGGTTGGGGGTGACGGAGGGGCAGGGCAGGGGGTGATAGGTGGGTGGGCCAGGGAGAGCAGGGAAGGGCTGCTGGGGACATGCCAGATGGTGCAGAGGAGGCAGGAGGCTGGGGGGTGGGGAGCAGGGCAGGAGGGCCTTGGCTTTGGACAGGATGAGCCGAGTTCTCTGTTAGTTTGTTTAGAACCTTGGATAGTTGAGCCTAGAGCTTGAGAAATAGAGGCCTGGCTGGAAATGGAATCCTGAGCCTGTCAGCAGTTAGGTGGCATTTATGGCCACAACATGGAGCAAAATAACGAGGGAGCAAAATAACAAAGAAGAGAAGAAACACCGAGTCCCAGAAAAAGAGGCTGGAGAGAAGAGGAACCGGCAGAGGAGGCCAGGCAGGGTGAGCAGTGTGTGGAGCTGGGGAAACCCAGAGTGGGGGGCTCCAGCGATCAAGGGGTCAGCAGAGGAGAAGGTGCCATCCATGGACCGAGGAACAGCCGGGAGATTGAGCACCATGAGCACGCAGCCCCTGACACCCCAGCTCCTCCGTGCTGCACACACACCCTCCTGGCACACCTGGGCACCCGCCAACCTGGTGTTCCACCATAAGCACAGCACTGGGAACCAGATCCAACCATCAGGATGTGGTTCCCCCAGAGCGATGTGCAGGCCTCACTGGTCAGGACTTCGCGTCTGTTTCACCCTCATGATTGTTGAAAGACCTGCTGTTTACTGGGGCTTTATGATTTCCCGGAACTATGCTACGTATTTAGATATTGACTCCATCCAAACTGACAACAGCCTGCCTGGAGAAGTAGTTGTTACTCTTTATGGAAGAATAAACTGAGGCTCCTAGAGGTCCAGAAACTTGACCAAGTTTCAGCAACTGGTTTTCAGTAGGAGCGCCACCATTGGTGCCAGGCCTGCCTCCTGATTCCAAAGCCCCAGGTAGGTACCCGCCAGGTGGCCTCCAGCCCCAGCCATATTTCCGTTTGCATATTTGCACCTCATTAGCAACTTCTTTTGAGCTAGAAGACCTGAAAAATGCTCAGGACATTTTCAATTAATAAGTACTTCAAATGGAATTATAGAACTTTAGTCACTGGTGCCTCCCAAATAGGGATGCTCAGCCAATCTGTGTGGTGTTGAAGAGCCTGGGGCAGGAACATAACCAACAGGTATTTACTGTTCTGGGCATGTCCACGTGTTCTTCTGCAACCGCAGGTTCTATTGTCTAAACTCCCTGTAGTGAGTTGAGGGGCGCCCCCCAAAAAGATAGGTCCATGTTCTATAGTCTCTGGAACTTGTGAATGTGTCTCTGTAGATGTTAAGCTCAGAATTTTTTTTTTTCTTTTAGAGGGAGTCTCACTCTGTCGCCCAGTCTGGAGTGCAGTGGTGTGAACTTGGCTTACTGCAACCTCCACCTTCCAGGTTCAAGCAATTCTCCTACCTCAGCCTCCTGAGTAGCTGGGACCACAGGCGTGTGCCACCATGCCCAGCTACTTTTTGTATTTTTAGTAGAGACAGGGTTTCATTATATTGGCAGGGCTGGTCTTGAACTCCTGACCTCAGGTGATCCACCAGCCTTAGCCTCCCAAAGTGCTGGGATTACAGGCATGAGCCACCATGCCCAGCCCTGGTTATTATTTTTGTAAATACAATAAAGTATTTTGAGAAAATATCGGCAAAAAACGTGAATAAATGTTAACAGTTGAATATTCTTAGTGGTGAGAAAGAGTGTTTTTTATATTTATTTACTTACTATAGACTTAGAATTTATTTTAAAAACCTACTTTATACCACCAATATTATAACATTAAAGAAAATCACCAAAAAAGTTAAAATTGACTCATTATCAAAATAGACCAATAACAAGTGCAAAGAGTGAATTAGTAATTGAAGATCTTGCCACAAAAAAGCCCAGGCTCAGAATATTCACTGGTGAATTCTATCAAATATTTAACAAAATAGTACCAATTCTTCACAAACATAGGAAATAAACAAAGAGGCAACATTTATTCTCTGAGGCCAGTATACTCTAATACAAAAAATAACTAAAGTTATGACAAGAAAACTACAGACCAATATCATGCATGAATTTAGACCCCAAGACCCTTATCAAACATTAGCACACTGAATCCAGCAACATATAAGGAGAATGATACACCACAACCAAGTGGGGTTTATCCCAGGAATGCAAGGTCGGTTTAACATTTCAATATCAATTAATTTAATACATCATGTTGATAGAATAGAGGTAAAAAACCACATGGTCATCTTGATAAACACAGAAAAAAACACTTAACAAAATCTCCCCCCACACACACACACAAAATCCAACACCCATTCATGAAAAGAATTTTCACCAAACTAGAAATGAACTGGAACGTCTTCATTTCTATTAAAGACATCTATAAAAATCCTGCAGCTAATATTATACTTAATGGTAAGAGACTGAATGCCTCCCACTTAGGATTGGGAAAAAGGTAAGGCGGTCCACTCTCTTCACATTCATTTAACATTTACTAGAGATGCTAGCTAATGAAATAAGGCAAGGAAAAACTAAGGCATCCAGACTGAAAAAGAAGTAAAACTCTCTTTATTGACATATAATAGAAAACCCTGAAGAACCCACAAAACTAATAAATTTAGTAAATGAGTTTAGCAAGATTACTAGATACAAGATCAAAATCAACATATAAAAATCAAGTGTACTTCTATATACTAGCAGTGAATGATCAAAAAATGGAATTAAGAAAACACTTCCATTTGCAATAGTATTAATAAAGAATAAAACTACTTAGGAATGAAACCAACAAAGGAAGTGCAAGACTTTTACATTAAAAGCTAGAAAACTTTGCTGAGAGAAATTAAAGATCTAGATAACCTGGCGGGGACATTCTGTGTTTATGGATTGAAAGGCTCAATGTTGTCAAGATTGTAATTCTTCCAAAATTGATGTATAGAGTCAGTGAAATCTTACTAAAACCCAGCAGGATTTTTGTGGTAGAAGTAGGCAAACTGACCATAAAATTTGCTTAGAAATGCAAAGAAATCCGAATAGCCAAAACAATTTTGAAAAAGAACAAAATGAGAGCACTTCCACCACCAGATTTTAAAACTTTCTGTAAAGCTATGGTAATCATCGCACACAGATCAATGGGAGACAATTGAGAGTTCAGAAATAAACACGTCTATGGTCACCTGATTTTCAACAAAGCTGCCAAGACGGTCAATAAAGAAAAGATGGTCCTTTCAACAAATGGTGCTGGAGCAGTTAGATACCCAGGCAAAAAGATGAATTAGACCTTTACTGCATGTAATACACAAAAATTCACTCAAAGTGACTCATAGACCTAACTTAAAACTATAAAACTCTGAGAAAAAAAACATAGGGGACAATCTTTGGGACCTTGGGTTAGGAAACAAGTTCTTAGATTTGATACTAAAAACATAATCCATAAAAATGATAAATTGGACTTCATTGAGATTGAAAGCTTTTATATATACATCATAAGACATGATTAAGACAATGAAAGACAAGCTTCAGACAGGAGAAAATGTTTTACAAATTATATATCTGGTGAAATATTTGAATCCAGGATATATAAAGAACTTTCATCATTCAATAACAAGATCAACAGCCTAATTAAAAATGGATAAAAGATATAAACAGCTATTTCACCAAAGACGTACAAATGCCTAATAAGCCAAAAAGATGCCCAATATCATTAGTCTCAGGGTTAATGCAAATCAGAGATACCACCTCACCCCCACTGAAATGGCTGTTGTTAAAGAGACAATCACAAGTATTGGTGAGGACGTGAAGCAATCAGAACCCTTGTTCACTGCTGGTGGAAATTTGAAATGGTGCGGCCACTTTGGAAAATAGTTTGGCCGTTTTTCTTCAAAATGCTAAACATAGAGTTACCTTATTAGCCAGCACCCCATGCCTGGGTACATACCCAAGAGAAATGAAACATACCCATCCAAGGACTTGTATGAGAATGCTCACAACGGCATGATTCACAACAGACAGCAGACTCAAATGCCCATTGGCTGGTGAGTGGATAAGCAAACTGTGGTCTGTCTATACAGTAGAACATTACTCATCAACTCAAAACGAACAAAGTACGGACACATGCTACAACATGGATGTGTGTGAAGAACATCATGCTTAATGAAAGAATCAGATGCAAAAGACTTCACATTATGAGATTCCACTGATTTGAAGTGCTCAGGAAAGGCAAATCTATGGAGACAGAAGGCATTTCTGCAGGTGCCTGGTAGGGCTGGTATGGGAGCAGGGATTCACTGCAAATGGGCACAAGGGAACTTTTTGGTTTGGGGTGATAGAAATGCTTGAAACATGAAAATAAAACTGTGGTGACAGTTGCACAACGCTAGAAATTGACGAAAAAATCATTGAATTGTCACAACAGGTGGATTGCACGGTACCTAAATGAACCTCAATAAGAATAAATTATGTTAGAAATAAATCTTCTCTATAAGATCAGCATTCAAACAAAAATCACTGCCTTAGCTTTTCTAGGCTCTGTCATAGTCTGAGTGAAAACTCAAATGGGTTTATCAGCAGATCTGATTTTATTATTCATGGCTCCGTGGGATTCCACTTTACCAAGTCTGTCATAGTTGAAGGCAGGAAACCAAAATCACTCAAGTTATTTTAAGGAAGAATGTCAGTGCATGGAATGAGATGCTTATCATTGTGAAAGGGCTGAAGTCACAGGTGCCCAACTGGACCTCACGCTTATCTCGGAGACAGCCCTGGAGTGACGCTGGTACCTGGTGGCCCCTCCTGAGCCCAGGGTGGCTGCCGCAGCGTCGCTCTTAACCTCTGTGCTGTGGGACCTCACTCAGGAATCGGGAAATGGTGATGAGAGTTTATGGATAAAGTCATTTTATTTGGGAAAAACTAATTCCTGGAAACATCAATAGCGTGTTCATTTACTCATTAAATCAATGCTTTTCTGTGGAAAGAAATGGTCTCTATGCACCACCACCCTGCATCCCCAAATCCCTTTGGCACCTTCTAGAATGGAGCGGCCAGGGAAGGTGTGAACAGCATTCACTCAGTCTGTTCTCTGTGACGTCCGTGAAGAGGGCCTCCCTGCACGCCCCTTGTAATGCTGTGGCTTCAGGTCTGCGTTTGGGTTTTAAAATGTGGACTTTGAGAAGGTACGTCCAGTCAGTGCTTCCCTAGCATTGTCTTGTGCTCAAGGTTTTAATTACTGGCCAACTGGAACATTGTCTGTTTGGGTCAAATGTTCACTTGCATGTATCACTCGCCTCTCAGGGCCTGTTTTCCCAGCGCGGGGCTACTCCTGGCCAGTTATTGACGCTGTTGTACCGTATGGACAGGGCACTGGCGCTACTGACATTCTCCAGTAATATATCGACTTCATTTTCAGAGCTTTACCAGGTGTTCACATTTTTTAGCCCCATATTCAAAGACGTCTTGGCTCTGACCTTCTCATGCTGTTTCTGGCACCCGAAGTATGAGGCTCCCCTGGGTCCTCCAGGGCTGGCTTTGTCCCACACGGTCCCGCTGGCTGCAGGTGGCTATTCAGATGAGACCCGAATTCATTAAAGTGAAATTCAATGAGAGGTCCTGTTCCTCAGCCCCTCAGCCACATCTTGAGGGTTTTATAGCCAATGTGGCTCGTGGCTGCCGGAGCACACAGCTCAGAGACAGGACACATCCACCACCGCAGAAGACGACTGGCACCTCGCAACTGTGAGTCCTCTGCAGTTCTTTGTCCATTTCCCTTTGAGAAGTGACTTCTGAGGTGAGTGTGTCTTACCTTAGTGGGTTTGGAGCAGGTATTTGTCACCGATTCCCAAAGGAGGGGATGACTCGAGGGCCCTCGCACGGAGGAGGGTAGGGCCTTGAAAGTTGCCGTCAGGCCGGGTGCAGTAGCTCACGCCTGTAATCATTTTGGGAGGCCGAGGCAAGTGGATCGCCTGAGGTCAGGAGTTCGAGACCAGCCTGGCCAACATGGTGAAACCCTTTCTGTACTAAAAATACGAAAATTCACTGGGCGTGATGGTGGGTGCCTGTAATCCCAGCTCCTCAGGAGGCTCAGGCAGGAGGATCGCTTGAACCCGGGAGGTGGAGGTTGCAGTGAGCCGAGATCACACCACTGCACTCCAGCCTGGGCAACAAGAGTGAAACTCCATCTCAAAAAACAAACAAACAACAACAACAAAAAAAAAAAACAGCCGGTGACGTGGGTGAGAGGGCTCTGTGGTAGCAGGCAGCAACTGGAGCTGGAGAGAAGGATGAAGTTGGGATTTGATGAGCAAAGGGGTGCAGCTGGGACGGGCAGGACACACTCGCTCTGTCAGCACAGCCTGCTGCCACTCCAGGGAACCTCTGCTGTGGATTTTTTGCCATGGACTGTCCCTTCTGTGGCACCTGTGTCCCAGGTGGGCCCATGCCCCAAGGACAGCCTTCTGATGGGCTGGCCAGCAACCCTGACCCTCTGACCCCCAGGACCTGGCTCCCAGCGACAACCTGGGTTGGGAATTTGGCAGTGGGAGACCAAGGGCTGAGTCAGTCCCTGGGAAAGCTGAGCTGAAAATCATGAGGCTAGTTTGGGGTTGGGAGGCTCCCGTGGCCACGGGGCAGGGCGAGAGGAGGGACAGAACCCAGAAGCCAGGAGAAGATCCTGAGGATGGAGCCGCTGGTCCCCTGGGCTGCCCAGCAGAGTTCGAGCCCCATGCTGCGCCTGGGCCCACCCGAGCGTGGCTCTGTGCCTTGTGGTCAACATGCCTGGGGGAAAACAAGGCGTTGGCAGCTGGGTCCCTGGCTGTGCGCGCAGCGTGGGCCACCACGCCAGACAAAAGACGCAGCTCTGTTGGCTCAGCGGCGCTGTGTGTAGGGCGCGCCTTGGCCCGGGCCCTGTTTGGGGGAACATCTGGTTCTGATTGTGTCGTCCTAAAGATGAAAACTCTTCTGGGGCAGTGAAGGGAAGGGCTTGGTGGCCTGGAGTGGTGTCCCCTCCATAGGCGTGCTGGTCCTCGGGAGCTGCTGAAGGCCACCTGTAGGGACCTGCCGTCCCGGCCACTTGCTTGGCGGGACCTCCTGGAGTGCAGCGGCCACTGCTGGGGGCCCTGTGGGAGATTTGCTGAGAAACTGAGAAATGCCAGATTCACACCCGAGGCCTGGAGCTGAAATGGTGCTGACATGAGGGATGGCAAGGCTGACACGTGGCATAGACACGCAGGCCTGGAAGTGGGTCCATAACTCCTTCAGTTTCATTAGCCGTGGGGAGAGCATCCTCTCCTCACCCCAAACGTTCCCCCGCGCCACGCTCGCCCTGGGTCCTCAGGCAGACGAGGCCAGCATCATCACGGGCTCTGAGGGCTGGACGCCCGGTCCTCATGCAGCACTGCCAAGGTCACCAGGGAGGGACAGCGATCCTGGGTGCCTCAGACCAGTTCTTTATTTTTCTATTATTTGTTGTCTAAAACCCTCTGTTATTTTTATTTTTTCCTACTTTTCTCAGTGTCCTAAAAACCCTGCCAATATTTTAAAAAACATCACCTTGAATCAGATTCAAACTCGCCCCGCAGCTCCTGTCAAACTCAGCTCTGTGACCTGGGGACAATAAAACCGGCTGGGAGTGCTGGCCCAGGGTGGGCTGCATCTGAGGCTCTCCACGCATGACATTCTCCTGCCTTGGTTCTCTGGGATCTGGGCCCTTCCTGCTTCCAGCGCCACGTTCCTGTTGCTGACAACTTCCAGGAACGGCCCCCAGGAATGCACTGAGTGTGCTGACAGGGGGAGCATGCTAAGTGTGGGCTGCGAGGGATCTTTTCTCATCATCTATTGAGCTATCCGCTCACTCTTCTTGTAACGCACGTCTGGTAATGTTCGCTCTGGACCGTTCCACTCAGGGAGGCTGAGGATTAGGCCACGCGACCTACAGGCCTGTGCTGGCTCGGGTGGCGCTAGCATGACTTTAGCTGGCTGTGCTGCAGGTGCTGCGGGACTGTGGCGGGGAAGACGCCCTGGTGGGGAAGAGAGCCCTGTGTGGATGGATGGAGCTGACAGCCTGGTTGGGCAGACAAGATCTCGTCCCTCTCTGCCCCCAGGATGTGCTGGTGTCTCTGCTGTAGGCAGACACAGCCCCGGTGCTGCCTCACCTCTCACCTGGCCTCCTTCTAGAAATGTGTTCCAGAAGGGACCAGAATAACTCATGCTTGGAACTACGAGGACATCCGTCATGTACCCAGGAAGCCTTTAAGGCAAAGTGATTTCAGCTAAAACAGCTTCTGTGTCGCTGGGACCCAGCCCCCTCTCTGTGTCGCTGTGACCCGGGCCCCTCTCTGTGTCGCTGTGACCCGACCCCTCTGTGTCGCTGTGACCCTGGGCCCCTCTCTGTGTCGCTGTGACCCGACCCCTCTGTGTCGCTGGGACCCTGGGCCCCTGGGCCCCTCTCTGTGTCGCTGGGACCCGGCCCCCTCTCTGTGTCGCTGGGACCCTGGCCCCCTCTCTGTGTCGCTGGGACCCTGGCCCCCTCTCTGCAATGGAGTTAAGAGAGAAAAACACGTGTGCAGGTGGGAGGATCTCCGAGCGCGCACTCTGAGCGGTGGCAGGATCTCCGAGCGCGCACTCTGAGCGGTGGCAGGATCTCCGAGTGTGCACTCTGAGCGGTGGCAGGATCTCCGAGTGTGCACTCTGAGCGGTGGCAGGATCTCCGAGTGTGCACTCTGAGCGGTGGCAGGATCTCCGAGTGTGCACTCTGAGTGGTGGCAGGATCTCCGAGTGTGCACTCTGAGTGGTGGGAGGATCTCTGAGCGCCCACTCTGCGTCTCGGGGGTCCACATGCTGCCTCGGGAGATCTCTGCAAGGCCACTCCTCAGGCCAGGGCCTCCCTGGCAGCCTAGAGGCTGGAGCCTGAGGGAGACAGGGCCCTGGAGAGGGTGGGCCGACGGTGGGGGCGGGCACACTGTTATTTATGAGTTTTCCTGGGGCTGCCAAAGTGAGAGGCGCTCCTAGGGTCTGACCGCCTGCCCGGCTCTGCGCTGGAGGGACGGCCGGGGCGCAGCTGCAGCCACCCACAGAGGCAGCCACGTCCCAGCTGTGGGGGAGGCGAGCATGGGCAAAGCGGGGCACATACTTCTGTCCTAAAATAGATTTTATCTCAAAAAGAAAACAGATGGGGATGGAGATGATTTTTTTCTTCTGAAAAGTGCAGGAAGCAGCGTAGAGCTGCCAAGCAGCTCCCTCTCCCACCCAGATGCAATTAGAAACTTCCAGAATCCACTTGGTGCAGAGCCCCCGGGACGACCTGGCCTGGGTGGGGCGGGGTAGGGGTAGGGGGTTGAGGTGGGAGCGGCAGGTGGCCTGCGTGGGGCTGCTGCAGACCCTCCGTCTCCCCAACCCCGCCATAGTGAAGGTGAAGCCACGTCAGAGGGCACAACGCGAGGGGCCCTGGTCCCAGCAGAACAGCAGAAGCGTGGATGCAGTCCCCACCCCCCGGATCCCTGCCACACCAGGAACATGGGTGTGGCAGGGACCATGTCTTGCGCAGGACCAGACACAGAGGAAGCCAGGCGGGCAGAGCTGAGCCTCCCTGGGAGACAGTACCCAGGCCAGTGTCTCCTGCCCTAGACAGCACCTCCAGGCCAGCGTCTCCTGGGGCAGACACACCGTCGGCTCTGCTGCTGGGGGTGGCTGAGCCACAAGGTTGGCAGAGGGGACCAGCAAACCCTGCAGAATGTGACCGTGGAGGAGTCTGGATGCAGGAGGCTGAGTTTCCTGGCTGCCTTTCCCACTTGCCTGTAAGTTTCTGTCTTGGGAACGCCCGAAAGTGTTAGCAGGTCTGTCTCATGATTAATGCTATCAGAGTAAAGTCTTGATTCAGCAGAATTCCTCCTGACTCGGTTTTTGCCACATGACTCACTGTCTAACATGGAGGGAACAATCACAAAGTTTCTCAGTGAAAACATCCCGCTTATTCACAGTGAACCTGGGGAGACCCTGAGTGTGGGTCACGAACACGATTCTCAGGTCCAGAGAGGGTTAGGATGAGATTTTCTGACCAGGGATGATCAGAGATGCGGGTTTCCTTCTACTCTATGGATTACAGATTTGTACCCAAGTTGAGGACACATTTCTTCTTTGACAGTGTACCCTGTGGGCTTGGAGACTATGGCTGCAAGGTGTGTATCTGCAGCAAGGGAGAGAGGACCACTGGGCCTGCAGACCCCACACTGCAGGAGGAGCCCAAGAAATTCACGGACAATTCAAAGGCTTTGGTTTCCAAACAACACATGCAAAGCAAATATTCTGAGGCTTTACTCTGCAAATACACCTCACCATGGCACACAGCATATTCTTAGCTCAGATCTCATGACAAACAATAGTGGCCCCACGTAGCTGAGGCTGCCACCGTGCTCTGTGGCCAGCACAAGTGGGGCCAAGCAGTGGGAAGGCCCTGGCCACTCTGGGCCAGGGACAGGCCTGTTTGTTCACAGGGATGTGGGAAGCCTGGAGTTCTCACTCTGCAGGACAACTTTATGGAAACCCTGGGCATCCTGAGCTCCCCACAGCCACCAGAAAGCAGATGGAAACATGAAGAACAAGAGGGGGCCAGAACCAGGAGGGCAGCTGACACCCTAATCATGGCCACCAAGGGCAGTGAGCGTCTGCACACCCTCCCGTGGCCTCAGTGCCCTTCAGCGTGGCCTGGTCAACTTTCCAGGGATGGCGGAGTCGTGAACTGCATTAGCAAGGGAGGCTGCCCCACCTGGAATGTGGGGCTGATACGGGTTGGCTGTGTCCCCACCCAAATCTCCTCCTGTAGTTCCCATAACCCCCAACGTGTCATGGGAGGGACCAGGTGGAGGTAATTGAATCACAGGGGCGGTTTCCCCATCCTGTTCTCATGAAAGGGAATGAGTTCTCGGAGAGCTGATGGTTTTATAAGGGGCTTCCCCCTTCACTGGGCACTCATTCTCCTTCCTGCCACCACATGAAGCGGGATGCGTCTGCCTCCCCTTTGGCCACGATTGTAAGCTCCCTGAGGCTTCCCTAGCCCTGTGGAACTGTGAGTCAATTAAACCTCTTTCCTTTATAAATTACCTGGTTTCAGGTAGTGCTTTATAGCAGCGTGAGAATGAACTAATGTAGGGGCTTACCTGGGGACCCTGCTGCAAGCCAACTGAGAGACGAGAGCTAAGGGTCACCATCCACAGAACAGCGGAGGCGGCTTCCAGACTTCCCACAGCCCCCCTGCAGGGCGTGGGGCTTGGGGGAAGAGGGCATGGCCCAGCTCCTGTTCTAAAGTCTCGATTCTTCTAAGGAGGACAGGGAGCACAGCCCAGACAGGAGCACATGCAGGACCTGGGCTGCCCATAGGGCCCACGGCTGCTGTGGCAGCAGCTGTTGGAGTGGAGGAAAGGGTGGAGTTCCTACCTCGCCACTGCCCTCTGCATGCAGCCAGCATCACCCTTTGGGTTTCTGTCTGCGGGGAAGTTGACAAACACTGAGCATCCTCCGTCCTTGAATTGAATTCGGCGCCAGAGAGGCCCCATCCTCATGCAGTGGGGGAGGGAAACCAAGGCTGCCCCTGGGTCCTGAGCAATCCCCCAACCCCCAGCCCCAGATTTTATGGCACTACCCATCAATGAGATAGACACTATGAGTGAAATTGGGGTGAAGAAAAAAAGTAAGAGGAAAAGAAATCAAGATGAAGCCAAGAATCAAAAGAGAACCCCAGATGCACAACAAGTGATCCTGTACAGTTGCTAGGGGTGGGTTGCAAATGAGGCTCTGAGTTTCCCAGCAGTCACAGCAAAGGGGGAACCAGCCCGACCTTAACATAACAACAAATATTTTTGCCCCAGTTCCCTAGAAGCCTCCAAAACAACCTGTGGAAGCCTTGGGGTTTTAGCTCATTGTTTTAAGGTCTTGGGTTTAAAATAAAGGACAGGGAGGGGAGAAATTACTTGACTTTAAAACAAGCTAACAGACTGGGAAAGGACAGCATTTTATAATTATTTTGTACCTCACAGAGTCACGGCGCTGTGTTGCAAAAACGGGGAGTGATTCATGGTATTTCTGGAAGTAAATCTCTCCTCTCCATCTCCTCCATCACACCTCATCAGGGCCAGCATCACCCATCAGCTGTGTGTGTGTCTGTATGGACTCCCCACCGGCCCCACGTCTGCTGCCGTCAGACCCTCCTCCAGCCCCAGGAGTTACATCCCCAAACGGGGACCTCACTACCCACAAACAGTGAGTGGCTCTGGCCTTTTTTCCACCCTGGCCTCAGCTCAAATCCCCCTTCCCCAAGCTCCCCCCACGTATTTTTCTGGCTGTTTCCTTGTTCTGTTTATCCCCCTCCACTAGGACCTGACGTTGCCGGGACAGAGTCTGCCTCAGGCGGGTTCCTGGCTCTGGACAGTCAGTGCCACGCACAAGTTCTGGGTTGTTTCATCCATTTGCCAACAGCCAATTTGACGATTGATTCAAGCCAATGGCCAAGTTACTCCAAACTGTCAGACATGGTAGGCCCCTCTGACGGCTTGTCACAGCTATTTTGCCATAAGGTTTGGGGAAGCGGTGAGAGCTGTGAGGATCTACCTCCTGGAAGGGACGATCCTGGGCTCACACCTCCAGGAAGCACAGCACAGCCTGGTGCACTGCAGGGTACAATAGCCATTGACTTGTCGTCTTCTGAGTCCCTGAAATAGTAACATTTTTGTAATCCAAGTTTGCAGTGTGTCTTTATAAATAATGATGGCAAAAACTAAGAGAAAGGCATTGTGTAATTTGAATCAGTGCCTACAGGGCTAAGTCTCCTAGAGGCTGGATCAGTGAGAGATGATCTGGACAAGCCTTTTGCTGTGACACTCGTCCAAGAGAGCTGTCCTGCGGGAGGACAAGCAGAGCAAGGGCAGTGAATATGATTCTTACTGGATTTGATATTGGTGTTTCTTACAATATTTTCAGACATGTGCTTCTCAAACTTTCTGTGATGAAGAACCAGCTTTTTAAAATGTCCAATCCACTGTGGACTGATATTTTCATAAAATACAGGCAAAAATGCCCTGGCCGCATCAAGGGACAGCAAAGTATCTACATGTTTGCTCTCAGTTTCTGCCCAGACTCAAGGGGTAGTTCCAACAGCCATGGCCCTGCAGTGCTTGTGTGGAGTGTTCTTGACCCAGATGAGCTGCAGTGGGGCTCGTGGCTGGCGGACCATCCTCCCTACTCCCCGCCCAGCCACTGAAGGCCACAGGGTCACCGCTCAGAAGTGGATGTGGCTGTCCAGTCTTCACCGACCCTTCCCGCTGGTGGATGCCTGGACACACTTAAGCTTCCCAACACTTGGGTCATTTTGTGGTGATGTCATTGGCCACAACATGTGAAATCGAGCAGGTGGCACCAACTCTGACCACGCATCCGCCAACATCAGCAAGGAAGCATGGCTCGAGCTGTAAATGGTAGCATTTCAGCCATTTCTTCTTTCCAAGTTTGACTGCTTCTCACCTTTGTGATGCACACACACAAAGGTAGAAACATTAGAGAGGGAGAGAACAAAGGGACAGCAGGAACGCCCTCCAGGACTCTGGGCGTGTCCCTGAGGAAAGACCTCTGCAAGCAGCCAGTTTCACCATTTGGGTTTCCGTCTGAGGGGATGTTTACAAACACTGAGCATCCCCAGTCCTTGAATTGAACTCGGCACCAGAGAGGCTTGCAGTGGGAGATGGAAGCCAAGACAGCCCCTGGGTCCTGAGCAATCCCCCGACCCCCAGCCCCAGACTTTATGGCACTACTGGCTAACAAGATAGACACTATGAGTGAAATTGAGGTGAAAAAAAAATAAGAGGAAAAGAAATCAAGATGAAGCCAAGAATCAAAAGAGAACCACAAATGCACACCAAGTGATCCTGTATAGCTGCTAGGGGTGAGTTGCAAATTAGGCTCTGAGCTTCCTAGCAGTCATAGCAAAGCAGAAACCAGCCTGACCTTAAGATAACAACAGATATTTTTGCCCCAGTTCCCTGGAAGCCTTCATAGAGGAAAAACCTGGGTGCTGTGGGTTCTGCCTTGGGAGCATCATCCCTCCTAGACAATCCCAGAGGCCCACCACAAGCAGGAGCTGTCACTTCTGTGATGCGGAGGCCTGGCATATGGGGGGTCAGAGCCGTCATGGGTGAGTTGCTTGGTCGGTGAGTAGCTGAGCAGGCTCCCAACACCCGCTGGTCACTGTCACTGCCCAGTGGTTTTCTGCACCTCTTTGTCTTCACAAGCAGCTCTGCGGACTGGATAGGAAATGCACCTCTCACTGGTGCAGCTTTCTGAGGTCGGGAACGCCTGCCCCAGAGGGAGGGGGACGGTCTCCAGGAGGCTGCTCTGGGGGCCCGGATTTTCCTTTTGTTTGGTGGCCATCAGCTCCCTGGGGCTCCGCTCCCCTTCACCTCCAGCTTCAGTCCCTTCCTCGGGCACCAACTGGTCCCCCCGATACGCCCTGCCTTAGAGCCTTGTTCTAGTCCGTGCGGGTTGCCGGCCAGTGACCGCCACCTCCCACTCTCAGTGTGGCCTCGGAGCCTGGGTTTCCCAGGGCTCTTCTGTCTCACGTGGAGACTGCCCTCCTTGCACCCATAGCTGGTCAGCCATGATGCGGTGCTTCCAAGCTGATCACTTCCACTCTCGTTTCTAGAAATTCCTCATTGTCCTTGAGATGGGGAGAGCCTGATCTGTTTTTCCAGCACAGTCAGGGACTAGTTCTTATGTTTCTTCTTCTTCTTCTGTCATTTCACTGGGGCTCAGGGAAGAAGGACATAAACTTGGCTAACATTTTGAAGGGATGTCCCTGTTTTTGCCCTTGAGGGCTCAAAGGATGCTCTCTTCCTGAGTTTCCCCCACAGCAGGGCCTTCATACTGAGGCTGGAAATACAAGACTCCTAACTCTTTAAGGAAGCAAGAAAAAAACCCAAACTTCCCACCCTATTAAGGTGTTCCAGTCTTATCTCACGAATGGGAGATGTTTTTGAGGCAGAAGGACCAGAGAAAGTGTCTGGTCCAAGCCTAGAACATTTTAGGAAGGAAGATGGAGGGTGTGGCAATTTCTACACTTAGAAAAGTATTAGAGATCATTAATGAGGTGCACTACGCTTCACAAGGATATTGATGGACTCTGTGTTTCTAATAGTTAAAGAATGGAGGCAGGTTAAATGCCCTCCAAAAAGGTCAGTTTATACAGTAAGAATGGCTCAACTAGGCAGGACTAAAAGGTTAGTGATTTGTGTATTGACTACGTCTGAAAGCTTAATCAACAAAATGTTACCAGCACTTATCTCTGTGTGGTGAGATGAAAATTATACTTAAATTTTTTTTTTCTAATTTAAAATTGTGCTTCTTAAGTTTTCAACAAAAAATGCATATTGTTTTTTAATAAGAAAAAAGGTTACGAATTTAAATATAACAACTGGTGTTAAGGTGATGGCGGGGCCGAGGCTAGACCAACTGCATGTGCAAAATCCACAGCAGCGCGTGACTGGGGCTGATCATCTCTGTCTCCAAGTGGCTTTGGGGGGAACCCTCAGGGACTTTCCCAGAAAGTTTCCCACCAGGTGATGGTGCTTTGGAGTGCTGGGTGCTCAGCAACCGCTGTGAAGGGACAGAGGCAGTGCCTGCCTGCAGGATGCTTCCAGTCCAGTGAGGGACAGACAGGAGGGCCCAACCTGGAGCAAAGTTTAGGGTGGCCACCCTGTAGGAGACAGGCAGGCAGGGGCCACGGGCACTCCCAGGTGGAGACCAGATGCCTGGAAAGGTCAGGGCCACGTTGGTCTCCAGGCCCAGCACCCAGGCTGAGCAGAAGGTGCTCTGGCCGGGTTTACCACCTCACTTACCAACAGGCCCCCACCCCTCCCTGCCCCCACATGGGTGCCTGCCCAGGTGCAGTGTGCACAGGAAGGGGACAGGGCTCACTGAGAGTGTGTGCAGGGGAATGTAGCAGGGCACAGTGCCCATGGTCCCTGGAGCCCCCTTGCTAGGTGTGTGCAGAGCCACCCTCAGCTCCTTGGGACCCTCTGCTCATGAGGCCTCCTTCCCCAGGAGGGAACCCCCAGATGCGGCTTGACAGGGGGCTGGGAAAGCACAGCCCATGGTGGAAAGGGGAAGATCTGACCCAACCTTGAACTTTTCTGGCAAGGAAGTAAAATCTGCGAAGAAATTCAGGGAGTCTGGGATTCTTCACTCTCTGCGGGACGTCTTGGGGGCGGTAAATCAGCGTGGGAAGGAGGCAGCAGGTGGGGAGGGCAGAGTGGGCGTGGGGGCTTTGACTTAAAAAGCTTTACTGTCTGGGAATGCCGGCATTCTGAACAGTGTGTGTGTGTGAGTATATGGGCGTGCACGTGTGCATATGTGTGCGTATGTGCACATGTGCATACGTGTGTGTGTGCATATGTTCAGGTGTGCACTTGTATGTGTACATGCAGTTGTGACTTCTTTCACTTGCCTGAAGGAGAGGTAGGTTTGCCTCAAGGCTCTTGCAGCTGGGAAAGTGGGGACATCCCCAAAAGGCAGCTCGGCTCCCCTAGGCTGTGAGTGTGGGTGCTGCAGACCTGTGCTCAAGAGCAGCCTGGGTCACCCTTGATGGGCACTGCATGGGGCCTCACACCCGCAGCCGGGAGCCCTAGACAGGGACCAAAGGAATTTGCTCCCAGTGGTAGAGGAGAGAAGGCAGTCATACACGCACACCCACATGCTCACACACATACACCCCTACATGCTTACACACACACATACACATACACATGTATGCCCACCTGCTCTCTCACACACACAAACCCACCTGCTCAAATACATGTGCGTGCTCACATGCTCATACACACACACACACAAATCCACCTGCTCAAATACACGTGTGTGCTCACATGCTAATACACACACAAACCCACCTGCTCACACTAACACACGTGTGTGCTCACATGCTCATACACACTTACACAAACCCACCTGCTCACACAAATACACGTGCATGCTCACATGCTCATACATACACAAACCCACTCGCTCAAATACACGTGCGTGCTCCCATGCTCATACACACACACAAACCCACCTGCTCAAATACATGTGCTTGCTCACATGCTCATACACACACACACACACACACATGCTTGCACACACAGGCATATGCGCAGGGATCCCTTGTATTTCAGTCAAAGATGCTCTAAAGGGCTGGGATCTTAAGTGATCAGAACAATAAACTTACAAGTAAATACCTGCAGATCAAGAATCAGAACATCCCCTGTACCTCAGAACCTTCCCCATGCCTCCAAACTGTACTGTTTGCTTTCCTGGAAAGTCCAATCCATTTCTCTTACTTCCCTGAATGCAAATGGACCCATCCTGGGCCAAGTTCTTCCCCACTTGGTGGTACAAGAAAATTAGCCTGAACATCATACAAGGGAACGGCCAGGCTAAGTGATGCTGGAGCAGTGGGATCTCTGGTTCTTTAAGGTCAATGGGATCCATTCAAATCCTTCATGGTTCCTGCAACCGATCTTGGTGTCAGGGTATTAGAGGGCACAACAAAGAGCTGAATAAAGGCCCTGCCCCGAGGGGACATCCTGAGGCAACTGGGCAGGTAGAGACAATGCAGTGAAGTGTGACTAAAGGTGACCTTTGGATCGTGCAAAAGTTCTGCAGGTGAGACTGGTGGGAGCAGGGGCAGATAGCCCATCATGGGCCACAGAAGGCCAGGACTTGGGCCCTGCAGGGCTTGTAGGAGCCATCTGAAGGCTCTTCTGAAAGGCTTGGGGGCCTGCCTGGAGGGTGGCGGGCACCCGAGCAGGCTCAGCCCCCTTTGGGTCCTGTGGCAGGGCCCTCACTGCTGTTCCCTGGCCTCCGGGAGCCGCCCTGCAGAGGTGGTCCTCCTGCAGAGGGACTGCTTGACCTATTTAAAAAGGTCTTCCCTCGATCCTTTGTGATGTCCTGAAGTGTTTACAGGATCAATACTGGCAATTATCAGGCTCTGAGGCTGCTGACCAAGCAATGACGTCATACATGAACAGATTCCAGCGTCCTATCCTGTGCAATTGCTCTGGAGGGATAAAGGGCAGTATCTGATCAGATAGGAATCTTGCAAGGCTGTGGATAGATGGGAGGAGGTGGGTGTTGGGAGCAGGGATGCCTCCTGTGGCCAAAGCTCTGGGTCAAGCCACACATCCGTGGCCAGGGTCCTCCTTTGCGGGCTGTTAAGTCCAGCAGACACTGGTGCCCAGAACATGAGGTTGCAGGGCTCAGCACTGGAGATAAAGCCAGATGCAGGGGTGCAATGGAATGCTGGCGTAGGCAGGGACAGGGGATGGGGGAGGCTGCCGGGATCTCCAGCCAGATTTCTGACATCCTTGCGAAAAAGCGACAGTCAAGACAAGGGCCAAATTTCCTCCTAGGAGAGAGAGGATGGGGGAGAGGCGAGGGAAGGCACGGGAGGCCATATGTGGCGGAACAAATGTGGTGTGTATGTGGGGCTCTTGGAGGCAGCTGTGTAGAAGGCTGCAGGGGCTCAGCCCGCTGGCCCTGGACTCTCACTTCGAGGAGGAGAGGGAGGTCCATGGGAAGAAAGTGGGTGGAAAAAATAGTGTGACTTTAACAAATCCTCATCAACTTGGGAGTGTGCTGCAGCTGCCTGCCAGGGAGAGGGGCCATGCACCCCACACAGGGTGGCCGGCGTGGCTTCCCAGCCAGGTCCTGCAGGGCCATGAGCCAGAGAGCAAAGGGGGATGGTGCTCCCCACCCGGGGCCTCTTGTGCGTGTGAGCTGCACCCCTCCCTGGGGCACCACGCTCCCAGCTCTATTTTCCTTTGAAGAAGCAACAGAGCATCCTTGATGTCTGCTCAATATGTGGCAGGAGCCCGGCACAGCCCCAAATCCTCGGGGATCTTTCCTCTTTATGGGTCCATGGTTGTCACGGTGACACAGGCAGAGTGACAGGGCTTTGGAGTGCGCCCCCATCACAGGAGGAGGCAAGTCCTGCAGGGGTCCCTCTGTCTTCCTAATGCGAACCCCTGCTTCCAACTCCTGTTGGCGGGGGCCTTGCAGCACCCCCAGGCACCTCTCGGTTGCCAGAGATCCCAGTTTAATATGAAACAAGGCTCCTCTCTGGTACTGTCCACCAGTGTTGCCCCTTTGCACCCCACACAGCAAGAGCTTTTCCCTCCCAGGGGTCTACCACTCGTGTTTAAAGATGCCCATCCCATCTCCACTTCTCCAAGCTGCCCCCACACTGAGTTCCTCAGGTAGATTCTAGCCAAGTGCCCCCACACACATGAGCCTGTGCTCACAGCACTCAGCAACCCCTCCTCCTGCCTCCTGAAGAACACAGTCTCCAGGCAGCAGGGGCCAAGGCCCTGGCCACACTGCCACAGGTGGCCCTGCCATGCTGTACCTGGGTCCCTGGACTCCAAGCTCAGTGCTTTTCCAGCCACACCAACAGATCT
Source organism: Pan troglodytes (assembly GCF_028858775.2). Taxonomy (NCBI): domain Eukaryota; kingdom Metazoa; phylum Chordata; class Mammalia; order Primates; family Hominidae; genus Pan; species Pan troglodytes. Next base: position 141,204,740 of record NC_072411.2, on the reverse strand, counting down.
CAAAAATCAGTTCCTCCCAGTGGTGGAACCATTCCTTAAAAAGGAGACTTTGAACAAAAGCATGACGTGCACAGGCTGCTAAGGGGGATGGGGGGCTGGCAGCCAAGGGCCCTTGCTCCACCCCTGCCCCACTAGGATTGTCCTCCCTGAGGTAGGCATGGGCTGGGTAAGGGTCCATGGAACATGGACTGAAACCCCCAGGCTGCGAGGGTGGAACAAGTAGGCAGCTCCCTTGGTTGGGCTGGAAAAGGCTGTGAATCCCATTGCTACCCCTCCCAGGTCCCTGCAGGGTGTGCCCATTGGTATGGGAGCTGGGGGCCACCTAACAAAACCAGCACAGGCTTCCCTGGGGAGGAGTGGTCACACCTGGATCCCTCCAGGAGCTTGTCCATGGGTGGACCTTGGGGAAAACTACTTAGAATAGCCTGTTTTACCGAAGAATCAGAAGCAACTTTGGTTACAATTGATCTCCCATTTCTAAAAAAAAAAACAAAACCCTACTTTATTCACTCATTTGGTATTAAATTGAATTTAAGACATTATAAAAAGAAATTAAAGCAGGTTTCACTCGGAATCTCACCGTCTAAACAGCATCCCAAGGTAACAAGGTGGAGGGTGCCTGAGCCTGAGTCCGCACTGGGCCGCCTGCCTTCGTCGCTGGAGTTCCTGACTCCCCAGCAAATGTGAGCCATTGGTGCTGTGTATCTCATGTTTGTGTTTAACACGTTCACAGTGCTTTTTACCTGTGTCTAGTAAATATATTTATTATTTTTAAGGACTGCCTAGCATTTTTTGCAGAGATCCCATAATTTGTATTACTATCCCTGTAGCACTGAAAATTCAAATTGTTTAGTTTCCTTTTTTTTTTTAAGCTTTTCATTGGAACTTTATATACATATAAGTTTCCCATTATTTTTAAAAAGGGGCTTTAAAATCAGTCATATAAGTGTCTGTTTTTGAGGAATAAAATGAAGCAACTTTGAGGTCATATCTAATCCTCCCCCATCCCAATTTTAGCAGAAAAATTATGTACGTTTGGATTTGCTTCCATAAGTCAAGTTCTTAATGCGTCGCTCTCCTTCAGAAGGGAGAGTCCTGTCACTTTTATGAATCATCCGAATCCCAAAAGTGGAAATCCTTCACTGAGCAGCTTACAATGACTTGAGATTAACGATGCGCGTTGGCTGGAACAAGCGCTCCTAGGAGGAGGTGGTGCATAAAAGGGTCTGTCTCAGAGCTTTGTCTGCAGCTGAGCCATCTCGTCCCCAGGGCAGGCAGCGTGCCCTGGTGGATAGCACACAGAATTTCTGTCCTGGCCTCCAGCTAGCACAGGGGTGCCCCGACACAAGCTTGTCTCCCAGGGAGAGGCCTCGATGGATCACTCTGTATTCCTGGACCTGACCGTGGCTGAGCATTGCCCCAGAAGTTGAGCCCAGGCCCTGCAGCAAGGCAGGCTTCTCTGAACATTTGGTGTGCTGGGCTGAGCCTGGGTGAGCCCCCAGGGACATAGCTTGAGGAATCTCCCAAACTTTTTTGGCCAAGTCTCTGGCCTCCCCTACCACCCTCTGCACTTTTGGGGGAACATCCACCAGCACCTCCCAGGCCATGGGTGCTGGCCTAGGAGATAATGGTCTGCAGTGCATTTGCTAATGGCTCAGATGTGCCATCTTGAGAAGACACTGCATGCAGGGCCTGACAACCCAGACGCCTGCAGAGGACAGGTCCCAGCCAACGGAACGGAGCTGCTTTTATTGGGGCCAAGCTTGATACCCTGCGGGTGTGTTACTGTTTAAATCACCTCGTGGACCAAAAGAAAATGGCAGCTGGCAGTACTTGGCTGCACCCAGCCATACCCATGAGTACCTAGCAGTACTCACCAGTACCCATCAGTACCCAGCAGCACCTAGGAGTACCTAGCAGTACTCACCAGTACCCATCAGTACCCAGCAGCACCTCACAGTACCCAGCAATACTCATCAGTACCCAGCAGCACCTGGCAGTACCCATCAGTAGCCAGTAGCACCCATCATTACTCATCAGTACCCAATAATCCAGTCATACCCAGAAGTACCCAATATACCCAGCAGAACCCATCAGCACTCAGCAGTACCCAGCAGCCTCCAGTAGCACCCATCGTATCCAATAGTATTCATCAGCACATGATAGTACCCAGCAGCACTCATCAGTATCCAGCAGCATGCAGCAGTACCAAGCAGCACCCACCAGCACCCAGCAGCATCCGACTCACCCTTGCCAGGAGTGGTTGGTCTATGTCTTCCTGTTCTCCTCCACAGTTGGGAGGGAGGATGGCCCTGGACCAGCCTGGGCACCAGGTCCACAGTGGTTCCTGGTGTTCTTGGCATGGTCTTTGGAGGGGGTTGCAGCTTTCTCTGTGGCCCCCTCCATTCTGGCTGCTTCTCAAGCCCTGGAGGAAGCTGTGCTTGGGTGTGGGAGGCCTGGCGCCCATGGCTGTTGGGTGGAGGCTGGTGAGTAGCTGCCTCCGATGGTGGTCCTGGATTCTGGCTGCCCTGGGGCAGGTCTGCAGCGCTGTCTTTCCTGAGACTTTGCTGCCTAAGTCCCATCCACTCCTCTTAAACCCGACTCCCCTCCTGCTGCCCAGGTCAGTTCACGTGGACCCTGGAAGAGCCCATGGGCTAGTCGGTCCGTGGCTCCATCGTCTGCACCTGCGCCTGCCCCTCTCTCACACGCTTCCTGCTAAAGCTGCACAGAAAGAGGCGCTGTGGGGAAGTGCGAGCAACAGCTGGGCCCAATGAACAATCAGAAATGACTGAGGATCATTTTCCTGAGCTGAAGGTATAATAACAAATGTCAATTTAAAGGCAAAACCACTGCAAGAGGCCAGCCACTTTCTGACACAAAAATCACACATTGCACAAAAAGGAAACCCGTCTTAAGGAAACCCACCAGTAAGCAACCAGACAAATCCATGTCCCTCCAAAGCAGCTGCTCCAACAGGAGTCTCAGAGTCATTTGAAAGGGTAAAGTTTGCCCTAAGGAACCCTAGAGAGTACAGGAATCTGAGATACGGGCAGCAGCTACAACCTCTCAGGCAGAAGCTGAGCGCCTGCCTTCTAGGGTACTTGGAAATTCCCCCTGGGAAGTGGCTCGCCAGGTCAGCAGCAGGACCAGGGTGACTGCAGAGCTCCCAGCCAGGCCGCCTCGGGAGTGGAGCTGCTGAAATCCCCGTGGAAGACACCCTCTGGATGCCAATGGAACCCGCTGGGAAGCTGTCCTGTGGGGGCCAGTGGAACTTGCTGGGGAACCGCCCACATGGTGGTGCCCTTGATGCCCACTGGGGTGAATGTCCTGGGTGTCCCATGCCTTGCCGGCTGCCGTGCTGCAGGAACAAGCTGGGAGGGACATGGAACCCGGAGATAGGCCCCTTCCTCTGCCATGCCTGACAGCACCCCCAGTACCCTCCATGGATGAAGCCTGGCGCTGCCAGCTTGCAAAGGAGCCACATTCACAGCCCAGTTCCCGCATCACAGGGCAGGTCCAAGGAGGGCAGAGTTGGAGCTGAATGGTAATAAACTGATACCAGCACACAGTGTTTGTTTATGATATATGTATACTACTGCACTACGGTACTAATGCACTTTAGAAAAACACAGACCAAAGGGCCGGGCGCCGTGGCTCATACCTGTAGTCCCAGCAGTTTGGGAGGCAGAGGCGGGCAGATCATTTGAGGTCAGGAGTTCAAGACTAGCCTGGCCAACATGGAGAAACTCCAACCCTACTAAAACTACAAAAATTAGCCAGGTGTGGTGGCTAATTTTTGCACCTGTGGTCCCAGCTACTTGGGAGGCTGAGGCAGGACAATTGCTTGAACCTGGGAGACAGGAGGTTGCTGTGAGCCGAGCCCACGCTACTGCACTCCAGCCTGGGTGAGAGAGAGACTTCATCTCAAAAAACAAAACAAAACAAAAACGACAACAACAACAACAACAAAAACCACCAAAAATCAAACAAACAAAACACAAACCAGAGAAATTTACCATTAGTGTGAGCAGTGTTATTATGGCTGCTTTAATAGTTTGTGACATAGTGATTCAAAGGTCTGTTTCTGGCTGGGCACGGTGGCACACACCTGTGGTCCTAGCTACTCAGAGGCTGAGGTGGGAGGATTGCTTGAGCCCAGAAAGTTGAGGCTGCAGTGAGCTGTGATCACACCACTGCACTACAGCCTGGGCGACAGAGCAAGATCCTGTCTCAAAAAATAAATAAATAAATAAAAGCCCCAAAATCCAAAGGTCTAAGTTCATTTTATTTTGTAACTTGGTTTTAATGACAATCACTGCTGGAAAGAAATTGCTTACGAAATCATGTAGATCCAAATAAAAGAAGGCTGTACTTATTAAATATGCTGTAACTTTTCAATTCCATCCACCAATTATGCAAAAGATTTTTTTTCAAATTTTGTCCAGTCAGTGCCCATCTTCCCTGATGTTAATAATTTGCTCTTGCAAATTAATTGGGAGGAGTTGTATTTAAAAGTTTTTAACAAACATATTTAAAACTCACTAGGATCCTTCATTTGGAAGATTTTCGAACAGATTGAAAAAAATTCTGTCCTTAAATTTTTAAAGTGTCCATATATAAGAATTTTTGTAGAAGACAAATATTGTTTTAAGCCACAAAATTATATAACAGTGGAAAATGTTTTAAAGCCTGTTTTTAAAGTGCAATCTCCACTGAATTATTTTCTTTAAAAAAAATCCCCCCTATTTTCTCATTCTTTATTAAAATGCCAACTTTACCTTGAGGAGAAGACTGTGTTTATTTTTCCATAAAATATCTGTAAATAGCATAGACTGTCAGTCACCGGTCACTTAGAAAAGTCTGCAAATAGAAACCATGTGTATATTGTAAGAGAAGAGAGTGCCACATCCTCCCAGTGGTGACGAGGAAGATTGGGAGGGTGCCCAGGGCGCACCTGGGCCTGGAGAGTCCCCGTCTCCTCTCCAGCTCCTCTGCAGAGCCACGTTACTGCTGCGGCCACTGGCTGAGTGACACAAGGCCTCCGGCCCTGCGGTTGGATGGTTCAGGGGCCACCGCCTCTGACCCTGTGAGCGGGAAGCTGGTCTGAGGAAGGGGATGTGAAGGCCACGTGTCCTCCCAGAGGGAGGCGAGTGGGCGGATGGAGTCTTCTCTATCCTTGAGGGGAGGAGGGCAAGGAGAGTTCCTTAGGGGCCTCGGAGGGGCTGAGAACCTTTAAGCGGGTGGGGGCGGATCCCTTAGTTGTTATTGCTGTCTTTAACCTGTTGGGCATTAAGGACATTGCAGCAATAGGCCTGTGCCCCAAATTGCTGACAAAGGTGGGAAAAAAAGAACGTTCCATCTGGCCGGGTGGGCATAGAAGGGGGTGGAGGGAGCGCCTGGGTATTGTCAGGTGAGGGATGTCAGAGGGAGCCGTCCACCCACGTGGCCAGCGAAACGGAGGGTGGGAGGAGGCCCACAAACACCTGAGATCAAAACCCACAGGGCACGTGAGAGGATCCCAATTCCAGGGCGCGAACGAAGTCCAGGAGCTTCAAAATTGGCCCACATCATGAAAACATCCGGCAGACGATTGAAGACTCACTCTTGATGCAGACCCTGACCCGAGGAAGGAAAAGGGTGAGAAACAGCTAGGCAGACACAGCAGAGCGGGAAAGAGGCAGACGCCGACGGAATGCAGGAGGCTTGGGGGTCGGGCCCAGGAGATCTGATCTGAGAGTAACAAGTTACAGGAGCGCGGAAAATCACAGATGGAGGAAGGGCAGTCATTACATATCGGAACTCTCCCCTGAGTTGAGGGACGCCTGCAGAGTAGGCATGGAAGGGCTCACGGAGTTCTAGGTTCAGCTGATGAGAAAAGATGCCCTCTGTGCTATGTCATGGTAACAGCCTCCGAACTCTGCATACACACTGTATTCCCCTTTGTGTGACACTCCAGAAACAACAAATTGCATCCATAGTGATGGAAATCAGACCAGTCGTTGTCAGGGGCCACCGAGTTGACTGGGATAGTGATGGAAATTTTAATGAATACATAGATGTATAAACATGTCAAAACATGTACTTTTTAAAATGGATCCATTTTATTGTATACAAATTTTACTAAATAAAATGGAATGGAAAATTATAAGTGCTGTACTTTCTGCATTGAGGAAAAAGAAAAGTCAACCATTTTTCAGTCAAAAGGAATATGTTACCTAAAAAAGCAAAACAATCAGAATGGTCTCAGGCTTCTCATCTACAACACTGCAAGCTAAAAGCAGTGGAAGAGCAAAAGACTGCACCCCAGGAACCCCTGTTCTCAATAAAGAGATTGTCGAAGTGTTAGGAGCAGAAGGTATTTGAAGATACATAAAACCTCAGTGAGTTTATCACCTAAGTGCCTCATCTAGGAAAGCACTGGAGAAACAGTTCTAATGAAATGGCAAACCCAGAAACGACATAGCAGAGACCTCCGGATGAAGGAGGATGGAGAGGAAGGACGCAGTGGCATGAGGAAGCTTCACCTACTCGGAGGCATCCCGAGGGGCTCAGCCGTTGGGAGCAGCGGAGGGGCACAAACGCTGCAGGGTGGCTGGGTGTGGTCTTCACAGGGGACGGCAGAAGCATCAGAGAAACTGAGGCTGCGGTGTGAGTAGGAACCTGGCTGCAGTGAGTTATGGGTTGAGACAGACAGTGAGTGTGTGTTTGGTGCACATAAGTAATTGTCTTTTTTTTTTTTTTGTCTCACTCTGCCACCCAGGTTGGAGTGCAATGGTGCAATCTCGGTTCACTGCAACCTCCACCTCCCGGGTTCAAGCAATTCTTCCTGTCTCAGCCTCCTGAGTAGCTGGGATTACAGGTGCTCACCACCATGCCCAGCTAATTTTTTTTTTTTTTCAGTAGCGACAGGGTTTCAAATCCTCTTAAGGGCACATTGATAAGTCTGGTTGAAAATAGGATTTGATTCATCCAAAGCAGGAAGAAGTGACTGCTATGAAGGTGAAGACACAGCCATGAAAGAATGATCATTCTGCAACTCAGGAGGGTCTGTCTAGGGCCCAGGAGCCCGTGTTTTCCTTATTAACCAAAAATAATTAAGAAAGGCGATGATTCCGTCTGCACCCTGAGCTCTGCACGTTGATTTGGTGATGAACGGAGCACCATTGCCATGAGGACAATTGCCAGTCCTTTCCCGACTGGAAGATGGCAACAGCCCTGCCCCATTTCCCCGCCGTATTTATACTGGACTTTAGAGAACTGTGAAAGCCCATCTGGAAAACACTCAAGGCAGGTGAGTGCCCCTCACAAACCCTGTGGAGAACACCATCCTTCCCTCCACCATCATCACCAGCAACAAACGTTTGCTCAACCCACGGTGTGCAAGGCAGAGGGCCCGGTGCTGCAGGGACAGAAAGAGGAATGAGGGACAAACGAACATGATAGAAGGGAGAGGAAGGATGTCTCTGTTCTCCAGGGATTTGCCATCCACCTGGGTGCTGGTCTGATGTCCCTGAGTCGCTGAAGCAATGCCAGCAGCATTTTTATGGGCAGAAAGATCAATGCCCATAAATAGCAGGGCATCCTCCCTGTCAAATAAAGGTGACCTAAGATTCTACCAGTTCGGGCTGAGCTCTGAGTCACCTATTTATTCAAGTTATAATTACTGAGCTCCACTGCAGAGGCTGCTGGACACACCCCTATTTCCTAGAAATGGAACTCTTTCTAGCACCGTGCATGGCTGACTGGAATAAAACTATACCTCCCAGACTCTCCTGTATCTATGGTTGGCCACATGACTAACATCCGCTTCATGGCATGTAACTGGAAGTGTTGTGTGCTGCTTCCCTAAAGGGAAGTGGCTGTGCCCCGAATCATCCCTCCTCCTTCCTGCTGTCTGACATATGGATATATAGGTTAGATCTAAGCAGCCATCTCAGACTACGAGAACACTGGGAGACAGTGGAGCAGAGAGTGGAAGGGGCCTGGATCCCTGTCGGCTGTGTGGAGCTGAGCTGCCCACACCACCTGCACTGTCCACCTTTGGAGTTTCTGCTTGAGGGAACAAAATCTTGTGTGGTTGGGTCAATGATAATTCGGGGTCTCTGTTCTTTGCTGCTGAACCTAATACTGGTGGATATAAGCACCTACTGTGCATCAGGACCCTGTGCTAAGGACTGGGACTTTGAGAATGGATAAGAGAAAGACAGCCCCTGCTCCCAGGGAGCTTAGAGTAGAGAGAGAGAGAGACAGATCAAAGACATCATGTTACCTGAAATAAGCCAGGCACCGACAGTTACATTCTGCATGATCTCACCCGCATGTGGAATCCAAAAACGTTGATCTCATAGAAATAGAGAGTGGAACAGTGGTTCCCAGAGGATGGATGGGCGGGGGTAGGAGCTTGGTCAATGGGTGCAAAGTTCCAGTGAGACAGGAAGAACAGGCCTGGTGTGCTATGGCACAGCGGGTTAATAAGAATGTATTATATATTTCAAGAGAGCTGGCAAAGAGGATCTCAATGTTATCACAACACAGAAATGATAAAGCTCTGAGGGGTTGACATGCTAACCACCCTGATTTGATTATTATACCACGTGTGCACGCATGGAAACATCATGGTGAACCCCAGAAACATGTACAGTTGTTATGCGTCAATTCAAAACAAAAATTTTGTTTAAAAAGTAAGCTAACAAACACATTCACCCCAGCTGATAAATTCAATAAACTAAGGGAATGGCTTGCTTGCTAAGTTAGAGAATAATGGCGACAGACAGCAAATAGCGGCTAGAAAGGGCTTCTAGAAGGAGGCGGGTTTTAGGGAAAGATGGAAAGAGGAGTAAAGAGCATTATAAGAAATTGTCTCCTATTATTAATCTTGGCCAAAATTCAGAAACGGGAAGAGAGAGGCTGATCCATCTGCAGCCAACAAGGGCATTTGCATAGGGCAAGGACCCAACCCCGCAGCAGAGAAGGGGAGCTCCTCCCAAGCCCAGGCAGGTGGTCTTGGGGTGTCCCCAGTGGGTCAAGCCCTGGGGCTGTAGCTGGCTGTGGTCGGGTTGTATTCAGCTCAGGGAACACTCAGTCACTAGCCTGAGTCTCCAGACTGCCTGGGACACAACGGCTCTTTGCATGAATGCAGATTCCTGGGCCCTGCTCATTGGAGATTTCTGATTTTGTGGAATTAAATTGTATTGGTGAGATCTAAAAAGCCCAAGGAATAATGAACTTTCAAAAGCTCAGATTTAAAAGGGGTCTCAGGTTGTCCGGCCCAAACACCCACAGGGCTGTGACCCTCTCTCACCCTTACCTGCCTGCACGGCTACCAGCAGAGGCAGGTTCTGCCCTTCCAGGGCTGCAGTCTTCTCCCTGTAGGAAATTGTACTGAAAGGAAATCTGGGCCAGGCGTGGTGGCTCACGCCTGTAATCCCAGCACTTTGCGAGGCTAAGGCAGGTGGATCACTTGAGGTCAGGAGTTCGAGACCAGCCTGGCCAGGTGCAGTGGCTCATGCCTATAATCCCAGCACTTTGCGAGGCCTAGGCAGGCGGATCACTTGAGGTCAGGAGTTCGAGACCAGCCTGGCCAACATGGTGAAACCCTATCTCTACTAAAAATAAAAAATTAGCCGAGCATAGTGACAGGCACCTGTAATCCCAGCTACTCGGGGGGCCGAGGCAGGAGAACCGCTTGAACCTGGGAGGCAGAGGTTACAGTGAGCCCAGATCGTGCCACTGCACTCCAGCCTGGGCGACAGAGCAAGACTCTATCTCTAAAGAAAGAAAGAAAGAAATAAGAAAAGAGATCTGACCCCTCTTGCAGGGCTGCCTCTGGAAATACCGAAAATAAGATTAATCTCTTTTCCAAATGAGAAGCTTTCAACTTACCACGGCCCTGGACGTCTCCTCTTTCCCAGGCTAACTATCCTTGCATCCTACAGCCATTTCTCTTGTAAGCTTCACTGGCAGGCCCCCAGTCCTCTGGTGCAGCAGCCTGGGAAGGGCAGCTTCCACTCGGCCGGCCCGGATTCCAGAGAGAAGGAATATGTGTGCTGTGTTCTTCAGAGGGATTCCACATTCAGGACCCCGCTTCCTAGCTGTAGCCTGGAGATTTCCGAGGAGGCTTCGAAACGATTTAGTTTAACCTCCTGAATTAGTTTCCTAGGGGTGTCATAACAAATGACCCCAAACTGGGTGGCTTCAAACAACAGAAATGTGTCCTCCCACAGTTCTGGAGGCCAGAAGTCCTACATCACGGCGGCAGGGCTGGTTTCTTCTGCGGCTGTGAGTGGGAATCTCTCCGGGGCTCTCTGCAGCTCCTGGCAGGTGCGGGGAAGCCTGGCTGCTGGATGCATCACTCTAACCTCTGCCTCTGTCTCCATGTGGCCTCCTTCCCCGTGGCTCTGTGTCTTCTCCCCTTCTCTTCTCTTCTAAGGACTCCTGGCATTGGATTTAGGGCTTACCCTAAACCAGAATGATCTTATCTCGAGATTCTTATCTTAATGACGTGGCCCTTGGGCCAACTAGGGGCACACTCTGATGTTCCTGTTGGACATATCTTTTGGAGGTGGCGCCATTTAACCCAGCAGAACTCTTACTTTACAGATAAATGCCATGGGGGTCAAAAGGGGAGTGGCGTGCCCAGGAGTCCCTGCAGAGTTCGCGAGGAACCTGAGCCTCAACACCCCAGGTCCGCCCTCCCCGCCCTCTCACATGGAGAACACAGAGACACAACCAGGACAGACGATGACATGCACGGACCCGGCATTGCTGCAAAATGGGAGGCTTCCATGAAGTTCTCAAGTAATTGAAGCTTACCTCTTTAAGGGACAAAATTATGTTCAAAATGCTCTTTTGATAGTAAGCGTTCTAAACCACAGAAACATACTCTCCCAACGTGCTTAAGAGAATACAAGTTTGAAACAGTCCGTCGGCATTTTGTTGGTAACTCAGGGTGGTTGCTGAGGGGCTATTCCGAGCCGGGGCTGGGCTGTGATCCTTCCAGTTCTGCTCGACTGGCTGGGCCGTGGCCCCTGCCTCAGTTGCCCCCACATCGCCGGCTTCTGGACGTGGTGACTGCCAGCTGTTTCCCCCAAGAATTGGCCCTTCTCAGAATGGCAGCCCATTCATTCGCCAGCTCTTAATGGGATGTGTGATGGAATACACTTTGAGGGGGTGGGTGGAGATATTAATCTTTGTTTTGCTTTCTTATTTCTCCCCCTCATCCAATTTCAAGCAGATCACCCGGCTCTTTGTAATTTTTTTGCCTCGGGGATTTTTTTTCCAGGCAGAACGCCAAAGCAGCTCAAAGCCAAAGGCTCTTTCTGTCTTTTGTAAAAACCTAAACCCATTTCATAAAAACCCAAACCCAGGAGGCGAGTGGGAGGGAGAGGGCAAGATTCACTGAGGCTGGGAAGAGGAGGAGGCTGGTGTCCCCAAGGGCCTGAGGTCTGAGCACAGCTCCAAGGCACAGCCTGGGAGGGTGGAGCGCACACGGCTGCCCATGTTGTGCCCTGAGGCTCTCATCCCTGGCAAGGATCCCCAGGCATCGGGCAGGGCGAAGGAACAGCCATCAGCCTGAGGGCAGCGGGACTTGCGTGCGAGTGGCGCTGAGGCAGTGGTGACAGCTCCCAGCCCTTCAGCTCTTCTGGGCACCATGGAAGCTTCTGGATCCTGGAGGGACTCTAGGAGGGGAGAGAGTTGCATTTTCTGCCAGCCCCACAGGGTGGGGCTCCAAGTTGGGTTTAAGTTGATTTATGTAAACAAAGAAATGAAACTTCCGGATTTCTGGACAGCACGGCCCTACAAGTTCATGCACTGAGGCCTCTTCTCTGCTCCGAATACGCAGCAGCATTAGAGAAAACATATTTCAACAAAACAAGCCAAGCATCACAGACACCAAAAACAGACAGAACAAAACCCGTGGGTGGGGTCTGAGATGGGGCTTCCGGTCCGGAACCAATGTGGGGGAAGCGCTGGCACCTGGTGCAGCCCCTACGGTTGGGAGCAGAGGCCAGCTGACTGCACAGAGAGACCCCCACCCCAGAGAGAGAACAGAAAGAAAATTCCAGCTGAGTGCTTCTCAGGCTTTAGCTTCCACAGATTCAAGGACCAGGAGGTGAGAGGAAGCAGCCTCCTGTCCAGGACCCAGGTAAGGCACCACCAATGCCATTACTCTATCTGTGATTTAGCCGATGCTCTGTGGGTCATGAAACCTGGTTCACAGAGGGCATCCCTGAAGGCCGGGCGAAGACCGATGCAAACCCTCAGGGCAGAGAGGGTTGAGTGTGTGTGAGGGGCGTGGACAGGGAGAGAAGGACGAGGGTGGAGAGGGACACGGGGGAGAACCAGAGCAATAGGAAAATGACCTTAAAGTAAGTTTTTTAGCATCTTAAAGAGGAAAGACAAGAAATAGCCTAAAAAGAGTAATTGGCTATACACAAAACTTGGCAGAAATGAAAAAGATCAGAACTGATGGAAATGGAAAATATCTAATTAGTAAACCGGAAAATTAAAAAGATGCTCGTTGAAATAAAAAGGAAACCAGCAAATGCAATAAAATCCTTAACAAATTCAGGCAAACAGATCTTGGGTGAAATGGAAGATGGACGTAAGGAATTCTCCAAGAACGCATCACACAGCAACTGAGATTTCAAAAGAAAATCACCACAAAAGAGCAGGCAAGAGACCTGCAGAGTCGGCCGGGCAACTCTGGCCCGTCTTGGAGGAGGTCCGGGAAAGAGGAGCATCAGGTGGGGGAGTGAGATTGAACAGACAATGCCAAGAAGGGTCCCAAGCCCAGGAATGACACAACCCTCGGGCCGGAAGCCACTGTGAACAAGTCGACCAAACATAGACCCGATCTCTGCATGCCGCTGGTCAAATGTGTCCATAAAGTACCTGCTCGCTGTAAAAACACTTTACCTTTGTGCATTTATAAACAATAACAATAACAAAGATAGGGCAAGATACAGGAAATAATGTTCCTTGTTCAGAAAAAGGACGTAGATACTTTAGATTTCATTAGAAAAAACCCAGAGTGCCGAATGTAGACTAAAAATGAAGGGTAGTCACTGTCAAGAATAGAAACAAAAATCTACAGCTGCCAAACCATCTCGGGGGGAAAAGAAAAATCCAAAAATGTTATCATGCTTAGAAAAGGCAGAAAAGATAAAAGAAAGCAAACAAAAATCATGGCAAATGAAATATCACATACAGTAATAGAAACAATTTTAATTACTTTAGTATTAACTAAAACTGTAAAGGGATTAAACTCATGTACAAAAACTGGAGACTACAGGATTAAACCTTCATCCCCCAAATTCAGCTAGATGCTGCTCACAAAGAGACACATAAAACAAGGCAGAGACTTTGTTTTTGTTTTGTTTTGTTTTGTTTTTCTGAGAGAGTCTCACCCTGTCATCCAGGTTGGAGTCCAGTGGCACAATCTTGGCTCACTGCAACCTCCACCTCCTGGGCTCAAGTGATTCTCCTACCTCAGCCTGCTGAGTAGCTGGGATTATAGGCATGCACCACCATAATTTTTGTATTTTTAGTAGAGATGGGGTTTCACCATGTTGGCCAGGCTGGTCTCGAACTCCTGACCTCAGGTGATCCGCCCACCTCAGCTTCCCAAAGTGCTGGGATTATAGGCGTGAGCCACCTCGCCCTGCCAGTTTTTTTTTTTTTTAAAGGATGAAAAACAGGAACACACAGCAAATACAGATAAAAAGAAGAGGGTGTATCAATAAGAAACAAGCTAGATTTATGGCAAAAACCTTCACAGCCTCTAAGGACTGTGGGAATGATACAATTCTCAGGGCTTACAACTACAGGGCGACTTCTCACTCCACCACCCATGGGCCGTGGCTCTGCTCCCTAACGTCCTGGACAGGAGCGGCTCCACCTGGGACATTGCCAGGCTCATGCAAAGAGGGCAGGGAGACTTCCAGAACCACAGGCTGGCTCTCTGTGCTTCGGATGGGAAGTGTCCCACATGACTTGGCCCACACTTCCCTGGCCGAGAAGCCCTCCTGAGCTCAGTGGTGAGGACTGGATCTTCTCACTACGGGGAGGGGAATGCAAATCAGGGCAAACAGCGACAGCCCGCCCCGTGCTGCGCAGAAACACCACACCTCGACAAACAGGCCAGGCCATCACCGTAAGCTTGCGTGCATGTAAGGAACAAACATTTTATGCACAAGTAAGCTTTTTCACCAATGTCGACTCAGCACCTCGGGAGGTTGTCTGCAATTTCTATTTGCTATGGGCCGAACATTTGTGTCCCTCCAAAATTGATAGGTTGAAATCCTCACCTCCAGGGTGATGGTATTAGAAGGGGCCTTTAGGAAGTGATGAGGTCATGGGGGCAGAGTCCTCAGAAATGGGATCAGTGCCCTTAAAAAAGAGGCCCCAGAGAGCTCCCTTGCCCCTTCCACCATGTGAGGGCACAGCAAGAAGGCACCATCTGTGAACCAGGAAGTAGCCCTCACCAGACACTGCATCTGCCTGGCTCTGGGACTTCACAGCCTCTGCAGCTGCGAGAGACAGATCTCACTGTTTAGGAGCCCCCCGGGTCATGGCATTTCGTTACAGCAGCCTGAACGGACTGACACCTGTTCCTTCTGCTGACACTGAGGGTCATTTGGGACAAGATGGGGAGGCATCAAAAATTATCAGGGGTGGCCAGGCTCAGTAGCTCACACCTGTAATCCCAACACTTTGGAAGGCCGAGGCAGGAGGATTGCTTGAACTCAGGAGTTCGAGACCAGCCTGGGCAACATGGTGAGAACTCATCTCTATAAAAATTTTTTAAAAAATTTATTTTTTGTGTCTGTGGTCCCAGCTACTTAGGAGACTGAGGCAGGAGAATTGCTTGAGCCTGGGAGCTCCAGGCTGCAGTGAGTCTTGATTGCACCACTATACTCCAGCCTGGGTGGTAGAGTGAGGCCCTGTCTCAAAAAAAAAAAAAAAAAAAAGAGAGAGACTACTGGGGGAAATTGGCATCCATTGCTTTTGTCTCTGTTCCTACTGCAGCCCCACTCTGCCTTCTGAGGAGGCTGCCTCTGTAATTGAGTCATGCTGGCCACAGCCAACTGGATGGACCAGGGCAGGAAACTGACCCCAGGCCACTCTTGGCAGACTGCCCAGTGGCTTCTGGCCTGACCTGGCAGGAAAGCTCTGCTCCACAAGCACACTCTAAAGCAGCTCAGGAGAGAGTGATAGGGTCTGGTGAGTCCAGCGTGGGGATGCGAGGCAGAAGCCAGGAGGGGCAGGAGGAAAGCCAAGTGCTGAGACTGGAGAGAAGGGAAAGGGGCCAGCTGGCCTGGCCGGGGCCTGGAAGTGGAGTACCTGAGAGTCAGTGACGGACTTCGTGGCTGAGCAGTGACAAACAAGTGTGTCCTGGGTAACATTCCCGCCCTCTGAAAGGCCTGCTCTGAGCTTGCAACATTTCTCCCAGCTTCCTGCGTCTCTCCAGCCCTGACCTCATTAACCCCAGCAACCTGAGTACATCTCTGTTCCTTACAACAGGACCGATCCGACAAACAACTCTGTCACACTCGTAATCTTAATATTAGATTTAATGCAACCCTTGGGATCTTGGGGTGAGGCCGCCTCTCCAGTAGATATTTTTACTGCCACTCAGAGGGACTTTAAAATTGATTCTCCATTTCATGGCTGTATTTGAGATGCTTAAGATTTCTGGAAGCCCAGGTGCTGCAGCAGAAAGCGCCCAGGGCTTGGAGTCGGAGGACTTGATTTTTATTCCTGGCTTGGCCAGTGTTCAGCCTGTGACCTTGAACGAGATTTACACTCTCCAAGCTGTATTTTCTTCTTGGAATGCGAATATCTTCCCTGCCTACTTGATGAGTTCATATGTGTGCACACACCAAGCAGACACCGGTCTTGTGGGGCTGACGTTTTAATTGGGAAGCTTAGATGGTTCCAGAGATTTGCCCAGGTTCACCCACCTTTCCTGTGCATGGCTGTCAAATGGTGACATTCTTTCTCCCCAGGCCCCTCCCTCCACACCCCATGTGCTTCTCAGAAAACAGCTACAAACCTCAGATAGAGGCTTCTTCCCCACCAAATGTGAGCAGAAACATTTAAAAGGTGTATAGCCAGGCGTGGTGGTTCACACCTGTAATCCCAGTACTTTAGGAGGCCAAGGCAGGAGGATCACTTGAACCCAGGGGAGTCCAGCCTGGGCAGCATAACAAGACCCCAACTCTACAAACAAAATACCCAGGCATGGTGGCACATGCCTATAGTCCCAGCTGCTCAGGAGGCTGAAGCGGGAGGATCACTTGAGCCTGGGAGGTTCAGGCTGTAGTGAGCTGGGATCACCCCACTGTACTCCAGCCTAGGTGACAGGGTGAGATTCTGTTGAAAGAAAGAAAGCAGGAAGGAAGGAAAGAAGGAAGGAAGGAAGGAAAGAAAAAGAAAGAAAGAAAGAGAGAGAGAGATAAATAAATAAATAAATGAAGGAAGGGAGAGAAGGAGGGAAGGAAGGAAGGAGAGAAGAGAGAAAGGGAGGGAGGGAGGAAGGAAGGAAGGAAGGAGGGAGGAGGGAGGGAAGGAAGGAAGGGAGGGAGGGAGGAGGGAGGGAGGGAGGGAAGGAAGGAAGGAAGGAGGGAGGGAGGGAGGGAAGGAAGGAAGGAAGGAGGGAGGGAGGGAGGGAAGGAAGGAAGGGAGGGAGGGAGGGAAGGAAGGAAGGAAGGGAGGGAGGAGGGAGGGAGGGAGGGAAGGAAGGAAGGAAGGAGGGAGGGAGGGAAGGAAGGAAGGGAGGGAGGAGGGAGGGAGGGAAGGAAGGAAGGAAGGAGGGAGGGAGGGAAGGAAGGAAGGGAGGGAGGGAGGGAGGGAAGGAAGGAAGGAAAGAAGGAAGGAAGGAGGAAGGGAGGGAAGGAAGGAAGGAAGGAAGGAGGGAGGGAGGGAAGGAAGGAAGGAAGGAGGGACGGAGGGAAGGAAGGGAGGGAGGGAGGGAAGGAAGGAAGGGAGGGAGGGAGGGAAGGAAGGAAGGAAGGAAGGAAGGAAGGAGGGAGGAGGGAGGGAAGGAAGGAAGGAAGGAAGGAGGGAGGAGGGAGGGAAGGAAGGAAGGAAGGAGGGAGGGAGGGAGGGAAGGAAGGAAGGAGGGAGGGAGGGAAGGAAGGAAGGAAGGGAGGGAGGGAGGGAAGGAAGGAAGGAGGGAGGGAGGGAGGGAAGGAAGGAAGGGAGGGAGGGAGGGAAGGAAGGAGGGAAGGAAGGAA